>NW_026908532.1:0-600000 GCF_028858725.1 Colius striatus
TTAGCATACCCATAAGCTAAAAGCCCAGGGAGATCCTTTTCCAAATCTATTCCCTTAACCTGTCGCTTCTTTAAAAAGCAAGTAAATAAATCATATGCTGCTTGCCTTTCCATTTTCAGAAGTCGTCAGTGCTGTTACAGCCCCACAAGGTCTCGGCAGCACGTATCGGCCGGGCTCGTCTGTACGATCACCCAGGGCACGGCACCACCCCTTCCTTCTGTTTTCTGGTGCTTAGTTGCCGTCCTCGCTGCTAGGACCCGAGCTCCTTCGCCGCTCCGCCGTGGTTGCCAATCTTGTATCACGTCGTTCGTGTATCACGTCGGTATATCACGTCCCCCGTGTATCACGTCGAGGTCACCATTTGTCGGAGACGGCGGGAGAAATGCAACACGACCAACAAGGATGATCAGCAAAACTCACTTTATTTGCAAAGACACCACTCTTTTATAGCATCAATAATCAGCCTCATACATATTGCCAAAGCTAAGCTCATCATTGGCTATTTGTCTAAATGTCAACTCCTCTTAAGAAACATCTTGCTCTACATTTTTGTGGTTAATACATCCTCTTTTTATATCCTGTCTACATGCAGCTGCAAGCAGTCCCTTATCTCAAGGACAATGCGCCCTTGGGTTAACCTTTTTTCTATTTAAGACATTTCTATTAGGTTAACATTGCTATGACCTCTTTCTTTCAGCCATACTTGAGCAACACTCTCCACAGTGGTGCAAGGAGTAGGAACAGTGAGAGAAACAACCACGCGGACTCCAAGGTCAGCGATGAAAGAGAGGAGGAGGTGTGCTGGAACAGAGACCTCCCTGCATTCTATGGAGAGAACTGGGGAAGCTGGAGATTTGTTTGCATTTCTTTAAAGACCCTACAGCAGCGGTAGAGACTCATTTTGGTAAAGCTGGCCCCAGTCCAGGGGCAGCGATTCACTTCATTGTTGGACCCGAGCCGGGGCAGTGATTTCCTTCTTTATCACTATGGCCAGAGCAGGCCGTGACCCGAAGGAGGGACCCAATATCCACAGCTGTAACTGTGGGGAGGAACCATATTGGGATTTATCAAAATGAGACAGAACATAGTTAAAAATGTCATCATGAATGCATTCTGTGTCAGACATTCCTGTCAGCCTTTCTTCTAGCTGGCAGAAGGGCAGGGTTTGGGCTATTTTTAGCAGAAGTAGTTAAATTACAAATTCATAAACCTCCTTTATTCTTAGAAGTCAAGATATTTTAGTTTGTTATATCTTAATAATTAAAAACCCCACTTACCTGTGTAAAATGATGCTCACCTGATGAACCATTTCTGCCTCATCTCCTGAATTAGTGAATGTCAGCACCTTCTGAAGATTACTGCGGGTAAAAGCCAGTATTTTGAGTAACACAGCGGTTCTTTCACTGTCCATACAAGGCTGTACAACCTAAAGGTGGATACAAACCAGAGGGCTGGTAATTCATGTAATCTAGACATGCTTTACTGTGTATTTCTTCTTTTAAGAAGCACGAAGCATTGTTATATGCCAAAGAACATCGGTACATCGTAAATCTCCTGTTGAACTTATAATGTACAATATACAATTCGCACAAAGGGTGTGAATTTCTGACAGCTTCCAGAAGCAAAATTAAAACCCATCACAATCAAAATCTCACATCAATATTTTCTTATAAATGTAATTTTTGATGATTTGTCAGTGTTGAAGTTTCTCATTGAAGTACCACTGAAGAAGCTTCACACTCCATAAGCACAGTGCACTACCTCAGATAGTCTTAAAAAAAGCCCCAAAACATGGACATTTGCAGTGCTGCCAAATCACTAGACTTTTCACAAAAAGTGATGTTTTTCCAGTTTCATGCTCAGAATGTCTGGTCTTAGAGACTTCCCAACATTCTCAGTCCCCAAATGATTATGTTTTGAGTCACAGAAGAATGCAGATCATACTTGGAACATTTTATACAATTGTTCAGGTCTATACCACACTGACTGGAAGTTCCATGAGAAGACACCTAAGAATACACAGTAGCTTTCTCAAAATATTAGGTCAAATTAATTTCTGCACTGTGTGGCACAGAGCAGTCAAACAAGCATTTTACTAGCTCTGTCTTTGGAAAACTCACTTGTAGTTCTGCCACTCAATCAACAACCACAAAAACATTCTGAACATTCTGGTCACAAACAACTAAGACAGCCTACATTGCATTCAAGTGGCATTCAGACTACAGAAGTATTCTTACTTCCTCAGATTTTCACACTTTTAGCTGCTTCTTTGTTCTGCCCAAGTATTAACAACATTGGATGAAGCTGTCTGGAGCATCTCTGGTATGTTTTCAGTAGCTCAAAAACAAGTTGTGCCTTCTTCCACCCAGGACACAAGATAAGTGCTAGTGGCTAGGTGTGGATGTACAAAAGAGTTACAGTAGAGCATGAGACAACTGTTTAGAATCTTAGTCATTGTACTATTTCAGAATTTAGGGCAAAACTAAAATCCGCAAAACAGGCCTTTCAATGCTTCAAACAGAAGCTTTTAACACCATATCACCTCTTCAATGCAGAAAACAGAAAACATTCAAGTTACCTCTGTGTAGAGAAATCTCTCTAAACTCAAATCAAACAGTAAGGTATCACTGATCAATGCTACAAGTTATTTCAACAGTATCTAATGCTTTTCAGCATATCAACAAATGACCCTGCAACTCACCCTTTGTCTTATCAAGGACAAAATGCTTTAGAATATTCCTGCATCTGCTGATTTGATTGCTCTTTGTAAAGTCTGATACATAGGCAGTGTTTGTTAGGATACCATTTGTTCCACTTGTTGGATTCCAACTGATACAGTAGTTCAATATATCCAGGTAAAGACAAATGATGCACTGCATGAATGATTGCTGCCAACACACACGGTTCCCACTTGTTTCAGGATCTGTTGATACCTTCTGCTGGAGCAGCACTGTCCTCAAATCAAGTGCAGGATTAACAACTTTCATTGGAAGAGAGTCAAGATTTAATGATGTTTGGGTCTCCTGATAATCTGCTGAACTCACTGCATTCTCTTCAGCTTGCTCAAAATGAGCAAAGCTGCTTAAGACGAGATCATCATTAACGCATACCTAAAAAACCCAAGTCTTTGACTGACCAGAATCAACAAGCAAGTCACCATCACATACTGCTTTAGAATTTACTTGAAGCTGGAGACAACAGGAAGACATATGCAGTATGTACAAATGCTTTCTGAAGAGTACTCATTCCAGGGCAGGAAAGTTGGTCATATCTTCCTCTATGTTCTCCAAACAGGTGTTACTTACCAGTTTCATGCTTTTGCCTAAAATTCTGTGCTCAGTTTTCTATGAGCTTTAAACATTTTTAGAAAAACTATCTTAGTTTTATGTCCCTTTGATTCAGAGTGCATCCAAACCTGGCAGGAAAAAACAATATTCAACTTCAAAATTTCTTACTGGCTCAGAGAGAAGTGACACTTGCCAACCGTGATTCTGAACAGAGAAGGTATTCAAATTAAGATGTAATCCAAGTTATTATCTACAGTGAAGACCACAGCTCTAATGTTAAAAGTCTTGGTAAAATACTCCAAATGGCAGCAGTTTGCAAACACATTTATTTTTGTCTACTAGGCAGCTGCTTAAGTCTGACAGTAGCTGCAGCAGAGATTTAGCAGGAGTTACGCACTTTGGTAAGTGCAACGAGCTTTCTTCCTTTCTCCCAACTGTTTGGGAATTCAGCCTTATGCACATATGAACTTGTATTTATTTTCATAACACCATGCAACTGCCTTCTTGAAATATCTTTAAGTGTATCACAAAGAAGGACAAGAGTACAGTAAATTCACATAGTTGTTCATCTGAAGTACTTGGGGGACTTCATTTGCTTGTCAATACCTTCCAAAGCGGTTCTCGAGTTTCCACCTCACAGAATTCATTCCAAAGTTCACAAACAACAGATTTAGAAAATAAATCTTCTAATAAGTTAATGATTGCACTTCTACTGTATATGGCAAATTACAAAATTCACTTGCAAATAACACTTTTCGGTCTTAAATTTGTCACAAAGTTATAACTTCTATAGCAGAGTGCACAAAGAGGTTTGTAGAGATAAAAATATCTTACCTTTTCACCTTTTATTGTCCCATAAAGGAAAACATCAGATGTGGTATCTCCTACAGCACATACTTTGGCTGTCGTCTGGGTAGTAGCAAAACTGAGTGATGGTGTTTCAATGACGCAGCTGCCTGTTCTTTCCTGCTCTTCTCCAGCCCAGTGTTTCCTCACTAACCCAGCACCTGGAAGAGCAAACAATGGGTGTTTTAAAAGTCTCCCTCTCACTGTAGTGGTGACAAGTTTCTGTTGATCTCCTGGGGACTTTACTTTGGGTTTGCTTTGACATTTTGGCCACCTGGACTTGAGAATTCTCCCTCCCTTTTACCCCCCCCCGTTACACATTTGTTGCCTGGGATTCTCCCTTTACAGTTCTTGCTGGACATTTATCCAGACTCTGTGCTCTGCACTTGAAACAACCAGCAGATGATTTCTGATGGAACCTGAGGCTCTCTGCACTGGTCTGATGCAAAGGCAATTTGCATCAAAACTCCTCCAAAATCCCTTTTTTTTCTCTCTCAGAATTGCACCAAAACCTCATTTTATCCCTCACAACTCCCCCAAACCCCACTTTTTCCCCTCAAAACGCTTCCAAAACTCCACTTTTTCCCTCAAGATGGCACTTTTTTACCCAGCAGTTCCCAAAAATCCCACTTATTCCCTCAGAATAGCACCCAAGACCCACTTTTCCTCGGAAAAGACCTCCAAAACCTCACTTTTTCATTCAGAACTCCACCAAAATACCACTTTTTCCCCTCAAAACACCACCAAAACACTTGTTTTTCAAAAATCCACCCAAACCCCACTTTTCCCCTCAAAACTCCACCCAAATCCCACCTTTTCCCCTCAGAATTGCACCAAAGCCTCATTTTATCCCACAACTCCACTGCTTTTGGCCCTCAGAAATGTACTCCATCCCCACTTTTCCTCTCAAAACTCTTCCAAACTACACTTTTCCCTGCAAAGCTGCACCAAAACCCACTTTTTCTCCTAAAACTCATACAAAACCTCACTTTTGCTCTCACAAATAAACAAAAACTCTACTTTTTCCCTCAGAATTGCTCAAAAACACCGCTTTTCCTCTATCAAATTCCACCCAAATCCCAACTGTTTTCCTGTAAAATGCCACCCAAACCTCACTTTTCCCCTCAGATTTGCCCCCACACCTCATGTTATCCCTCACAACTCCCACAAACCCGCACTTTTCCCCTCTAAATCCCAACAGAAAACAACTTGCTCCTTCGAACCTCCAGCCAAACCCCCACTTTGGACCTCAGATACTGACCAAAACCTTCCTTTTTTTCTCACAACTCCACCCAGACCTCACACTTTCCCCTCAGGACTTCCCCAAAAGCTCGCTTTTCCTCTCAAAACTCTACCAAATCAAACACTTTTCCCCACAGAAATACCCTCAAGACCCCACTTTTGCCGCCTCAGAAAACCACCAAAACCCCCACTTTTCCCCTCAGACATGCCCAAAAACCTCCTTTCATCCCTCACAACTCCACTGAAACCACACTTTTTCTCTCACAATTGCGCCAAAACCTTATTTTATCCCTCCAAACACCCCCCAAACCCTACTTTTCTTCTCAAAACTCTACCAAAACCCCACTTTTTGCCACCTAAGTTCCCCAAAAACCCATTTTCCCACTCAAAACCCCACCCAAACCTCACTTGACTTCAGAATTGCCCCCAACCTCATTTTATCTCTCAGAACTCCCCTAAACCTTCACTTTTCCCCTCAAAACCCCAACAAAAACACACTTTTTCCTTGCAAACTCCACACAAACCCACACTTTTGCTCTCAGAATTGAGACAAAACCCCCTTTTAGCCCACAACTCCACCACTCTTTGCCCTCGCAAATGGACTCAATCCAGCTTTCCCCTGCAAAACTGCACCAAAGCCCCACTTTTTCTCCCAAAACTCCAACAAAACCCCACTTCTCCTTTCAGAAATAAACCAAAACACCACTTTGCCCCTCAGAATTGCTCCAAAACCCCACTTTTCCCCTAAAAACTACACCCAAATCCCAATTGCTTTCCCTCACAATTACCCCAAAACCTCTTTTGATCCCTCAGAACTCCCCCAAAACCCCACTTGGTCCTTCAAAAAATCACACAAAACCGCTTTTCTCCTCACATCTTCCCCAAAGTCCCTCTTTTCCCCTCAGAATTACTTCAAAACCTCACTTTTTCCATCCAAACTCTACCTAAATCCCACTTTTGCTCTCAGAAATGTACTCAAAACCCTGCTTTTTCCCTCAAAACACCACCCAAATCCCACCTTTTCCCTCAGAAATGCCCCAAAACCTCATCTTTTCCCTCAAAACTCCACCCAAATGCCACTTTTCTTTCTCAGAAATGTACTCAAACCCCACTTTACAGCCTCAAAACTCCTCCAAAATCCTTTTTTTTTCTCTCAGAATTGCACCAAAACCTCATTTTATTCCTCACAACTCCCCCAAACCCCACTTTTGCCCCTCAAAACGCTTCGAAAACTCCACTTTTTCCCTCAAGATGGCACTTTTTTACCCAGCAGTTCCCAAAAATCCCACTTATTCCCTCAGAATAGCACCCAAGACCCACTTTTCCTCGGAAAAGACCTCCAAAACCTCACTTTTTCACTCAGAACTCCACCAAAACACCACTGTTTCCCTCAAAACTGCACCAAAACCCCGCTTCTTCCCCCAGAAGTTCCCCAAAACTGCACCTTTCCCCTCAAAACTCCAACAAAACCTCATTTTCCCCCTCAAAACACCACCCACACTCCACTTTTACCCTCAGAATTTCCCCAAAACCCCACCAAAACACTTGTTTTTTCAAAAATCCACACAAACCCCACTTTTTCCCCTTAAAAATTTACCAAAACCCCACTTTTTCCCTCAAAACTCCACCCAAATCACACCTTTTCCCCTCAGAATTGCACCAAAACCTCATTTGATCCCACAATTCCACTGCTTTTGGCCCTCAGAAATCTACTCCATCCCCACTTTGCCTCTCAAAACTCTTCCAAACTACACTTTTCCCCTGCAAAACTGCACCAAAACCCACTTTTTCTCCTCAAACTCCAACAAAACCTCCCTTTTGCTCTCAGAAATTGTCCTGGTTTAGGCCCATCAGGGAACAAAGACCACGATTAGCCCCGAGTACCCAAGTGGCTGAGAATTGCTCAAGGGCAGGGAGAGCTTAATTGCCACTTAAGGTTCAGGACAAAGCAGACCAGGCCACTCGGTTTGGGGAAGAAAACAGAGAAACAGTTTGATGCAACGTCAACTAAAACATACCCCCAAAAACCCAAAACATAACCAAAATGAAACAACACGGAGCAATACATCAATGAAGAGTCCAACCAGCCTTTTGAAGAACACCTTCTTGCCACCCCTCCCCTCTTCCCGGGCTCAGAGCCCTGATCCCGGGGTTTTTACCTTGTCTCCCCCTGAACGGTTCGGGGGGGCAGGCAGTGGGGGTCTCAGTTAGTCTGTTCCCGATAGCTTCTGCCGTTTGTCCCTCCTCAGGACGGGTGAACTCCACACCAGAGGGCCGGGGCCGGCGGTGTCGGTGCGATGTGTGTGGGGGGCTCCGGAGACACTGACCGGGCGCGGGAAGCGGCTGCGCGGCGGCGGCTGCGGATGGAAGGGGCGGGGGGGTCTGGCTCACTCCGTGCCGGCGCCGGCGCCGGCGGCGCAGCCGCTGTTACTCTCTCCCGTGTTTTCTTTGTCTCCCCTCACATGCCCGATGGTGCCCAGTCTAACACGGGGTCGCGCTCCCCCACTCTCCTCTGATCATCCTGCGCCGCAACCCCGCCCGACTCCGCCCGCTCGGCATTCCCCTGCGAGTCGTCCCAGGGGTAACTCGGCGGGTTGGGCTCGAATGGGAAGCAGCTCTCCCGCGGGGGCTCTGCTCCGAAGCCCCTTCGCCTCTCTGACTTTGTAAAACTCTTGTGTAGAGAAGAACCTTTTTCTTTTTTCTCGGTATCATCCGCCTCAGCGCCGCTCCCGACACTACTCTCGGTGCTGCTCCCGGCGCTTCTCCCGGCACCTCTCCCGGCACCTCTCTCGGCGCTGCTCTCGGCACCTCTCCCGGCGCCTCTCCCGGCGCTTCTCCCGGCGCTACTCTCGGCACCTCTCCCGGCGCTACTGTCGGTGCCTCTGCCAGTTCACTCTCTGCCCCAGGGACAGGCTCACTAAGTGGGGGCTGGAGGCGGGGGCTCTTTAGGCCGGCACTCTTGTTCCTCGGGAGGGGCTGATGGCTCATATGGTTCTCGTACCCCGTCTGTGCCTCCAGGGTCATTTTCTACACGCGGGGTGGGGAGCATTACTTTTGAGAGGGTAGGAGCCAGCGGGGTGGAATGGAACCAGTCACGCTCATCGTTTTTGTTCTTACTCTGTTTTGCTAATGCGTGCTCAGCAGCCTTCTTTTCTGCCTGATGTTGCAACAACTCATTGTGCACTATCCTCCAAAGCTTCCCTAACTTTTCAGCTATCTCATCGTCCTCCAGGGTAGCTTCCCACAGCAAATCCCCAAATCTACGCCATTCGCTCAATTCATGCACTGTCTGTGGATTCTGAAACACTCCCTTAGCATACCCATAAGCTAACAACCCTGGTAGGTCTTTTTGCAGATCTATACCCTTTATCTGCCGCTTCTGTAAGAATGCAGTAAATAAATCATATGCCGCTTGCCTTTCCACACCTATTTGTCAGCGCGCTGTTGCAGCCCTTCAAGGTCCAGCGGCACGTATCGGCCGGGCTCGGCTATACGGTCACCCAGGGCACGGCGTGTTCACAATTTTCACGCTTATTGCCGTCCTTGCTGCATAGGACCCGAACCCCTTTGTCGCTCCGCCGTGGCGCCCAGTCGGTATATCACGTCCTTCGCGTATCACGTCGGGGTGACCATTTGCTGAAGACGACGGGAGACAAGCCCACCCTGTAGTGCAACAAGTCTCAACTTTATTTGCAAAGATACAACTCTTTTATAGATACAATAATCAGGCTCATACATATTGCAAAAGCTAAGCTCATCATTGGTTCCCAGTTAGGTGCAAACCTCGCCCTTGATTCAACAACCTCCAGATACTTGTGGCTGCTTAACCCAAACTAAGCTCCTGATTTTTCATCCTGTTATCATACAGCTCTCTTGCTCTCACGGCCTTGAGCAGGAGTCCAATATCTTATCGCTTAATGCTTACTGCCTAACCAGCTGTATTCTATCATGTCCTCTTTTCTCTAGCCAAGTCTCCACAAAACTCACCGCATGGGTGGGATCTGCCTTCCCGCTTTCTTGTAGCTCCCATACGCAGTGCTGTAACTTAACAGACGTATTTTTTCAATGGGAGATGAGGAGACAAAGAGTGTGGTATTGAAGATAGCTCCCACAGCAAAGCAGCTGCAAATGTGACACCGTGCTGGCTGATAGACTGCATGGGGACCTTCTTACTACTGTAGCTGGGGTCTGCCTTCCTGCTTTCTTGTAGCTCCCATACTCAGTGGTATAACTTAACCGACAACATGTATTTTTTCAATGGCAGCTGAGCAGTCCAAAGGAGTGGGACTGAAGATAGCTCCCACAGGAAAGCAGCTGCAAATGGGACACAGTGCTGGCTGATAGTCTACAATGGGACCTACGTACAACTGTAGCTGGGGTGTTCCTTCCTGCTTTCTTGTAGCTCTCATACGCAGTGGTATAACTTCTACCGACAGTTTGTATTTTTTCAATGGGAGTTGAGGTTAATTATGGACGGATAAAGTTGTGTTGGACCGGCTTCCAGCTCCTCGTCCACATCCATAGCAAGCTTGAGTAAGGGGAAAACCGAAACAGCAGATTGGAACAGAAACAAGGTCAAAGCAAGAAGATAGGACAGGACATTAAACCAAGCGTTGTTAGAGGACTGAATAGAGCATTCAATTTAGCATTGTATGATTGACTGTACTTGACTAATAAATGGTAACATATGTAACTAACAATAATATAAAGGTAACTAAACGTAAGGTAAGCATAACCATAGTGTGAGAGAAAACTAACTGAAGGCCCAACAGATGGGGTGATATTTTAGACACAATAAGGCTGATGTTTTAAGCACAATAAGGATGGTGTTTAAACACAGTGAGGTTGGTGTTTAAGTTGTTACCAAAATGAAACTTTGAGGCCTTATGCATAGTGCGTGATGCTCAGTATTAACTATTTGCCATGAATTGTGCCACGTACAAAGCATTTGGAAAAGGTATAGAAGTGATGATGATGTGACAATAAATTGGAGCTGATGCACATCAGATTGGCGTCTGGTCTCTCCCATTTCACGCAACAAAGAAGAATCCCTGCACAAAGAAAAAGAAACCCTGCAGAACAGGCTGCCCAGAGGGCTTGTGGAGTCTCCTTACTTGGAGGATTTCAGCACAAGCCTGGACACGTTCTTGTGCGACCTGATCTAGGTGAACTGAATTCTGGGGGAGGGGGTTGCTCTAGATGATCTCTAATGGTCCCTTCCAACCCCTACCACTCTAGGATTCTATGATGTCACACAGTCTAGATGCAGTACCCAGATGTGCTGTGATGTCACGGAGCACTGTTGCAGCATCCAGAGGTGATGTGATGTTATAGAGAACTGTTGCCATGCCCACGTCTGCTGTGATGTCACAGAGTCTCATTTCAGTGCCCAGATATTGTGTGAAATCCCAGAGCACTGTGTGTCCAGTGCTCAGACATCCTGTGATGTCACAGAGCACTATTGCAGTGCCCAGATGTGCTGTCATATCACACAGCCCTGCTGCAAAGCCCAGATGTGCTGTCGCGTTACATAGTCCTATTGCAGTGCACACGTCTTATGATGTCACAGAGTACTGTTGCCTTTCCCAGATGTGCTGTGATGTCACAGAGCACTGTTGCACTGCCTAGTACTAGGACGTCGCAGAACCCCACGACAGTGTCTGGATGTGATGTCAAACACTCTTGTTGCAGTGTCCAGATTCTCTGTGATGTCACACAGCCCCGTTCCAGTGCCTAGATATGCTATGATGTCACGGAGCAGTGTAGCACTGCGCAGATGTGCTGTGACGCGACGCACAGCGCACATCCTCTGCAATGCCCACATGTACTGCTGTGCCACACAGTCCTGTTGTAGTGCCTAGATGTTCTCTGATTTCACACACCCCCTTGCAATGCCCAGATGTGCTGTGATGTCACACAGCCCTGTTGCAGGGCCCAGATGTGCTATGATGTCACAGAGCACTGTTGCAGTGCCCAGATGTGCTGTGATGTCACAGAGTACCACTGCAGTTCCCACTTGTGCCACAGGCACTGTAGCAATGTCCTCTTGTGATAGGATGTTTCAGAGCACTGTTGCAGTGCCCACGTCTGCTGTGATGACAGAGTCTCGTTTCAGTGCCCAGATACTATGTGAAGTCTCAGAGCAGTGTGTGTCCAGTGCCCAGACGTCCTGTGATGTCACAGAGCACTATTGGAGTGCCCAGATGTGCTGTAAGGTCACACAGCCCTGCTGCAAAGCCCAGATGTGCTGTTGTGTTACACAGTCCTGTTGCACTGTGCACATGTTCTGTGATGTCACAGAGCACTGCTGCCTTTCCCAGATGTGCTGTGATGTCACAGAGCACCGTGCCAGTGCCTAGTGATGCTGTTATATATCACAGCAGTGATTGAGTGCTCAGATGTCTTGTAATGTCACAGAGCACTGTAGCAGTGTGCAGTTGAGATAAGATGTTATAGAGCACTGTTGCAGTGCCCAGATGTGCTGTGATGTCAGAGAGTCCTGTTTCAGTGCCCAGATATTATGTGAAGCCTTAGAGCACTGCTACAGTGCCCAGACGTCCTGTGATGTCACACAGCACTGTTGCTGTGCCCAAAGGTGATGTGACGTCACAGAATACTGCCGCAGTGTCCGGATGTGATGTGATGTCACAGAGCCCCATTCCAGCGCCTATATAAGCAATGATGTCACAGAGCAGTGTAGTGGTGCCCAGATGTGCTGTGATACAATACACACAGCACAACCTCTGCAATGTCCACATCTCCTGCAGTGTCACACAGCCATGTTGCAGTACCTAGTTGTGCTGTGATGTCACAGAGCACTGTTGCAGTGACAACGTCTGCTGTGATGCCACAGAAACCCGTTTCAGTGCCCAGATATGATGTGAAGTCTTAGAGCACTGCTACAGTGCCCAAAAGTGCTGTCATGTCACACAGCGCCGCTGCAAAGCCCAGATGGGCTGTTGTATTACACACTCCTGTTGCAGTGCGCACCTGTGCTGTGATGTCACAGAGCACTCTTGCAGTGTTCAGTTGTGCTGTGATGTCAAACATCCGCGGAAGAGGAAGACGGAGCACTGGAACAGGTTGCCCACAGGGCTTGTGGAGTGTCCTTCCTTGGAGGACTTCAGCATAAGCCTGGACACGTTCCTGTGCGACATGATCTAGGTGAACTTGATTGTGGGGCAGAGGGTTGGTCTAGATGATATCTAATGGTCCGTTCCAACCCCTACCATTCTAGGATTCGATGATGTCACACAGCCTGGATGCAGTACCCACATGTGCTGTGATGTCACAGAGCACTGTTAGAGTGTCCAGAGGTGATGTGATGTTATAGAGCACTTTTGCCATGCCCACGTCTGCTGTGATGTCACAGAGTCTCTCTGCAATTGCCACATGTGCGGCAATGTCACTGAACCCCATTGCAGTGCCCACGTGTGCTGTGATGTCCCCATGTAGTCTATCAGCCAGCACACTGTCACATTTGCAGCTGCTTTCCTGAGGGAACTATCTCCATTCCCACTCACTGGGACTCCTCAGCTCCCATTGAAATAACACATGTTGTCGGTTAAGCTCTACCACTGCGTATGGGAGCTGCAAGAAAGCAGGAAGGCAGACTCCACCTAGAGTGGTAAGTAGGTCCCATTGTAGTCTATCATCTTGCACTGTGTCACATTTGCAGCTGCTTTCCTGTGGGACTTATCTCCAATCCCATGCACTTGGGCTGCTCAGTTCCCATTGAAAACACACAGGCTGCCAGTAGAAGTTATGCCACTGCGTGTGGACACTACAAGAAAGCAGCTACACAGACCCCAACTACAGTGGTAAGTAGGTGTGGTAGTTTGAGCCTGGCTGGATGCCAGGTGCCCACCACACCACTCTGTCCCCCACCTCCTCAGCAAGCCAGGAAAGGAGAGAAAAATAAGATGGGAATCTCGTGGGAGGAGATTAAAGTAGTTTAATAAAGAAGCAGCAAAGCCGCGCGCGGGAAGCAAAGCAGAAGCAGATAAAGCTGTTCCTCTCCACTTCCCATCAGCAGCGATGTCCGGCCACCTCCCGAGAAGCAGGGCTTCAGTACGCGTAGCGGTTGCTTTGGGAAGGCCAGAAATGAATCTCACCTCCCCTTCCTGCTCCTCTCCCCCAGTTTATATTCCTGAGCTGATGTCATAGGGTATGGAATATCTCCTTGGTCAGCCTGGGTCAGCTGTCCTGGCCATGGCCCATGCCAAGATCATGCCCACTCACAGCTATTGGTGAAGGTGGGGGAAGGAATGCTGGAGGGACAGCCCTGATGCTGTGCGAGCGGTAGTCATAATATTGATATCAACAGTAAGCACAGCACTGCAGGAGCTGCTGTGGAAAATCACTACCGTCCCAGACCCACTACAGACAGTCACAGGAATGCAGACATATTACAAACACTATTGTTTCTGTGTTCAAACGAAACACACAGTCAGTAATATCAATCATGAAAACATCTCCTTAATTGTAGCATTCTTTTTTCATAAAGTGTATGCTCAAAAAAACTTGTAAACTCTTAAAGGGCTCTAAGTTTGCTGCATGTCCAATATGTTCATGTGGCTGCACAGCTTCTGAAGTTGTGTTCTATGTTCTGCATTATCAGTTCCCAGACCTGTAGGCAAAACCTCAGATTGAACGTCGTATTCGTTAACTGACATCTTCAAGTCTGGAAGCCTGGTAACCCGGACCTTGGATGACAAAACACACCAAGTTGAAACCATAACTCATCAGTAGTCTAACTCTAAGCTGCTCTAAGTGAAACTTTAAACATGTACCCATTTATTGATACCTGTAAGTAATTGGTTTTCTCCCAATGTCCCAACAGGCACGTTCCCATGTTTAATTCTTCTCCAGATATTGCCATCTCTTTCATCATAATAGTGTCGTACGGAACTCGTAGTCAACTCCATGGAACACAACCAAGAGAGCAACCAAGTAAACAATCCGAGCCCTGATTACACAAGTTACAGCTGAAATACACACCACACAGAGTAACTTCCTAGACCAAAACATAGAAGAAAACTGCTGGGAGGACACAGTTAGAAAAACTCTAAACAAGAACAAAAGCATGGCAATCAGAAAAAGGCTGAGATGTGCCATATAGAAGAGGAAGCTGCTAAAGAGAATTACTTCCAGTAATTCCCCGTTTCCACTGTATTTTTCATCTGAAATGGACTGAATGGTCAGATGGAAAACAGCATCACACATTCCAAAACACTAACTAACTGTACTCTTGGACAGGACCAAGCAGCCACAAGAGGCACGTCATGATCCTGAGAGGGAGGGGTGGCCTTTCTGATGAACTTGTCCAGACAATTAAAAAATAACCAACTCTTTAAGCAAAACTCACCTCTAAGTGAATCTCCTACCAACAAGGTTTTGGGAGAATAGGAGAATGCTGAGAGGAAACACTCATTGCATGGAGGGCTGTTACCTTCTAGTCAGTCTTACCCAGAAGAATATTTGCCAGTGCCTTTATTACAGGCCAGGGAACTGACAGAACAATACAAACATGGCACTGACTGTAATATTTTCATTTCAGGAAAACCTGAAGAGTTGGCTCTGAGAAAACCAATAATTAAAACAATTTCATCCCATGCCTGAGATTATTGCCATGAGAAGTTATCTCAGTTTACCACAGAATGGCTGTGGCTGGAATGGCCCTCTGGAGATAATTTCATCCAAACTCCCTGCTCAAGCAGGGACACCTAGAATCATGTGCCCAGGACCACATCCTGGTTGCTTCTGCTTATTTACAAGGACAGAGACTCTACAGTCTCTGAGAAACCTGTTCCAGGGGTCAGACACCACCACAGTAAATTATCCAACAGTATTACCTGAATACCATGTGGAATCAAATTGAACTTGGAACGGACAGAAGCAAAGAAAAGAACAGGTGCTCTTGGTAAAGGAGTTTAGATACAAATATTTTGTAATGCTGCAATTCAATACCTCCCATTGGGTCAATCCCAGTTGTGTTTCCCAAGGTCAGTACTACTTTCGCTTTGTGTAGTTCTCCTTTAACTTTTTGATGAATAGAATTAGTTACCTAGTGAAAAACAAAGTCACTGCACTTGAGGTGAATTCCAACATAACTTTACAGTAACTGCAATGAAACAAATCTTCCAAGCTTAAAAATGACACGAGTATTAAACAAATAAAACCAGATTTTGTTACTCATTAAGGAAGGAGCTTCCTGAATGGGACAGTACTCAAACACAGTTTCATTTACAGAGGCTACCCTTCCCCCGTTGAATCCCCACAGATGCAAAAGCAGCAATAACGTTTTCTGGAAGAAGATACTGAATTCAGAAAAATTGAAGAAAAAAAATCGCATAAATCTCACTTGATTTTGCAGGAAAACAAACCAAGAAAGCTGACTTCTCAGAATCTGGCCAATAGTAGATATTTCTTGGCAATACTAATGAGGAGTTAAATTTGAAAACTAAGTTTGCAGTTCATTACTGCTTTCTTACAGAAAATAACACACAAAGAGAAACAAAAGAACATACCATTGAAAATCTGATAAATATTACCTTTGGGTTCCACTCCAGTTCATTACCAATGGGTGTCACTCTACAAAGTCCCCAGTCTGAGGTGGCAGACACTGAAACTTGGCAGGTGAGTGAAGCAGCTGGTAACTTTGGACTTGACATGTTCTGCCTTCATCTATATAGTTAATTTTGACACTACAGAACATATTTTCCTTCTCTTTTGGGGAAATATCTAGCACCTGAGCCCTTCAGAGTTGGAGAGGAAACAAAGAATTATTACAGTTGTAAAGTTTCTTCACCTCCTTGTGTCTAAAAAAGATTAAACTTTCACAGCACAATGTTCAGTGGTGTGTATGTGGAGCCATTCTGGCTTCCCTTCAGCACAGGCAGCATGGGAGAGCTTTTAAAGAACAATTTGTACAGCAGAGATTTTTTTGCTAGTTTTGATGGTGGGTTAACTTTAACTTAGCAGTAAAAGCTCTAAACTACTTTGTATTAAAAAGTGCACATGAATAATTTCAACCAAAACAAATCCACATTTTTACCTGTGAACAACTGTTTTCTGACATAAACCATGAAATGCCAGCTTCTCCACATTTTTAACAGCAATCTTATTACCAGGTTCCTTAAAATACCCATTAATTCCTTCAGCAAGAATTGTATATTGGTCCTTCTGCTGATCTACTCTTCGACCAAAGTAGTTTGTTGCATTTACAACGTGGAGAGGCAGAATCTGAAAGCATAAAATACGTTATAAAGACAACTGATGGTTTCTTAAGTTAATGAGACGTTTTCATATTGAAGATGACCTACCTCTTTCCAGCCTAAAGAGATGACAAATACTGCTGTACACATGCATTTCAGAAGATGATGACCTCTTATTACTCCAAAGATTAGGAATAATCCTGAATGAATGAATCCCTATGAATGGTAACTGTCCATAGCCCAGTCCAGACTGGACACAAGTTTATAGAGCAAGATCAATAGGTCTTGGTGGTATTCCACTTAAACGAACACTAGTGAACTACAGTATTACCTGTCAAGCTACTAACCACTAAGGCATTTCACATCATCCAAGCTTAATTTTAAGTGGTCTCCAACCTTACAATGAGATTTAGAAGAACTGACTGGGGAAGCGTGACGCCTTCCCTCTTTTTGCACAGAAAATGCTTGACATAAGCTACCAAGAACACCAATTCACAAAATGCTGGGTGCATTTCATCCAAAGGCTCATGCTAGGCACAAGTACTGAGATACAGCTGAATGTATGAGGCCAGACAGAAAAGAAGACCAGAAAGGTAATTTCCACTTACTAAAACCCTAAAACTCTCACAGTGCAACTAGAGATTCTTAAAGGAAAGCAACATGATACCGAGTTCTAAACAAAAGAGACAGTGAACACTTATCCAATTGACAATGGATTTGTAAGACATATATCCAGGCTCTGCAGTCAGCAGAAGCAGAACTAGATGAGGAAAGAGGCCACAACTGCTGTCTTGAGTGCACAAAAGGGAAGTTTGCTCTACTGCAAAAATAGTGACATTTACAGGACCTTTAATCTTTGCCTATTTTGGTTTATGTTCTAAATTGATAGAGGAAAGGAATAAACACAACAAATGCCCTCTTCCCATAGAACATGAGGCTCCAATGCAGGAGAAAACCTAAGGTAAACTCTGAACCACCTACAAAACAATTTTAGGTCAAGCTAAAGATTAAGGGAAAATCTGACACACACCTAAGCAACGGAGAAACTAAAAAAGCTAAAAATCTCCCAAATACCCAAGAGATGTGGGATATGTACTACATTAACATGAAGGTAATATGCTAAGGAAGTATTTAAGATGTCTTCTTGGTACACCAAACCAAGGGAAAAAGCAATAACTGTAACTTACCATCAGATATCCAGGTGTTTGTGTCACTGCATCTGGGATATGCTGGGGCACGTCTATTTGCAAATTAACTTGATGACGATCCAGACACACTGTTCTGTTTCTACATATTTAAAAACTGGTTTTAGAACAAAGCCCTTTTACTTGTAAACTATTTTTGATGTGGCTTACAACATCTTTTCACACTAGCATTTCATCAGCCCTCAGTATTCAATTTCTGTTTCAAGGAGCACCAATGAGTGGAGATTAGACAGAAGCGGCCAAAAAGCTCTTGTTGTACAAGTTTATACAACAAAACCAAAATCCACCAGGAAACTAGTTTCAGAATAAAACAAAGACTAACACTGAATTTTGTGTTACTTGCAACAAGGGTCATCCACACTAGAAGGAATATATGAGGGCTTCATCCAAGGCCCTGTTAGAATCCAGTTAGACACAGCTCAGAGGAGTCATCTACTTACCTAATCTGGAGGGACAGAAGACAACAGAGGAGAGAGCAAAGCATAAGCCTTGGGCAATTATGGGCTAGAATACTAATCAAAAAAGAGCCTGAAGTTCCCTCAAGAACACTTGGGCAGGAATGATAATGAATTATGATATCCTGTCAGGCTACACGAGATTGGTCTCCAGAAAATGTTGGTATTTTGATTTTCATAGCAGTATCTAAGAAGAGTGAAACTGATGCAAAAGTAACCACAAGAAAAAGAGTCATGAGCAAAAAATGGTTTCATGAAAGTATCCAACAGGAAAATTGAGCAAGAAAACAGAAGCAGCCATCATTGAGGCATATACCACCTTCCTACACCAGTATGGGTGGTAAGAAAGCTTGGCAATTCCTTACCTGCAAGCCCCAAATGTTTTAAGATGGGTACACAGTGGCCTTGACAATTTCTGGTATTCTTCATCTTTTAGCACCTTGGCAGTCAAACCAGGCAGTTCTGGGGGAACTTCAGCTTCTGCCTGCTGCAAATAGCGGAGGATCCCAAGTGCATCACACTCGTTGTTTTCTGTTAACAGAACGACTGACTTTGCCTTTGTGATCTCTTGGTCTACAGAAGAATCCTAAAACAAATACACACGTATTTTTAACAGCTTCTGTGTATCCACTACTTTGTGATCAAATGCACTATTAACCTGGTAACGGTTTGTCAAACCTTTATCGCATTACAGAAGTTGTCAGGCATGCTGTGTACACGATGAGCAAAGATTCTTGGAGAAGGAAAACTGAAATGTGTCACACAAGTGGCATCTGTAGCTTCCAAAGACTGCATGCATTCATCTGTTAAAGCTAAGCACACGGTTTATACACACTTGTAAGTGTACTACTCGAAGCATGTGAAGTGTGACATCACTTTAACAGTGGCTGTTTCCATCTCTCCATCCACTGATTTAAGCATTAAGAAAAAAGGTCCTTCCCAAAACACTTTCTCATGGTTTGCCATGACAGCCTTTTCTGGTGAGGGGGAAGGGGCTGTAAAGATGACTCCTGGAAGAAGCTGCTTGCAGCTCTCCCCAGCTCTGAGCCAGACCCACTGCTGGGGCTGAGCCAATGAGACACCTCCACCATCACTTTGTAACAAGAAGCCTGAAGAGGAGGTTTCTTCCTCCATTCTTCTTTCTTCTGCCCTTTCTTCTTCTGGCTGCTGGTGGTGCAAGGAGTAGGAACAGTGAGAGAAACAACCACGCGGGCTCCAAGGTCAGCGATGAAAGAGAGGAGGAGGTGTGCTGGAACAGAGACCTCCCTGCATTCTATGGAGACAACTGGGGAAGCTGAGATTTGTTTGCATTTCTTTAAAGACCCTACAGCAGCGGTAGAGACTCATTTTGGTAAAGCTGGCCCCAGTCCAGGGGCAGCAATTCACTTCATTGTTGGCCCCGAGCCAGGGGCAGTGATTTCCTTCTTTATCACTATGGCCAGAGCAGGCCGTGTCCCGAAGGAGGGACCCAATATCCACAGCTGTAACTGTGGGGAGGAACCATATTGGGATTTATCAAAATGAGACAGAACATAGTTAAAAATGTCATCATGAATGCATTCTGGGTCAGACATTCCTGTCAGCCTTTCTTCTAGCTGGCAGAAGGGCAGGGTTTGGGCTATTTTTAGCAGAAGTAGTTAAATTACAAATTCACAAACCTCCTTTATTCTTAGAAGTCAAGATATTTTAGTTTGTTATATCTTAATAATTACAAACCCCACTTACCTGTGTAAAATGATGCTCACCTGATGAACCATTTCTGCCTCATCTCCTGAATTAGTGAATGTCAGCACCTTCTGAAGATGACTGTGGGTAAAAGCCAGTATTTTGAGTAACACAGTGGTTCTTTCACTGTCCATACAAGGCTGTACAACCTAAAGGTGGATACAAACCAGTGGGCTGGTAATTCATGTAATCTAGACATGCTTTACTGTGTATTTCTTCTTTTAAGAAGCACGAAGCATTGTTATATGCCAAAGAACATTGGTAAATCCTAAATCTTCTGTTAAACTTATAATGTACAATATACAACTCTCACAAAAGGTGTGAATTTCTGACAGCTTCCAGAAGCAAAATTAAAACCCACCACAATCAAAATCTCACATCAGTATTTTCTTATACATGTAATTTTTGATGATTTGTCAGTGTTGAAGTTTCTCATTGAAGTACCACTGAAGAAGTTTCACACTCCATAAGCACAGTGCACTACCTCAGATAGTCTTAAAACAAGCCCCAAAACATGGACATTTGCAGTGCTGCCAAATCACTAGACTTTTCACAAAAAGTGATGTTTTTCCAGTTTCATGTCATGCTCAGAATGTCTGGTCTTAGAGACTTCCCAACATTCTCAATCCCCAAATGATTATGTTTTGAGTCACAGAAGAATTCAGATCATACTTGGAACATTTTATACAATTGTTCAGCTCTATACCACACTGACTGGAGGTTCCATGAGAAGACACCTCAGGATATACAGTAGCTTTCTCAAAATATTAGGTCAAATTAATTTCTGCACTGTGTGGCACAGAGCAGTCAAACAAGCATTTTACTAGCTCTGTCTTTGGAAAACTCACTTGTAGTTCTGCCACTCAATCAACAACCACAAAAACATTCGGAACATTCTGGTCACAAACAATAGCATTTGCAAGTACTTGATACCAAACTCAGGCTCATTTGCACTAACAATAAAATACTGGAGAGTGCACCTTCATCTCAGGCTTAAAAAAGACCTTCAGCTGGTTCAGTGATTAACTGACACAGGTCTTCCAAGAGTTCCCTCGCTGCACTCGCGGGACGTGCAACTGGACAGTCCATTCAGGCCTGGAGCACTGCTCATGTATACTGACCTCAATCAGTGCAAACAGCAAAACAGTGTCGTGAACAAAGAGTGACACCATCCCCAAACTCTTACCTGTTGCACATTTCCCTAGATGGAAGCTTCTTCAATGGCTGTTACCACATCGCAAGGATCGTTCATGAGCTCCTTTATCTAGTGTGCTGTATGTTTATTCCAATGAGTTCCAACAGCAATAATTTGCTGTGAATACTTCCATTCTTCAGCAATAACGGCATTTCTTGTAACAATCTCATATAGTAAACACCTATCAAGAAAAAGCAGAAGTCAGTTTCTATCCTCTTATCCTGTTCCAACGAGTACGTAGCAGCAGTAAAAAGCAAACTGTTTCAGCCCACTGTTCTTTCCAGTCACAAAAGATGGAAGTCTCAGGAAAAGGAGCAGTTCAAATCTGAAAAAATACCCAAACTAAGCCTAGGCAAAAGCAAATCCAAGAGGTCAGAGGCAGACAGCAGACTTGTCAAAAAAAAACAAACCCAAGAGCACAAGTGGTGTGTGTGCAGCATTAAATTACTTCTAACAAGTGAAACCCACTAAGACAGAACTCACACATTCCTGGTGTACTGCTGACCTAAGTGACGTGCAGTTCAGCTGTGGAACAACAGCAGGATTTTTGGCAAAGCTCTACCACACTTTAAAGTAATATAGAGCTCTGGTACAGTTCTGAGACATCTTTCTCAACCTGCCACTAAACTTACCCCTAGCTGCAATAACATACCCTTTCTGTAACAATACTTTAGAAGAGCTACAATCAAATCTTTATCAAATAGCTCAAACATTTTCAAATGACCATTTCCCGCTGAAAGAGCATCTTTGTTTTTCCTATTCAAGACAGATGTTTTTGAGAAACTGAGAACTACCTTTCCCACAATTTTAATCTTATATCCACACTCCATCTCAGGAAGTCCAATAGCACAAAGAAAGAGCAGTCTGAAGAGAAAACAGCAATAGTCCACTGGATAAAGAAGACATATCATCTAATTTATGACTTGATATTTGCTGCTACAAAGGCACATTTAACAGCTTCACATACAGCAAATTGGGCAACCTGTTTCCACTAAGGAATTTCTCTAGCTTATCACAGCTAGAAGCACAGCCCTTTAGTCTTATCACCAATTTTTTAACAGATAATATTAGAAGGTTAATGATTTTAAAAAAATCTGATACTGATACATCCTGGTCAACATGGAACTTGATGCTGTTCCTCTTATAAGACTGTGATCAGCTCCTTCTTTTATCTGCACTGTCATTAAGACCCAAGAACGCAAGAAAATACTTCCAAGGCTATTTGATCATTCACACGAAACAGCGTGTGACGTTCAGACAGTCTCAGGAGGCAATATGGTGTAGGCACTATTACCTCACCTACAAGTCGGTAAAGGACAACTGTTAACATTAATTTACATTCCACATCATGACACACTAGTTTTATTAAGGAGGTCTCAACTGCATTTCAGATGCATCATCTTGAAGTTATGGGAAGGGTGTTTTTGGTTGGTTTTGGTGGTAAGGTATTTTTGTTTCGATATTTGTGTGTGTTTGGATTTTTGGTTGGGGTTTTTGTTTTGGTTTGTTTTAAATAGGGACCATACAACTCCACGTTCTGACTTCTAGTCAACAGTCATTTTAGTTCGCTTCTATTCTTTACCCCTGTGTGTCTTTAAGATCTGAGTAGGCAAAACTGTGTTTCTGAAACACTGAAAAGTCTTTGTTAACAGGTTTACAGAGCAGGATGTCATTTCATTTCCCAACAGCACCATGGTAGAACCAGATCGACAGAAGGTAAATATTTAAACACATTCAAGCATAGCCTTTAGAAGTTTGGTTTTAGCAACAAAATAAAGCCAATATTGTATCTTCCATATCTACACATGTATGTAAAAATACACACATGTAAAAATAAAACCACTATTGTAAAACCTGCTTCTAAATCAGGAACATCTATGATGAATCTTAATTCAGCATGAACCTCAGCAAACCCCCCCCACTCATTTGACTCAAAAAAGTGGTTATGAGACTTGCAAAAACACAGATCATTTTAACAGCTTTAATACTATTTACTGTTCAATAGCATTAATGAAGCTTCATGCATCACTAGAGTTACAGCATCTAAGAAACAAAATGATCACTTTATAGGAAAAAGTAAAACTTCCTTTCTTACAGTTTTGTGCAACTAAGACAGCCTACATTGCTTTCAAGTGTCATTCAGACGACAGAAGTATTCTTACATCCTTGTATTTTCACACTTTTAGCTGCTTCTTTGTTCTGCCCAAGCATTAACATCATTGGATGAAGCTGTCTGGAGCATCTCTGGTATGTTTTCAGTAGCTCAAAAACAAGTTGTGCCTTCTTCCACCCAGGACACAAGATAAGTGCTAGTGGCTAGGTGTGTATGTACAAAAGAGTTACAGTAGAGCATGAGACAACTGTTTAGAATCTTAGTCATTGTACTATTTCAGAATTTAGGGCAAAACTAAAATCTGCAAAACAGGCCTTTCAATGCTTCAAACAGAAGCTTTTAACACCATATCACCTCTTCAATGCAGATGGTACAGGCCCGAGGAACCGTGCACCAAGCTGGAGACAAATGGATGTGCAGCAACACACGGTGAAAGGTCCAAAAGTTTCATAGAAGCAGAAACATCTTGTCTTACTTGGAGCTGTGTGAGCCATTTTCAGTGGTCCCTTACAGCCTCAGTGAGTCTATGTTTCTGTGATCTCATGCATTAGAAAATGAATGACAATGTTTTAAAAATCAAACCAGACATTTCCATTTCACGATGTAACAGCCCCTTAAAAATCGAGCTTCATTGAGTATCAAAGTGATATGACATTAACCACTTGTTAGATATTACTTGATAAATAAGTTACAGACTCCCACACTCATGCAGTCCATCTCTGTCAATGTCTAAGCAGATGGCCTAAATAACCTGGGAAGCATCATGAAGATACTCTAAGATGACATCAGATGCACCCATTCTCAACATGCACTACCTTTTGGATCATTCATTGACATTTGCACCTTAGAACACAAAACCTGCAGTACTCTAATATATACATCCTCCACTCCTGTTTCTCAAGGTTTGTAGCAACTGCTCGACTGCAAAAGTGTAAGAATTGGTGGAATATACAAGAAAGGATTATTTCCCTGATATGAGATGGCAACTACATCACATCCTTGAGCTATTGGTGGCCAACAGTAAGATTCAGTGGAGTCAGGGCCTAAAACTTTTTTCCAAGTAAGTTCCTACAGAATGAGAAATGAAGAATTCTACCTGAAAATCGTGTGCTTGAAACACCAACAAGGCAACACAAAGCACTGAGCAATTTAAAAGCCTTTGACCCACTGCATAATACATTTCCTTAACACACAATATGATAAGAGTTCTTCTGGGATGAGGAGTTAAATTCTTACATGTAATTCAAATGCCATCATTTGTAGCAGTGGTTGATAGATCAGATGAAACTGTACAATTCTACAGTCTCTCTGAAGCATAATTTACTCAACCGTATGAACAACCTCCTACACATTCCTCAATCAAAATTAGCTACTACAGTATTTAGTATCTGAAAGTTAAGGTATGATACTAGTCTTAAAAATACTAAATGTAATGTATTACATTAGCATTACCCTTTCCAGATCTTCAAGAAGTGGTGCTGTTTCCAGAATTGATGGTGGCTTCATTTTCTTGCCAAGAAAGACAAAGTTTCTTTCTTCAAGATTTTGAAAACTCTGAAACCATATGAAATAGATGACAAAGGCAATACTTAGTAAATGGGTTTGAGCTTACATCCAACTTAAAAACGGTTTTTTTGGAGAAGAATTAGCCAAAGAAATGTAAACACAAATGAAGTACAACTCACACACACGTCACACAGAACAGTGCTGAGACTCCTACTGTCCCCTGACTTGGCCATTGCCTCTGTTTCTTGCTTTTTTTCTTTTTGTCTCTTCCCCTGCATTTTTTTTTGCCCTTCATATTTTCACAGAGGCACCATCAACTTTGCTGGCTTGCTGAGCTTTGGTCTGGTCTTGTTGCTGATGTGGCTGGATTCAGTCCCTGATGTCCCTCCACAGAGTCCCTCAACAATGACCACTCTTGTAGCCTCAACACTACCCACACCTCCACATATATGACACACGTTTGCAGAGGTTAAATGGAAGTTATATCCTGGAATTACCTGTTGCTCATTTTCAGTTCTATGTGTCTTCAAAGGATCAGAATTTAAGCACTGCTGAAGCCTGAGAAATATACAAATATTAAATTCAATGGAAATGCAAAAGGAAAGTGTAATCGATAAATATCACCAATATTTCTAAAATGGCACGAAACAGTTCACCTACAAAATATCTCTGATGTATTACCTGTGCCAACAAAAACCCTCAAATATGAAAGAAGAAATCAAAAAGTACCATTTTGGATGTAAAATTTACTATTAGGTTTTAGGTATCTGAAAATAACCCAAAGGTTTTTTTAACCAAGACAATTGGTGGGTTCCTCAACTTCAGAAGAAAATCAGATGGGACTGCAGGAAAAAGGTGTCTTAAAGTTGCAAAACCATGAAACAATGTATCTTTGCAACAGTTAAAACTTGAATTAAAAACACCCCTCAGGTTGTTTACATATGCAGCAAGTGATTTGCAGCATAATAAAAGCCTTGCACAAATCAACTCAGTCAGATTTCATTCAGCTTGAAAACTTTATCAATCACACGAAGAATAAAAGAAGGCAACTGAATATGCTTAGTGTGCAGAAACGTACTGCCTCATCACAGCCTTGTTTTCAAGCTACTGTTTAGAAAGAATTGCTATTTTTACTGTGGTCTGGATAAGTATCGGCAGCTTCTAATGGCCTCCTTCCCCAATACCATGTGCACACATCTTGTCTTACCCTCTGCCCTTTTAGCTGTCTAAGAAGAGTAACTGGAAACATACTACAGCTCCTAATTATCTGACTACACAATTGTTTCAAATATGTAACATACTGTACCACACCTGTCTGTGTGAACTGCTGGATTTTCCTTGAAAGGCAATCCTGGGATTGTTTGGACAATCTCTCAAGAAAAGACAAACTCTTTTATGGCAGTAAAATACTGTTTAAGAGCAACATTTTAGAAAAAAAGATTACTGAGCTCAAGGTGGTTTTCTTACCTAACCGAATTTTCTTCATTAAGAATCAAGCATGCAACAAGAACATCAACCACACAGGAGAATCAGTTCATGTTCACAGCTCAAGCTATAGCTTCTGGCAGCTCTTTCTTTGAAGAATCCGCCCCTGTATTCCCCCAACAACTACCAAAAGCTGGCCACACAAAACCACTACACATCTTCACAGAACTAGAGCAAGTGAGTACAAAGGAGACACAAGCTGTTCAAAGTCCATAGCTGCAATCTAAAAAACCAAAACCACCAGAACCACAAACTTGAAGGACAACGTTCTCTTTTAACTAGATCAAGAGTTAGTCCCAGATTTGTTACATAAAAGGATGTGATAGCTGACTACAGTATTCCTAATCTGCCTTACAGATGCTTAACTTAATTCATTCTGACATTTGAATAGAAAATCTAACACTTACAGATGTGGTAGTTTCACTGTCATCTGTGTTGGAGCTTTGTCATGTCTTTTCAAGAACAGAACCAGATACAGCAAGATCTAGAAAGACAATTTTAAAAGATGCAGAAACACGTTTGTGATTATCTGAATCTATGAAAGGCCAGTGTTTTTACAGTTGGTTGCAACTGACTTCTTTCTCTGCTTGTCTCATTTTCTAATGGCAAAAAGAACAACCAAAAGACAGTTGTAGTTACATAAAGATATGCAAATGAACCGAGGGAACAAGGACAGAGGATATTTGTAGTGATTCAAGTCTGTTTTAAACAAGACAACTCACAGCAAACATTCAAGTTACCTCTGTGTAGAGAAATCCCTCTAAACTCAAATCAAACAGTAAGGTATCACTGATCAATGCTACAAGTTATTTCAACAGTATCTAATGCTTTTCAGCATATCAACAAATGACCCTGAAACTCACCCTTTGTCTTATCAAGGACAAAATGCTTTAGAATATTCCTGCATCTGCTGATTTGATTGCTCTTTGTAAAGTCTGATACATAGGCAGTGTTTGTTAGGATACCTTTTGTTCCACTTGTTGGATTCCAACTGATACAGTAGTTCAGTATATCCAGTTAAAAACAAATGATGCACTGCATGAATGATTGCTGCCAACACACACGGTTCCCACTTGTTTCAGAATCTGTTGATACCTTCTGCTGGAGCAGCACTGTCCTCAAATCAAGTGCAGGATTAACAACTTTCATTGGAAGAGAGTCAAGATTTAATGATGTTTGGGTCTCCTGATAATCTGCTGAACTCACTGCATTCTCTTCAGCTTGCTCAAAATGAGCAAAGCTGCTTAAGACGAGATCATCATTAACGCATACCTAAAAAACCCAAGTCTTTGACTGACCAGAATCAACAAGCAAGTCACCATCACATACTGCTTTAGAATTTACTTGAAGCTGGAGACAACAGGAAGACATATGCAGTATGTACAAATGCTTTCTGAAGAGTACTCATTCCAGGGCAGGAAAGTTGGTCATATCTTCCTCTATGTTCTCCAAACAGGTGTTACTTACCAGTTTCATGCTTTTGCCTAAAATTCTGTGCTCAGTTTTCTATGAGCTTTAAACATTTTTAGAAAAACTATCTTAGTTTTATGTCCCTTGGATTCAGAGTGTATCCAAACCTGGCAGGAAAAAACAATATTCAACTTCAAAGTTCTTACTGGCTCAGAGAGAAGTGACACTTGCCAACTGTGATTCTGAACAGAGAAGGTATTCAAATTAAGATGTAATCCAAGTTATTGTCTACAGTGAAGACCACAGCTCTAATGTTAAAAGTCTTGGTAAAATACTCCAAATGGCAGAAGTTTTCAAACACATTTATTTTTGTCTACTAGGCAGCTGCTTAAGTCTGACAGTAGCTGTAGCAGAGATTTAGCAGGAGTTACGCACTTTGGTAAGTGCAACGAGCTTTCTTCCTTTCTCCCAACTGTTTGGGAATTCAGCCTTATGCACATATGAACTTGTATTTATTTTCATAACACCACGCAACTGCCTTCTTGAAATATCTTTAAGTGTATCACAAAGAAGGACAAGAGTACAGTAAATTCACATAGTTGTTCATCTGAAGTACTTGGGGGACTTCATTTGCTTGTCAATACCTTCCAAAGCGGTTCACAAGTTTCCACCTCACAGAATTCATTCCAAAGTTCACAAACAACAGATTTAGAAAATAAATCTTCTAATAAGTTAATGATTGCACTTCTACTGTATATGGCAAATTACAAAATTCACTTGCAAATAACACTTTTCGGTCTTAAATTTGTCACAAAGTTACAACTTCAATAGCAGAGGGCACAAAGAGGTGTGTGGAGAGAAAAATATCTTACCTTTTCACCTTTTATTGTCACATAAAGGAAAACATCAGATGTGGTATCTTCTACAGCACATACTTTGGCTGTCGTCTGGGTAGTAGCAAAACTGAGTGATGGTGTTTCAATGACGCAGCTGCCTGTTCTTTCCTGCTCTTCTCCAGCCCAGTGTTTCCTCACTAACCCAGCATCTGGAAGAGCAAGCAATGGCTGTTTTAAAAGTCTCCCTCTCACTGTAGTGGTGACAAGTTTCTGTTGATCTCCTGGGGACTTTACTTTGGGTTTGCTTTGACATTTTGGCCACCTGGACTTGAGAATTCTCCCTCCCTTTTCCACCCCCCTTTGCACATTTGTTGCCTGGGATTCTCCCTTTACAGTTCTTGCTGGACATTTATCCAGACTCTGTGCTCTGCACTTGAAACAACCAGCAGATGATTTCTGATGGAACCTGAAGCTCTCTGCACTGGCCTGATGCAAAGGCAATTTGCATCAAAACTCCTCCAAAATCCTTTTTTTTCTCTCTCAGAATTGCACCAAAACCTCATTTTATCCCTCACAACTCCCCCAAACCCCACTTTTTCCCCTCAAAACGCTCCCAAAACTCCACTTTTTCCCTCAAGATGGCACTTTTTTACCCAGCAGTTCCCAAAAATCCCACTTTTCCCCTCAGAATAGCACCCAAAACCCACTTTTCCTCTGAAAATACCTCCAAAACCTCACTTTTTCATTCAGAACTCCACCAAAACACCACCTTTTCCCCTCAAAACACCACCAAAACACTTGTTTTTCCACAAATCCACCCAAATCCCACTTTTCCCCTCAGAATTGCACCAAAACCTCATTTTATCCCACAACTCCACTGCTTTTGGCCCTCAGAAATGTACTCCATCCCCACTTTTCCTCTCAAAACTCTTCCAAACTACACTTTTCCCTGCAAAGCTGCACCAAAACCCACTTTTTCTCCTAAAACTCCAACAAAACCTCACTTTTGCTCTCACAAATAAACAAAAACTCTACTTTTTCCCTCAGAATTGTTCAAAAACACCGCTTTTCCTCTATCAAATTCCACCCAAATCCCAACTGTTTTCCTGTAAAATGCCACCCAAACCTCACTTTTCCCCTCAGATTTGCCCCCACACCTCATGTTATCCCTCACAACTCCCACAAACCCTCACCTTTCCCCTCTAAATCCCAACAGAAAACAGCTTCTTCCTTCAAACCTCCACCCAAACCCCCACTTTGGACCTCAGATAGTTACCAAAACCTTCCTTTTTTTCTCACAACTCCACCCAGACCTCACACTTTCCCCTCAGGACTTCCCCAAAAGCTCGCTTTTCCTCTCAAAACTCTACCAAATCAAACACTTTTCCCCACAGAAATACCCTCAAAACCCCACTTTTGCCGCCTCAGAAAACCACCAAAGCCCCCACTTTTCCCCTCACACATGCCCAAAAACCTCCTTTCATCCCTCACAACTCCACTGAAACCACACTTTTTCTCTCACAATTGCGCCAAAACCTTATTTTATCCCTCAGAACCCCCCCGAAACCCTACTTTTCTTCTCAAAACTCTACCAAAACCCCACTTTTTGCCACCTAAGTTCCCCAAAAACCCATTTTCCCACTCAAAACCCCACCCAAACCTCACTTGACTTCAGAATTGCCCCCAACCTCATTTTATCTCTCAGAACTCCCCTAAACCCTCACTTTTCCCCTCAAAACTCCAACAAAAACACACTTTTTCCTTGCAAACTCCACACAAACCCACACTTTTGCTCTCAGAATTGAAACAAAACCCCGTTTTAGCCCACAACTCCACCGCTCTTTGCCCTTGCAAATGTACTCAATCCCAGCTTTCCCCTGCAAAACTGCACCAAAGCACCACTTTTTCTCCCAAAACTCCAACAGAACCCCACTTTATTTCCTTTCAGAAATAAACCAAAACACCACTTTGCCCCTCAGAATTGCTCCAAAACCCCACTTTTCCTCTCAAAACTACACCCAAATCCCAATTGCTTTCCCTCACAATTACCCCAAAACCTCTTTTCATCCCTCAGAACTCCCCCAAAACCCCACTTGGTCCTTCAAAACTCACACAAAACCCATTTTCTCCTCACATCTTCCCCAAAGTCCCTCTTTTCCCCTCAGAATTACTCCAAAACCTCACTTTTTCCATCCAAACTCCACCTAAACCCCACTTTTGCTCTCAGAAATTTACCAAAACCCTGCTTTTTCCCTCAAAACACCACCCAAACCCCACCTTTTCCCTCAGAAATGCCCCAAAACCTCATCTTTGCCCTCAAAACTCCACCCAAATGCCACTTTTCTTTCTCAGAAATGTACTCAAACCCCACTTTACAGCCTCAAAACTCCTCCAAAATCCTTTTTTTTCCTCTCAGAACTGCACCAAAACCTCATCTTTTCCCTCAGAACTCCCCCAAACCCCACTTTTCCCATCAAAACCCAACCAACTCCCCCCTTTTTTGCATTCAAAATCCACCCAAATCCCACTTTTTCCCCTCAAAACGCTTCCAAAACTCCACTTTTTCCCTCAAGATGGCACTTTTTTACCCAGCAGTTCCCAAAAATCCCACTTTTTCCCTCAGAATAGCACCCAAAACCCACTTTTCCTCTGAAAAGACCTCCAAAACCTCGCTTTTTCACTCAGAACTCCACCAAAACACCACCGTTTCCCTCAAAACAGGACCAAAACCCCGCTTCTTCCCCCAGAAGTTCCCCAAAACTGCACCTTTCCCCTCAAGACTCTACCAAACCCCATTTTTTCCCCTCAAAACTCCACCAAAACCCCATTTTCCCTCTCAAAACACCACCCAAACTCCACTTTTACCCTCAGAATTTCCACAAAACCCCATTTTCCCCCTCAAAACACCACCCAAACTCTACTTTTACCCTCAGAATTTCCACAAAACCCAACTTTTCCCCTCAAAACCTCAGCAAAACATTTGCTTTTTTCAAAAATCCACCCAAACCCCACTTTTTCCCTTTAAAAATTTACCAAAACCTCACTTTTTCCCTCAAAACTCCACCAAAATCCCACCTTTTCCCACAGAAATACCCAAAACTCTCATCTTTTCCCTCAAAACTCCACCCAAATCCCACCTTTTCCCTCAGAAATGCCCCAAAACCTCATCTTTTCCCTCGAAGCTCCACCCAAATGCCACTTTTGTTTGGGTATTTCCCACAGAAATACCCAAAACTCTCATCTTTTCCCTCAAAACTCCAACAAAATCCCACCTTTTCCCTCAGAAATGCCCCAAAACCTCATCTTTTCCCTCTAAGCTCCATCCAAATGCCACTTTTGTTTGGGTATTTCCCACAGAAATATCCAAAAGTCTCATCTTTTCCCTCAAAACTCCACCAAAATCCCACCTTTTCCCACAGAAATACCCAAAAATCTCATCTTTTCCCTCAAAACTCCACCCAAATCCCACCTTTTCCCTCAGAAATGCCACCCAAACCTCACTTTTCCTCTCAGATTTGCCCCCACACCTCATGTCATCCCTCACAACTCCCACAAACCCGCACTTTTCCCCTCTAAATCCCAACAGAAAACAACTTGTTCTGAAAGAATAAAATGAAATAAAATGGAGCCGGTGAGGCTCAGTCACAGCAAGGCCGACTAGGCCACGAGAAAGGATGATGAAACCAACCCTGGCCATTGCATCAGAAACCGCAGGGGCTGAGAAACATTTCTCAGAAAATTGGATCCATTGTCCCCACCGTGCCAGCAGGGCACCTGGGTTAAGGGGAAGTTGTGTGCGTGTGTTGGAATTTTCCGTCCCTCATCCCCAGCATATATAAACCCCTACCTGCAAAGCCTCGGGGCCGCCTCCTCTATCTCCTGCGTGAGATACGAGACGGTCCGGAGCTCCGCAATAAAGCTCACCTCTTGCTTTTGCAACAAGCCGGTCTCTCGTCTTCCTTGGGGTGTTCGCTGTCTGGGCTTAGAGCGAAAGCCTGCAGCTTTCAACATCACGACCAACAGTTTTTACACTCGTTGAGGCAAGGGATTGAGGATGGAAAGGACGAGCCCAGCGGTCCGTGAGGGCCGGGGCCGGCGGTGTCGGCGCGGTGTGTGTGGGGGGCTCCGGAGACACCGACCGGGCGCGGGAAGCGGCTGCGCGGCGGCGGCTGCGGATGGAAGGGGCGGGGGGGTCTGGCTCACTCCGTGCCGTCCCCGGCGCCGCGGCGCAGCTGCTGTTACTCTCTCCCGTGTTTTCTTTGTCTCCCCTCACATGCCCGATGGTGTCGAGTGTAACACGGGGTCGCCCTCCCCCACTCTCCTCTGATCATCCTGCGCTGCACCCCGGCCCGACTCCGCCCGCTTGGCATTCCCCTGCGAGTCGTCCCAGGGGTAACTCGGCGGGTTGGGCTCGAATGGGAAGCAGCTCTCCCGCGGGGGCTCTGCTCCGAAGCCCCTTCGCCTCTCTGACTTTGTAAAACTCTTGTGTAGAGAAGAACCTTTTTCTTTTTTCTCGGTATCATCCGCCTCAGCGCCGCTCCCGACACTACTCTCGGTGCTGCTCCCAGCACCTCTCCCGGCACCTCTCCCGGCGCTCCTCTCGGTGCCTCTCCCGGCACCTCTCCCGGCGCTTCTCCCGTCGCTGCTCTAGGCCCCTCTCCCGGCACCTCTCCCGGCGCTTCTCCCGGCACTTCTCCCGGCACCTCTCCCGGTGCTTCTCCCGGCGCTACTCTCGGCACCTCTCCCGGCACTACTGTCGGTGCCTCTGCCAGTTCACTCTCTGCCCCAGGGACAGGCTCACTAAGTGGGGGGGGGAAGGCGGGGGCTCTTTAGGCCGGCACTCTTGTTCCTCGGGAGGGGCTGATGGCTCATATGGTTCTCGTACCCCGTCCGTGCCTCCAGGGTCATTTTCTACACGCGGGGTGGGGAGCACTCCTTTTGAGACGGTAAGAGCCAGCGGGGTGGATTGGAACCAGTCACGCTCATCGTTTTTGTTCTTACTCTGTGCTGCTGATGCGTGCTCAGCAGCCTTCTTTTCTGCCTCATGTTGCAACAACTCATTGTGCACTATCTGCCAAAACTTCCCTAACTTTTCAGCTATCTCATCGTCCTCCAGGGTAGCTTCCCACAGCAAATCCCCAAATCTACGCCATTCGTTCAATTCATGCACTGTCTGTGGATTCTGAAACACTCCCTTAGCATACCCATAAGCTAACAACCCTGGTAGGTCTTTTTGCAGATCTATACCCTTTATCTGCCGCTTCTGCAAGAATGCAGTAAATAAATCATATGCCGCTTGCCTTTCCACACCTATTTGTCAGCGCGCTGCTGCAGCCCTTCAAGGTCCAGCGGCACGTATCGGCCGAGCTCGGCTATACGGTCACCCAGGGCACGGCGTGTTCCCAATTTTCACGCTTATTGCCGTCCTTGCTGCATAGGACCCGAACCCCTTTGTCGCTCCGCCGTGGCGCCCAGTCGGTATATCACGTCCTTCACGTATCACGTCGGGGTCACCATTTGCTGAAGATGACGGGAGACAAGCCCACCCTGCAGTGCAACAAGTCTCAACTTTATTTGCAAAGATACAACACTTTTATAGATACAATAATCAGGCTCATACATATTGCAAAAGCTAAGCTCATCATTGGTTCCCAGTTAGGTGCAACCCTCGCCCTTGTTTCAACATACTCCAGATACGTGTGACTGCTTAACCCAAACTAAGCTCCTGCTTTCTCATCCTGTTCTCATACAGCTCTCTTGCTCTCACGGCCTTGAGCAGGAGTCCACTATCTTATCGCTTAATGCTTACTGCCTAACCAGCTGTATTCTATCATGTCCTCTTTTCTCTAGCCAAGTCTCCACAAAACTCCCCACATAGGTGGGATCTGCCTTCCTGCTTTCTTGTAGCTCCCATACGCAGTGCTGTAACTTAACCGACACATGTATTTTTTCAATGGGAGATGAGGAGACAAAGAGTGTGGTATTGAAGATAGCTCCCACAGCAAAGCAGCTGCAAATGTGACACCGTGCTGGCTAATAGACTGCATGGGGACCTTCTTACTACTGTAGCTGGGATCTGCCTTCCTGCTTTCTAGTAGCTCTCATACGCAGTGGTATAACTTCTACCGACAGTTTGTATTTTTTCAATGGGAGTTGAGGTTAATTATGGACGGATAAAGTTGTGATGGACCAGCTTGCACCTCCTCGTCCACATCCATAGCAAGCTTGAGCAAGGGGAAAACCGAAACAGCAGATTGTAACAGAAACAAGGTCAAAGCAAGAAGATAGGACAGGACATTAAACCAAGCGTTGTTAGAGGACTGAATAGAGCATTCAATTTAGCATTGTATGATTGACTGTACTTGACTAATAAATGGTAACATATGTAACTAACAATAATATAAAGGTAACTAAACGTAAGGTAAGCATAACCATAGTGTGAGAGAAAACTAACTGAAGGCCCAACAGATGGGGTGATATTTTAGACACAATAAGGCTGATGTTTTAAGCACAATAAGGATGGTGTTTAAACACAGTGAGGTTGGTGTTTGTTACCAAAATGAAACTTTGAGGCCTTATGTATAGTGCGTGATGCTTAGTATTAACTATTTGTCATGAATTGTGGCACGTACAAAGCATTTGGAAAAGGTATAGAAGTGATGATGATGTGACAATAAATTGGAGCTGATGAATTCTGGGGGAGGGGGTTGCTCTAGATGATCTCTAATGGTCCCTTCCAACCCCTACCACTCTAGGATTCTATGATGTCACACAGTCTAGATGCAGTACCCAGATGTGCTGTGATGTCACGGAGCACTGTTGCAGCATCCAGAGGTGATGTGATGTTATAGAGAACTGTTGCCATGCCCACGTCTGCTGTGATGTCACAGAGTCTCATTTCAGTGCCCAGATACTATGTGAAATCTCAGAGCACTGTGTGTCCAGTGTCCAGACGTCCTGTGATGTCACAGAGCACTATTGCAGTGCCCAGATGTGCTGTCATATCACACAGCCCTGCTGCAAAGCCCAGATGTGCTGTCGCGTTACATAGTCCTATTGCAGTGCACACGTCTTATGATGTCACAGAGTACTGTTGCCTTTCCCAGATGTGCTGTGATGTCACAGAGCACTGTTGCACTGCCTAGTACTAGGACGTCGCAGAACCCCACGACAGTGTCTGGATGTGATGTGATGTCAAACACTCTTGTTGCAGTGCCCAGATTTTCTGTGATGTCCTACAGCCCCGTTCCAGTGCCTAGATATGCTATGATGTCACGGAGCAGTGTAGCACTGTCCAGATGTGCTGTGATGTGACGCACACCGCACATCCTCTGCAATGCCCACATGTACTGCTGTGCCACACAGTCCTGTTGTAGTGCCTAGATGTTCTCTGATTTCACACACCCCCTTGCAATGCCCAGATGTGCTGTGATGTCACACAGCCCTGTTGCAGGGCCCAGATGTGCTATGATGTCACAGAGCACTGTTGCAGTGCCCAGATGTGCTGTGATGTCACAGAGTACCACTGCAGTTCCCACTTGTGCTGTGATCTCACAGGCACCCTAGCAATGTCCTCTTGTGATAGGATGTTTCAGAGCACTGTTGCAGTGCCCACGTCTGCTGTGATGACAGAGTCTCGTTTCAGTGCCCAGATACTATGTGAAGTCTCAGAGCAGTGTGTGTCCAGTGCCCAGACGTCCTGTGATGTCACAGAGCACTATTGGAGTGCCCAGATGTGCTGTAAGGTCACACAGTCCTGCTGCAAAGCCCAGATGTGCTGTTGTGTTACACAGTCCTGTTGCACTGTGCACATGTTCTGTGATGTCACAGAGCACTGCTGCCTTTCCCAGATGTGCTGTGATGTCACAGAGCACCGTGCCAGTGCCTAGTGATGCTGTTATATATCACAGCAGTGATTGAGTGCTCAGATGTCTTGTAATGTCACAGAGCACTGTAGCAGTGTGCAGTTGAGGTAAGATGTTATAGAGCACTGTTGCAGTGCCCAGATGTGCTGTGATGTCAGAGAGTCCCGTTTCAGTGCCCAGATATGATGTGAAGCCTTAGAGCACTGCTACAGTGCCCAGACGTCCTGTGATGTCACACAGCACTGTTGCTGTGCCCAAAGGTGATGTGACGTCACAGAATACTGCCGCAGTGTCCGGATGTGATGTGATGTCACAGAGCCCCATTCCAGCGCCTATATAAGCAATGATGTCACAGAGCAGTGTAGTGGTGCCCAGATGTGCTGTGATGCAATACACACAGCACAACCTCTGCAATGCCCACATCTCCTGCAGTGTCACACAGCCATGTTGCAGTACCTAGTTGTGCTGTGATGTCACAGAGCACTGTTGCAGTGACAACGTCTGCTGTGATGCCACAGAAACCCGTTTCAGTGCCCAGATATGATGTGAAGTCTTAGAGCACTGCTACAGTGCCCAAAAGTGCTGTCATGTCACACAGCGCCGCTGCAAAGCCCAGATGGGCTGCTGTATTACACACTCCTGTTGCAGTGTGCACCTGTGCTGTGATGTCACAGAGCACTGTTAGAGTGTCCAGAGGTGATGTGATGTTATAGAGCACTTTTGCCATGCCCACGTCTGCTGTGATGTCACAGAGTCTCTCTGCAATTGCCACATGTGCGGCAATGTCACTGAACCCCATTGCAGTGCCCACGTGTGCTGTGATGTCCCCATGTAGTCTATCAGCCAGCACACTGTCACATTTGCAGCTGCTTTCCTGAGGGAACTATCTCCATTCCCACTCACTGGGACTCCTCAGCTCCCATTGAAATAACACATGTTGTCGGTTAAGCTCTACCACTGCGTATGGGAGCTGCAAGAAAGCAGGAAGGCAGACTCCACCTAGAGTGGTAAGTAGGTCCCATTGTAGTCTATCATCTTGCACTGTGTCACATTTGCAGCTGCTTTCCTGTGGGACTTATCTCCAATCCCATGCACTTGGGCTGCTCAGTTCCCATTGAAAACACACAGGCTGCCAGTAGAAGTTATGCCACTGCGTGTGGACACTACAAGAAAGCAGCTACACAGACCCCAACTACAGTGGTAAGTAGGTGTGGTAGTTTGAGCCTGGCTGGATGCCAGGTGCCCACCACACCACTCTGTCCCCCACCTCCTCAGCAAGCCAGGAAAGGAGAGAAAAATAAGATGGGAATCTCGTGGGAGGAGATTAAAGTAGTTTAATAAAGAAGCAGCAAAGCCGCGCGCGGGAAGCAAAGCAGAAGCAGATAAAGCTGTTCCTCTCCACTTCCCATCAGCAGCGATGTCCGGCCACCTCCCGAGAAGCAGGGCTGCGGTACGCGTAGCGGTTGCTTTGGGAAGGCCAGAAATGCATCTTGCCTCCCCTTCCTGCTCCTCTCCCCCAGTTTATATTCCTGAGCTGATGTCTTAGGGTATGGAATATCTCCTTGGTCAGCCTGGGTCAGCTGTCCTGGCCATAGTCCCTCCCAAGATCATGCCCACCCACAGCTATTGGTGAAGGTGGGGGAAGGAATGCTGGAGGGACAGCCCTGATGCTGTGCAAGCGGTAGTCATAATATTGATATCAACAGTAAGCACAGCACTGCAGGAGCTGCTATGGAAAATCACTACCATCCCAGACCCACTACAGACAGTCACAGGAATGCAGACATATTACAAACACTATTGTTTCTGTGTTCAAACGAAACACACAGTCAGTAATATCAATCATGAAAACATCTGCTTAACTGTAGCATTCTTTTTTCATAAAGTGTATGCTCAAAAAACATTGTAAACTCTTACAAGGGCTCCAAGTTTGCTGCATGTCCAATATGTTCATGTGGCTGCACAGCTTCTGAAGTTGTGTTCTATGTTCTGCATTGTCAGTTCCCAGACCTGTAGGCAAAACCTCAGATTGAACGTCGTATTCGTTAACTGACATCTTCAAGTCTGGAAGCCTGGTAACCCGGACCTTGGATGACAAAACACACCAAGTTGAAACCATAACTCATCAGTAGTCTAACTCTAAGCTACTCTAAGTGAAGTTTTAATCATGTACCCATTTATTGACACCTGTAAGTAATTGGTTTCCTTCCAATGTCCCAACAGGCACGTTCCCACGTTTAATTCTTCTCCAGATATTGCCATCTTTTTCATCATAACAGTGTCGTAAGGAACTCGTAGTCAACTCCATGTAACACAACCAAGAGAGCAACCAAGTAAACAATCCGAGCCCTGATTACACAAGTTACATCTGAAATACTCATCACACAGAGTAACTTCCTAGACCAAAATAGAAGAAGAAAACTGCTGGGGGGACACAGTTAGAAAAACTCTAAACAAGAACAAAAGCATGGCAATCAGAAAAAGGCTGAGATGTGCCATATAGAAAAGGAAGCTGCTAAAGAGAATTACTTCCAGTAATTCCCCGTTTCCACTGTATTTTTCATCTGAAATGGACTGAATGGTCAGATGGAAAACAGCATCACACATTCCAAAACACTAACTAACTGTACTCTTGGACAGGACCAAGCAGCCACAAGAGGCACGTCATGATCCTGAGATGGAGGGGTGGTCTTTCTGATGAACTTGTCCAGACAATTAAAAAAATAACCAACTCTTTAAGCAAAACTCACCTCTAAGTGAATCTCCTACCAACAAGGTTTTGGGAGAATAGGAGAATGCTGAGAGGAAACACTCATTGCATGGAGGGCTGTTACCTTCTAGTCAGTCTTACCCAGAAGAATATTTGCCAGTGCCTTTATTACAGGCCAGGGAACTGACAGAACAATACAAACGTGGCACTGACTGTAATATTTTCATTTCAGGAAAACCTGAAGAGTTGACTCTGAGAAAACCAATAATTAAAACAATTTCATCCCATGCCTGAGATTATGACACGAGTATTAAACAAATAAAACCAGATTTTGTTACTCATTAAGGAAGGAGCTTCCTGAATGGGACAGTACTCAAACACAGTTTCATTTACAGAGGCTACCCTTCCCCTGTTGAATCCCCACAGATGCAAAAGCAGCAGTAACGTTTTCTGGAAGAAGATACTGAATTCAGAAGAATTGAAGAAAAAAAATCGCATAAATCTCACTTGATTTTGCAGGAAAACAAACCAAGAAAGCTGACTTCTCAGAATCTGGCCAATAGTAGATATTTCTTGTCAATACTAATGAGGAGTTAAATTTGAAAACTAAGTTTGCAGTTCATTACTGCTTTCTTACAGAAAATAGCACACAAAGAGAAATAAAAGAACATACCATTGAAAATCTGATAAATATTACCTTTGGGTTCCACTCCAGTTCATTACCAATGGGTTTCACTCTACAAAGTCCCCAGTCTGAGGTGGCAGACACTGAAACTTGGCAGGTGAGTGAAGCAGCTGGTAACTTTGGACTTGACATGTTCTGCCTTCATCTATATAGTTAATTTTGACACTACAGAACATATTTTCCTTCTCTTTTGGGGAAATATCTAGCACCTGAGCCCTTCAGAGTTGGAGAGGAAACAAAGAATTATTATAGTTGTAAAGTTTCTTCACCTCCTTGTGTCTAAAAAAGACTAAACTTTCACAGCACAATGTTCAGTGGTGTGTATGTGGAGCCATTCTGGCTCCCCTTCAGTACAGGCAGCATGGGAGAGCTTTTTAAAAACAATTTGTACAGCAGAGATTTTTTTGCTAGTTTTCATGGTGGGTTAACTTTAACTTAGCAGTAGAAGTTCTAAACTACTTTGGATTAAAAAGAGCACATGAATAATTTAATCCAAAACAAATCTACATTTTTACCTGTGAACAACTATTTTCTGACACAAACCATGAAATGCCAGCTTCTCCACATTTTTAACAGCAATCTTATTACCAGGTTCCTTAAAATGCCCATTAATTCCTTCAGCAAGAATTGTATATTGGTCCTTCTGCTGATCTACTCTTCGACCAAAGTAGTTTGTTGCATTTACAACGTGGAGAGGCAGAATCTGAAACCATAAAATACGTTATAAAGACAACTGATGGTTTCTTAAGTTAATGAGACGTTTTCATGTTGAAGGTGACCTACCTCTTTCCAGCCTAAAGAGATGACAAATACTGCTGTACGCATGCATTTCAGAAGATGATGACCTCTTATTACTCCAAAGATTAGGAATAATCCTGAATGAATGAATCCTTATGAATGGTAACTGTCCATAGCCCAGTCCAGACTGGACACAAGTTTATAGAGCAAGATCTATTAGGTCTTGGTGGTATTCCACTTAAATGAACACTAGTGAACTACAGTATTACCTGTCAAGCTACTAACCACTAAGGCATTTCACATCATCCAAGCTTAATTTTAAGTGGTCTCCAACCTTACAATGAGATTTAGAAGAACTGACTGGGGAAGCGTGACGCCTTCCCTCTTTTTGCACGGAAAATGCTTGACATAAGCTACCAAGAACACCAATTCACAAAATGCTGGGTGCATTTCATCCAAAGGCTCATGCTAGGCACAAGGACTGAGATACAGCTGAGTGTATGAGGCCAGACAGAAAAGAAGACCAGAAAGGTAATTTCCACTTACTAAAACCCTAAAACTCTCACAGTGCAACTAGAGATTCTTAAAGGAAAGCAACATGATACCGAGTTCTAAACAAAAGAGACAGTGAACACTTATCCAATTGACAACTGATTTGTAAGACATATATCCAGGCTCTGCAGTCAGCAGAAGCAGAACTAGATGAGGAAAGAGGCCACAACTGCTGTCTTGAGTGCACAAAAGGGAAGTACAAGTTTATAACAGGAGTATTACGAAATCTGTCCAGGTTTCAAGCACTCAGATGGCATCTATAGGTTATCAACGAGTTTCAACTACCAGCTGCCAACAAAAGCTTATTTATTAGGCAGAAATGGAGTGACACCAAGGAATCCACCCAGTTTTTATTGTCTATTCTCACAACCTATGATTTTTGGGAATGGGGAATGCCCATTGATTGCATGACTTGAGCGCACCTGAATTCTAGCTAAAGACAGGACAGGAAGAAAGTGTAAGCAGCTCATCCAAAAAGGAAACCACCCAGCAGTTCTCAGATCCAAGTACTAACCTTGAAAGGAAGCACCAGTGTCTACACACCTGCCCTCAGCAATCATTATCCAAGGTGGAGACGAGACAGACTCTACAGTACTGCTGTACAGGAAGACTCTCTAGTAAAGTAGGGACTGAAAAGCCAAGTGAAGGGAGTTTTGACATACAAATTGTTACTGAGATGTGAAGAGCCACTATAGCAAAGTCAAACCAGTAACCAGGAAGGTTTCATGACTATTTAATTACTAAAAATGGCAGTCTGAATGTAACAGGATTCTATCAAAACTGTTTTGAAAACCACAATGACACCTCAGTAGGAAGCAACTGCTCCATCTAGAAGAGAGAATTTATATCCCATGTCTATGGACAGTGCAAACAGAGAAAATATTTGGTTCAATTGACAAGGCCAGAATATACTCATTTTTCAGGAAGTCTGCATCAACGTGACAGAGAAGGAAAAATCCTCCCTTCAACTCTTGTTAAACAGGCATGATCTTCCACTGCAACGTTTCTTCACTCCAGAGGATTGTGTTTGCTCTACTACAAAAATAATGACATTTACAGGACCTTTAATCTTTGCCTATTTTGGTTTATGTTCTAAATAGATAGAGGAAAGGAATAAACAGAACAAATGCCCTCTTCCCATAGAACACGAGCCTCCAATGCAGGAGAAAACCTAAGGTAAACTCTGAACCACCTACAAAACAATTTTAGGTCAAGCTAAAGATTAAGGGAAAATCTGACACACACTTAAGCAACAGAGAAACTAAAAAAGCTAAAAATCTCCCAAATACCCAAGAGATGTGGGATATGTACTACATTAACATGAAGGTAATATGCTAAGGAGATATTTAAGATGTGTTCCTGGTACACCAAAGCAAGGGAAAAAGCAATAAGTGTAACTTACCATCAGATATCCAGGTGTTTGTGTCACTGTATCTGGGATATGCTGGGGCACGTCTATTTGTAAATTAACTTGATGACGATCCAGACACACTGTTCTGTTTCTACATATTTAAAAACTGGTTTTAGAACAAAGCCCTTTTACCTGTAAATTATTTTTGATGTGGCTTACAACATCTTTTCACACTAGCATTTCATCAGCCCTCAGTATTCAATTTCTGTTTCAAGTAGCACCAGTGACTGGAGATTAGACAGAAGTGGTCAAAAAGCTCTTGTTGGACAAGTTTATACAATAAAACCAAAATCCACCAGGAAACTAGTTTCAGAATAAAACAAAGACTAACACTGAATTTTGTGTTACTTGCAACAAGGGTCATCCACACGAGAAGGAATATCTGAGGGCTTCATCCAAGGCCCTGTTAGAATCCAGTTAGACACAGCTCAGAGGAGTCATCTACTTACCTAATCTGGAGGGACAGAAGACAACAGAGGAGAGAGCAAAGCATAAGCCTTGGGCAATTATGGGCAGGAATACTAATCAAAAAAGAGCCTGAAGTTCCCTCAAGAACACTTGGGCAGGAATGATAATGAATTATGATATCCTGTCAGGCTACATGAGATTGGTCTCCAGAAAACATTGGTATTTTGATTTTCATAGCAGTATCTAAGAAGAGTGAAACTGATGCAAAAGTAACCACAAGAAAAAGAGTCATGAGCAAAAAATGGTTTAATGAAAGTATCCAACAGGAAAATTGAGCAAGAAAACAGAAGCAGCCATCATTGAGGCATATACCACCTTCCTACACCAGTATGGGTGGTAAGAAAGCTTGGCAATTCCTTACCTGCAAGCCCCAAATGTTTTAAGATGGGTACACAGTGGCCTTGACAATTTCTGGTATTCTTCATCTTTTAGCACCTTGGCAGTCAAACCAGGCAGTTCTGGGGGAACTTCAGCTTCTGCCTGCTGCAAATAGCGGAGGATCCCAAGTGCATCACACTCGTTGTTTTCTGTTAACAGAACAACTGACTTTGTGATCTCTTGGTCTACAGAAGAATCCTAAAACAAACACACACGTATTTTTAACAGCTTCTGTGTATCCACTACTTTGTGATCAAATGCAGTATTAACCTGGTAACGGTTTGTCAAACCTTTATCGCATTACAGAAGTTGTCAGGCATGCTGTGTACACCATGAGCAAAGATTCTTGGAGAGGAAAACTGAAATGTGTCACACAAGTGGCATCTGTAACTTCCAAAGACTGCATGCATTCATCTGTTAAAACTAAGCACACGGTTTATACACACTTGTAAGTGTACTACTCGAAGCATGTGAAGTGTGACATCACTTTAACAGTGGCTGTTTCCATCTCTCCATCCATTGATTTAAGAATTAAGAAAAAAGGTCCTTCCCAAACCACTTTGTCATGGTTTTCCATGACAGCCTTTTCTGGTGAGGGGGAAGGGGCTGTAAAGATGACTCCTGGAAGAAGCTGCTCGCAGCGCTCCCCAGCTCTGAGCCAGACCCACTGCTGGGGCTGAGCCAATGAGCCTCCATCATCACTTTTAAGAGAAGCCTGAAGAGGAGGTTTCTTCCTCCATTCTTCTCTCTTCTGCCCTTTCTTCTTCTGGCTGCTGGTGGTGCAAGGAGTAGGAACAGTGAGAGAAAAAACCATGCAGACTCCAAGGTCAGCGATGAAAGAGAGGAGGAGGTGTGCTGGAGCAGAGACTCCCCTGCATTCTATGGAGAGAACTGGGGAAGTTGAGGTTTGTTTGCATTTCTTTAAAGACCCTACAGCAGCGGTAGAGACTCATTTTGGTAAAGCTGGCCCCAGTCCAGGGGCAGCAATTCACTTCATTGTTGGCCCCGAGCCAGGGGCAGTGATTTCCTTCTTTATCACTATGGCCAGAGCAGGCCGTGTCCCGAAGGAGGGACCCAATATCCACAGCTGTAACTGTGGGGAGGAACCATATTGGGATTTATCAAAACGAGACAGAACATAGTTAAAAATGTCATCATGAATGCATTCCGTGTCAGACATTCCTGTCAGCCTTTCTTCTAGCTGGCAGAAGGGCAGGGTTTGGGCTATTTTTAGCAGAAGTAGTTAAATTACAAATTCACAAACCTCTTTTATTCTTAGAAGTCAAGATATTTTAGTTTGTTATATCTTAATAATTAAAAGCCCCACTTACCTGTGTAAAATGATGCTTACCCGATGAACCACTTCTGCCTCATCTCCTGAATTAGTCAGCACCTTCTGAAGATTACTGTGGGTAAAAGCCAGTATTTTGAGTAACACAGCAGTTCTTTCACTATCCATACAAGGCTGTACAACCTAAAGGTGGATACAAACCAGAGGGCTGGTAATTCATGTAATCTAGACATGCTTTACTGTGTATTTCTTCTTTTAAGAAGCACAAAGCATTGTTATATGCCAAAGAACATTGGTAAATCCTAAATCTTCTGTTAAACTTGTAATGTACAATATACAACTCTCACAAAGGGTGTGAATTTCTGACAGCTTCCAGAAGCAAAATTAAAACCCATCACAATCAAAATCTCACATCGGTATTTTCTTATACCTGTGATTTTTGATGATTTGTCAGTGTTGAAGTTTCTCACTGAAGTACCACTGAAGAAGTTTCACACTCCATAAGCACAGTGCACTACCTCAGATAGTCTTAAAAAAAGCCCCAAAACATGGACATTTGCAGTGCTGCCAAATCACTAGACTTTTCACAAAGAGTGATGTTTTTCCAGTTTCATGTCATGCTCAGAATGTCTGGTCTTAGAGACTTCCCAACTTTTTCAATCCCCAAATGATTATGCTTTGAGTCACAGAAGAATTAAGATCATACTTGTAACATTTTATACAGTTCTTCAGGTCTATACCACACTGACTGGAAGTTCCATGAGAAGACACCTCAGGATATACAGTAGCTTTCTCAAAATATTAGGTCAAATTAATTTCTGCACTGTGTGGCACAGAGCAGTCAAACAAGCATTTTACTAGCTCTGTCTTTGGAAAACTCACTTGTAGTTCTGCCACTCAATCAACAACCACAAAAACATTCTGAACATTCTGGTCACAAACAACTAAGACAGCCTACATTGCATTCAAGTGTCATTAAGATGACAGAAGTATTCTTACATCCTCGGATTTTCACACTTTTAGCTGCTTCTTTGTTCTGCCCAAGTATTAACAACATTGGATGAAGCTGTCTGGAGCATCTCTGGTATGTTTTCAGTAGCTCAAAAACAAGTTGTGCCTCCTTCCATCCAGGACACAAGATAAGTGCTAGTGGCTAGGTGTGCATGTACAAAACAGTTACAGTAGAGCATGAGACAACTGTTTAGAATCTTAGTCATTGTACTATTTCAGAATTTAGGGCAAAACTAAAATCCGCAAAACAGGCCTTTCAATGCTTCAAACAGAAGCTTTTAACACCACATCACCTCTTCAATGCAGATGGTACAGGCCCGAGGAACCGTGCACCAAGCTGGAGACAAATGGATGTGCAGCAACACACGGTGAAAGGTCCAAAAGTTTCATAGAAGCAGAAACATCTTGTCTTACTTGGAGCTGTGTGAGCCAGTTTCAGTGGTCCCTTACAGCCTCAGTGAGTCTATGTTTCTGTGATCTAATGCATTAGAAAATGAATGACAATGTTTTAAAAATCAAACCAGACATTTCCATTTCACTATGTAACAGCCCCTTAAAAATCAAGCTTCATCGAGTATCAAAGTGATATGACATTAACCACTTGTTAGATATTACTTGATAAATAAGTTACAGACTCCCACACTCATGCAGTCCATCTCTGTCAATGTCTAAGCAGATGGCCTAAATAACCTGGGAAGCATCATGAAGATACTCTAAGATGACATCAGATGCACCCATTCTCAACATGCACTACCTTTTGGATCATTCATTGACATTTGCACCTTAGAACACAAAACCTGCAGTACTCTAATATATACATCCTCCACTCCTGTTTCTCAAGGCTTTGTAGCAACTGCTTGACTGCAAAAGTGTAAGAACTGGTGGAATATACAAGAAAGGATTATTTCCCTGACATGAGATAGCAACTACATCACATCCTTGAGCTATTGGTGGCCAACAGTAAGATTCAGTGGAGTTAGGGCCTACAACTTTTTTCCAAGTAAGTTCCTACAGAAAGAGAAATAAAGAGTTCTACCTGAAAATCGTGTGCTTGAAACACCAACAAGGCAACACAAAGCACCAAGCAATTTAAAAGCCTTTGACCCACTGCATAATACATTTCCTTAGCACACAATATGATAAGAGTTCTTCTGGGATGAGGAGTTAAATTCTTACATGTAATTCAAATGCCATCATTTGTAGCAGTGGTTGATAGATCAGATGAAACTGTACAATTCTACAGTCTCTCTGAAGCATATTTTACTCAACCGTATGAACAATCTCCTACACATTCCTCAATCAAAATTAGCTACTATAGTATTTAGTATCTGAAAGTTAAGGTATGATACTAGTCTTAAAAATACTAAATGTAATGTATTACATTAGCATTACCCTTTCCAGATCTTCAAGAAGTGGTGCTGTTTCCAGAATTGATGGTGGCTTCATTTTCTTGCCAAGAAAGACAAAGTTTCTTTCTTCAAGATTTCGAAAACTCTGAAACCATATGAAATAGATGACAAAGGCAATACTTAGTAGATGGGTCTGAGCTTGCATCCAACTTAAAAACTGGGTTTTTTGAGAAGAATTAGCCAAAGAAATGTAAACACAAATGAAGTACAACTCACACACACGTCACACAGAACAGTGCTGAGACTCCTACTGTCCCCTGACTTGGCCATTGCCTCTGTTTCTTGCTTTTTTTCTTTTTGTCTCTTCCCCTGCATTTTTTTTTTCCCTTCATATTTTCACAGAGGCACCATCAACTTTGCTGGCTCGCTGACCTTTGGTCTGGTCTTGTTGCTGATGTGGCTGGATTCAGTCCCTGATGTCCCTCCACAGAGTCCCTCCACAAAGACCACTCTTGTAGCCTCAACACTACCCACACCTCCACATATATGACACACGTTTGCAGAGGTTAAATGGAAGTTATATCCTGGAATTACCTGTTGCTCATTTTCAGTTCTATGTGTGTTCAAAGGATCAGAATTTAAGCACTGCTGAAGCCTGAGAAATATACAAATATTAAATTCAATGGAAATGCAAAAGGAAAGCGTAATCGATAAATATCACCAATATTTCTAAAATGGCACGAAACAGTTCACCTACAAAATATCTCTGATGTATTACCTGTGCCAACAAAAATCCTCAAATATGAAAGAAGAAATCAAAAAGGACCATTTTGGATGTAAAATTTACTATTAGGTTTTAGGTATCTGAAAATAACCCAAAGGTTTTGTTAACCAAGACAATTGGTGGGTTCCTCAACTTCAGAAGAAAATCAGATGGGACTGCAGGAAAAAGGTGTCTTAAAGTTGCAAAACCATGAAACAATGTATCTTTGCAACAGTTAAAACTTGAATTAAAAACACCCCTCAGGTTGTTTACATATGCAGCAAGTGATCTGCAGCATAATAAAAGCCTTGCACAAGTCAACTCATTCAGATTTCCTTCAGATGGAAAACTTTATCAATCACACTAAGAATAAAAGAAGGCAACTGAATATGCTGAGTGTGCAGAAACGTACTGCCTCATCACATCCTTGTTTACAAAGAATTGTTATTTTTACTGTGGTCTCGATAAGTATCAGCAGCTTCTAATTGCCTCCTTCCCCAATACCATGTGCACACATCTTGTCTTACCCTCTGCCCTTTTAGCTGTCTAAGAAGAGTAACTGGAAACATACTACAGCTCCTAATTATCTGGCTACACAATTGTTTCAAATATGTAACATACTGTGCCATACCTGCCTGTGTGAACTGCTGGATTTTCCTTGAAAGGCAATCCTGGGATTGTTTTGACAATCTATCAAGAAAAGACAAACCCTTTTCTGGCAGTAAAATACTGTTTAAGAGCAACATTTTAGAAAAAAAAAGATTACTGAGCTCAAGGTGGTTTTCTTACCTAACCAAATTTTCTTCATTAAGAATCAAGCATGCAACAAGAACATCAACCACACAGGAGAATCAGTTCATGTTCACAGCTCAAGCTATAGCTTCTGGCAGCTCTTTCTTTGAAGAATCCGCCCCTGTATTCCCCCAACAACTACCAAAAGCTGGCCACACAGAACCACTACACATCTTCACAGCACTAGAGCAAGTGAGCACAAAAGGAGACACAACCTGTTCAAAGTCCATCGTTGCAATCTAAAAAACCAAAACCACCAGAACCACAAACTTGAAGGACAACGCTCTCTTTTAACTAGATCAAGAGTTAGTCCCAGATTTGTTACAGAAAAGGACGTGATAGCTGACTACAGTATTCCTAATCTGCCTTACAGATGCTTAACTTAATTCATTCTGACATTTGAATAGAAAATCTAACACTTACAGATGTGGTAGTTTCACTGTCATCTGTGTTGGAGCTTTGTCATGTCTTTTCAAGAACAGAACCAGATACAGCAAGATCTAGAAAGACAATTTTAAAAGATGCAGAAACACGTTTGTGATTATCTGAATCTATGAAAGGCCAGTGTTTTTACAGTCGGTTGCAACTGACTTCTTTCTTTCCTTGTCTCATTTTCTAATGGCAAAAAGAACAACCAAAAGACAGTTGTATTTACATAAAGATATGCAAATGAACCGAGGGAACAAGGACAGAGGATATTTATGGTGATTCAAGTCTGTTGTAAACAAGACAACTCACAGAAAACATTCAAGTTACCTCTGTGTAGAGAAATCCCTCTAAACTCAAATCAAACAGTAAGGTATCACTGATCAATGCTACAAGTTATTTCAACAGTATCTAATGCTTTTCAGCATATCAACAAATGACCCTGCAACTCACCCTTTGTCTTACCAAGTACAAAATGCTTTAGAATATTCCTGCATCTGCTGATTTGATTGCTCTTTGTAAAGTCTGATACATAGGCAGTGTTTGTTAGGATACCTTTTGTTCCACTTGTTGGATTCCAACTGATACAGTAGTTCAATATATCCAGGTAAAGACAAATGATGCACTGCATGAATGATTGCTGCCAACACACACGGTTCCCACTTATTTCAGGATCTGTTGATACCTTCTGCTGGAGCAGCACTGTCCTCAAATCAAGTGCAGGATTAACAACTTTCATTGGAAGAGAGTCAAGATTTAATGATGTTTGGGTCTCCTGATAATCTGCTGAACTCACTGCATTCTCTTCAGCTTGCTCAAAATGAGCAAAGCTGCTTAAGACGAGATCATCATTAATGCATACCTAAAAAACCCAAGTATTTGACTGACCAGAATCAACAAGCAAGTCACCATCACATACTGCTTACTTGAAGCTGGAGACAACAGGAAGACATATGCAGTATGTACAAATGCTTTCTGAAGAGTACTCATTCCAGGGCAGGAAAGTTGGTCATATCTTCCTCTATGTTCTCCAAACAGGTGTTACTTACCAGTTTCATGCTTTTGCCTAAAATTCTGTGCTCAGTTTTCTATGAGCTTTAAACATTTTTAGAAAAACTATCTACTAGGCAGCTGCTTAAGTCTGACAGTAGCTGCAGCAGAGATTTAGCAGGAGTTACGCACTTTGGTAAGTGCAACGAGCTTTCTTCCTTTCTCCCAACTGTTTGGGAATTCAGCCTTATGCACATATGAACTTGTATTTATTTTCATAACACCACGCAACTGCCTTCTTGAAATATCTTTAAGTGTATCACAAAGAAGGACAAGAGTACAGTAAATTCACATAGTTGTTCATCTGAAGTACTTGGGGGACTTCATTTGCTTGTCAATACCTTCCAAAGCGGTTCACAAGTTTCCACCTCACAGAATTCATTCCAAAGTTCACAAACAACAGATTTAGAAAATAAATCTTCTAATAAGTTAATGATTGCACTTCTACTGTATATGGCAAATTACAAAATTCACTTGCAAATAACACTTTTCGGTCTTAAATTTGACACAAAGTTATAACATCTATAGCAGAGTGCACAAAGAGCTTTGTAGAGAGAAAAATATCTTACCTTTTCACCTTTTATTGTCACATAAAGGAAAACATCAGATGTGGTATCTTCTACAGCACATACTTTGGCTGTCGTCTGGGTAGTAGCAAAACTGAGTGATGGTGTTTCAATGACGCAGCTGCCTGTTCTTTCCTGCTCTTCTCCAGCCCAGTTTCCTCACTAACCCAGCACCTGGAAGAGCAAACAATGGCTGTTTTAAAAGTCTCCCTCTCACTGTAGTGGTGACAAGTTTCTGTTGATCTCCTGGGGACTTTACTTTGGGTTTGCTTTGACATTTTGGCCACCTGGACTTGAGAATTCTCCCTCCCTTTTCCACCCCCCTTTGCACATTTGTTGCCTGGGATTCTCCCTTTACAGTTCTTGCTGGACATTTATCCAGACTCTGTGCTCTGCACTTGAAACAACCAGCAGATGATTTCTGATGGAACCTGAGGCTCTCTGCACTGGCCTGATGCAAAGGCAATTTGCATCAAAACTCCTCCAAAATCCTTTTTTTTCTCTCAGAATAGCACCCAAAACACACTTTTCCTCTGAAAATACCTCCAAAACCTAACTTTTTCATTCAGAATTCCACCAAAACACCACCCAAACTCCACTTTTACCCTCAGAATTTCCCCAAAGCCCCATTTTTCCCCTCAAAAATCCACCCAAACCCCACTTTTTCCCTTTAAAAATTTACCAAAACCCCACTTTTTCCCTCAAAACTCCACCCAAATCCCACCTTTTCCCCTCAGAATTGCACCAAAGCCTCATTTTATCCCACAACTCCACTGGTTTTGGCCCTCAGAAATCTACTCCATCCCCACTTTTCCTCTCAAAACTCTTCCAAACTACACTTTTCCCTGCAAAGCTGCACCAAAACCCACTTTTTCTCCTAAAACTCCAACAAAACCTCACTTTTGCTCTCAGAAATAAACAAAAACTCTACTTTTTCCCTCAGAATTGCTAAAAACATCACTTTTCCTCTATCAAATTCCACCCAAATCCCAACTGTTTTCCTGTAAAATGCCACCCAAACCTCACCTTTCCCCTCAGATTTGCCCCCACACCTCATGTTATCCCTCACAACTCCCACAAACCCTCACTTTTCCCCTCTAAATCCCAACAGAAAACAACTTGTTCCTTCAAACCTCCACCCAAACCCCCACTTTGGACCTCAGATAGTTACCAAAACCTTCCTTTTTTTCTCACAACTCCACCCAGACCTCACACTTTCCCCTCAGGATTTCCCCAAAAGCTTGCTTTTCCTCTCAAAACTCTACCAAATCAAACACTTTTCCCCACAGAAATACCCTCAAAACCCCACTTTTGCCGCCTCAGAAAACCACCAAAGCCCCCACTTTTCCCCTCACACATGCCCAAAAACCTCCTTTCATCCCTCACAACTCCACTGAAATCACACTTTTTCTCTCAGAATTGCGCCAAAACCTTATTTTATCCCTCAGAACCCCCCCCCAAACCCTACTTTTCTTCTCAAAACTCTACCAAAACCCCACTTTTTGCCACCTAAGTTCCCCAAAAACCCATTTTCCCACTCAAAACCCCACCCAAACCTCACTTGACTTCAGAATTGCCCCCAACCTCATTTTATCTCTCAGAACTCCCATAAACCCTAACTTTTCCCCTCAAAACTCCAACAAAAACCCACTTCTTCCTTGCAAACTCCACACAAACCCACACTTTTGCTCTCAGAATTGAAACAAAACCCATTTTATCCCAGAACTCCACCGCTCTTTGCCCTCGCAAATGTACTCAATCCCAGCTTTCCCCTGCAAAACTGCACCAAAGCCCCACTTTTTCTCCCAAAACCCCAACAAAACCCCACTTCTCCTTTCAGAAATAAACCAAAACACCACTTTGCCCCTCAGAATTGCTCCAAAACCCCACTTTTCCTCTCAAAACTACACCAAAATCCCACCTTTTCCCGCAGAAATACCCAAAACTCTCATCTTTTCCCTCAAAACTCCACCCAAATCCCACCTTTTCCCTCAGAAATGCCCCAAAACCTCATCTTTTCCCTCAAAGCTCCACACAAATGCCACTTTTGTTTCTCAGAAATGTACTCAAACCCCAGTTTACAGCCTCAAAACTCCACCAAAAACCTATTTTTTCTCTCACAATTGCACAAAAACCTCATTTTATCGCTCAGAACTCCCCCAAACCCCACTTTTTCCCCTCAAAACCCCACCAACTCCCCCCTTTTTTGCATTCAAAATCCACCCAAACCCCACTTTATCCCCTCAAAACGCTTCCAAAACTCCACTTTTCCCCTCAAGATGGCACTTTTTTACCCAGCAGTTCCCAAAAATCCCACTTTTTCCCTCAGAGTAGCACCCAAGACCCACTTTTCCTCAGAAAATACCTCCAAAACCTCACTTTTTCACTCAGAAATCCACCAAAGCACCACTTTTCCCCCTCAAAACTGCACCAAAACCCCACTTCTTCCTCACAAAGTTCCCCAAAACTGCACTTCTCCCCTCAAAACTGCACCAAACCCCACTTTTTCCCCTCAAAACTCCACCGAAACCCCATTTTCCCCCTCAAAACACCACCCAAACTGCACTTTTACCCTCAGAATTTCCCCAAAACCCCACTTTTCCCCTCAAAACCCCACCAAAACACTTGTTTTTTCAAACATCCACCCAAACCCCACTTTTTCCCTTTAAAAATTTACCAAAACCCCACTTGTTCCCTAAAACTCCACCCAAATGCCACCTTTTCCCCTCAGAATTGCACCAAAACCTCATTTTATCCCACAACTCCACTGCTTTTGGACCTCAGAAATGTACTCCATCCCCACTTTTCCCCTCAAAACTCTTCCAAACTACACTTTTCCCTGCAAAGCTGCACCAAAACCCCAAGAAAACTCCAACAGAACCCCACTTCTCCTTTCAGAAATAAACCAAAACACCACTTTGCCCCTCAGAATTGCTCCAAAACCCCACTTTTCCTCTCAAAACTACACCCAAATCCCAATTGCTTTCCCTCACAATTACCCCAAAACCTCTTTTGATCCCTCAGAACTCCCCCAAAACCCCACTTGGTCCTTCAAAACTCACACAAAACCCCTTTTCTCCTCACATCTTCCCCAAAGGCCCTCTTTTCCCCTCAGAATTACTCCAAAACCTCACTTTTTCCATCCAAACTCCACCTAAACCCCACTTTTGCTCTCAGAAATTTACCAAAACCCTGCTTTTTCCCTCAAAACACCACCCAAACCCCACCTTTTCCCTCAGAAATTCCCCAAAACCTCATCTTTGCCCTCAAAACTCCACCCAAATGCCACTTTTCTTTCTCAGAAATGTACTCAAACCCCACTTTACAGCCTCAAAACTCCTCCAAAATCCTTGTTTTTCTCTCAGAATTGCACCAAAACCTCATTTTATCCCTCACAACTCCCCCAAACCCCACTTTTGCCCCTCAAAACGCTCCCAAAACTCCACTTTTTCCCTCAAGATGGCACTTTTTTACCCAGCAGTTCCCAAAAATCCCACTTTTTCCCTCAGAATAGCACAAGACCCACTTTTCCTTGGAAAATACCTCCAAAACCTCACTTTTTCACTCAGAACTCCACCAAAACACCACTGTTTCCCTCAAAACTGCACCAAAACCCCACTTCTTCCCCCAGAAGTTCCCCAAAACTGCACCTTTCCCCTCAAAACTCCAACAAAACCCCATTTTCCCCCTCAAAACACCACCCACACTCCACTTTTACCCTCAGAATTTCCCCAAAACCCCACCAAAACACTTGTTTTTTCAAAAATCCACACAAACCCCACTTTTTCCCCTTAAAAATCCACACAAACCCCACTTTTTCCCCTCAAAACACCACCAAAATCGCACCTTTTCCCCTCAGAATTGCACCAAAACCTCATTTTATCCCAGAACTCCACTGCTTTTGGCCCTCAGAAATGTACTCCATCCCCACTTTTCCTCTCAAAATTCTTCCAAACTACACTTTTCCCTGCAAAGCTGCACCAAAACCCACTTTTTCTCCTAAAACTCCAACAAAACCTCACTTTTGCTCTCAGAAATAAACAAAAACTCTACTTTTTCCCTCAGAATTGCTCAAAAACACCGCTTTTCCTCTGTAAAATTCCACCTAAATCCGAATTGTTTTCCCTCAGAAGGCCACCCAAACCCCACTTTTCCCCTCAGATTTGCTGTGGGTAACTGAAATTGTTTTTCAAGGCTCATCTGTTTTGGTGGAAAAGGTGACGTGAGAGTTCAGCTTGTTGCAATAACTGAGGGGCAGCCAAAGCCACTGCGGCGTGATCCGCACCCCACTTTCCTCTCTGCCAGAGGCCCGGGCAAAGCTCTGTGTGACGGCTCCCGAGTGACAGCACACGAGTGCCAACGCCTGGAAACACAACCCCACCGTCTGTGAAGCTGCACAGCCCGCTCAGCGTTACCGGCTGCCTTCAGCCCGCTTCCCTGCACCTGCCACAGGGAGGGAAGCACAGACAAGCTCCAGGGCGGCGGCCGGCAGCAGCCGAGAGGCCGGAGCAGCCGCGGCGAGCCGCAGCCCCTGAGCCGAGCCTGCGCTCACCGGCACGGCCCGACTCCAGCCGCCCGTCCCGGCCTCCAGAGCACCGCCGCACGCCGCGTTCTCCCCGAGCCGCCGGTCGGCACGGCGATCCCTTGTGCCAGAGGCCCCCGAGGCGGCGGCGCCGCGGCTCCGGGAGGGGAATCCCGGCGAGGATTCGGCAGCCGCCGAGCCGCGCTCGGCCCCGGCGCCGCCCGCACGGAAGGGCCCCGTTACCGCGGCGACGGGGCCGCCCCGAGTGGCGCCCGACTCGACCCGCCGCCGCCGCGGCCCCGGGGCCGCCCGGCACGGCGCCCGACTGGAACGGTGCCGCGGTGCCGGAGCGACGGGCGCTGCCCCTGCTCGTGGCCGCTGAGGGGAAGGAGCCGCGTGCCGCCGCTCGCTAAAAGCACCCCCTGAGATACAGGCCCTGCCGGAGCCCTGGGCACTGAGGGCAAGCCTCGCACAGCCGAGTGCCCGCGAAACAAACCCGCGAGGTGCTGAAGAGCAGCGAGCTCTAAGCAAAAGGAACCCGAGTGCAACAAGTATTGTCAGGGCGGGCGAACGCCAGCACGGGCACCTGAGCTGTGCCGGCAGCAGCCGCTCAGCACGGGCCCAGAGGCTGCTGTGGCAGTGACAGCCCCAGGGCGGTGGGAGGCAGCCAGGAGGCCGCCGTCCTGCCCCTGCTCGTGGCCGCCCTTCTGTGCCCCTCTGTGCCCGGGGCAGAGCCCGCTGAGGGGAGCACAGCAGCCCTGCTGGCGCTGCGAGGCGGCACGGAGCCGTTTGTCCCCAGCGTGGGCCGTGAGTCCCTGTGCCGGGCTGCCCGGGGACGGGGGGAGTCCCCAGCCCTGCAGCCATGGCACAGCCCTGGAGCTGAGGAGCTGGGGGCCGTGGGTTAGTGCTGGGCTGTGCAGGGTGAGGGCAGGGCCGGGACTCCGTGGGCTTCAAAGGTCTGGTGGTGCTTTAGCCCCATGTCCACAAAACAAGCCAACCTGCTCTGGCCTGGGCTCCTGTCTACCCACGGGCTCGCAGGGCCTGGCAGGAACTTGTTCCAGGGGAGGTTTCCCACGGAGGATGAAATCTCCTTTGTTTTTTCACGCCAAAGAGGTTTGCATTGTCATTTTGCTCTTGGAGGAAAACGCCTCTCAGCTTTGGCATTCGGGCACTTCACAGTGGGAATCATTAGAGACAGAACAGCTGCAGTTTAACAACCCCATTGTGCACTCTCTGAGAAGCAGAAGGCACTTGGAGAACGACTGGAGATGACAGAGAATTGACTCAAGCTCCCCCGTGCCCCTGCAGTTACGGTACAGGACGTGGTTACTCTGAGAGAACAAGTCAGCCACCATTGACAGCCTTGGAAGGGGCTGATAGGTCTTGCTAATCCTGTCTGGTTTAGAAGTTTCTAGAATAATTGAACATGATGGGCCTGCCACTTGGAATCCCAGTGAACCAATAGCCAGGGCAACAGAACCAGGTTATAATTGGAACCACAATTGGATTGCAAGTGCTTATAGAAATTATTACTGATAAAACTGCCAAAGCTCTGGATCTTTTAACCCAACGTCACTCTCCCCTTCCTGGATCCTGAGGAAGTGGGTGATAGAGCGGTGTGGTGGGAAGCTTGTATCCAGCCAGGCTCAAACCAGCACAAAGAACTTGACTCTTGGCAGTTGATCCGTGGCTCTGTGGCTGTTGCTGCGTGCTGCCCGTGTCAGCTCACACAAGGACAGGACTCAACGTGCCCCTCCGGCAGCTCCTCACCTCTCTCCTGGGCATGACGTCAGGATGGGGTGCACCAACCCAGCCCCAACCAGGACAGCCCCAAACCAGGGCTCCCTACACAGGGCAATTGGGAGCCAAAAGCTTCTGTCAAGTTTCCCTTGTTGCCAGTGTTTTTCTTGTCCAATGTTGGGCTTTATTTTGTAGCACATGGACAGAGTTGTAGGATACAGCCAAGGGAAACTACAGCTGGGCTTGGCAAGACTTTCTCCTCTTGCTTTTCTCTGCAGAGAGTGATGGAGGCAGCTGGGACTTTGCAGTCCTAATGACAGAAGGATGTGTCACTGGAGCAGGGGGAGGGACGGGGTAGATGTCCTGGTTTTGCTCAGCTGGGGACAAAGAGCCAGGAGGCTGCTGGCTCACTGCTGGAACCAGACACAAGGGAAAACACCCAAAAGCTCGCAGAGGTTGCAATCAGAACAGTTTAATAACACAAAAGAAGTGAAAATCACAACAGGTATAACCATAAACGAGAGGGTACACAAAGGGAACAAACAACAAGAGACAAGGGAAGGAGAAACAGTTCTCCTAGAACTCTGCTGGAAGTGAAGCCCGTCCCAGCCCAGAGCAGGTCAGTAGATGTTGTCCAGACACAGGTGCTGGAACCTGCTGCCAATCAGGCTCAGCGCTCTGTCAACTTGCTCTGGGAGGCCTGGAAGACAAAATCCACAGTCAAGGGCAGCAGCACAGGGAGGCTGAGGACACCTCCAGCCCTGCCATGGGAAGCAACCCAGCTGCCAGAAGCCTCCTGCGCTGCATCAACAAGTTCATTGGGAACAGACTGGCCACAGAAGCCAATATGGAACCAACGTGAGCAGCTCACACCCCCAGGCCCCAGCTCCAACAGCTTTGGCCTCCAGCGTGAACCCATCTCGCTGGCAGACACTTTTCAGCCACAATTCCTCCAACATCCTTCCCAGCCCAGACTGCCTGTGCTGATACACATCCCACAGCTGCTCCTGCAAGCCCTAAGGGACCCTGCCAAAGGGGTTGGTGCAGCTCCAGCAGCCAGAGCTGTTCAAATGCAGCCTCAGAGCAGAGGCTTCTCATGCCCAGACAGAGGCCACTTGCCACATCCCTCTGCTGGAACAGCACCAGGCAGAACACTTTGCTAACAGCACTGGCCTCACCAAGCCACTGAATCCACTTTAGTCCCTTGCCTGTCTAATTAAGGCCCTCGAGCTGCATCCTGGACCCCCAACAAAGAGACATTCCTCTTACCTTTGATGTGACAGACTGCGGAGTCCCAGCCACCTCGGAGCTCTGAGACAGAAACTTTGGCCCCAGACTCTCTCATCAAGTCTTTAATAAATTGTCCTTGTTTGGCAGTCAGTTTTCTCACTATTGCCTTGATGAAAGAGACAAGAAAGCAAGAGTCAGGGAGAGAAATGTAGATCAAACACCACTGTTCCCAGGGGCTTCTTTTGCCCACCTTCCTGGTTCCTGCAGCTCATTCTGAGGGTGGGTTTGGACAGGCAGTTGGAACGTGACCCTCCTACAGGGGAAGAAAGCAACTCATCCCCTGCCCTCAGGGACTCTGGACCCTCAAAGCATTCTGAAGGCTTTCAAAGCATCACACTGACAGATCAGGGTGGAAGGTGATGGAGAAGGACTCCAGCACCCACTGTCACCCTGGGCACAGCCCCAACATGCCCCTTGTTTACAGCTGTGCTCTGGTTCTTCATTGCTGCTGGGTCCTCTTGGGAGCTAAACCCTGAAACCTTTGTTGACTGGTGGTTATATTTCCTTGGGTGGCACTGGGAAGGTACCAGAGTGGGAGAAGTAGAAGATGGCTGTGTAGGGCAGGGCAGGAGGCACGAGCAGGACAGCGGCTGCTTACCTTTGGCACATCTATTGCCCAGACAATGATGTTGGACTGGCGGGATTTTCTTCTTGGGGGAGACTTCCTGCCAGGCCCTGTCTTCCTCACGGGACAGGCAGGTTCCACCAAGCCCATGTCAGTCTCATTTAAATCTGCAAGACAGGCACACAGGTCAGCATTCAGACAGCCCACACAATGCAGCTCCCACACACCAGGCCAGGAAAACAGATCCTTTTGTAGACAGGTGACCCTGAGCACTTGCTGCACATTCCCACACACCGAGCCCTTACCCAGCAGCAGAGACAAGACACTGCAAGAAGTCCAAGTTCCCAGCTGAATGAGAGCTAAGCCAAAGTCAACACAACACTCCTGCCCCCTGTCAGTGGTGCACAGTGACTGGAGGGCTGAAATTGAAGAAGGACCCCTTACCCACATTGCCAACTTTACCTGCTCTGTGCCCTGTCCCTACCCCTCAGCTGTCTCAGTGCAGAACTTTCAGCCTTGGCATCACCAGGCTCCACAACACCCTCTTGGGCCTTCTTGTCCCACCAGCATGAATAAGGCAAAACCATTCTTCTCCCGGGGTTACTCTCACTGGTGGAAATGTGTTGTGGGTTTAGTCCTTAGTTGTAGCAAACTCCCTCCCTGTGTCTTGCCTCAAGCAGCGTTCCAGCTGCTTTGTAGGAATGGCAAAACACACCCTTATGGGCTTCATGGCATTAAGGGCTGTTGGCAGCACAGGCTCCTCTCAAGGATTGTCATATCCATGCCCAAGGTCACAGGGGTTCCCGTGTGCTCAGACAGCTTTGTGTTCTGTCAGGCACACACCATTTAGGATCTAGAAGGCAAAAGCAACACAGAGACCCTGGAGCAACTCCGGGACTGTGCCTTCTTGTTGGGATTTCTCTCCATGCACCCACCCTTGCGAGCCAAAAGGCTTCAGGGGAATTGCTCTGCAGCACCCTGAGGTGATCCCAATCCCTCAGAGCACCTGCCTGCTTCCTCCAGCAGCACCTCAGCAACCTGCCCCACAGCTTCCTCACAGCAGCAGCCCAGAAAGCCAGAGCAGAGCCCAGTGCTGAGGGGAAGCTGCCCCAAGTGGAGCAGCAGCCGTTTGTGTCCCGGCACAGCCCAGCAAGGTGCTGAGCAGCCCAGCACAGCCCTTACCTGCCGTGCCAAGTGCGTCGCTGCCCGCCGCCAGCAGCCCCGCAGCATCCCTGCTGGCAGCCGTGTGCTCAGTCGCTGCCGCCGCCTCCACCAGCGCCCACTCAGGGACAGCAGCGCCGGCCGCCTGCAGAGGGGCATCATCTGGGACGGCTTCAGCCCAGCAGAGCCCAGCGGGCACATCCCACGCGGCACCCGGCAGCGCTTCCTCAGCCCGGGGCTCTGCCTGCGGGGATGGCGGCAGCGCAGCGGCGCTCTGGGCACTGCTCAGCTCCAGCGGGGTCCCGCACACGCTTGTGGCGCTGCCGGCGCTGCTGCCGGCCTCGGGGCTGGGTTGGCAGCTCAGCCTCAGCCCTTCCTGGGACACTGCGCTCTCAGGAAGCAGGAGGGCACAACAGTCAGCAGGGTCGGCGGCTGCTGCTTCGGGCCGGGATTCCTCCTCTATCCCTCGTTCCTCCTGCGCTTCCTCAGCGCCTGTGGCCGCTTCCTCAGGAGTGCTCTGGGCATAGCTCGGCTCCTGCCCGGCTCCTGGCGCTGCCAGCGCTGCTGACGGCCGCTGCTCTGCGTCGGCGCCTGAGCCCTGTGCGGGGCTGGCTGCAGCGCTGCCGGGACACTCTGTGCTCTGCACAGGGACAGAAACAGCAGCAGGGACACCGCTCTCCTCTGCACATCCTCCTGTCTCTGCTCCTGCCGTGTCACCCTCAGCAGTGCTGGGCTCAGCTGTTGCTGCTGACACATCCTGAAGGTCAGTCTCTGGGCATTCCTCTGCTGCTGACAAAGGCAGCTCCTGAGGGACACAGGCTTCCCCTTGGGGCCAGGACTCTTCCTCTGTCCCTCCTGTCTGCTGCGCTTCCTCAGCAGCTGCTGCCTCTTCAGCACCATCTCTGGGCTGCTCTTTGCAGTAGGAGTAGAGCCACCAGCAGCCCAGCAGTGCCAGCGCTCCAGGCACAACGTAGGGGATCACGCTGGCGAAGCGAAGAGCCATTGCACAGAGCTCAGCAGGATCTAGCAGGAGAAACAGACAGCATGGTCAAGTACTCCCAGGGAAGGGAACAGGAATAGCTGTAGCTATTGCTCTGTGCTCTAAACCCTCATGTTTGAGCCCAAAGCATTCCTTTTAGCTTCTAAAGCCTCATCTTGAGGCCAACCGAAGAATCACCAGACAGCAACACTACCCATAGCCTTGGCCAGGCTCTGGAGGTGGAAGAGCTCAGCCTGGAAATGGACTGGGAGGTGCAGAGCAGCCTCTCCTGTCAGCCCTGTCTGCATCCTCTTCCCTGTCCTGAGAGTTTAGGGCATCCTTACCTTTGGAAGAGGATGGAAGTTGAGGAGAAGTGGTCAGCAAATGAGAAATGGCTGGAAGCAATCAGGAAGGCAAGTAGCCAAAGGAGGAGCTGAGTCCTCCCGAGGGCAGCTCAGCCCAACTGGCTCTGGCTGTCCCGCTGGGAGGCTTTATAGACTCTGGCCAGGTGAGGTCACAAACACCAGGTGGGGTCTGGAACAGCCGCTGTGTGACACCAGCACAACCCAACATTCTCTGTCTCCCTTGGTGACCACCACAATGCTGCCCCTCCCCTGGGATGGCCTCTGGAATCATTGAAGGGTCAAGGATAAAACCTTTGCACACACACTCACACACTGGTTGTGGAACATTTCCCACAGACACACACTGGCTGTCAAAGCAGTGGGGTTGCACTCGATGGTCTCTAAAGGTCCCTTCAAGCCCCCACCAGTCTGTGATTCTATGATTGTATGAACATGGCCAGGTGGGTTTTGAAGACCTCCAGAGGAGGAGGTCTCCTCTCCCTGCTCAGTTTGAAGGATTCATTAATAAATCAAACCTTTTCTCCCCAAGCTGAGTCTGTTTTGCCCCAGACACTAATTGCTGAGGGATCTCCCTGTCCTTACCTTGTCTCACAAACCTCTTGTTTTACTTCTCTCTCCCCTGTCCAGCTGAGGAGGGGGAGGGATAGAGTGACTTGGTGGGCACCTGGCACCCAGCCAGGGCTAAAGCACCACACCAAAACCACAAGCTGCAGCCAAGCTGTAGTCCCAGGCAAGGGAACAGGAATAGCTTGAGCTATTTCTAGGAGCAAGTTTCCAGCTGCTCCTTCCATTCACAGCTCTGCTCTACCAGCTCTGTGCTCTAAACTCTCATGTTTGAGCCCAAACCATTCCATTTAGCTTCCAAAGCCTCATCTTGAGGCCAACCGAAGAATCACCAGACAGCAACACTACCCATAGCCTTGGCCAGGCTCTGGAGGTGGAAGAGCTCAGCATGGAAATGGACTGGGAGGTGCAGAGCAGCTTCTCCTGTTAGCCCTGTCTACATCCTCTTCCCTGTCCTGAGAGTTTAGGGCATCCTTACCTTAGGAAGAGGATGGAAGTTGAGGAGAAGTGAGCAGTAACGGAGAAATGTCTGGAAGAAATCACGAAGGCGAGTAACAAGGGAAGGAGCCAAGTTGTCCCAAGGGCAGCTCAACTGTCCTGCTGGGAGGCTCTGGCTCTGGCTGTCCCGCTGGGAGGCTTTATAGTCCCTGGCCAGGTGAGGTCACAAACGCTGGGTGGGGTCTAGAACAGCCCCTGACATCAGCAGTGCCCAACGTTCTCTGTCTCCCTTGGCGACGGCCACAGCGCTGCCCCTTCCCTGGGATGGCCTCTGGAATCACAGTAGGGCTGCAGGGAGGAGGCAGCTGGGGAGCAAGAAATCCGCTCCACAGTGGCTCCCTGGTACACCAGCACAGAGGCTGGGACAGAGCGGAGACTCTGTGGGGAGCCCTGTGAGCTCTTGCAGAAGAAGGGAGCTGCAGGGTACTGTGGAACTCACAAGCTGCATGTTTGTGATGCCAGGAAAGTGCCAACCAGGACTCAGCAGCCAATGTGACTGTCAAGCAGGTGTTTCTGGCAGCGCTGGGCACACAGGGGATGGCTCCACCAAGTGTTTGCCCTGCTTAGAGCAAAACTTTCCACATGTCCCAGACTAGATCTGCATGTTCATTGCACTTCTTCATGAGTTCCCCCCATTGTCCTGCCTCAGTCTGCCCAGGCCACAGCTCCCTCACGCCTCCTTCACTGGGCCTCAGGGGCCATTGAGGATGAAGGTCTGAGTCTTCCTCACAGTGTATTCTTCACCTTTGGCTTCCTGGTGTTTGTCCAGACATCAGGACAGGCTTGAGCAGTTGCTGATTCACTTCTCTCTCTCTGATTGGTCCAGGATAAGTTCTGCTCTTGCCAGATAACAACAGGAGTGAGATGTGCTGCAGTGACGGCTTCTTGTGGCTCTACAAGATCAGCCATGTCCTGAAGCTTGTACTGCCACAGGGGAACAAGTTCCTAACGCCAATATTTCAGACACCAAACACTTACAAATGTGTTCTTGCAGATTTCTGGCTGAATGACGCTTCTGTGCTCTGAGGCTTCTGTAACATCTGCAATTCATTTGACACCTGGGCCAACAGCCTGTCATTGTCTTAAAAAATGCTGGGTTTTGGGTGAACTTTGCTCATTAGACTCTCATTATAACAAAAACACAGCTCCATCCCAAAGTCCACACAGCTCCAAGGTGCCACCAGCCCTCACTGAGCTTGTACTCTGCATTGTCCTTACCCCACACCTTTAAAAGCAAAGTGAGAGCATTACACAGCAATCCAGATGAAGGTCTGTGTGACCAGAGGCACTCCAGCCCCACCTCGAAGGGAAAGAGACTGTAAAAATGGCTTAAGAAAGGGGGCTGTTGGGGAAGACACCATCGTGAATCAGTCAGGGAAGGTTCCAGCTCAAGCTGCCTCTGACTCCTGGGAGCAGCCGACGGCTGCACCTCTCTGCCCCCACAGGGACGCCTCTGGCTCAGAGCTGGTTGTGTCAAGGGCTGGCTGGGGAAGCTCAGAAATCCCCCTGCACAGTCGCTTCTCTGATCTCCTGCTGCACTATTCGCAGCCTCAACATCTGCACGAGCTTGGACTCCATCATCTGAGAGGCCTTTTCCAACCACAACAATTCCATGGTTCTATGACAGAGGTAGGAAAGCTGCGGCTGGGTTCTTCCTTGTGTGCCTCAGTGCCCACCCCATCTCTCTGGCCTGCACCCTGCATTTGTTCATCTGGGCTGAGCAGACGAACTGCACACGACTGAGGGCAGCTCCCACACCTAAAGGGCTGGGAAGGTAGAACTTGGCTGGCTCAGTCCTCGGTCTGGGGCCCAAGACCTCCTGGTTGGCATCCAAACCCTCATTTTTAGCTTCCAAAGTGGTACTTTTGGGAATAAAGCCTCATTTTCACCATCCAAAGCAAGAGGTTTTGCTTCCAAACCCTCCTCTAGGGGCCCAGCCCTCCTTTTTAGCTTCCAATGCCTTATTTTGAGGCCTAAGCCCCCATGTAAATCTTTCAAACCTCACTTGGTGATCCAAACCCTAATTTTTGCTCCCAAAGCCCGATTTTCACCTTCCAAACCTTGGGTTTAGATTTCAAATCATCCTCTTCTAGGTCCAAACCAGCACCTTTCTTTTCAAAGTCTCATTTTTGTGCTTAAACCCTCATTTCTTTGCTTTCAAACACTCAATTTTAACCTCAAAAGGCTCGTTTTGTGGCTCAGATGCTCATGTTTAGCTTCCAAAGCCTCCTTTTTGCCTTTTCTAACCTTATTGCTTGGAGCACAGTCCTCCAGGTTTTTGTTCCAAAGTCTCACTTTGTGGCCCAAGTTCTTCTTTTTAGCTTTAACCTGTTGTCCTGGTTTTGGCTAGGATAGAGTTAACTTTGAGGAGGAAGTAGGAAGGGGCACAGCATGGGCAGCTGACCTGGGCTGGCCAACAGGTATTCGATACCATACTGACATCATGCCCAGTACCTAGAAGCAGGGAGTTAGTCGGGGGCGGGGCTTGGGGAGCACAGGCGGGGCTGCCGGTCGGAGGGGGAGTCGCGTCGGGTCCCGGGTGGTGAGCAGCCGCGGCACGCGCCATTCCTTTTGTATATTCCCCTCGTGTACTGTTAAAACTGTTCCTTTTTTCCCCCTGAACCTGTTCATTCTTATTGTTGTTCTATTAAACCGCTCTTATTTCAACCTACGCGGGTTTTTCCCCTTTTTCTCTGGTTCCCCTTCCCACTCCACCGGGAGGGGAGGAGTGAGCGAGCAGCCTCGTGGCTCTTTGTTCCCGGCTGGGCAAAACCACGACATTTTTTTCCACCCCTTATTCTATACCATCTACATCATGCCTAGTTTCACAATATACAACATCTGAGCACCACATTTCCTCTCCCTGAAAAAAATAGGGGCACACACAGAGAAGTATATCATTCCCTCAGTTTATAGGCCACCCCCCTAACATTCCCGTTAAGTCCATTTGGCTGTTTAGGTGTGTCTTATCTGTAAGTTGAAAGCACTGATCTTGAGGACGTCACTGGGCACCAATTCACATTCTGCTATTCTGTATCTTGCTTGTCCATGTCCATCTTTCGGTGATCTGGGTGGTCCTTACTGTAGTGTCAGTGGTATGGCATAGAGCAACTATGGTAATGACGACATATAACAACAATGTTATTTAACAACTAACATAATACAATTTGATTCAACGAATTCACAGGCTATTCTCACCCAAAATCAATTTTCCTTGAGGTACACACTGGGTTGTCCCATCCTTACACATCACCCACCAAGTGTACCCAGGTCCCTGAGCAAAAACAATCCCACGAATGGGTTTACCTTTACCCAAGGTAGGACTCACCCATACTGCTTTCCCTAACAGATCTTTTACGTGCACTACAGGGACTTTATCCCCTTCTACAGTATGTAAAAGTTCCGATTGGGCAGGGCCAGCTCTGTTCACAGATCCTCTGGAGTTGACTAGCCAGGTGGCCTTTTCTAAATTTGTGTCCCAATGTTTGAATGTTCCACCCCCCATTGCTCTAAGTGTGGTCTTCAATAGTCCATTGTGTCGTTCAACTTTTCCTGAGGCTGGTGCATGATAGGGGATGTGATAAACCCATTCAATGCCATGCTCTTTGGCCCAGGCATCTATGAGGTTGTTCCTGAAGTGCGTCCCATTGTCTGACTCAATTCTTTCTGGGGTGCCATGTCGCCAGAGGACTTTCCTTTCAAGGCCCTGGATGGTGCTCCGAGCGGTGGCATGAGACACAGGATACGTTTCCAACCAGCCGGTGGTCGCCTCCACCATTGTGAGCACATGGCGTTTGCCTTGGCGAGTCTGTGGCAGTGTGATGTAATCAATCTGCCAAGCCTCTCCGTATTTATATTTCTGCCATCGTCCTCCATACCATATGGGCTTCCACCGCTTGGCTTGTCTGATTGTAGCACACGTCTCACACTCATGGACAACCTGTGCAATGGCATCCAAGGTTAAATCCACCCCTCGATCACGAGCCCATTTATAGGTGGCATCTCTGCCTTGATGACCTGAGGTGTCATGGGCCCACCGAGCTAAAAATAACTCCCCCTTGTGTTGCCAGTCTAAATCTATCTGAGCTGCTCCAATCTTTGCAGCCTTGTCCACTTGCTGGTTATGTAGATGTTCTTCAGTGGCCCTGTTCTTAGGTATGTGGGCATCTACATGGCGCACTTTCACAACCAGCTTCTCCAGCCGAGCAGCAATGTCTTGCCATATTGGGGCAGCCCAGATGGGTTTGCCCCGTCGTTGCCAGTTGTTCTGCTTCCATTGCTGCAACCACTCCCACACAGCATTTGCTGCCATCCATGAGTCAGTGTAGAGATAAAGCCTTGGCCAGTTTTCTCGTTCAGCAATGTCTAAAGCTAACTGGATGGCTTTTACCTCTGCAAACTGGCTCGATTCACCCTCTCCTTCTGCAGCTTCTGAAACTTTGCGTAGGGGGCTCCACACAGCTGCCTTCCACCTCCGATGCTTCCCCACAAGACGACAGGACCCATCGGTGAACAGGGCATACCGCTTCTCATCTTCTGGAAGTTCCTCATATGATGGGGCCTCTTCAGCACGGATTGCCTCCTTTTCTGGTGATATTTCACTGTCTTCACACTCTGGCCAGTTCGTGATCAGTTCCAGAATTCCAGGGCGGCTAGAACTTCCTACACGAGCTCGTTGTGTGATCAATGCGATCCACTTACTCCATGTAGCATCAGTTGCATGATGTGTGGAGGAGGCCCTCCCTTTGAACATCCAGCCCAGCACTGGCAGTCGGGGTGCTAGGAGAAGTTGTGTTTCTGTGCCGATCACTTCTGATGCAGCTTGAACCCCTTCGTATGCCGCCAGTATCTCCTTCTCAGTTGGAGTGTATCGGGCCTCGGATCCTCTGTATCCCCGACTCCAGAATCCAAGGGGTCGGCCTCGACCCTCCCCAGGTGCTCTCTGCCAAAGACTCCAAGTAGGGCCATTCTCTCCAGCTGCGGTGTAGAGCACATTTTTAACATCTGGTCCTGTCCGGACTGGCCCAAGTGCCATCGCATGAACTATCTCCTGTTTAATTTGTTCAAAACTTTGTTGCTGTTCAGGACCCCATTCAAAATCATTTTTCTTCCGTGTTACGTGGTAGAGAGGGCGCACAATCATACTGTAATTTGGAATATGCATCCTCCAAAAACCCACAACACCTAGGAAAGCTTGTGTTTCCTTTTTGCTAGTTGGGGGAGACATGGCTGCAATTTTGTTGATTACATCTATTGGGATATGGCGACGTCCATCCTGCCATTTTACTCCTAAAAACTGGATCTCCTGCGCAGGCCCTCTGACCTTATTTCGTTTAATGGCAAAACCAGCCTTCAGAAGAATTTGAATTATCTTCTTTCCCTTCTCAAGAACTTCCTCTGCTGAGTCACCCCACACAACAATGTCATCAATGTATTGCAGGTGTTCTGGGGCCTCGCCCTTCTCCAGCGTGGCCTGGATCAGTCCATGGCAGATGGTGGGGCTGTGTTTCCACCCCTGGGGCAGTCGATTCCAGGTATACTGAACCCCTCTCCAAGTGAAAGCGAACTGGGACCTGCACTCTACTGCCAAAGGAATTGAGAAGAATGCATTGGCAATATCAACGGTGGCATACCATTTGGCTGCCTTGGACTCCAGTTCATATTGGAGTTCCAGCATGTCCGGCACAGCTGCGCTCAGAGGTGGCGTGACTTCATTCAGGCCACGATAGTCTACTGTCAGTCTCCACTCTCCAGTAGACTTTCGCACTGGCCATATGGGACTGTTAAAGGGTGAGCGAGTTTTGCTGATCACCCCTTGGCTCTCCAGTTGGCGAATCAACTTATGAATGGGAATCACTGAATCTCTGCTGGTGCGATATTGCCGCCGGTGCACTGTTGTGGTCGCAATTGGCACCTGTTGCTCCTCAACCTTCAGCAAACCCACAACGGAAGGGTCCTCTGAAAGGCCAGGCATGCTGGATAGTTGTTCAGTTTCCTCTGTCTCCACTGCAGCCACACCAAAGGCCCACCGGTACCCTTTTGGGTCCTTAAAATACCCTCTCTTAAGGTAGTCTATGCCCAGGATACACGGGGCTTCTGGGCCTGTTACAATGGGGTGTTTGTGCCACTCATCTCCAGTTAAACTCACTTCAGCTTCTAACAAGGTTAGCTGTTGAGATCCCCCTGTCACTCCAGAAATACAAACAGATTCTGTCCCTTTACAACTTGATGGCATCAGAGTGCATTGTGCTCCAGTATCCACTAAAGCCTTGTACTCTTGTGGGGTTGATGTGCCAGGCCATCGGATCCACACTGTCCAATAAACTCGGTTGTCCCTCTCCTCCACCTGGCTGGAGGCAGGGCCTCCCTAGTACTGGCCATGGCAGTCATTGGATACTTTTTGTAGAAAAGAGCTAGAAGTCCCCTCGAGGGGACTAGAATAGAGCTCAACACTTCTATTCTGTCTAGGGAGTTGCTCACTGGAAACTGGAGCAGCATCTTTCCAAGAGAAATTGCTCCTTGTAGCGGTTTTTCCCCGTAGCTGCCGTGCCCGTGCCCTTAAGGCCGAAGTAGGTTGCCCATGCCACTTGTTCATGTTCTCTCCCTGGTCCCGCAGGTAAGACCACAAAACACCCCGTGGTGTCTGCCCTCTATATTCCCTCTCTTGAACAGAGGGACATCTACTAATGGCTGAAGTACGGACTCGGGCAGGTGGAGTGCGGGACATATCTTCTTTGAATTGGTGGAACTCTTTTGACATTTTATCTACAGCCGAGACAACAGCCTGTAGGGAGGAAGACAGACTTTCTTCATATTGCCGAAGTTGAACACCCATTTCCCCCACTGTTTTCCCCTCACCTTCTTTCCAGGAGATGACTGCCAATGAGTTAGCATAAGATGATGGTGCACTCTGCAGAAATCTTCGCCACATAGACTGTGTGCACTGGACCTCATCTGGGTCTGTTGGTAACTGCTCATTATGAATCATTTCCCGCACAGCTAACTCCCTCAGGTACTGGATACCTTTGTCCATTGTGGTCCACTTGCCTGGGTGGCATATGATATCTTCTTTGAAGGGGTATCTTTCCCTCACACCAGACAAAAGTCTTCTCCAGAGGCTGAGGACTTCTGTCTTCCTTCCAATCGCCTTGTCAATGCCGCCATCCCGGGACAGAGAGCCCAGTTGCCTGGCTTCCCTGCCCTCCAAGTCCAAGCTGTGGGCCCCATTCTCCCAGCATCGGAGCAGCCAGGCAACAAGGTGCTCGCTTGGGTGGCGACTGTAATCTTTTCGCACTTCTCGCAGTTCGCTCAGGGACAAGGATCGGGTGATTATCTCTGGCTCTGGCTCTGACTCTTCCTCCCGTTCCCGTGATGACACTGGTTCATCTTCATCCCTCACAAGGCGAACTGATTTTTTTATGTGTTTCCTTTTCTGGACAGGAGCAACTGACACTGCCACAGGTTGATCCTCTGATTCAGAATCAGTGTCTGCTGTTGGAGTTAGGGCAGCAACAGCATCAGTTGCCTCAGTTTGAATAGCCACAGTGGTTGCTGGGGTGGCATTCCTAATCTGTACAAGTAAAAAACTCTTCCAATACCGGTTCATATTCTTCTGTATATCAATCCCTCCATAGCTGCCCAACCTCATAACAGTCTGGAAAACACATTTCACAACTCTACCCAAGAAAAACACCCTACCTGGGGAACAGAGCAATAAAACCACAATGGCTGGGACATCCCAAGTGCGTTCGGAATTGTCAAAAGCTATTGCAGTTAACTTGAATGAGTAAGGGAGGATGGAAAAAATGGAAAAATTACGTCCCTCCATTTTTCCCATGAACTGAGTGTCACTAGTGTCACTACCTTCTGAAAATAAATGTCCAAGTTGCCGAAATGCCAACCCAGTCATGTACAAGTATTGGCCTAGCTCCATACCCAGTGACACAACCATGCCATAAGCCAGTAACAGCCAGTACATCAGAACGAGTGCTTTTGTCCCTTTTCCAAAGGACATAAACACTATCAGAGAGAATACATAGTGCATATGACAAATTACGGGCCAACAGCAGTTAAGCAAATCCATCAACATTGTGACAATTGTTTCAGCCTACTGTGTCTTATTTCAACCCCGCGGGCCCCACGTTGGGCGCCAAAAAATGTCGTGGTTTTGCCCAGCCGGGAACAAAGAGCCACGAGGCTGCTCGCTCACTCCTCCCCTCCCGGTGGAGTGGGAAGGGGAACCAGAGAAAAAGGGGAAAAACCCGCGTAGGTTGAAATAAGAGCGGTTTAATAGAACAACAATAAGAATGAACAGGTTCAGGGGGAAAAAAGGAACAGTTTTAACAGTACACGAGGGGAATATACAAAAGGAATGGCGCGTGCCGCGGCTGCTCACCACCCGGGACCCGACGCGACTCCCCCTCCGACCGGTAGCCCCGCCTGTGCTCCCCAAGCCCCGCCCCCGACTAACTCCCTGCTTCTAGGTACTGGGCATGATGTCAGTATGGTATCGAATACCTGTTGGCCAGCCCAGGTCAGCTGCCCATGCTGTGCCCCTTCCTACTTCCTCCTCAAAGTTAACTCTATCCTAGTCAAAACCAGGACACCTGTTCCTTTTCAGCTTTCAACCCCTCATTCTCAGGTCTCAACCTCAGTTATCAGCATCCAAAGCCTCGTTTTAGCTTTCTAACGCACCTTGTTGGGTAAACCCTTTCCTTTTGAGCTGCCAAGGCCTCCCCTGGGAGGGCACAAGCAGGAGCTGGGCAGATGCTGCCCTTGTGTGTCTCTGTGCCCGTGCGGCCGCTGCGTGCCGCGTCCCCTCACACCCCAGGCTGCACATGGGCAGTGCCTGGGGGTACCCAGGGAGGGCCTTGGGTGGCCGCCCCTGTGTCAGCGTGTGCCCGGCACCCCGTGTCCCGTCCCTGCCCACCACACAGCACACACCGGCCCCAGCCTCTCGCCCCCCGCCCTGCAGGGAGCCCTCAGCGCTGAGAAGGGCCCCTGAGCTCAGCCTTCTCCTCTGCAGGGCCGCAGCCTCTGCTGCCCACAGCCATGTGCCGGCCCCTCAGCACTCGGCCCCTCGGGGCCTGTGTCCAGCAGCTCCCGTCTCTCTGGCCCTGCCTCTGCCTCTGCCTGTGGCTCAGGGGCTTTGCAGCACAGGGCGGGAGGGGCCAGAGCCCGCCCTGAGGCGCCGCCGCCTCTGATTGGCTGCGGGGCTGTCACTGCCCTGCCTGGTCCCGCCCTCCCTGAGGCGCTGCCGCCTCTGATTGGCTGCGGGGCTGTCACTGCCCTGCCTGGTCCCGCCCTCCCTGAGGCGCTGCCGCCTCTGATTGGCTGCGGGGCTGTCACTGCCCTGCCTGGTCCCGCCCTCCCTGAGGCGCCGCCGCCTCTGATTGGCCGCCGCTCACACGTCCATCAGGGCTGTGCCCGCCTGCTGCGCTGCCATTGGCTGCCCCGGGGCTGGGCGCTGAGGGAGCCTCTGGCTCAGGCCACAGCAGCTCTGGCTGGGATCTCTGTGCTGTGTCAGTGCCCCACAGAGAGCACAGACACACTGAGGCACAGACAGTGCTGCTGCGCGGGGAAATGAGCCGTCAGTGCCCTTGGCTGGCCCAGGAATGAACAGGGACGGCTGCCAGTCCAGGGCTACAGCTCCCACATGGCCCAGGAGCCAACAGCCAGTGCCCCAGGCCTACAGCTCCCACACGCCCCGGGGCCTCCTTCCTGCTGCCTGACCCTGCAGGGACACCAGCCCCTGGCCAGGCCCCCCTGACCCTGCAGCCCCATGGCCGCCTCCCCAGGGCTGCACAGGCCCAGCCCCAGGATTAGCCAAAGGAGGAGGAGGAGGAAAATATGGGGGAGGAGCAGGGCAGAGGGACAGAGCAGGAAAGGGATGGAGCTTAAGGAGACAGGGAGTGCAGGAGGAAAAAGAGCAACAAGCAGCAGCAGAGAGGGACAGAGAGAGGATTGGAAGGGCAGAAAGGAGGATGGGGGGATACACAGACACAGGCAGGGAGTGGGAGTGGGACAGGGGGCAGAGAGACAGAAAAGGCAGCAGGACAGTGGAGTGACAGAGAAATGGGACAGGGGTTAGGACAGAGAGACAAGGGAAAGGAGAGAGAAAGGGAGAGACAGGGACAGAAGGCAGGGATAGAGAAGAGAAGGGAAAGCATCCGGAGAGAGCGAGGAACAGAGGGATGTGGATCAGCAGAAAAAGGCACAGGAGGGCGGAACAGCGATGGGCTGAGAGAGTCAGAGGAAAAGCTAAAAGGGGATGGGGAGCAGGATGGAGGCCTGGAGAGAAGAGAGAAGCTCCAGCCAGCTGAGCAAGAGAGACAGGCAGGAAAGTGGGGACAGGCTGTGGGGGAGAGAGGGGGAAAAATAAGGCCAGGAATAACAACATGGTGATAGAAAAAGGCAAAGGACAGGGAGCAGGAGAGGAGGAAAAATAGCAACAGGATGTAGGACACACAGGGAGGGGTTAGAAAATACAGACAAGGAGTCCTACAGAGAAAGAGAAAGAAAAAACAGTGGTGGGGTAAAGACAGAGAGGGAGGAAGTAACAGATGAGGGCAGGGAGCCAGAACCGATGGGGAGGGACCAAAGCCAGCAATTATGGACAAGTGCCCTCATTCCCTGAGCAGTGCCCAGGAGCTGCATTAGCAGGAGCCTCCAGAAGTGTGGTGCCTGCAAAAGGCCTGTCCTGGGCCCAGCCCTGCACCCTGAGAGTGCTGCCGACCAGCACCTTGTCCAGTGGCCAGCCCTGGGGAAGGGAAATCACCCAGCTGTTTCTCTGGGTTTTTTTTTTTTTGATGGTTTTACTTAGAAAAAGCAACTCTCTATGTTCTAAATACCAGCTGCAAGGAAAAGGGAAGCAGGCTTCCCAAGTGGGACACCTTTAATGCCTGAACCAGGTACCAGACTTCAGAGATTTCATAGAATCATGGAATAGAATCAGAGAATGGTGGGGTTGGAAGGGACCTTTAGAGATCATCCAGCCCAACCCCACGGCAGAAGCAGCTCCCACCTAGATCAGGTCACACAGGAACGTGTCCAGGTGGGCCTTGAAGCCCTCCAAGGAAGGAGCCTCCACACCCTCCCTGGGCAGCCTGGGCCAGGGCTCCCTCACCTCATAGTAAAAGACTTTTTTCTTTTGTTTCAATGGAACTGTTTGTGTTCCAGTTTCATCCCATCACCCCTTGTCCTGTTGCTGGCTACAACAGAGAAAAGGGATGTCCCAACCCCCTGACACCCACCCTTTAGATATTTGTAAATGTTAATAAGGTCTGCCCTCAGTCTCCTCTTCTCCAGACTAAACAGCCCCAGGTCCATCAGCCTTTCCTCATATGAAGCATGCTCCAGTCCCCTGATCATGTCTGTGGCCCTGCACTGGCGTCTCTCTGGCAGTTCTCTGTCCCTCCAGCTGGGGAGCCCAGAACTGGACACAGGACTCCAGATGAGGCCTCACCAGGGCAGAGCAGAGGGGGAGAAGAACCTCCCTTGATCTGCTGCCCACACTCTTCCTCATGCCCCAAGAATGCCATTGGCTTCTTGCTCACGAGGGCACGTTGCTGGCTCATGGTCAGTTTATTTTCAGCCAGCACTCCCAGGTACTTCTCCTGGAGCTGCTCTTCAGCAGTTCAACCCCCAGCCTGTCCTGGTGCAGGGGGTTGTTCCTTCCCAGCTGCAGGACTCTGCCCTTGTCCTTGTTGAACCTCAGCAGGTTCCTCTCTGCCCAACTCTCCAGCCGGTCGAAATCCCGCTGAATGGCAGCACAGCCTCTGGGGAATCAGCCAGTGCTCCCAGTTTGGTGCCAGCAGGGAACTTGCTGAAGGTCCCTCTGTCCCCTCATCCAGGTGGTTGATGAAGATGTTGGTCCCAGGGCAGCCTTTTTTCAGTCTAGACTGAGCAGACTGAATGCACACGAATGAGGAGAGCTCCTACACCAAGAGTAGGATGAAGGCAGAAGTTTGCTGGCAGACAGGCTGACATGCAACCTCTGAAAAGTGTGAGAAACCTGGGGCTGGGGGCTTTTGGGTGTCCCTCAGTGTCCACCATGTCCCCTGAATCTCTCTTGGCTGCATCTGGGCTTTTTCAGTCTCTCCTGAGCAGCTTAGAAAAAAAACACGGGTGCCCTGCACAATCCTTTCTGTTCCTGTTTCAGGGGGTTTCCCTTTGGTCCCTGTAGGATGCCGCCACAGCGGCGCCACCACGGCTCCTGCAATAAAGACGAGCCATGACGCAGCCCTGGGCTGGGTGTCCCTGGCACTGGGGCTTGGCCAGGGGGGACACGCCGTAGGGAAGAAGACTGAAGCCAGCAGCTCGGCACTTTGGCACTTTGACAGTTGCATGGCAAGGGGATGGGGTGGGATGGGAGTGCCCAGGGAGAGCACCAGGGGTGATGGACAATGGCTGGAACAGAAGAAGTTTCAGTGAAGGAAAAGCTTTAGAGGAAGCTCTGGCCCAGGCTGCCCCGGGAGGGTGTGGAGGCTCCTTCCTTGGAGCTCTCTGAACCTATATGGACACATTCCTGTGGGACCTGATGGAGATGGACCTGCTTTAGCAGGGGAGGGTTGGACTAGCTGATCTCTAAAGCTCCCTTCCAACCCCACCATTCTGTGATTCCCTGACCATGGCCACCTTTGAAGAACGGTTTGTTCACGTCAAAGCTGGCACCACAAACCTTTATTTGAGTCTGGGCTCAGCAGACTGACTGCAGACGAATGATGAGAGCTCCCACCTTCCTACTTCTTGTATAATAAACTTTCCTACTTTCCTCTCTCAGTCAAGCACTTGGAGTCTGTTTTGCCCAGAACACACACACTCCCCCCACTGCTCTCACCAGTTGCCCCCAACAGAGAACCTGATGACTTGTGGTTCCCACTCAGATGGGTGGCATTTGGGCTGGCTGCCCTTCTGGGGACACCTTCACCACTGTCCCCAAAGCTATGGCCAATTCACACTGGGACAATTGGGACATCTCCTACTTGGGATGTGCTGCCCACACATTGAGGACTCTCCTTTTCATTTCAGGACAGCGATATCTTCTCCCCATCATGTGCTACAGCCACTCTCTGGCCACCTGCAAAGCTCTGCACTAGGGGCCGCCCTGGGCAGCAGAGCCTGTGTCCAGGTGGCAGCAGCTGCCTGGGGCTCTGGCTTTCCCTCAAGTTTCTGTACTTCACTTTCTGTCAAGTTTCCTTTGTTTCCCGTGTTTTTCTTTGGCAACATTAGACTTTATTTTGTAGTGCATTTACTACAGTTACTACTATTTCTTACAATTACGACTATTTCCTCTTCTTTTTCTGTGCTGCAAGCGCTTGAGGCGTCTGGGACTTTGCAGTCCTAGGGACAGAAGGATGTGTCACCGATGCAGGGGGATGCAGATGGTAGATGTTTTCGAGACACAGGTGTTTGAACCTCCTGCCAATCAGGCTCAGTGCTCCTTCAACTTCATGGGAGAGGCCTGGAAGACAAGAATCCCACCCAAGGTCAGCAGCACAGGTAGGCTGAGGACACCTCCAGCCCTGCCATAGGAAGCAACCCAGCTGCAAGAAGCCTCCTGAGCTGCACTGACAAGTTCAGTTGGAACAGATTGGACACAGACCCTGATATCCAACCAACGTGAGCAGCTCAGAGCCCCAGGCCCCACTTGGAATGGCTTTGGCCTCCAGCATAGACCCAACTCACTGACAGACACTTTTCAGCCCCAATTGTTCCAACATCGTTCCCAGACAAGATGCTGAGAAGCATCCCCTATCTGCCGCTTCAAGCACAAAGGGATCCTGCAAAAGGGGCTGGTTCAGCTCCAGCAGCCAAAGCTGCTCAAATGCATTCCCAAGCCTTCAACAGAGGCTGCACATGCCCAGGCCCAGGCCACTTGCCACATCCCTCTGCTGGAACAGCCCTGAGCAGAACACTTGGGTAAAAGCCGTGGCCTTGCCAAGCCACTGAATCCATTTCTAGTCTAATTAAATCCCCCAAACTACGTTCTAGACTCTGAACAAAGAGGCATTCCTCTTACCTTTGATGTGACAGACTTTGTAGTGATCGACATCAGGGACAGCTAAGAGAGAAATTTTGGCCCCAGATTCTCTCCTCAAGCTGTTAATAAACTGTCCTTGCTTGCCAATCAAGTGTGAGACTGTATCCTTAATGAAAGACAAGAAAGCAAGAGTCAAGGAGAGAAATGTACATCAAACCCCACTGAGCCCTGGGGCTTCTTTTGCCCATCTTCCTGGTTCCTGCAGCTCATTTGCAGGGTGGGTTTGGACAGGCAGCGGGAGCGTGACCCTCTTGCACAGGAAAAAGCATCACAATTCATCCCCTGCTCTCAGGGACTGTGAGCCCTCAAAGCCTTCTGAAGGCTTTCAGAGCATCGCCCTGACAGATCAGGGTGGAAGGTGCTGGAGAAGGACTCCAACCACCAGCCCTGGGTGTAGCCCTAACATGCCTCTTCTTTCCATCTCTGCACCTCTTCTTAATTCCTGTTGGGTCCCCACGGCAGCTGAAAGTGTCTCTGTAGGGCAGGGCAGGAGGCTTGAGCAGGACAGTGACTGCTTACCTTTGGCACCTCTATTGCCCAGACAACCACCTTGGATTTTCCTCTTTGGCTGCGCTTCTTTCGGGTCACTGTCTGCCACTCATCCTGCGGGGATGGCGGCAGCGCAGCAGCTATCTGGGCATAGCTTGGCTTCTGCCCGGCTCCTGGCGCTGCCGGCGCTGCTGACGGCCGCTGCTCTGCGTCGGCGCCTGAGCCTGAGTCCTGTGTGGGGCTGGCTGCAGCGCTGCCGGGACACTCTGTGCTCTGCACGGGGACAGAAACAGCAGCAGGGACGCTGCTTTCCCTTGCACATCCTGCTGGCTCTTCTCTGTCTTTGTCATCCTCCTGGGTGCTCGGCACAACTGGTGGTGTTGACACTTCTGGAAGCTCAGTCTCTGGGCATTCCTCTTCCAATGAGGAAGAGAGTCCCTGAGGGACACAGGCTTCTATCTGGGGCCACGATTCCTTCTCTGTGCCTCCTTCCTCCAGCGCTTCCTCAGCAGCTGTGGCCGGTTCCTCACGGTCTCTGGCCTGCGCTTTTCGGGAGGAATAGAGCCACCAGCAGCCCAGCAGTGCCAGCGCTCCGGGCACGACGTATGGGATCACGCTGCAGAAGCGCAGAGACATTGCACACAGCCTCAGCAGGATCTAGCAGGAGACACAGACAGCACGTTCAAATAGACACACGGAAAGAAACAGGAAGGCAAAAGTGTCACAAATGCCTTGAGGTATTTCCAGGAGCAGTTTTCAAGCTGCTCCTGAAACTCACAGCTCTGCTCTACCATCTCGAGCTTCCAAACCCTCCTGTTTGGGCACAAACCCTCCTCTGTAGCCTCCTTTTTAGACCACAATCTAAACTAGAACAGAGCAACACTTCCCATATGCACGACCAGCCTAGGCAGGGGCAAGAGCTCAGCCTAGAGATCGAACTGGAGGTGCAGATTTGGTTCATCCTTACCTTTGGAAGTGGATGGAAGTTGAGGAGAAGTGGGCAGCAAACAAGCAGTCGTTGAAGAAAGCACAAAGGCAAGTAGCTACAGATGGAGCTGAGTCCTCCTGACGGCAGCTCAGCCCAACTGGCTCTGGCTGTCCCACTGGGAGGCTCCACAGGCCCTGGCCAGGTCTGGTCACAACGCCGGGTGGGGTCTGGAACAGCCCCTGTGTGACATCAGCACTGCCCAAAGGTCTCCCTCTCCCTTGGTGACAGCCACAGCGCTGCCCCTCCCCTGGGATGGCCTCTGGAATCACTACTGGCCATAATTTAGAACTTCTGCTAGAGGCACAGCATTGTTCACACTGTCAGGAAAAGTCTGACACTGAGCAGGGCTAAAAAGGATAAAACCTTTGCACACACACTCACACACTGGTTGTGGAACATTTCCCACAGACACACACTGGCTGGCAAAGCAGTGGGGTTGCACTGGATGATCTCTAAAGGTCCCTTCCAGCCCCCACCAGTCTGTGATTCTATGATTGTATGAACATGTCCAGGTGGCTTTTGAAGACCTCCAGAGGAGGAGGTCTCCTCTCTCTGCTCAGTTTGAATGGTTCATTAATAAATCAAACATTTTCTCCCCACGCTGAGTCTGGTGTGCCCCCAGACATTAATTGCTGAGGGATCTCCCTGTCCTTACCTTGCCTCACAAACCTCTTGTTTTACTTCTCTCTCCCCTGTCCAGCTGAGGAGGGGGAGGGATAGAGTGACTTGGTGGGCACCTGGCACCCAGCCAGGGCTAAAGCACCACACCAAAACCACAAGCTGCAGCCAAGCTGTAGTCCCAGGCAAGGGAACAGGAATTGCCTGAGCTATTGCTAGGAGCAGGTTTCCGGCTGCTCCTTCCATTCACAGCTCTGCTCTACCAGCTCTGTGCTCTAAACCCTCATGTTTGGGCCCAAAGCATTCCATTTACCTTCCAAAGCCTCATCTTGAGGCCAACAGAAGAATCACCAGACAGCAACACTACCCATAGCCTTGGCCAGGCTCTGCAGGTAGAAGAGCTCAGCATGGAAATGGACTGGGAGGTGCAGAGCAGCCTCTCCTGTCATCCCGGTCTACATCCTCTTCCCTGTCCTGAGAGTTTGGGTCATCCTTACCTTTGGAAGAAAACTGGATTTGAGAACTGGGCAGCAACCGGGAAATGTCTGGAGGAAAGCACGAAGGCGAGTAGCGAGGGAAGGAGGCGAGTTGTCCCGAGGGCAGCTCAGCCCAGCTGGCTCTGGCTGTCCCCTGGAAGGCTTTATAGACTCTGGCTGGGTGAGGTCACAAACGCCGGGTGGGGTCTGGAACAGCCCCTGACATCAGCAGTGCCCAACGTTCTCTGTCTCCCTTGGCGATGGCCACAGCGCTGCCCCTACCCTGGGATGGCCTCTGGAATCATTCCTGGCAATACTTTAGAACTTCAACTTCTACTGAAGGCACAGCACTGCTCACACTGTCAGGGAAAGTCTGACACTGAGCAGGGCTGCAGGGAGGAGGCAGCTGGGGAGCAAGAAATCCTCTCTGATGTTTGTGATGCCAGGAAAGTGCCAATCAGGACTCAATAGCCAATGTGACTGTCAAGCAGGGATTCTTTCCGGCAGCGCTGGGCACACAGGGGATGGCTCCACCAAGTGTGTGCCCTGCTTAGAGCAAAACTTTCCACATGTCCCAGACTAGATCTTCAAGTTCATTGCACTTCTTCATGAGTTCCCCCCATGGCCCTGCCTCAGTCTGCCCAGGCCACAGCTCCCTCACATCTCCTTCGCTGAGCCACAGGGGCCTCTGAGGATGAAGATCTGAGTCTTCCTCACAGTGTATTCTTCACCTTTGGCTTCCTGGTGTTTGTCCAGATATCAGGACAGGCTTGAGCAGTTGCTGATTCACTTCTCTCTCTCTGATTGGTCCAAGATAAGTTCTGCTCTTGCCAGATAACAACAGGAGTGAGATGTGCTGCAGTGACGGCTTCTTGTGGCTCTACAAGATCAGCCATGTCCTGAAGCTTGTGCTGCCACAAGGGAACAAGTTCCTAACGCCAATATTTCAGACACCAAACACTTACAAATGTGTTCTTGCAGATTTCTGGCTGAATGACGCTTCTGTGCTCTGAGGCTTCTGTAACATCTGCAATTCATTTGACACCTGGGCCAACAGCCTGTCATTGTCTTAAAAAATGCTGGGTTTTGAGTGAACTTTGCTCATTAGACTCTGATTATAACACCGAAACACAGCTCCATCCCAAAGCCCACACAGCTCCAAGGTGCCACCAGCCCTCACTCAGCATGTGCTCTGCATTCTCCTTACCCCACACCTTTAAAAGCAAAGTGAGAGCATTACACAGCAATCCAGATGAAGGTCTGTGTGACCAGAGTCACTCCAGCCCCACTTTGAAGGGAAAGAGAGTGTAAAAAGGGCTTAAGAAAGGGGGCTGTTGGGGAAGGCACCATCGGCTCAGAGCTGGTTGTGTCAAGGGCTGGCTGGGGAAGCTCAGAAATCCCCCTGCACAGTTGCTTCTCTGATCTCCTGCTGCACTATTTGCAGCCTCAACATCTGCACGAGCTTGGACTCGATCATCTGAGAGGCCTTTTCCAACCACAACAATTCCATGGTTGTATTACAGAGGTAGGAAAGCTGGGGCTGGGTTCTTCCTTGTGTGCCTCAGTGCCCACCCCATCTCTCTGGTCTGCACCCTGCATTTGTTCATCTGGGCTGAGCAGACGAACTGCACACGACTGAGGGCAGCTCCCACACCTAAAGGGCTGGGAAGGTAGAACTTGGCTGGCTCAGTCCTCGGTCTGGGGCCCAAGACCTCCTGGTTGGCATCCAAAACCTCATTTTTAGCTTCCAAAGTTGTACTTTTGGGAAAAGAATCCTCATTTTCACCATCCAAAGCAAAAGGCTTTGCTTCCAAACCCTCCTCTGGGGGACTAAACCCTCCCTTTTAGCTTCCAATGCCTTATTTTGAGGCCTAGGCCACCATGTAAATCTTTCAAACCTCACTTGGTGACCCAAACTCTAATTCCCAAAGCCTGACTGTCAGATTCCAAACCTTGGGATTAGATTTCAAATCATCCTCTTCTAGGTCCAAACAATCACCTTTATTTTCAGTCTCATTTTTGTGCTCAAATCCTCATTTCTTTGCTTCCAAACACTCAATTTTAACCTCAAAAGGCTCGTTTTGAGGCCCAGATGCTCATTTTTAGCTTCCAAAGCCTCTTTTTTGCCATTTGTAACCTTATTGCTTGGAGCACAGTCCTCCAGTTTTTGATTCCAAAGTCTCACTTTGTGGCCCAAGTTCTTCTTTTTAGCTTTAACCTGTTCCTTTTCAGCTTTCAATCCCTCATACTCGGGTCTCAACCTCAGTTTTTAGCATCCAAAGCCTTGTTTTAGCTTTCTAACACACCTTGTTGGGTAAATCCCCTTGTTTTCAGGTTCCAAGGCCTCCCCTTGGAGGGCACAAGCAGGAGCTGGGCAGATGCTGCCCTTGTGTGTCTCTGTGCCGCCTCTGATTGGCTGCAGGACTGTCACTCCCCTGCCTGGTCCCTGGGGAGGGAGAGCAGCGTGATGCGGTGCCTGGTGCTCAGAGCCCTCAGCGCCCTCTGCCATGAACCCACGATGGTGAGCAGGGGGCAGCCGCTGGATCCGTGCTGGGGGCCTGGGGCTGGGTGAGGGGAGCTGGGGGACACACAGCTGGGGCTTGGCTGTGCTTTGGGAGCTCTGGCAGCTGCTGCCAGCCCTCCTGCCTCCCCAGTGGCCTCCCCAAGCCCTTCGGGGCAGGTCTTTGGCTTCTGGGTCCCGAGGCTGCAGCGTGGGGTTGAACTGCTGGAGCGGTTTGGGCAGGGCAGCTTTTGAGGCTTCAGTTGTTGCACACAGGCCAGAAGGATATGGATCATGCAGAGAGCTGCTGGCAGATGCAGATGGGGAGGTGGTTGAGTTGAGCCTCTACTTGCTCAGAAAGATGCTCCAGGCCTGTTGTAACGGTGCAAGCAATATTCATCCAAAGATGTAGAGAAGCAAGGTAATGCACGTGCAGAGACACACACAGGCAATGTAATGCCACCAACAGTGTTGACTCAAACCCTTCCTTTGCCAGCTACTTCCTCAGATGCTGCTTTAACCCCTGTGACCACCCAGGGCCCAATTGATTACCTTGCAGCAGCTGTTTCTGATAATTGGAAGTAGCTTGCCAGCTGCATTAACTTGTCCCTACCATCTTTATTCAAGCTGGCTGGTCCATGTCACATTTGTGCCTACAAACCCGCTGCTGAGCTGCAGACGGGCAAGTTCACACACCCAGGTAGGGACCCTGGCTGTGGTGCCCTGAGGTGCAGCTGCTGAGCTGCTGTTCCCACCACGCTAAAGAAAGAGAAGATGATTTCTATTTGCTGCTGAAAGCAACACAGGGGATGGTTTTGTCTGTGTTGGGTTCCCTTGCTCAAATCCCTTCCTTCGGATGCCTTTGTTTCCCTCAGTCACGTCTGTGACTGATCCCAGCAGCCCAATGACTCTCCTGTGTGGTGTGTGGAATCCAACTGTGCATTTGGGGAAGGGAGATGGGGGACACATGGTAAACACGACCATAAGAGGCATCAGGAGTTTATTTTCATCAGTGATCTTTACAGCTTTCCTGTTGTTCCTTGTTGCATCTTTTCCTCATGATCACTGTTCATGTCTTTTCGACATGACATTTGCAGTGCTGCTTCTCTTCCTAACCTTGGGGAATTTCAGTCAGCTCTGTTGGGAGTGTTTTGTTTGTGTTCCATTGAGCTTCTGCAGGAAATCTCAGGTGGGTTTTTTTCTGCTCCCATGAACAGCCATGAATGGAAAGCACTTGGTACAAGGTGCCATTGAGTCAGCATCACTCAGCTTTCTTTCCACGACTTTGAGAGCAACCTGGACTCTGCTTTACTTGTACCCACCAGTCTGTTTGGTGACACAATGAAGAAGCCAACTTCTACAGCTAATTAATAACTTTTACTCACTGTAGCAGCCATTCTGGCTCTTCTTTATGGCTCAGGAAAGGAGAGGGGAGTTACCACAATTAAAACAAGGAGGTAAGATTCAGCCAAGTCAGAAGTGCCTGATGTATTCATAGGATGGACTTCTTGGGATGCTTGCACAGCCTGTTTGAGTTTGTCTCTGACTGGGACATGTAGTCTTGGAGAAAGGAGCACGGCTCAGAAATGTGCTTCCACCTGAACTCACTTGGCTCATCAGTGCTGCAGGGCCCAGGTTGTGGTTTTGGGGTCAGTCCAGTTCCTGTGTGTGTGAGCCAACATCCAGGCCTGACAAGGTCGTAGTGGTGAGGCACAGTGCAGCTGCAGCTCTTAGCCAGGCTGGTAATTCATCTGCAGAGCCAAGTCTAAACTACCAAGGTGTAATACAGAACACTGTGTGGAGAACTATACCAAATCATTTGCCAGGCAAAACTGTGACTCAGCAGCTGTCTGAAGTACTTTTGGGTTACAGTTGGTGTGTTGGCAGTCTCCACCTGTCCTTTTGTGATTGCCTCTTCTCTCCATTTCTCTACAAAGAGGGTGTTTCTCCTGGGAGAGCCCCGGTGCTGAAACACTCCTGGCCTGGCAAAGATCTAGCTCAACACCTTCATGACATGCAGCTCAAAGTCAGCGGCAACCTTGTTCTTGCAGCCTTCAGCAAAAGGGAATGTTTGCTACTGCCTTTGGGAATGCTGCTCTCAGAGATAATTGAGAGTAGCAAGAATGGGTTTGTTCTGTAAGCAGTGCGGACTGGCCAATTTGATCCTGCCAAGAGGGCAGTGATGCTGCAGATCATAGAGTCATAGAATGGTAGGGCTGGAAGGGACACCCAGGTGGAGCTACCCTGTGCTGTGTGTTGTTCCTCTGCACTGTGTGTCTGCACCTCTGTCACAGCTTGACAAGGGTGACAGGGCTCCTGGGGTCGGCAGTGCAGAAACAGAGAAGGGATGGACAGCCCATGTCCCAGAGAGTTTCAGTCTGCTGCAGGGCGAGAGGCTGCAGCTGGAGCTCAGCAGAAGGGGTGCTGGGGCAGATGCTGGGGCTGAGCTTGACCCAGCACACCAGCTGCCTGGCTCAGCGTTGCCAGAAATGGGGCCTCCAACGCACTGTAGCTTTTAGCTGACTTTTGACAGCTTCAGCTCACCTCATCTCCAAGTCAAGTTTAGGTTTTGTCTGTCGGGGTCTCCGTTCCTCAGGATACAGCTTTTCAATCATTGCATTGATTAGGAAGGCAGCCTTGCTTGGACTGATTGGGGTGAGGATGATGTCCGCTCCCACCCCACTGTAAATGCCTGTGACGCACACAGCACTGCCTGAGCTGGGTGTCTGCAGCCTCTCTGTGCTTGGGGAGGAAAGTCAACGGAGAGGACAGTGGTTGTGAGGCAGTGTGAGAGTGGGGACAGCTGTAGGGACAGTGCCAGCAGGGCTGTACAGCCAGAGTTACGACCAGCTGCCTTTTCCCAGCAGCAGTCACCTCCCTGAGGGCTCGTTGCGGCTGTGCTGCAGGGCCTGGGCAGGGCAGCGTGCTGGAGCTCACAGAAGGAGATCAGAGCAGTCAAACAGGACTGGCATTCATGAAGCTCCTGACATCCCTCCTTGCTTCTCTGAGGAGCAAGGGCTCACTTGTTTCCCGATCGCTGTGTGAGCTGACACAGGCAGCACACGGGAACAGATACGGAACCATGGAGCAAACTCACTCTTGCACCATCTGGGGCATCTCCAACTCAGTCTCTGGGCAGAGGCAGGAGAGGGGGGACTCAGCACCGTGGAGCTTGGTCCTAACAGTAGGAGAGAGAGAAGGCAAAGACCTGCAACCTGCTGCTGTCACCTGTACATCAGAGATTGCTGCCATTTCCCACTGTGATCTCTCCCAGGGCAGGGCAGGAATGGTGAGCGTGTCTGGCGGGTGCCTCCGAGTCCGTCACAGGCCTGTGCTGCCCACGCAGGGATGTGCCATCTGCTGAGCACACAGAGCAAAACAGCCAGGAGCATCCTTGATATCTCTGGGTCCCTTGAGCATGTGCTGCGCTAAAGGGTAAAGGAATGTGGCAGAAGCCTCTTGTGTTCCAGCTTGTCCTCAGATGTCAGAGGGGCTGGGGGTGGCTGGGTTTAGGTTCTGGGCGATGCCCAACGTGACGCTGTTGCTCTGGTCACGTCCAGGTGCTCTGAGCTGTCACGGTTACGGCTGTACCACCAGTGCCCGGCACACACGGCTCAGCCGGCTGCAGGGGCTCACATGGCCACACTCGCAGCCTGCTGCTGCCCACTGAGACACTTGTACACGCAGCTTAACCAGCTTCCCGACGTGGCGCATGGTGATCGGGGCCACCCATCTGTCTGAGCTGGGCCCCGAGGCCCAAGTGCGCAAGAGCAAGCGGCTGCTGATCCACGAGAGCTACCGCAGCGACACCTCCGAGAACGACATCGCCCTGCTGGAGCTGGACGAGCCCGTGCAGTGCAGCGACTACGTGCATCTGGCCTGTGTGACTCGCTTCTCCGACGTGGTGGTGTCGCAGCTCACAGACTGCCGCGTCGCTGGCTGGGGCTACACCACGGCACGCTGTGAGTGTCCCCGGGAAAGCGCCTGTGTGCCTGGGGCGAGCCTGGGGAGACGGCTCTGGCTGCCCGAGGGCCGGGCTCAGGCTGCAGGCAGGGGCCTGAGCTACCTCAGGCTGCCGCGATGCTGAGGGGACTTTCCTGTGAGGAAAGGCTGCAGGACCTGGGATGGTTTTTTGAGCCCTGGCCCAGGCTGCCCAGGGAGGGCGTGGAGACTCCTTCCTTGGAGGTCTTCCAAACCCTCCTGGACACGTTCCCGTGTGACCCGATCTAGAGGAATCTGCTTGAGCAGAGGGGTCAGTCTAGATGATGTTTAGAGGTCCGTTCCAACCCCACCATCTGGGATTCTATGATTCTGAGCCATGGCCTAAAATCAGACAAGGGTCCAGTGCCTCTTTGGAAAGGTGCAAAGCCAAGGCCTATGAAAGGGCTCTGCCCAGACAGGGGAGGGGAAGTGGCCCAGAGCTGCTGGGGGCTAATTCTTTGCCATGCTCACAGCTGCAGAAATATCTGACGTGCTGCAGGAGGCCAAGGTCCGCCTCATCAATGTCAAGCTCTGCAACAGCAGTGAGTGGTACGGGGGGGCCCTGCACAGCTACAACCTGTGTGCTGGCTACCTGCGGGGCAGCATCGACACCTGCCAGGTAGGAGCAGCCACGGGCCAGCCCCGGCAGCACCTGCCGCCCTGGCCCACATGGGGCTGCTGGGGCTCCCCAACACCCCCCTCACACTTCTGGGGCTCCCCAACACCTATCTCACCCTGCTGGGGCTTCCCAGCATCACCCTCACACTGCTGGGGCTTCCCAGCACCCCCCTCACCCTGCTGGGGCTCCCCAACACCCCCCTGACCCTGCTGGGGCTTCCCAGCACCCCCCACACCCTCTGTCCTGTGCTGCAGGGTGACAGCGGGGGCCCGCTCGTCTGCAGAGCTCCACACGCCAACTTCTTCTGGCTCGTGGGCCTGACCAGCTGGGGGGCAGGCTGTGCCAGACCAAAGCAGCCTGGGGTCTACACCTCCACCCAGCACTTCTTCAATTGGGTCCAGTCACGGATTCGCTCAGGAGGAAGTGCTGCGACACTCGCCCGGCCAAAGAGGCCATCACAAGGCTCAGCCCTGGCAACAGCAGCAGGGACTGAGTCCTGCTCATTCCCACTCCAGAAGCTGCTGGATTTCGTTAACTGGATCCAGCAGCTCCTGCAGTCTCTGCAGGGAAAAGTGGCTTAAGCAGCAGGACTCTGAGCACGGCTGGGTCCTGCCCCTCTCCTTCACTGGAGGTTCTCAGCAGTAGTGCTTAGGCAGTAGTCAGTAGAAGCTGTAGCTGTAGCAGTGTCTTTGGACACAGTGTTGTTGGAGTTTGTAAGATTTTATGTGTTTCCTGTTGTGTTTCACAGTTCATTGGCCTCTGCACCCGTGCTGCAGAAGTGCAGCAATACCTGTGCACTGGAACCTTTGAAGTGGAGAGTTACTCACACAGTGTTCATCAAAAGAAAAAGCAAAAGGCCCTGTAATAAGTGGTGGTCAAAATTGTTATTGTTGAACAAATGGAGTAGGATTCAATTCTATTATGCATATTGTTGCAAGCAGTAACTGCGTTTGTGCAAGTTTGATTATGTTTGGTAAAACCTTGTAATAGTAGTTAAGCCAGTGCCCGGATGGTGCAACAGATAACAGAACTCCAGAGGCAGGAACGCCCAGCGACACCCAGTAACATCTTCCACCAACCTGGAGCTGGCAGATGCGTGTGGACAGCGTGTGGACACTGTCGACTGGCCAACCAGGAGCCAACTCGTCAGGGTGTCCCAGCGCATGAACGAGTGGATAACATATATAAGCACATACGGAAAGTTGAACGGTGTGCCGCTGGCGGAGCTGAGCTTCCCCCGGTCACCCAGCGCTGTTTTGCCTAATTACAATTTGCTTTAATTTGTTAACTTTAATAAAATGGATTGATTGACTCAAAAACACAACTTTATTTATAACAGCCTGTTTTTCCACGTGTGAAAGTGCCCTGGTTTGGGCTGGGAGAGAGTGAATTCCCGTGGGGAGCCAGGAAGGGCGACAGCCTGGGCAGCTGACCCAGGCTGGCCAGCAGGAATTCCATCCCATCCTGACGTCATGCCCAGTACCCAGCTGGGGAGCAGCCGAAGGAGCTCTCTGATGGGGTCCCAGTTTTCGGCTGCCGGTCCGGAGTGATTGGTCAGGTCGGCTCCCGGGTGCTGAGTGAGGAGTCTACAGAGCATGAAGCTTCAAAAGACTTAATCCCACTTCCTTATGCACAGAACTAGGAATAGGAATCACCTTCTGCATGGAGACAGTTTATCCCCAGAGCCTGCTGGAATCCTTCCACTGTGTGGGGTAAGAATGGACAAGGGCTTTTAGCAAGGACTGATTTTCATCTCCTGAGCCATCTAGTGAGTCGTTGAGGAGAGCTGTTCAGTTTACACCGTGACATTTCCTTCTGGTTTTCAACAACTGGAGACATAATAAGCAAGGATTCCAGTGTCCTCCTGGTGTGTTTTATTAGTGTCAGCTTCACTGCTGCCAGCAGCACAACAGAACTCAGTAGATTGGAAAAGGAGCAAGAGAAGAGTTACCCCTTTTTTCTTTGGTGAGAAACTGCACTTCAGCGTGATCTCACTACGTGCCACCATCCACGACTCACCAGTGGGACTAACCAGAACCTGAATTCCCAGACACCAGCTGACTGGGCCCCCATCACAGTGGCTGCTTTGCAGATCACCACCAGTCTTTGCACTGGGGCAAAAATGTTGTTTCTTGCTACACCCCATCACCATCAAAGCAGAACTCGGGATGGATGTTGGACCAGGATTTCACACCCTGGGGCAGCTGTAGCCCCAGTTAAAGCACCAACCTGCACCCCCTGCACACTTCCAATGGCCTCCCCCAGCTCTGGGCTAAGCGTGGAGCTTCTCTCCGAGCTCAGCACACTCGGGAGTGCTGGTCACAGCAGGGACTGTGCCCACAGTCACACAGAGTCTCCCTCATGCTGCAGCCCGTGCGTGGCCTCGGGCTCCATCGGTGCGGGCAGGCGCTGGGGCGGGAGAGGGATGGGGCAGCAGCGGCAGCTGCGAGCGCAGCCGGGAGCTGCCCCTGCGCTCAGGGCCCAAAGTGCCACGGGCAGCACCCATCCCCTCCTGCCCCTGCACACAGCCTGCGCCTGAGGCCCAGCAGCCCCATGCTGAGGGTCCCACCCGCCTGCTGTGGCCACAGGAGCCCTCAGGCCCTGAGCCCCGGGGCAGCCCCAAGCCCTGAGGCAGGGCTGATTGCCTGGATCCCATGGAGACATCTGGGTGCTGAGATTTTCCTGCTGGAGCCCCAGCACCGCTCAGGACTGTGGCTGGGAAGGGATGAGCGCTCCCTCCTGTTCCTGATGTGGGCAGGGAGGAAGGGCCCCTGCCTGGGCTGAGAGAGCCCACGGTGTCCGCTTGTCCAGCAGACCCAGGGCTCACCTGGGACAGTCTCTCAGCTTCCTTTGGTTTGATGCAACACTCAAGGGCATCACTAATCCCAGCCAGGGCACGGGCTGTGGCGACTAGAGCAAAGTGGCCTGCGCGGTGTCCCAGCTGCCTGCTGGCAGTAGCGACATTCGCTCCAGCCCGCCCCAAGATGGAGTAGCTGAACTGTAGGGAATGTTCAGCCTTACATTCTCCATGACTCAGACCAGAACGGCCTCATGCTGATGTTTCCCTGTGTTTCACATCACCAGTTACGACCCTACCACGGGGCTGCCCCTGATTCAGCTGTGGAGCTTGACGGGAGATGAGGTACGTGTGTGACATACCCACTGCCGCAGCTCCGTCAGCGTCCAGGATTAGGGGCTTTCTCTTGTTCATGAGGAACTTGCTGACGTTTCCTGCTGGTGTTCTGATGTGCTTTTTTCTCACCTCCCTGTAGGTGGTCTCAGTAAACAGAGTGCTGGTGGAAAGAGGATTTGCTCAGTGGCTGGACTACCAGCCGTGTCCCGGATGGCTCGGCAAGTCTCTGCAGAGGCAGACAGGAGTTCTGCCAAGCCCAAGTGCAGCTGATGTTCTTCTGTATCTAGCAACCCTGTAAATATCCTCCAGAATAAAGGCAGATATTGTCCAAAAACACCCCTGGAAGCCAAGGGAACGTTAGAGAAGCTTTTCCATCCCAAAGTGTCCCGTGTGAAGTTGTGGCTGCCGTTGCGTCAGTTGCAGATACAGCAGAGGAGAAGTCTGCCCCCCACTATGATGTATTGATGGCCTCTTTAAAACACTGTTGAGAATGCTGATCAGCGGGAATTAAGGCTACTGATGCACCAGCCTAACTGGCCTTGCTGTTGGTAAAGCAGATGGAGCTGTGGAGGTGGTGGTCACAGGCCACAGTGCTGATGATGAGGCCGCTGGCCAGGAGAGCAGCCAAGGAGATGCCCAAGGAGATGCCCAGGGAGATGCTCAGCAAGAGCCCAAAGTGCAGAGCTGCAGCTGCCGCCTGTCTGCAAAGGGCAGGAGGAGGAAGCGGGTGATGGAGCTGCTGTTGGACATCTGCTGCCTCTGGGCATGGGGCACTTCTGGGGTTCTGGGCTTTGTCCAGCTCCTTCCCATCATCACAACAGGGAGTGTTCTTGGATGTCAGAAGCCCTCAGCATTTCTGCTGCCCTCAGGGAGCACAGAGCGAGGGCTGCGAGGCCAGAGGATGGGCTGTGGGTGAGTGCAGAGCCAGGGCAGCCGGGCTGTGCCCCTGCCTGGTGCCCAGCGCCCTGTTCCTGCCCCTTTGTGCCCGTCCCCTGTGAGCCTGCACAGCCCCAGCCCCTGCTGAGAGCAGAGGGATCCCCCTCACATCACTCCGTGTCTCGCCCTTGCTCAAGCTCTCAGCCCCCCACGGCCAGCCAAGGGCACTGACGGCTCATTTCCCCCACCCAGCAGCACTGTCTGTGCCTCAGTGTGTCTGTGCTCTCTGTGGGGCACTGAGACAACACACAGCTCCCAGGCAGAGAACAGACAGGACATGGACAGAGCTGCTTGTGCCTGACCCAGAGGCTCCCTCAGGCCGCAGCCCCCTGTGAGGCCAAACCCCACAGGCCCAGCTGGTTGCCAGGCTCCGCCTGCCTCACATTTTTTGAGGGGAAAAAACTGTTTTGGGGTAAGAATCACTTCTTTGAGGCAAACTAAGTTGATCTGAGAGGGGAAAAATCCCTCTGAGGCGGGAAAAGTGCCTTTCTGAGAGGGAAAAACGCTTTTTGGGTGAAAATCGCTGCTTTGAGAAAAACTGAGTTGACCCGAGGCTTTGTGTGAGGGAAGAAGCCACTTTGTGTGGGGGACAGTCACGTTTTCAGAGGGAAAAGTGCTTTTCTGGGGGAAAAAATCACTGCTTTGAGGTAAATTAAGTTCATTTGACGGGGGGAGAAATCCCTTTGAGGCAGGAAAAGCACCTTTCCGAGGGGAAAAATGTCTTTTTGGGGTGAAAATCACTGCTTTGAGGCAAATTAAGTTGATCTGAGGGGAGAAAAGTTCCTTTAAGGTGGGAAAAGAGCCTGAGGGGAAAAACTGCTTTTTTGGGGTGAAAATCGCTGCTTTGTGGCAAATGAAGTTGATCCCAGGCTTTCTATGAAGGAAAAAGACACTTTACGTAAGGGAAAGTCACATTTTGAGGGGAAAAATCTCTGTTTAAGGGTAAAAATCATTGCTTTGAGGCAAATTAAGTTCATCTGAAGGGTGAAAAGTCCCTTTGAGACGGGAAAAGTTCAATTCTGAAGGGATAAACTGCTTTTCTGGGGTGAAAATCACTGCTTTGAGGCAAATTAGGCTCATCTGAGGAGGAAAAGTTCCTTTTTGAGGGGGAAAAATGATTTTTGGGGTGAAAATTGCTGCTTTGAGGCAGATTAGACTCACTTGAGGAGGGAAAAATCCCTTTGAAGCGGGAAAAGCACCTGAGGAAAAAATCAGCTTTTTGGGGTGAAAATAGCTGCTTTGAGGCAAATGAAGTTGATCCCAGTCTTTGTGTGAGGAAAAAATCCAGTTTGTGTGGGGGAAAGTCACATGTTGAGGGGAAAAAAACTCTGGTTTAGGGTAAAAATCTCTGCTTTGAGGCAAATTAAGTTCATCTGACGGGGGAGAAATCCTTGTGAGGCGGAAAAATTGCCTTTTTGAGGGTAAAAACTGCTTTTTTGGGGGGAGGGGAATCGCTGCTTTGAGGCAAAATTAGCTCATCTGAGGGGAAAAAGTACCTTTTAAGGTTAAAATCAGCTTTTTTAGGGGGGAAAGCACCGCTTTGAGGCAAATTGAGTTAATATGAGGGGAGAAAAGTCCCTTTAAGGAGGGAAAATTGCCTTTCTGAGGGGAAAAAACGCTTTTTGGGGTGAAAATAGCTGCTTTGAGGCAAATGAAGTTGATCCCAGGCTTTGTGTTGTTATAGAGGAATCAGCCTCTAAAGCTTTCTTAACCAAACAGAATTTTATTAAACCAATTGTAGCAAGCGATAAAAGGGCAAACAGCGCTGGGTGACCGGGGGAAGTGCAACAGTTCCGCCACGGCACACACATTCATTCTTTGCATGTCCTTATATATGTTTTCCCCCCCTTCATGGGCTGGGACACTGCGACAAATCGGTCTCTGGTTGGTCAGTTGACAGTGTCCACGCGTCGTCCTTGCTCATCTACCAGCTCCAGATTGGTGAAAAATGTTGCTGGGTGTTCCTGCCTTTGAAGTTTCGCTATTTTGTTGCACCTTCCCAGCGCTGCCCAGGTGTTGGCTTAACCACTTAACTACTATTACAAGACATAATAAAACTTACACAAACAGAGTCATTGCTTATAACAACATGCACAACACAACTGAATCCCACCCGATTTGCTCAACAATAACAATTTTTACCATTACTTATTACAATTCCCCCCTTTCCTTTTTACTCTTTTATTGTTGATCAAATCGAGTTACCGCGTCACGGGCTAATAAGGCCATTTCGGCTTCTTCATTAGTACCACGTTTCTGTAGCAGCATAAGGTGTGCCTGCTCTATACGACTTTTAATTAATTCAATAAATCGATTTAGGATACAGGGTCCAAAGATTGGTGTAAGGTAAGGAGGATTAGGGAGAGCGACCCAGCCCCTGGTTGGCTGAAAAGTCTGCCAGCGAAGTCTCGTTTTGTTGAGGATTGTTCTATTTAACGGAGATATTTTATTTTAGAAGTTTTCAGAGGCACTTGCTGATCCCCACAAGGATACCCCTCTGCCTTACCCTGGGCCTATTCCGTTGCTTTAGAATAGCCGGGTGAGTTATCTTCTCGGCAGCAGTTGTAGTCTTCAGGGGACTGCCTCCTAAATTCTCTCCCTGTTCTGCCACAATCCACTTTCCAATATTCAACCCAATAGGGCTGTTTTCAAATACAAAGGCTTAGTCACTGTCCCGAATCCCCACAAAGTTTGGAATGTTCCCTGTATCTTTTTCTTACCAAAACGCTTCTTACACTTTCTCTTGGTTATCTCCCAAATGCCTGAACTTATAGTCCCGAGGGTACCTAAATAGTTTGCTACACTCAATATCCCTAGTTATAAATTCCTCCTCTAATTGTGGAACCGTTTTGTACCGACCTCCTCTACAATATTCGTTATCTAAGGTTTCAAGCTTTTTCACTGCTGTATCCCGCACCCGTTACACACGCGACATACCCACAAATTGCATTGCTTACATACATGACACGCGATGTGCGACTCATATGATTCTTTACAATTGTCCATAAGAAACCTAGTATCCAGGGCTATGCGTCGCGTCTCTGTTTCCTCTTGAGAGTCAGCTTCAAATCGTCCGGTTTCCCGGCGACTTCCCAATCTGTGTGCAGGACAGGACCCTTTATCCGACTAGCGTGTGTCCAACCTCTTTCCGCGGTGCGGACTGCGGTATCTGTGGTAAGTAAAACAAGGAAAGGTCCCTCCCAGCGAGGGGTTAATGATGATTCTTTCCATGTCTTTATGAGTACCTGATCTCCTGGTTTAATACTATGTATTGCTATATCTAAAGGTGGTCTCTGAACCACCAGGCCTCGTTTTAACAGTTCTTGCCTCCTTTTCATGAGCTCTATAAGGTATTCTTGCAACATCTTTTCTTCCACTTTAGGATGTTCTATTGGTTTTTCCAAATCATAGGGCACTCCATATAACATTTCAAAGGAAGAAAGTCCTGTATCAGCCCTCGGTTGTGTCCTTATGTTCAAGAGGGCTAAGGGGAGACACTTCACCCAACTCATTTTGGTCTCTATCATTAATTTGGTTAGGTGCTTTTTAATTTCCCCGTTCATCCTTTCAACTTTCCCTGAGCTTTGGGGGTGCCAAGGAGTATGATACTCCCATTTGGTTCCCAGAGCTTCTAACGTTTCTTGAATTATTTTGGAAGTAAAATGAGGCCCTCTGTCCGAATCGATAGCTGACATGACTCCATATCTAGGTATGATATGTTCTAATAATATTTTTACCACCATCCTCGCAGTGGCCCGAGCTACTGGGAAGGCCTCTACAAAGTGAGTTAGGTGATCTACAAAAACTAGGAGATACTTGTATCTGCCTACCTTCGGTAACTCCATAAAGTCTACCTGAATCCTTTCGAATGGCTTCTTGGCTAGTTGCCTTCCCCCAGGGACTCTTTCCCTAAGGTGCTGTTTATTTATCCTTTGACATGTTAAACATTCTCCAACAATTCTTTTTGCTAGATCATACACCCCCAGGGTCATATATTTATTGGCAAATTGGTCTACTAGAGCCTGCACTCCCCAATGGGTTTGCCTATGAAACTCTCTCAAAACTCGCCAAGCTACTCCTTTTGGGAGCATTTCTCTCTCATCAGGTAACCACCACTTTCCTTCTCGTTCAGCTACTCCCATTTGCTCCAATTTCCCTTTTTCCTGATTTGTGAATTTCATAGCATACTTAGTTTGTACAGGATCTTGTTCAATTGCTTTTATCACCAGTAACGCAGCTTTCTTAGCTTCTTCGTCTGCTAAATTGTTCCCTCTTATTTGTGTGGAGGTTCCCTTTTGATGGCCCTTTACATAAACTACCGCAATTTGTTTGGGCCCTCTTAATGCCTCCAAAGTTTGCTTTATTAAGGTCTCATGTATTAATCCCTTACCTTGAGAATTCATTAGGCCCCTTTCTTCCCAAATTTTTCCGAATGTGTGAACTACCCCAAATGCATATTTAGAATCTGTAAATATTGTTCCTCTCTTATCTTTTAACAGTTGTAACGCCCTCAATACTGCGAATAGTTCGCAGGCTTGTGCCGACCAACTTATATTAAGGGGGCCTGATTCTTTAATTGTCCAACTGCTCCCGTCTATTATAGCGTATCCTGACTTCCTTTTCCCGTTCACTATCCGAGAGGATCCATCTACGAACAATTTCTCTCCACATAACAACTCCTCTTCCTCTAAATCCTCCCTTATCTTGGTTTGATATTCTATTACCCTGATACAATCATGGGAAAGAGATTCGCTCGGTTCCCCATACAAAAATTGAGCTGGATTTTGCAAATTAGTTGTTTCAAGCTCTAACTTGGGAGAGTGCAATAAGATCCCCTCATATTTCAGTAACCTGGCATCCGTAATCCATTTATCAGCTTTCTGATGTAATACTCCTCGTATATTATGAGGGGTGTATACCTTTAATTCTCCTCCCATCGTTATTTTCCCAGCTTCTTCGACTAACAGGGCAGTAGCAACTATGGCCTGTAAACAAGTAGGCCAACCACGACTAACTGGATCTAATAACTTGGAATAATACCCCACGGGTTTCTTGTTACCTGCCCATTCCTGCGTTAGGACCCTGAAGGCCATTCCACCCTCCGTGTTAACAAATAGATAGAAAGGCCTCCGGGTATCCACCAGACTTAATACTGGGGCATTTACTAAATCAGTTTTTAGACTCTCTAATTGCTCGTCATCCTCTGTATTCCATTTCATCAGACCTTCCCCCACTAGCTTCTGATATAAGAACTTAACCTTGTTGCTGTAATTTTCAATCCATTGTCTACAGTAGCCCAAAAGACCTAAAAGTTGTCGCACTTGCCTTTTATTCTTGGGAGGCTGGAGGGACAGAATAGCGTTTACTCGCTCTGGATCTAGTCTCTTAGTCCCTTTACTCAGCCAGTGCCCTAGATATTTTACTTCTTCCTCGGTAAATTGCAGTTTAGATTTTGATACTTTTAAACCTTTTAGACTCAAAAAATTCAATAACTTAATGCTGGTACTTCGCACGCTATCTTGGTCTTTCCCTGCTATTAATAGGTCATCTACATATTGTACCACAATTACTCCAGGTTCCGGTTCAAAATCCTCCAGGACTTGTTCCAGAGCCTGTCCAAAGAGGGTTGGTGATTCAGTAAATCCCTGTGGAAGAACCGTCCATCTAAGTTGTTGTTTCCTATGGGTATCAGGGTTCTCCCACTCAAAAGGCGAAATAGTCACGACACTCCTCCCTCAATGGACAGGCCTAGAAGGCATCCTTTAGGTCAATTACACTATACCAGGATAATTCTGGGGACAACTGGCTCATCAGGTTATAGGGGTTAGCCACTACTGGGAATCTAGTTACCGTTCTTTTATTTACTTCGCGGAGGTCTTGCACCAAACGATAGGACCCATCTGATTTCTTTACGGGCAATATGGGGGTATTATGGGGCGACATGCATGGTTCCAGCAGCCCCTGTTGTAATAATCGATCAATTACAGGTTGAAGCCCGTGTCTCCCATCCTGTGATATAGGGTATTGTTTAACACGTATCGGTACCTCTGGATTCGTTATTATCACTGTAATCGGTGGGATATCTAATTTTCCCACTGACTCGGGAGTGTACCATACTTCAGGATTGATCTTAGCTTCGTCTTCGGTTGTTAAAGCGTACAGTTTCACTTTCAATTCTTGATCTTTTACCTCCAAGCTAATTCTTAATTCTATGATTAAATCCCTTCCTAATAAGTTATATTCGGCTTCAGGTACTAGTAAGAAGGACCCTTCCCCTATCCTGGATGGGGATTCTATTTTTACTCTTTTAATTACGGGTACAAAAAAGGGTTCTCCTTTTGCTCCTATTACTTGTATTTTCTCCGAGGACGGGGTGCATCCCCGGGGCACAGTTTGGACAGTAGATCTTTCTGCCCCCGAATCCACCAGGAATTCCATTTCCTGACGCTGAGGACCTAACTTCAATTTTATCAAGGGCTCCATTGTTTTAAAGGTCCCCAGCAAATGGAGCCCCTGACACCCCTATTCCGCATGATACATCTTTTCATCCTGTATACGTTTCCTACAATTCTTACGCATATGTCCCTTCCTCTGGCAGTAAAAACATTCTATTTCTCTTAAATCCTTCGGTCCGACTTGGCTTCCCTGAGGTGGCCCATTCCCACCTATGCGTGGTGGCCCTCCCTTCTGCGGAGCCGTCCTCTGTCCTTCTCGAACTGCCGCTACTAAAATTTTAGCTTGTTTCCTCTGGGTCTCTTCCTCCCTCCTCACATAAACCTTCTGCGCTTCCCTTAGCAACTCGTCCAATCCTTTCTCCTGCCAATCTTCCAACTTTTCTAACTTCTTTCTAATATCCGGCCATGACTTTGCCACAAACTGAGTTTTTAGAAGGGCTTGCCCGACCGGTGTCATAGGGTCTATCCCAGAATAAAGCTGCAAGCTCTTTCTTAATCTTTCTAACCATTCTGTGGGAGTCTCATCTTTCTTTTGTTGTTCATTAAAGGCTTTATTTATGTTCTGCCCTCGAGGGACTGATTCCTTAATCCCCTGTACGACTATAGTGCGGAGATCTCCCATATGGCCCCTATGTTCCGGGTTTTGATTATCCCAATTAGGGCGCTGCTGGGGCCACTTAATGTCAGCAGCCGGCCCCTGTTGGTGTTGCTGGTCCCAGACTCTCATCCCAGCCCTTCGGATCATCTCCCGCTCTTCCACGGTAAATAGTATCCCTAAAATGGCTTGCAGTTCATCCCAGGTATATAGGTTAGGTCCTAGAAACTGGTCTATCCTTTCCGAAACTCCTAAGGGATCCTCTAACAAACTCCCCATTTCCTTCTTAAACTCTCTTACATCTCCCGAGTTTAAAGGCACTGACACAAACCCCATCCCGGGTTGTGGGCCTCCCATTGCTATTTCTCTTAGTGGGTATAGCCCTGTTTTTGATGATGTTTGTAGCCCCTTTTCTGAAGTTATTTGCTGTCTAGCCTGACTCCTCGTGAGTCTTCGGGTCCCCCCAACTGTCCCCGAAGAATCGGGATCCTCCTCAGGGGCCGAAGGCACAGGGGGAGAGGGGGGTCTTGGATTTTCTACTGGCGGGGGATCATAGGGAGGGGGAGGGGGTGGAGGTTCCTCAGGGACCCTCTTCTTACGGCCAGATTTATTTTCACCTAAAGCGAAAATCCCAGCACGAGTAGCAGAAGATAGCCAACAGCGCGCATACTCGCTCTCCTCAGAATTAAAGGGCTCCTTATCGTTTACATAAAGGTTTAGAGCCTGACAAATCCAATTGTCATATGTCCCAAAAATTGGCCAACACAAGTGATCTGGTCTAATTTGCTGGTTTCCCCAGACACATATGCAATAATAAACCATCTTTTCCCTACTTTTGTTTCTTGTGCAAGGCGCACCTTCCCATTGCCTGAGCATAAGGCCCAATGGGGAATCTTGGGGAATATCTGGTAACCTCTCCTTGGGTCCCTTCCCCATGAGATCAGAAGGCTTGCTCTTCTTCTGTCCCATCTTCCGGAGTGCCTTCTTACACACACACACACGCACCCCTCGTTCGTGGCTCACGCCCTCGCGGGCAATGAGAACCGCACTACAAGAGAGTCCCGCCCTGCCTCACGGCAGGGTCCACACTCGCTTCGCTTCCCCCAAGGGGGCGTCTCACTCAAGCACACTCCAGGAAACCCACCCCAACCGAACGGAATCCTTACCCTCTCTGGGGTCTTCGTCCAGTTCTGAACGGAATCCTTACCCTCACTGGGGTCTTCGTCCGGTTCTGGACGGAATCCTTACCCTCACTGGGGTCTTCGTCCGGTTCTGGACGGAATCCTTACCCTCCCTGGGGTCTTCGTCCGGTTCTTCGTGCACAAAGTTTACGGGGTCCAATTCTTTGCCCAATTATCGAAATTTAGGGTTCGGAATTCAAGGGCCTCGAGGAGTCCCCAACTCACCCCGGGATCGTCAAAAAAAAGACGAGGCGCGCCGTCCCGATGTGCGAGGGTCCTCCGCCGAAGCTCGAGAATCCGAGTCACGGCACCAAATTGTTATAGAGGAATCAGCCTCTAAAGCTTTCTTAACCAAACAGAATTTTATTAAACCAATTGTAGCAAGCGATAAAAGGGCAAACAGCGCTGGGTGACCGGGGGAAGTGCAACAGTTCCGCCACGGCACACACATTCATTCTTTGCATGTCCTTATATATGTTTTCCCCCCCTTCATGGGCTGGGACACTGCGACAAATCGGTCTCTGGTTGGTCAGTTGACAGTGTCCACGCGTCGTCCTTGCTCATCTACCAGCTCCAGATTGGTGAAAAATGTTGCTGGGTGTTCCTGCCTTTGAAGTTTCGCTATTTTGTTGCACCTTCCCAGCGCTGCCCAGGTGTTGGCTTAACCACTTAACTACTATTACAAGACATAATAAAACTTACACAAACAGAGTCATTGCTTATAACAACATGCACAACACAACTGAATCCCACCCGATTTGCTCAACAATAACAATTTTTACCATTACTTATTACAGTGTGACCGAAAAACGCCACTTTATGTGGGGGAAAGTCACATTTTGAGGGGAAAAAACCTCTGTTTTCGGATAAAAATCACTGCTTTGAGGCAAATTAAGTTCATCTGAGGGGGGAGAAATCATTCTTAGGTGGGAAAAACATCTCTTTGAGGGGAAAAACTGCTTTTTTGGGTGAAAATAGCTGCTTTGAGGAAAACTGAGTTCATCTGAGGGGGAAAAAATCCCTTTGAGGCAGGAAAATCGCTGTTCTGTGGGGAAAAACAGCTTTTTTTTTGGAAAATAGATGCTTTGAGGCAAATTAAGTTAATCTGATAGGGGGGAAATCCCTTTGAGGCGGGAAAAGCGCCTTTCTGAGGCAAAAACTACTGGTTTACCAAAACCGCCGCTTTGAGGGCGAAAATGGGAATCCTTTGAGGTATAAAACGAAGGTGTGAGGGGAAATTTAATCTCTGAGGGCAAAACGGTCCCTCTAAGGTCAACAACCCGCCGCTTTTTGGGGTAAAATGGAGCAATTTAAAGCATTCTCTCCCCGTTCTTGCCAGCCCCGCGGCTCCCAACACCTTTCTCCGGCTCCCTCTCGCGTCCCTCCTCCTCCCCGTGCCCCTCCCCGCTGTTCCTCGCCCTCGCTTTTGGCGTCAAAAGCCGCTTTTTCTCCGCTTCCTCCCTCCCCTCAGCCGGGCGGAAGCGGGAAAACGCGCGCTCGGCACAAAATGGCGGCCGCCTCTGTCCTCACTAAACATGGCGGCGTCCGCACAGCACCCGCCCCATTCACCGTAACGGCGTCCGTACAACATGGCGGCGTCCGCACAGCCGACCCCACCTTCCCTCCTAAAAAGTGGGTGGGCTTCGGCTTGAGCACCCCCCACGCTCTTTTCCCCTCCTCCACCTTCCCTACGTCTTTGGGGGGTGTAAGGGACAGCCCCCCACCATCCGGGGCGGGGTCTCAGGTGCCACAGGGAAGCAGAAACTCATCGAGAGAGGGGGAGGTGAGTTGGGGCGGTCTTGGGGGCTTTTGGGGTGTGGTCTGTGGTTGTTTGGGGTGGTCTGGGGGCGTTTGAGGGGGTCTGTGAGAGTTTGGGGGGTTTTAGGGTCAATTGAGGGGATATGGGGTCACTTGGGGGGGGTTTATTCCTTTGGGGGGGGATTGAGGTTATTTGTTGGGGGAGTTGGGTTCATTTGGAGGGGTTTTGGGGTGATTTGGGAGGGCTTGGGGTCGTTTGGGGGGATATGGGGTCACTTGGGGGGCCTGGGGGGATTTGGGGTCGTTTGGGGGGGTTGGGGATTATTTGGGGGAGGTTAGGGGAAGTGTGGGTCGTTTGTGGGGATTTGGAGTCGTTTGAGGGGGTTTGGGGTCATTTTGGGGGTTTTGGGCTCATTTGGGTTGATTTGGGGGAGTTTGGGTCCATGTGGGGGCTCTGGGGTCATTTGGGGCCTTTTGGGCTTATTTGCGGGAGTTTTGGGTCATTTTGAGGGGTTTTGGGATCATTTGGAGAGGTTTTGGGCTCATGTGGGGGACTTTTGGGACCATTTTGGAGGGGATGGGTCATTTGAGGAGGTTTCAGGTTCATTTAGGGGGCTTTGGGCCTCATTTGGGGGGATTTGGGGGGTCTTGGTCTCATTGGGGGGAGTTTTGGGTCTTTTGGAGGGACTTGGGGCCATTTTGAGGGGTTTTGGGATCATTTGGGGAGGTTTGTGACTCATTTGGAGGGAGTTGGGGTCATTTGGGGAGGTTTTGGGCTCGTGGGGGGGCTTTTGGGACCATTTTGGGGGGGTTTTGGTCATTTGAGGAGGTTTTAGGTTCATTTGGGGGGTTGGGGGCTCATTTGGGGGTCTTTTGGGCTCATTTGGGGGAGTTTTGAGTCATTTGAAGGGAGTTGGGGCCATTTTGAGGGGCTTTGGGATCATTTGGGGTGTTTTGGGGCTCATTTTGAGGGAGTTGGGGTCATTTGGGGAAGTTTTGGTTTCATGTGGGGGGCTTTTGGGGCCATTTGGGGGGGTCTTGGGTTCATTTGGGGGAGTTTTGGGTCATTTGGGGGGGTGTGGGGCCATTTGGGGTAGTTTTAGGTCATTTGGGGGTTTTTGGGTCATTTGGGGAGGTTTTGGGCTCATGTGGGGGGCTTTTGGGACCATTTTGGGGGGTTTTGGTTCATTTGAGAAGGTTTCAGGTTCATTTAGGGGCGGTTTGGGATCATTTGGGGGGATTTTAGGCTCATTTGGAGGGGTTGGGGTTCATTTGGAGGCATCTTGGGTCGTTTGGGGGGTTTTGTGCCCTTTGCCTCGTGGCTTGGGGGGGGATTGTTTTTTGGGGGGGAGGGGACATCCCCTTCCCATGGTGCCCCGGGTGTAAGAAATATTGATGTTGCTTTTGCAGAATTAGAACTTGAGACAAGGAGTTTCGACTGCTGTCTGTGTGTGTGTGGTGTAAATCAGTGCACTGACAGTTGCAGGGTCGTTTGTTGATATGCTGAAAAGCATTAGATACTGTTGAAATAACTTGTAGCACTGATCAGTGATACCTTACTGTTTGATTTGAGTTTAGAGGGATTTCTCTACACAGAGGTAACTTGAATGTTTTCTGTGAGTTGTCTTGTTTAAAACAGACTTGAATCACTATAAATATCCTCTGTCCTTGTTCACTCGGTTCATTTGCATATCTTTATGTAAATACAACTGTCTTTTGGTTGTTCTTTTTGCCATTAGAAAATGAGACAAGCAAAGAAAGAAGTCAGTTGCAACCAACTGTAAAAACACTGGCCTTTCATAGATTCAGATAATCACAAACGTGTTTCTGCATCTTTTAAAATTGTCTTTCTAGATCTTGCTATATCTGGTTCTGTTCTTGAAAAGACATGACAAAGCTCCAACACAGATGACAGTGAAACTACCACATCTGTAAGTGTTAGATTTTCTATTCAAATGTCAGAATGAATTAAGTGAAGCATCTGTAAGGCAGATTAGGAATACTGTAGTCAGCTATCACGTCCTTTTCTGTAACAAATCTGGGACTAACTCTTGATCTAGTTAAAAGAGAGCGTTGTCCTTCAAGTTTGTGGTTCTGGTGGTTTTGGTTTTTTAGATTGCAACGATGGACTTTGAACAGGTTGTGTCTCCTTTTGTACTCGCTTGCTCTAGTGCTGTGAAGATGTGTAGTGGTTTTGTGTGGCCAGCTTTTGGTAGTTGTTGGGGGAATACAGGGGCGGATTCTTCAAAGAAAGAGCTGCCAGAAGCTATAGTTTGAGCAGTGAACATGAACTGATTCTCCTGTGTGGTTGATGTTCTTGTTGCATGCTTGATTCTTAATGAAGAAAATTCGGTTAGGTAAGAAAACCACCTTGAGCTCAGTAATCTTTTTTTTCTAAAATGTTGCTCTTAAACAGTATTTTACTGCCAGAGAAGGGTTTGTCTTTTCTTGATAGATTGTCCAAAGAATCCCAGGATTGCCTTTCAAGGAAAATCCAGCAGTTCACACAGACAGGTATGGTACAAATTAGGAGCTGTAGTATGTTTCCAGTTACTCTTCTTAGACAGCTAAAAGGGCAGAGGGTAAGACCAGATGTGTGCACATGGTATTGGGGAAGGAGGCCATTAGAAGCTGCTGATACTTATCCAGACCACAGTAAAAATAGCAATTCTTTCTAAACAGTAGCTTGAAAACAAGGCTGTGATGAGGCAGTACGTTTCTGCACACTCAGCATATTCAGTTGCCTTCTTTTATTCTTAGTGTGATTGATAAAGTTTTCAAGCTGAATGAAATCTGACTGAGTTGACTTGTGCAAGGCTTTTATTATGCTGCAAATCACTTGCTGCATATGTAAACAAGCTGAGGGGTGTTTTTAATTCAAGTTTTAACTGTTGCAAAGATACATTGTTTCATGTTTTTGCAACTTTAAGACACCTTTTTCCTGCAGTCCCATCTGATTTTCTTCTGAAGTTGAGGAACCCACCAATTGTCTTGGTTAAAAAAACCTTTGGGTTATTTTCAGATACCTAAAACCTAATAGTAAATTTTACATCCAAAATGGTCCTTCTTGATTTCTTCTTTCATATTTGAGGATTTTTGTTGGCATAGGTAATACATCAGAGATATTTTGTAGGTGAACTGTTTCGTGCCATTTTAGAAATATTGGTGATATTTATCGATTACACTTTCCTTTTGCATTTCCATTGAATTTAATATTTGTATATTTCTCAGGCTTCAGCAGTGCTTAAATTCTGATCCTTTGAACACACATAGAACCGAAAATGAGCAACAGGTAATTCCAGGATATAACTTCCATTTAACCTCTGCAAACGTGTGTCATATATGTGGAGGTGTGGGTAGTGTTGAGGCTACAAGAGTGGTCTTTGTGGAGGGACACCAGGGACTGAATCCAGCCACATCAGCAACAAGACCAGACCAAAGGTCAGCAAGCTAGCAAAGTTGGTGGTGCCTCTGTGAAAACAGGAGGGGCAAAGAAAAAAATGCAGGGGAAGAGACAAAAAGAAAAAAAGCAAGAAACAGAGGCAATGGCCAAGTCAGGGGACAGTAGGAGTCTCAGCACTGTTCTGTGTGACGTGTGTGTGAGTTGTACTTCATTTGTGTTTAGCATTTCTTTGGCTAATTCTTCTCAAAAAACAGTTTTTAAGTTGGATGTAAGCTCAAACCCATCTACTAAGTATTGCCTTTGTCATCTATTTCATATGGTTCATAGGTTTCATAAGTATCATACCTTAACTTTCAGATACTAAATACTATAGTAGCTAATTTTGATTGAGGAATGTGTAGGAGGTTGTTCATACGGTTGAGTAATTTATGCTTCAGAGAGACTGTAGAATTGTACAGTTTCATCTGATCTATCAACCACGGCTACAAATGATGGCATTTGAATGAGATGTAAGAATTTAACTCCTCATCCCAGAAGAACTCTTATCATATTGTGTGTTAAGGAAATGTATTATGCAGTGGGTCAAAGGCTTTTAAATTGCTCATTGCTTTGTGTTGCCTTGTTGGTGTTTCAAGCACACAATTTTCAGGTAGAACTCTTTATTTCTCTTTCTGTAGGAACTTACTTGGAAAAAAGTTTTAGGCCCTAACTCCACTGAATCTTACTGTTGGCCACCAATAGCTCAAGGATGTGATGCAGTTGCCATCTCATATCAGGGAAATAATCCTTTCTTGTATATTCCACCAATTCTTACACTTTTGCAGTTGAGCAGTTGCTACAAACCTTGAGAAACAGGAGTGGAGGATGTATATATTAGAGTACTGCAGGTTTTGTGTTCTAAGGTGCAAATGTCAATGAATGATCCAAAAGGTAGTGCATGTTGAGAATGGGTGCATCTGATGTCATCTTAGAGTATCTTCATGATGCTTCCCAGGTTATTTAGGCCATCTGCTTAGACATTGACAGAGATGGACTGCATGAGTGTGGGAGTCTGTAACTTATTTATCAAGTAATATCTAACAAGTGGTTAATGTCATATCACTTTGATACTCGATGACGCTTGGTTTTTAAGGGGCTGTTACATAGTGAAATGGAAATGTCTGTTTTGATTTTTAAAACATTGTCATTCATTTTCTAATGCATTAGATCACAGAAACATAGACTTACTGAGGCTGTAAGGGACCACTGAAAATGGCTGACACAGCTCCAAGTAAGACAAGATGTTTCTGCTTCTATGAAGCTTTTGGACCTTTCACCGTGTGTTGCTGCACATCCATTTGTCTCCAGCTTGGTGCACGGTTCCTCGGGCCTGTACCATCTGCATTGAAGAGGTGATATGGTGTTAAAAGCTTCTGTTTGAAGCATTGAAAGGCCTGTTTTGCAGATTTTAGTTTTGCCCTAAATTCTGAAACAGTACAATGACTAAGATTCTAAACAGTTGTCTCATGCTATACTGTAACTCTTTTGTACATACACACCTAGCCACTAGCACTTATCTTGTGTCCTGGGTGGAAGAAGGCACGACTTGGTTTTGAGCTACTGAAAACATACCAGAGATGCTCCAGACAGCTTCATCCAATGTTGTTAATGCTTGGGCAGAACAAAGAAGCAGCTAAAAGTATGAAAATCCAAAGATGTAAGAATACTTCTGTTGTCTTAATGACACTTGAATGCAATGTAGGCTGTCTTAGTTGCATAAGACTGTAAGAAATGAAGATACAATATTGGCATTATTTTGTTGTTAAAACCAAACTACTAAAGGCTATGCTTGAATGTGTTTAGATATTTACCTTCTGTCGATCTGATTCTACCATGGTCTTGTTGGGAATTGAAATGACATCCTGCTCTGTAAAGCTGTTAACAAAGACTTTTCAGTGTTTCAAAAACACAGTTTTGCGTACTCAGATCTTAAAGACACACAGGGGTAAAGAAATAGAAGCTAACTAAAATGACTGTTGACTAGAAGTCAGAACATGGAGTTATATGGTCCCTATTTAAAAAAAAACAAAACAAAAACCCCAACCAAAAATCCAAACACACACAAATATCCAAACAAAAATACCTTACCACCAAAACCAACCAAAAAAACCTTCCCATAACTTCAAGATGATGCATCTGAAATGCAGTTGAGACCTTTTTGATAAAACTAGTGTGTCATGTGGAATGTAAATTAATGTTAACAGTTGTCCTTTACCGACTTGTAGGTGAGGTAATAGTGCCTGGACCATATTGCCTCCTGAGACTGTCTGAACGTCACCCGCTGTTTCGTAATCTTTGCCATCTTGTTCTTGATGAGGTTGAGGTGCTGTTCTCTGATGCTCCTGAACAGGTAAATAGCTTACATGTTCAGATGGGAAAATACTATTCAATTGTGCAAGTGTCTTGAAAGCAAGTGTCACCCACTGAAAACAAACACCTTCCTGAACCCCAGTGGGAGAGTTGAAAAGAAAATGAAGTTTGAAAACCCCACCTTTGTATACTTCTGGCAGAATGAAGTATTGGAGAAGTGGAGTTGTACTCAGTCAAAGCAGACTTTACCTTGTTTTTTTCTTTAATCAGTGAGGCCTGTCTTGCCCTGGTCTAAGCTACTGCTCCATTATGCTGTTGTCTTTTGCTGTGGATGGTTTCCAAAGCAGATGACTTTTGTTTTTGTTTCACTTGGTAGCGGTGGTTTCAGTGTAGGGGTCTTTAATGTGCTTTAAGGTCTTGTCTGTAAGAAACTTCATTTTTCCTCTTAGCAGCACTGTTTAAACAGTAGAATGAAAGGCAGAAGTGAATGATCAAATAGTCTTGGAAGCATTTTCTTGGATTCTTGGGTCCTAATGACAGTGCAGATAGAAGAAGGAGCTGATCACAGTCTTATAAGAGGAACAGCATCAAGTTCCATGTTGACAAGGATGTATCAGTATCAGATATTTTTAAATCATTAACCTTCTAATATTATCTGTTAAAAAATTGGTGATAAGACTAAAGGGCTGTGCTTCTAGCTGTGATAAGCTAGAGAAATTCCTTAGTGGAAATAGGTTTCCCAATTTGCTGTATGTGAAGCTGTTAAATGTGCCTTTGTAGCAGCAAATATCAAGTTATAAATTAGATGGTATGTCTTCTTTATCCAGTGGACTATTGCTGTTTTCTCTTCAGACTGTTCTTTCTGTTCTGGTATTGGACTTCCTGAGATGGAGTGTGGCTATAACATTACAATTGTGGGAGAGGTAGTTCTCAGTTTCTCAAAAACATTTGTCTTGAATAGGAAAAACAAAGATGCTCTTTCAGCGGGGAATGGTCATTTGAAAATGTTTGAGCTATTTGATAAAAATCTGATTGTAGCTCTTCTAAAGTATTGTTACAGAAAGGGTATGTTATTGCAGCTTGTCCTGGTTTAGGCCCATCAGGGAACAAAGACCACGATTAGGGGGAGCGGGTTGCAGTGAAGACCCGAGAAAGAGTTTGCGGACTCCCCCCCCCCACCCCCCCCGCCCCGGCTCCTGGGTTCACACCCACCTCCGCCCGGCTGGGCCAATCTGGCGCCTCTGCCAGCGCTATTTAGGGGACGGGAATTTGTAATGCGAGGCAGGAGGTGTAAGAGTGACACGAGATGGAGGCCACCACGCGGACCCTTCAGCCAGAGAAGGAGGAAGGAAGGAGAAGCAACAGAGCAGAGATTCCTCTGCAAGTCGTGGCGAGAATGCAGCTGTGCCCCTGCAGCCTATGGAGATCCATGGCAGGACCGAGAGTTCCCAGCAGCTCCGTGTGAGTGAGCCCGGACGGGAGAGGGACTGTGTGGGGAGGGGCCATGGCCCAGGCCGTGCTGGAGAGCCTGCACGCCGCAGAGCAGCCCCACACGAGAGGCAGAGACGAGCTGCAGCCTTTGGAGTCAGTGGGCATCGGAGCAGCCCGTGCAGGGCTGCCATGCGTGTGAGTTACCCCACGGACTCGCAGGGAGGACTGGTGTGGAGTTCACCCGTCCTGAGGAGGGACAAACGGCAGAAGCTATCGGGAACAGACTGACTGAAACCCCCACTGCCTGCCCCCCCGAACCGTTCAGGGGGGGACAAGGTAAAAGCCCCGGGATCAGGGCTCTGAGCCCGGGAAGAGGGAAGGGGTGGCAAGAAGGTGTTCTTCAAAAGGCTGGTTGGACTCTTCATTGATGTATTGCTCCGTGTTGTTTCATTTTGGTTATGTTTTGGGTTTTTGGGGGTATGTTTTAGTTGACGTTGCATTAAATTGTTTTTTTTTCTCTGTTTTCTTCCCCAAACCGAGTGGCCTGGTCTGCTTTGTCCTGAACCTTCAGTGGCAATTAAGCTCTCCCTACCCTTGAGCAATTCTCAGCCACTTGGGTACTCAGGGCTAATCGTGGTCTTTGTTCCCTGATGGGCCTAAACCAGGACAGTTTCTGAGAAGAAAAGTGAGGTTTTGTTGGAGTTTTAGGAGAAAAAGTGGGTTTTGGTGCAGTTTTGCAGGGAAAAGTGTAGTTTGGAAGAGTTTTGAGAGGAAAAGTGGGGATGGAGTACATTTCTGAGGGCCAAAAGCAGTGGAGTTGTGGGATAAAATGAGGTTTTGGTGCAATTCTGAGGAGAAAAGGTGGGATTTGGGTGGAGTTTTGAGGGAAAAAGTGGGGTTTTGGTAAATTTTTAAAGGGAAAAAGTGGGGTTTGTGTGGATTTTTGAAAAAACAAGTGTATTGATGGGGTTTTGAGGGGGAAAATGGGGTTTTGGTGGAGTTTTGTGGGGGAAAAAGTGGGGTTTGGTAGAGTCTTGAGGGGAAAGGTGCAGTTTTTGGGAACTTCTGGGGGAAGAAGCGGGGTTTTGGTGCAGTTTTGAGGGAAACAGTGGTGTTTTGGTGGAGTTCTGAGTGAAGAAGTGAGGTTTTGGAGGTGTTTTCCGAGGAAAAGTTGGTTTTGGGTGCTATTCTGAGGGAAAATTGGGATTTTTGGGAACTGCTGGGTGAAAAAGTGCCATCTTGAGGGGAAAAAGTGGAGTTTTGGAAGCGTTTTGAGGGGAAAAAGTGGGGTTTGGGGGAGTTCTGAGGGATAAAATGAGGTTTTGGTGCAATTCTGAGAGAAAAACAAGGATTTTGGAGGAGTTTTAATGCAAATTCCCTTTGCATCAGGCCAGTGCAGAGAGCCTCAGGTTCCATCAGAAATCATCTGCTGGTTGTTTCAAGTGCAGAGCACAGAGTCTGGCTAAATGTCCAGCAAGAACTGTAAAGGGAGAATCCCAGGCAACAGATGTGAAAAGGGGGGTGGAAAAGGGAGGGAGAATTCTCCAGTCCAGGTGGCCAAAATGTCAAACCAAACCCAAAGTCAAGTCCCCAGGAGATCAACAGAAACTTGTCACCACTACAGTGAGAGGGAGACTTTTAAAACACCCATTGTTTGCTCTTCCAGATGCTGGGTTAGTGAGGAAACACTGGGCTGGAGAAGAGCAGGAAAGAACAGGCAGCTGCGTCATTGAAACACCATCACTCAGTTGCTACTACCCAGACGACAGCCAAAGTATGTGCTGTAGAAGATACCACATCTGATGTTTTCCTTTATGTGACAATAAAAGGTGAAAAGGTAAGATATTTTTATCTCTACAAAGCTCTTTGTGCACTGTGCTGTAGAAGTTATAACTTTGTGACAAATTTAAGACCGAAAAGTGTTATTTGCAAGTGAATTTTGTAATTTGCCATATACAGTAGAAGTGCAATCATTAACTTACTAGAAGATTTATTTTCTAAATCTGTTGTTTGTGAACTTTGGAATGAATTCTGTGAGGTGGAAACTTGTGAAGCGCTTTGGAAGGTATTGACAAGCAAATGAAGTCCCCCAAGTACTTCAGATGAACAACTATGTGAATTTACTGTACTCTTGTCCTTCTTTGTGATACACTTAAAGATATTTGAAGAAGGCAGTTGCATGGTGTTATGAAAATAAATACAAGTTCATATGTGCATAAGGCTGAGTTCCCAAACAGTTGGGAGAAAGGAAGAAAGGTCGTTGCACTTACCAAAGTGCGTAACTCCTGCTAAATCTCTGCTGCAGCTACTGTCAGACTTAAGCAGCTGCGTAGTAGACAAAAATAAATGTGTTTGCAAACTGCTGCCATTTGGAGTATTTTACCAAGACTTTTAACATTAGAGCTGTGCTCTTCACTGTAGACAATACCTTGGATTACATCTTAATTTGAATACCTTCTCTGTTCAGAATCACAGTTGGCAAGTGTCACTTCTCTCTGAGCCAGTAAGAACTTTGAAGTTGAATATTGTTTTTTCCTGCCAGGTTTGGATGCACTCTGAATCAAAGGGACATAAAACTAAGATAGAAATGAATCTCGCCTCCCCTTCCTGCCCCTCTCCCCCAGTTTATAATACTGAGCTGACATCATATGGTATGGAATATCTCCTTGGTCAGCCTGGGTCAGCTGTCCTGGCCATAGTCCCTCCCAAGATCATGCCCACTCACAGCTATTGGTGAAGGTGGAGGAAGGAATGCTGGAGGGACAGCCCCGATGTTGTGCAAGCGGTAGTCATAATATTGATATCAACAGTAAGCACAGCACTGCAGGAGCTGCTGTGGAAAATCAGTACCGTCCCAGACCCACTACAGTCTCCACTCCTTATTCCATACCATTTATGTCATGCTCAGACAAACCATCTTAACGATCCATATACATTCTTATATACTCTCATTAACCAGTACCCCCACTCTTCAACAGACAAACATCATTCTTGTATTCCCTCTTGCATCTTGCATCAAACAAACAAACAACATTCTTATATCTTTCATCCTCTGTAGATGTTCACTGGAGCAGGCCATAACTTCTGTCTCATCCATCAAGATGGATATCCAAGCCAGGGGAAACAGTATGTTCAGTGTTGGGCACCAGCACCGGCTTGGTTTGTCCACTTGTCCGGTTTTTCTTGCAAAGTTCATCTACAACAGATAACTCACATAACAGGTTATTTTTCCCCCAAGGTTAAGTCTCCTTGAGGTACACATCGAGTTTCCCCATCCTTTCTCATCACCCACCAAGTACAGCCAGGCCCTTGAGCAAAGACAATCCCACGAATGGGTTTGCCTTTTCCCATGGGAGGTGCAACCCATACTGCCTTCCCCAGCCATTTCCCTGGGTGCACTACGGGGACCTTGTCTCCTCCCACAGTATGTAGTGGTTTTGTTTGGGCAGGACCAGGACGGTTAGTTGAACCTCTGCTATTGACCAGCCAAGTGGCTTCTGCTGAATTTTTATCCCACTGCTTCCATGCCCCATTGCCCAGTGCTCTCAACATGGTCTTAAGAGCTTCCATCTTTGTCAGCTTCTCTGCTGGACACCACTGCTAGGGTCCGGTCCAGAGATGGCGGGCGTTCTTCACCGACAGGGGACTGCTCTGCGATCGCGCCCAAAACGTCTGAGACATCAGGGCTCTGCTCAGGAGGATCTTCTCCAGCCCCAGCGTGAGCAGCGGCCAGATCTCCGCGTCGGCGCAGAGCAGCCACCGGCGGCGCTGAGAGCCGAAACGACGATCTGACGGAGGCGCGACCGCGGCGGCCGCGGCGGTGTGTGTATCCGAGGGCAACGCTGAGGCGGTCGTCAGCTGAGGTTGCGGAGCGAGGTCGGCGTCGGAGCCGCAGCTGTCCAGTGGCAGCACTAGGAGTGTCATAAAGTGCGGTGGCGGTGGCGAGCGGGCTGCGGCTGCGTGCGCCCGCGACGGGTTGCGCCGACGTGCAGCAAGCCGCCCCTTCGGCGCCCCCGTGCCAGCCCGCCCGTCCGCCCGCTTCCTCCGGCACTGCCGGCTCCTCGTCTGGCAGCCGCTCCGAGGTGGTCGCCGCTGTTCCATCCCCGGCCGTGGCTTCCTCCTGCTTCGCGGAGTGGGTGGCCGCCGCCTTGACCCGCCGCGCCTCGGCGGGCGCCGTCGGGGTGTCTGCCGCGATCCGCATCAGGCGCACTATCAGCGGCTTCGGCGGGAGCTAGCTCCGGTACTGCTGGCCAGCCAGCAAGCCCTAGAGAAACCGACCGGCCGACCAGCCAACTCGCTCACCCTCCCTCCCGGCCCCGGCCTCCGCCCTACCCCGACAGAAGCCTCCAGTTGATGAATCAACTCACGGATGGGAGTCAGGGAATGTCGGTTCGTGCGATATTGCCTCCGGTGCACTGTCCTGGTAGCAATTGGTACCTGTTGCTCTTGAACTTGCAGCAATCCCACAACAAAAGGGTCTTCTGAGAGGCCAGGTAAATTAGAGAGTTGTTTGATTTTCTCTGTATCTACAGTGGCTATACCAAAAGCCCATCGATACCCCTTGGGGTCTTTGAAGTACCCTCTCCTGAGGTAATCTATGCCAAGAATACAAGGGGCCTCTGGACCAGTCACAATGGGATGTTTTTTCCATTTGTCCCCTGTTAAGCTCACTTCAGCCTCTAATACAGATAATTCTTCACATCCCCCTGTCACTCCAGAGATCCAGACAGAATCTGTGCCTCTAGACCTTGATGGCATCAATGTACACTGTGCCCCTGTGTCTACTAAGGCTTTATACCTTTGTGGGTTTGATGTGCCAGGCCATCGAACCCACACAGTCCAGTAGATTCGGTCATCCCTTTCCTCCTCCTGGCTGGAGGCAGGGACCCTCTATTTCTGTTCTTCATCAGAGTATTCGCTATCTGATCCTTGCAATTGCAGACCTGAAGTCTCCTCATTGGCATCGAAGGAAGTAGTTGCAGTTCTTCTATGTCTGGGAGATTGTTGATGGTCCTCTTTTGTTTTGGCAGCCACTCTGCTGACAGCCCTCTTGGGAGGTCCTTTTCTAACAGCTGTCTTCCCCCTTAGTTCACGTACACGCGCTTCCAGCTTAAAAGTGGGTTCACCATCCCACTTCCTCATATCCTCTCCTTGGCCACGCAAAAAGAGCCAGAGTTCATTTCGCGGTGTACTCCTGCGTCTGGGACTTCCTTTTCCCCTGGTCGGGACAGTGGATGACTGAATTCTTGAGGCAGATCTGACAGTCAGGCCATCATCCCACATTGATGAGGAGGTGCAGAGGCTCTCTTCATAGTTCTGTAAATGTCCATGTTTTGGGGCTTTTGTTTAAGACTATCTGAGGTAGTGCACTGTGCTTATGGAGTGTGAAACTTCTTCAGTGGTACTTAAATGAGAAACTTCAACACTGACAAATCATCAAAAATCACATGTATAAGGAAATATTGATGTGAGATTTTGATTGTGATGGGTTTTAATTTTGCTTCTGGAAGCTGTCAGAAATTCACACCCTTTGTGAGAGTTGTATATTGTACATTATAAGTTTAACAGAAGATTTAGGATTTACCAATGTTCTTTGGCATATAACAATGCTTCGTGCTTCTTAAAAGAAGAAACACACAGTAAAGCATGTCTAGATTACATGAATTACCAGCCCTCTGGTTTGTATCCACCTTTAGGTTGTACAGCCTTGTATGGACAGTGAAAGAACCGCTGTGTTACTCAAAATACTGGCTTTTACCCGCAGTAATCTTCAGAAGGTGCCGACATTCACTAATTCAGGAGATGAGGCAGAAATGGTTCATCGGGTGAGCATCATTTTACACAGGTAAGTGGGGTTTTTAATTATTAAGATATAACAAACTAAAATATCTTGACTTCTAAGGATAAAGGAGGTTTGTGAATTTGGAATTTAACTACTTCTGCTAAAAATAGCCCAAACCCTGCCCTTCTGCCAGCTAGAAGAAAGGCTGACAGGAATGTCTGACACAGAATGCATTCATGATGACATTTTGAACTATGTTCTGTCTCATTTTGATAAATCCCAATATGGTTCCTCCCCACAGTTACAGCTGTGGATATTGGGTCCCTCCTTCGGGACACGGCCTGCTCTGGCCATAGTGATAAAGAAGGAAATCACTGCCCCTGGCTCTGGGCTATTAATGAAGTGAATTGCTGCCCCTGGTCCAGGGTCAGCTTTAGCAAAATGAGTCTCTACCGCTGCTGTAGGGTCTTTAAAGAAATGAAAATAAACCTCAGCTTCCCCAGTTCTCTCCATAGAATGCAGGGGAGTCTCTGCTCCAGCACACCTCCTCCTCTCTTTCCTCACTGACCTTGGAGTCTGCATGGTTGTTTCTCTCACTGTTCCTACTCCTTGCACCACCAGCAGCCAGAAGAAGAAAGGGCAGAAGAAAGAAGAATGGAGGAAGAAACCTCCTCTTCAGGCTTCTCTTAAAAAGTGATGATGGAGGCTCATTGGCTCAGCCCCAGCAGTGGGTCTGGCTCAGAGCTGGGGAGAGCTGTGAGCAACTTCTTCCAGGAGCCATCTTTACAGCCCCTTCCCCCTCACCAGAAAAGGCTGTCATGGCAAACCATGACAAAGTGGTTTGGGAAGGACCTTTTTTCTTAATGCTTAAATCAGTGGATGGAGAGATGGAAACAGCTTCACATGCTTCGAGTAGTACACTTACAAGTGTGTATAAACCGTGTGCTTAGCTTTAACAGATGAATGCATGCAGTCTTTGGAAGCTACAGATGCCACTTGTGTGACACATTTCAGTTTTCCTCTCCAAGAATCTTTGCTCATCGTGTACACAGCATGCCTGACAACTTCTATAATGCGATAAAGGTTTGACAAACCGTTACCAGGTTAATAGTGCATTTGATCACAAAGTAGTGGATACACAGAAGCTGTTAAAAATACATGTGTATTTGTTTTAGGATTCTTCTGTAGACCAAGAGATCACAAAGGCACAGTCAGTCGTTCTGTTAAGAGAAAACAACGAGTGTGATGCACTTGGGATCCTCCGCTATTTGCAGCAGGCAGAAGCTGAAGTTCCCCCAGAACTGCCTGGTTTGACTGCCAAGGTGCTAAAAGATGAAGAATACCAGAAATTGTCAAGGCCACTGTGTACCCATCTTAAAACATTTGGGGCTTGCAGGTAAGGAATTGCCAAGCTTTCTTACCACCCATACTGGTGTAGGAAGGTGGTATATGCCTCAATGATGGCTGCTTCTGTTTTCTTGCTCAATTTTGCTGTTGGATACTTTCATGAAACCATTTTTTGCTCATGACTCTTTTTCTTGTGGTTACTTTTGCATCAGTTTCACTCTTCTTAGATACTGCTACGAAAATCAAAATACCAACATTTTCTGGAGACCAATCTCATGTAGCCTGACAGGATATCATAATTCATTGTCATTCCTGCCCAAGTGTTCTTGAGGGAACTTCAGGCTCTTTTTTGATTAGTATTCTAGCCCATAATTGCCCAAGGCTTATGCTTTGCTCTCTCCTCTGTTGTCTTCTGTCCCTCCAGATTAGGTAAGTAGATGACTTCTCTGAGCTGTGTCTAACTGGATTCTAACAGGGCCTTGGATGAAGCCCTCAGATATTCCTTCTCGTGTGGATGACCCTTGTTGCAAGTAACACAAAATTCAGTGTTAGTCTTTGTTTTATTCTGAAACTAGTTTCCTGGTGGATTTTGGTTTTGTTGTATAAACTTTTCCAACAAGAGCTTTTTGACCACTTCTGTCTAATCTCCAGTCATTGGTGCTACTTGAAACAGAAATTGAATACTGAGGGCTGATGAAATGTTAGTGTGAAAAGATGTTGTAAGCCACATCAAAAACAGTTTACAAGTAAAAGGGCTTTGTTCTTAAACCAGTTTTTAAATATGTAGAAACAGAACAGTGTGTCTGGATCGTCATCAAGTTAATTTACAAATAGACGTGCCCCAGCATATCCCAGATGCAGTGACACAAACACCTGGATATCTGATGGTAAGTTACAGTTATTGCTTTTTCCCTTGGTTTGGTGTACCAAGAAGACATCTTAAATACTTCCTTAGCATATTACCTTCATGTTAATGTAGTACATATCCCACATCTCTTGGGTATTTGGGAGATTTTTAGCTTTTTTAGTTTCTCTGTTGCTTAAGTGTGTGTCAGATTTTCCCTTAATCCTAAAATTGTTTTGTAGTGGTTCTGAGTTTACCTTAGGTTTTCTCCTGCATTGGAGCCTCATGTTCTATGGGAAGAGGGCATTTGTTGTGTTTATTCCTTTCCTCTGTCAATTTAGAACATAAACCAAAATAGGCAAAGATTAAAGGTCCTGTAAATGTCATTATTTTTGTAGTAGAGCAAACACAATCCTCTGGAGTGAAGAAACGTTGCAGTGGAAGATCATGCCTGTTTAACAAGAGTTGAAGGGAGGATTTTTCCTTCTCTGCCACGTTGATGCAGACTTCCTGAAAAATGAGTATATTCTGGCCTTGTCAATTGAACCAAATATTTTCTCTATTTGCACTGTCCATAGACATGGGATATAAATTCTCTCTTCTAGATGGAGCAGTTGCTTCCTACTAAGGTGTCATTGTGGTGTTGAAAACAGTTTTGATAGAATCCTGTTACATTCAGACTGCTATTTTTAGTAGTTAAATAGTCATGAAACCTTCCTGGTTACTGGTTTGACTTTGCTATAGTGGTTCTTCACATCTCAGTAACAATTTGTATGTCAAAACTCCCTTCACTTGGCTTTTCAGTCCCGACTTTACTAGATAGTCTTCCTGTACAGCAGTACTGTAGAGTCTGTCTCATCTCCACCTTGGATAATGATTGCTGAGGACAGGGTTGTAGACACTGGTGCTTCCTTTCAAGGTTAGTGCTTGGATCTGAGAACTGCTGGGTGCTTTCCTTTTTGGATGAACTGCTTACACTTTCTTCCTGTCCTGTCTTTTGCTAGAATTCAGGTGTGCTCAAGTCATGCAATCAATGGGTGTTCCCCATTCCCAAAAATCATAGGTTGTGAGAATAGACAATAAAAACTGGGTGGATTCCTTGGTGTCACTCCATTTCTGCCTAATAAATAAGCTTTTGTTGGCAGCTGGTAGTTGAAACTCGTTGATAACCTATAGATACAGTTTGAGTGCTTGAAACCTGGACAGATTTCATAATACTCCTGTTATAAACTTGTACTTCCCTTTTGTGCACTCAAGACAGCAGTTGTGGCCTCTTTCCTCATCTAGTTCTGCTTCTGCTGACTGCAGAGCCTGGATATATGTCTTACAAATCAGTTGTCAATTGGATAAGTGTTCACTGTCTCTTTTGTTTAGAACTCGGTATCATGTTGCTTTCCTTTAAGAATCTCTAGTTGCACTGTGAGAGTTTTAGGGTTTTAGTAAGTGGAAATTACCTTTCTGGTCTTCTTTTCTGTCTGGCCTCATACACTCAGCTGTATCTCAGTACTTGTGCCTAGCATGAGCCTTTGGATGAAATGCAGCCAGCATTTTGTGAATTGGTGTTCTTGATAGCTTATGTCAAGCATTTTCCGTGCAAAAAGAGGGAAGGCGTCACGCTTCCCCAGTCAGTTCTTCTAAATCTCATTGTAAGGTTGGAGACCACTTAAAATTAAGCTTGGATGATGTGAAATGCCTTAGTGGTTAGTAGCTTGACAGGTAATACTGTAGTTCACTAGTGTTCATTTAAGTGGAATACCACCAAGACCTAATAGATCTTGCTCTATAAACCTCTGTCCAGTCTGGACTGGGCTATGGACAGTTACCATTCATAAGGATTCATTCATTCAGGATTATTCCTAATCTTTGGAGTAATAAGAGGTCATCATCTTCTGAAATGCATGTGTACAGCAGTATTTGTCATCTCTTTAGGCTGGAAAGAGGTAGGTCACCTTCAACATGAAAACGTCTCATTAACTTAAGAAACCATCAGTTGTCTTTATAACGTATTTTATGCTTTCAGATTCTGCCTCTCCACGTTGTAAATGCAACAAACTACTTTCGTCGAAGAGTAGATCAGCAGAAGGACCAATATACAATTCTTGCTGAAGGAATTAATGGGTATTTTAAGGAACCTGGTAATAAGATTGCTGTTAAAAATGTGGAGAAGCTGGCATTTCATGGTTTATGTCAGAAAACAGTTGTTCACAGGTAAAAATGTGGATTTGTTTTGGTTTAAATTATTCATGTGCTCTTTTTAATACAAAGTAATTGAGAACTTTTACTGCTAAGTTAAAGTTAACCCACCATCAAAAGTAGCAAAAAAATCTCTGCTGTACAAATTGTTCTTTAAAAAGCTCTGCCATGCTGCCTGTACTGAAGGGAAGCCAGAATGGCTCCACATACACACCACTGAACATTGTGCTGTGAAAGTTTAATCTTTTTTAGACACAAGTAGGTGAAGAAACTTTACAACTATAATAATTCTTTGTTTCCTCTCCAACTCTGAAGGGCTCAGGTGCTAGATATTTCCCCAAAAGAGAAGGAAAATATGTTCTGTAGTGTCAAAATTAACTATATAGATGAAGGCAGAACATGTCAAGTCCAAAGTTACCAGCTGCTTCACTCACCTGCCAAGTTTCAGTGTCTGCCACCTCAGGCTGGGGACTTTGTAGAGTGACACCCATTGGTAATGAACTGGAGTGGAACCCAAAGGTAATATTTATCAGATTTTCAATGGTATGTTCTTTTATTTCTCTTTGTGTGTTATTTTCTGTAAGAAAGCAGTAATGAACTGCAAACTTAGTTTTCAAATTTAACTCCTCATTAGTATTGACAAGAAATATCTACTATTGGCCAGATTCTGAGAAGTCAGCTTTCTTGGTTTGTTTTCCTGCAAAATCAAGTGAGATTTATGCGATTTTTTTTCTTCAATTCTTCTGAATTCAGTATCTTCTTCCAGAAAACGTTATTGCTGCTTTTGCATCTGTGGGGATTCAACGGGGGAAGGGTAGCCTCTGTAAATGAAACTGTGTTTGAGTACTGTCCCATTCAGGAAGCTCCTTCCTTAATGAGTAACAAAATCTGGTTTTATTTGTTTAATACTCGTGTCATGTTTAAGCTTGGAAGATTTGTTTCATTGCAGTTATTGTAAAGTTATGTTGGAATTCACCTCAAGTGCAGTGACTTTTTTTGCTTAGGTAACTAATTCTATTCATCAAACAGTTAAAGGAGAACTACACAAAGCGAAAGTAGTACTGACCTTGGGAAACACAACTGGGACTGACCCAATGGGAGGTATAGAATTGCAGCATTACAAAATATTTGTATCTAAACTCCTTTACCAAGAGCACCTGTTCTTTTCTTTGCTTCTGTGCGTTCCAAGTTCAATTTGATTCCACACGGTATTCAGGTAATACTGTTGGATAATTTACTGTGGTGGTGTCTGACCCCTGGAACAGGTTTCTCAGAGACTGTAGAGTCTCTGTCCTTGGAAATAAGCAGAAGCAACCAGCATGTGGTCCTGGGTACATGATTCTAGGTGTCCCTGCTTGAGCAGGGAGTTTGGATGAAATTATCTCCAGAGGGCCATTCCAGCCACAGCCATTCTGTGGTAAACTGAGATAACTTCTCATGGCAATAATCTCAGGCATGGGATGAAATTGTTTTAATTATTGATTTTCTCAGAGCCAACTCTTCAGGTTTTCCTGAAAAGAAAATATTAGTCAGTGCCATGTTTGTATTGTTCTGTCAGTTCCCTGGCCTGTAATAAAGGCACTGGCAAATATTCTTCTGGGTAAGACTGACTAGAAGATAACAGCCCTCCATGCAGTGAGTGTTTCCTCTCAGCATTCTCCTATTCTCCCAAAACATTGTTGGTAGGAGATTGACTTAGAGATGAGTTTTGCTTAAAGAGTTGGTTATTTTTTAATTATCTGGACAAGTTCATCAGAAAGGCCACCCCTCCATCTCAGGATCGTGACGTGCCTCTTGTGGCTGCTTGGTCCTGTCCAAGAGTACAGTTAGTTAGTGTTTTGGAATGTGTGATGCTGCTTTCCATCTGAGCATTCAGTCAATTTCAGATGAAAAATACAGTGGAAACGGGGAATTACTGGAAGTAATTCTCTTTAGCAGCTTCCTTTCCTATATGGCACATCTCAGCCTTTTTCTGATTGCTATGCTATTGTTTAGAGTTTTTCTAACTGTGTCCCCCCAGCAGTTTTCTTCTTCTATTTTGGTCTAGGAAGTTATTCTGTGTGGTGTGTATTTCAGCTGTAACTTGTGTAATCAGGGCTCAGATTGTTTACTTGGTTGCTCTCTTGGTTGTGTTCCATGGAGTTAACTACGAGTTCCTTATGACACTATTATGATGAAAAAGATGGCAATATCTGGAGAAGAATTAAACATGGGAACGTGCCTGTTGGGACATTGGGAGAAAACCAATTACTTCCAGGTATCAATAAATGGGTACATGTTTACAGTTTCACTTAGAGCAGCTTAGAGTTAGAGAGAGACTACTGATGAGTTGTGGTTTCAACTTGGTGTGTTTTGTCATCCAAGGTCCGGGTTACCAGGCTTCCAGACTTGAAGATGTCAGTTAACGAATACGACGTTCAATCTGAGGTTTTGCCTACAGGTCTGGGAACTGACAATGCAGAACATAGAACACAACTTCAGAAGCTGTGCAGCCACATGAACATATTGGACATGCAGCAAACTTGGAGCCCTTGTAAGAGTTGACAAGGTCTTTTGAGCATACACTTTATGAAAAAAGAATGCTACAATTAAGGAGATGTTTTCATGATTGATATTACTGACTGTGTGTTTCGTTTGAACACAGAAACAATAGTGTTTGTAATATGTCTGCATTCCTGTGACTGTCTGTAGTGGGTCTGGGATGGTAGTGATTTTCCACAGCAGTTCCTGCAGTGCTGTGCTTACTGTTGATATCAATATTATGACTACCGCTCGCACAGCATCAGGGCTGTCCCTCCAGCATTCCTTCCCCCACCTTCACCAATAGCTGTGGGTGGGCATGATCTTGGGAGGGACTATGGCCAGGACAGCTGACCAAGGAGATATTCCATACCCTAAGACATCAGCTCAGGAATATAAACTGGGGGAGAGGAGCAGGAAGGGGAGGCGAGATGCATTTCTGGCCTTCCCAAAGCAACCGCTACGCGTACCGCAGCCCTGCTTCTCGGGAGGTGGCCGGACATCGCTGCTGATGGGAAGTGGAGAGGAACAGCTTTATCTGCTTCTGCTTTGCTTCCCGCGCGCGGCTTTGCTGCTTCTTTATTAAACTGCTTTTATCTCAACCCACGAGACTCCCATCTTATTTTCTCCCCTTCCCTGGCTTGCTGAGGAGGTGGGGGACAGAGTGGTGTGGTGGACACCTGGCATCCAGCCAGGCTCAAACTACCACACCTACTTACCACTGTAGTTGGGGTCTGTGTACCTGCTTTCTTGTAGTGTCCACACGCAGTGGCATAACTTCTACTGGCAGCCTGTATGTTTTCAATGGGAACTGAGCAGCCCAAGTGCATGGGATTGGAGATAAGTCCCACAGGAAAGCAGCTGCAAATGTGACACAGTGCAAGATGATAGACTACAATGGGACCTACTTACCACTATAGGTGGAGTCTGCCTTCCTGCTTTCTTGTAGCTCCCATACTCAGTGGTAGAGCTTAACCGATACCATGTATTTTTTCAATGGGAGCTGAGGAGTCCCAGTGAGTGGGAATGGAGATAGCTCCCTCAGGAAAGCAGCTGCAAATGTGACACAGTGCTGGCTGATACACTGCATGGGGATATCACAGCACACGTGGGCACTGCAATGGGGTTCAGTGACATTGCCGCACATGTGGCAATTGCAGAGAGACTCTGTGACATCACAGCAGACGTGGGCATGGCAAAAGTGCTCTATAACATCACATCACCTCTGGACACTCTGACAGTGCTCTGTGACATCACAGCACATCTGGGTACTGCATCCAGGCTGTGTGACATCATAGAATCGTAGAATGGTAGGGGTTGGAACGGACCATTAGATATCATCTAGACCAACCCTCTCCCCCACAATCAAGTTCACCTAGATCAGGTCGCACAGGAACGTGTCCAGGCTTATGCTGAAGTCCTCCAAGGAAGGAGACTCCACAAGCCCTGTGGGCAACCTGTTCCAGTGCTCCGTCTTCCTCTTCCGCGGACGTTTGACATCACAGCACAACTGAACACTGCAAGAGTGCTCTGTGACATCACAGCACAGGTGTGCACTGCAACAGGAGTGTGTAATACAACAGCCCATCTGGCCTTTGCAGCGGCGCTGTGTGACATGACAGCACTTGTGGGCACTGTAGCAGTGCTCTAAGACTTCACATCATATCTGGGCACTGAAACGGGTTTCTGTGGCATCACAGCAGACGTTGTCACTGCAACAGTGCTCTGTGACATCACAGCACAACTAGGTACTGCAACACGGCTGTGTGACATTGCAGGAGATGTGGGCATTGCAGAGGTTGTGCTGTGTGTATTGTATCACAGCACCTCTGGGCACCACTACACTGCTCTGTGACATCATTGCTTATCTAGGCACTGGAATGGGGCTCTGTGACATCACATCACATCCGGACACTGCGGCAGTATTCTGTGACGTCACATCACCTTTGGGCACAGCAACAGTGCTGTGTGACATCACAGGACGTCTGGGCACTGTAGCAGTGCTCTAAGGCTTCACATCATATCTGGGCACTGAAACGGGACTCTCTGACATCACAGCACATCTGGGCACTGCAACAGTGCTCTATAACATCTTACCTCAACTGCACACTGCTACAGTGCTCTGTGACATTACAAGACATCTGAGCACTCAATCACTGCTGTGATATATAACAGCATCACTAGGCCCTGGCACGGTGCTCTGTGACATCACAGCACATCTGGGATTGGCAGCAGTGCTCTGTGACATCACAGAACATGCGCACAGTGCAACAGGACTGTGTAACACAACAGCACATCTGGGCTTTGCAGCAGGGCTGTGTGACCTTACAGCACATCTGGGCACTCCAATAGTGCTCTGTGACATCACAGGACGTCTGGGCACTGGACACACACTGCTCTGAGACTTCACATAGTATCTGGGCACTGAAACGAGACTCTGTCATCACAGCAGACGTGGGCACTGCAACAGTGCTCTGAAACATCCTATCACAAGAGGACATTGCTAGGGTGCCTGTGAGATCACAGCACAAGTGGGAACTGCAGTGGTACTCTGTGACATCACAGCACATCTGGGCAGTGCTACACTGCTCCGTGACATCATAGCACATCTGGGCCCTGCAACAGGGCCGTGTGACATCACAGCACATCTGGGCAGGACAAGGGGGTGTGTGAAATCAGAGAACATCTAGGCACTACAACAGGACTGTGTGGCATAGCAGTACATGTGGGCATTGCAGAGGTTGTGCGGTGTGCGTCGCATCACAGCACATCTGGGCAGTGCTACACTGCTCCGTGACATCATAGCATATCTAGGCACTGGAACGGGGCTGTAGGACATCACAGAAAATCTGGGCACTGCAACAAGAGTGTTTGACATCACATCACATCCAGACACTGTCGTGGGGTTCTGCGACGTCCTAGTACTAGGCAGTGCAACAGTGCTCTGTGACATCACAGCACATCTGGGAAAGGCAACAGTACTCTGTGACATCATAAGACGTGTGCACTGCAATAGGACTATGTAACGCGACAGCACATCTGGGCTTTGCAGCAGGGCTGTGTGATATGACAGCACATCTGGGCACTGCAATAGTGCTCTGTGACATCACAGCACATCTGGACACTGGACACACAGTGCTCTGAGATTTCACACAATATCTGGGCACTGAAATGAGACTCTGTGACATCACAGCAGACGTGGGCATGGCAACAGTTCTCTATAACATCACATCACCTCTGGATGCCTCAACAGTGCTCTGTGACATCACAGCACATCTGGGTACTGCATCTAGACTGTGTGACATCATAGAATCCTAGAGTGGTAGGGGTTGGAAGGGACCATTAGAGATCATCTAGAGCAACCCCCTCCCCCAGAATTCAGTTCACCTAGATCAGGTCGCACAAGAACGTGTCCAGGCTTGTGCTGAAATCCTCCAAGGAAGGAGACTCCACAAGCCCTCTGGGCAGCCTGTTCTGCAGGGTTTCTTTTTCTTTGTGCAGGGGTTCTTCTTTGTTGCGTGAAACGGGAGTGACCAGACGCCAATCTGATGTGCATCAGCTCCAATTTATTGTCACATCATCATCACTTCTATACCTTTTCAAATGCTTTGTACGTGCCACAATTCATGGCAAATAGTTAATACTAAGCATCACGCACTATGCATAAGGCCTCAAAGTTTCATTTTGGTAACAACTTAAACACCAACCTCACTGTGTTTAAACACCATCCTTCTTGTGCTTAAAACATCAGCCTTATTGTGTCTAAAATATCACCCCATCTGTTCGGCCTTCAGTTAGTTTTCTCTCACACTATGGTTATGCTTACCTTACGTTTAGTTACCTTTATATTATTGTTAGTTACATATGTTACCATTTATTAGTCAAGTACAGTCAATCATACAATGCTAAATTGAATGCTATAGGTGTGGAAAGGCAAGCGGCATATGATTTATTTACTGCATTCTTGCAGAAGCGGCAGATAAAGGGTATAGATCTGCAAAAAGACCTACCAGGGTTGTTAGCTTATGGGTATGCTAAGGGAGTGTTTCAGAATCCACAGACAGTGCATGAATTGAGCGAATGGCGTAGATTTGGGCATTTGCTGTGGGAAGCTACCCTGGAGGACGATGAGATAGCTGAAAAGTTAGGGAAGTTTTGGCGGATAGTGCACAATGAGTTGTTGCAACATCAGGCAGAAAAGAAGGCTGCTGAGCACGCATCAGCAGCACAGAGTAAGAACAAAAACGATGAGCGTGACTGGTTCCAATCCACCTCGCTGGCTCCTATCGTCTCAAAAGTAATGCTCCCCCCCCGTGTAGAAAATGACCCTGGAGGCACGGACGGGGTACGAGAACCATATGAGCCATCAGCCCCTCCCGAGGAACAAGAGTGCCGGCCTAAAGAGCCCCCGCCTCCCCCCCCTTCCCCCCCACTTAGTGAGCCTGTCCCTGGGGCAGAGAGTGAACTGGCAGAGGCACCGACAGTAGTGCCGGGAGAGGTGCCGAGAGTAGCGCCGGGAGCAGCGCCGGGAGAGGTGCCGAGAGTAGCGCCGGGAGAAGCGCCGGGAGAGGTGCCGGGAGAGGTGCCGAGAGCAGCGCCGGGAGAGGTGCCGGGAGAAGCGCCGGGAGCGGCGCTGAGGCGGATGATACCGAGAAAAAAAAAAAGGTTCTTCTCTACACAAGAGTATTTACAAAGTCAGAGAGGCGAAGGGGCTTCGGAGCAGAGCCCCCGCGGGAGAGCTGCTTCCCATTCGAGCCCAACCCGCCGAGTTACCCCTGGGACGACTCGCAGGGGAATGCCGAGCGGGCAGAGTCGGGCCGGGGTGCAGCGCAGGATGATCAGAGGAGAGTGGGGAGCGCGACTCCGTGTTAGACTGGGCACCATCGGGCATGTGAGGGAAGAAAAATAAAACACGGGAGAGAGTAACAGCGGCTGCGCCGCCGGGGACGGCACGGAGTGAGCCAGACCCCCCCCGCCCCTTCCATCCGCAGCCGCCGCCGCGCAGCCGCTTCCCGCGCCCGGTCGGTGTCTCCGGAGCCCCCCCACACACACCGCGCCGACACCGCCGGCCCCGGCCCTCACGGACCGCTGGGCTCGTCCTTTCCATCCTCAGTCCCTTGCCTCAACGAGTGTAAACACTGGGGTTTTGTGGAAATTCTGAGGGATTTGGGTGGAATTTTATAGAGGAAAAGCGGTGTTTTTGAGCAATTCTGAGGGAAAAAGTAGAGTTTTTGTTTATTTGTGTTCTGGTTTAGCAAGGAGCAGCTTTTGGCTTAGTAACAGGGGGAGCGGGTTGCAGTGAAGACCCGAGAAAGAGTTTGCGGACTCTCCCCCCGGCTCCTGGGTTCACACCCACCTCCGCCCGGCTGGGCCAATCTGGCGCCTCTGCGATCATTATTTAGGGGACGGGAATGTGAAATGCGAGGCAGGAGGTGTAAGAGTGACACGAGATGGAGGCGACCACGCGGACCCTTCAGCCGGAGAAGGAGGAAGGAAGGAAGGAGAAGCAACAGAGCAGAGACTCCTCTGCAAGCCGTGGCGAGAATGCAGCTGTGCCCCTGCAGCCTGTGGAGATCCATGGCAGGAGCGAGAGTTCCCAGCAGCTCCGTGTGAGTGAGCCCGGACGGGAGAGGGACTGTGTGGGGAGGGGCCATGGCCCAGGCCGTGCTGGAGAGCCTGCACGCCGCAGAGCAGCCCCACACGAGAGGCAGAGACGAGCTGCAGCCTTTGGAGTCAGTGGGCATCGGAGCAGCCCGTGCAGGGCTGCCATGCGTGTGAGTTACCCCACGGACTCGCAGGGAGGACTGGTGTGGAGTTCACCGGTCCTGAGGAGGGACAAACGGCAGAAGCTATGGAGAACAGACTGACTGAAACCCCCACTGCCTGCCCCCCCGAACCGTTCAGGGGGGGACAAGGTAAAAGCCCCGGGATCAGGGCTCTGAGCTCGGGAAGAGGGGAGGGGTGGCAAGAAGGTGTTCTTCAAAAGGCTGGTTGGACTCTTCATTGATGTATTGCTCTGTGTTGTTTCATTTTGGTTATGTTTTGGGTTTTTGGGGGTATGTTTTAGTTGATGTTGCATTACACTGTTTCTCTGTTTTCTTCCCCAAACCGAGTGGCCTGGTCTGCTTTGTCCTGAACCTTAAGCGGCAATTAAGCTCTCCCTGCCCTTGAGCGATTCTCAGCCACTTCAGTACTAATCAGGCTAATCCTGGTCTTTGTTCCCTGATGGGCCTAAACCAGGACAATTTCTGAGAAGAAAAGTGAGGTTTTGTTGGAGTTTTAGGAGAAAAAGTGGGTTTTGGTGCAGTTTTGCAGGGAAAAGTGTAGTTTGGAAGAGTTTTGAGGGGAAAAGTGGGGATGGAGTAGATTTCTGAGGGCCAAAATCCGTGGAGTTGTGGGATCAAATGAGGTTTTGGTGCAATTCTGAGGGGAAAAGGTGGGATTTGGGTGGAGGTTTGAGGGAAAAAGTGAGGTTTTGGTAAATTTTTAAGGGGAAAAAGTGGGGTTTGGGTGGATTTTTTGAAAAAAACAAGTGTTTTGGTGGGGTTTTGAGGGGAAAAGTGGGGTTTTGTGGAAATTCTGAGGGTAAAAGTGGAGTTTGGGTGGTGTTTTGAGGGGGAAAATGGGGTTTAGGTGGAGTTTTGAGGGGAAAAAGTGGGGTTTGATGGAGTTTTGAGGGGAAAGATGCAGTTTTGGGGAACTTCTGGGGGAAGAAGCGGGGTTTTGGTGCAGTTTTGAGAGAAACAGTGGTGTTTTGGTGGAGTTCTGAGTGAAAAAGCGAGGTTTTGGAGGTCTTTTCAGAGGAAAAGTGGGTTTTGGGTGCTATTCTGAGGGAAAAAGTGTGATTTTTGGGAACTGCTGGGTAAAAAAGTGCCATCTTGAGGGCAAAAGTGGAGTTTGGGAAGCGTTTTGAGGGGAAAAAGTGGGGTTTGGGTGGATTTTGAATGCAAAAAAGGGGGGAGTTGGTGGGGTTTTGACAGGAAAAGTGGGGTTTGGGGGAATTCTGAGGGATAAAATGAGGTTTTGGTGCAATTCTGAGAGAAAAACTAGGATTTTGGACGAGTTTGGAGGCTGTAAAGTGGGGTTTGAGTACATTTCTGAGAAAGAAAAGTGGCATTTGGGTGGAGTTTTGAGGGAAAAGATGAGGTTTTGGGGCATTTCTGAGGGAAAAGGTGGGATTTGGGTGGTGTTTTGAGGGAAAAAGCAGGGTTTTGGTAAATTTCTGAGAGCAAAAGTGGGGTTTAGGTGGAGTTTGGATGGAAAAAGTGAGATTTTGGAGTAATTCTGAGGGGAAAAGAGGGCCTTTGGGGAAGATGTGAGGAGAAAAGGGGTTTTGTGTGAGTTTTGAAGGACCAAGTGGGGTTTTGGAGGAGTTCTGAGGGATGAAAAGAGGTTTTGGGGTAATTGTGAGGGAAAGCAATTGGGATTTGGGTGTAGTTTTGAGAGGAAAAGTGGGGTTTTGGAGCAATTCTCAGGGGCAAAGTGGGGGTTTGTGTGGAGTTTTGGGAGAAAATATGTGTTTTTGTTGGGGTGTTTAAAGAAAAAATGAGTGTTTTGGGAAATCTTGAGGGGAAAGTGTGAGGTCTGGGTGGAGTTGTGAGAAAAAAAGGAAGGTTTTGGTAACTATCTGAGGTCCAAAGTGGGGGTTTGGCTGGAGGTTTGAAGGAACAAGTTGTTTTCTGTTGGGGTTTTGAGGGGAAAAGTGAGGGTTTAGGGGAGTTCTGAGAGATAAAATGAGGTTGGGGGCAATTCTGAAGTCAAGTGAGGTTTGGGTGGCGTTTTGAGTGGAAAAATGGGTTTTTGGGGAACTTACGTGGCAAAAAGTGGGGTTTTAGTAGAGTTTTGAGAAGAAAAGTAGGGCTTGGGGGGGATTCTGAGGGATAAAATAAGGTTTTGGCGCAATTCTGAGAGCGAAAGTGTGGTTTCAGTGGAGTTGTGAGGGATGAAAGGAGGTTTTTGGGCATGTCTGAGGGGAAAAGTGTGGTTTGGGTGGCATTTTCCAGGAAAACAGTTGGGATTTGGGTGGAATTTGATAGAGGAAAAGTGGTGTTTTTGAGCAATTCTGAGGGAAAAAGTAGAGTTTTTGTTTATTTCTGAGAGCAAAGTGAGGTTTTGTTGGAGTTTTAGGAGAAAAAGTGGGTTTTGGTGCAGCTTTGCAGGGAAAAGTGTAGTTTGAAAGAGTTTTGAGAGGCAAAGTGGGGATGGAGTACATTTCTGAGGGCCAAAAGCAGTGGAGTTGTGGGATAAAATGAGGTTTTGGTGCAATTCTGAGGAGAAAAGGTGGGATTTGGGTGGAGTTTTGAGGGAAAAAGTGAGGTTTTGGTAAATTTTTAAAGGGAAAAGGTGGGGTTTGGGTGGATTTTTGAAAAAAACAAGTGTTTTGGTGGGGTTTTGAGGGGAAAAATGGGGTTTTGTGGAAATTCTGAGGGTAAAAGTGGAGTTTGGTGGTGCTTTGAGGGGGAAAATGGGGTTTTGGTGGAGTTTTGAGGGGAAAGGTGCAGTTTTGGGGAACTTCTGGGGGAAGAAGCGGGGTTTTGGTGCAGTTTTGAGGGAAACAGAACTCCACCAAAACACCACTGAGTGGAAAAGCGAGGTTTTGGAGGTATTTTCGAGGAAAAGTTGGTTTTGGGTGCTATTCTGAGGGGAAAAAGTAGGATTTTTGGGAACTGCTGGGTAAAAAAGTGCCATCTTGAGGGCAAAAGTGGAGTTTGGGAAGCGTTTTGAGGGGAAAAAGTGGGGTTTGGGGGAATTCTGAGGGATAAAGTGAGGTTTTGGTGCAATTGTGAGAGAAAAACTAGGATTTTGGAGGAGTTTGGAGGCTGTAAAGTGGGGTTTGAGTACATTTCTGAGAAAGAAAAGTGGCATTTGGGTGGAGTTTTGAGGGAAAAAGTGAGGTTTTGGTAAATTTTTAAAGGGAAAAATTGCGGTTTGTGTGGATTTTTGAAAAAAACAAGTGTTTTGGTGGGGTTTTGAGGGGAAAAGTGGGGCTTTGGTGCAGTTTTGCAGGCGAAAGCTGGGATTGAGTACATTTGCGAGGGCAAAGAGCGGTGGAGTTGTGGGCTAAAACGGGGTTTTGTTTCAATTCTGAGAGCAAAAGTGTGGGTTTGTGTGGAGTTTGCAAGGAAAAAGTGTGGTTTTTTTGGGGTTTTGAGGGGAAAAGTGAGGGTTTAGGGGAGTTCTGAGAGATAAAATGAGGTTGGGGGCAATTGTGAAGTCAAGTGAGGTTTGGGTGGCGTTTTGAGTGGGAAAATGGGTTTTTGGGGAACTTAGGTGGCAAAAAGTGGGGTTTTGGTAGAGTTTTGAGAAGAAAAGTAGGGTTTGGGGGGGTTCTGAGGGATAAAATAAGGTTTTGGCGCAATTCTGAGAGCAAAAGTGTGGTTTCAGTGGAGTTGTGAGGGATAAAAGGAGGTTTTTGGGCATGTCTGAGGGGAAAAGTGGGGGTTTTGGTGGTTTTCTGAGGCGGCAAAAGTGGGGTTTTGAGGGTATTTCTGTGGGGAAAAGTGTTTGATTTGGTAGAGTTTTGAGGGGAAAAGTGAGCTTTTGGGGAAATCCTGAGGGGAAAGTGTGAGGTCTGGGTGGAGTTGTGAGGAAAAAAAGGAAGGTTTTGGTCAATATCTGAGGTCCAAAGTGGGGGTTTGGGTGGAGGTTTGAAGGAACAAGTTGTTTTCTGTTGGGATTTAGAGGGGAAAAGTGAGGGTTTGTGGGAGTTGTGAGGGATAAGATGAGGTGTGGGGGCAAATCTGAGGGGAAAAGTGAGGTTTGGTTGGCATTTTACAGGAAAACATTTGGGATTTGGGTGGAATTTGATAGAGGAAAAGTGGTGTTTTTGAGCAATTCTGAGGGAAAAAGTAGAGTTTTTGTTTATTTCTGAGAGCAAAAGGGAGGTTTTGTTGGAGTTTTAGGAGAAAAAGTGGGTTTTGGTGCAGCTTTGCAGGGAAAAGTGTAGTTTGGAAGAGTTTTGAGGGGAAAAGTGGGGATGGAGTAGATTTCTGAGGGCCAAAAGCAGTGGAGTTGTGGGATAAAATGAGGCTTTGGTGCAATTCTGAGGGGAAAAGTGGGGTTTGGGTGGATTTGTGGAAAAACAAGTGTTTTGGTGGTGTTTTGAGGGGAAAAGGTGGTGTTTTGGTGGAGTTCTGAATGAAAAAGTGAGGTTTTGGAGGTATTTTCAGAGGAAAAGTGGGTTTTGGGTGCTATTCTGAGGGAAAAAGTGGGATTTTTGGGAACTGCTGGGTAAAAAAGTGCCATCTTGAGGGAAAAAGTGGAGTTTTGGAAGCATTTTGAGGGGAAAAAGTGGGGTTTGGGGGAGTTGTGAGGGATAAAATGAGGTTTTGGTGCAATTCTGAGAGAGAAAAAAAAGGATTTTGGAGGAGTTTTAATGCAAATTGCCTTTGCATCAGGCCACTGCAGAGAGCCTCAGGTTCCATCAGAAATCATCTGCTGGTTGTTTCAAGTGCAGAGCACAGAGTCTGGCTAAATGTCCAGCAAGAACTGTAAAGGGAGAATCCCAGGCAACAGATGTGAAAAGGGGGGTGGAAAAGGGAGGGAGAATTCTCAAGTCCAGGTGGCCAAAATGTCAAACCAAACCCAAAGTCAAGTCCCCAGGAGATCAACAGAAACTTGTCACCACTGCAGTGAGAGGGAGACTTTTAAAACACCCGTTGTTTGCTCTTCCAGATGCTGGGTTAGTGAGGAAACACTGGGCTGGAGAAGAGCAGGAAAGAACAGGCAGCTGCGTCATTGAAACACCATCACTCAGTTTTGCTACTACCCAGACAACAGCCAAAGTATGTGCTGTAGAAGATACCACATCTGATGTTTTCCTTTATGTGACAATAAAAGGTGAAAAGGTAAGATATTTTTATCTCTACAAACCTCTTTGTGCACTTTGCTATAGAAGTTATAACTTTGTGACAAATTTAAGACCGAAAAGTGTTATTTGCAAGTGAATTTTGTAATTTGCCATATACAGTAGAAGTGCAATCATTAACTTATTAGAAGATTTATTTTCTAAATCTGTTGTTTGTGAACTTTGGAATGAATTCTGTGAGGTGGAAACTTGTGAAGCGCTTTGGAAGGTATTGACAAGCAAATGAAGTCCCCCAAGTACTTCAGATGAACAACTATGTGAATTTACTGTACTCTTGTCTTTCTTTGTGATACACTTAAAGATATTTGAAGAAGGCAGTTGCATGGTGTTATGAAAATAAATACAAGTTCATATGTGCATAAGGCTGAATTCCCAAACAGTTGGGAGAAAGGAAGAAAGCTCGTTGCACTTACCAAAGTGCGTAACTCCTGCTAAATCTCTGCTGCAGCTACTGTCAGACTTAAGCAGCTGCGTAGTAGACAAAAATAAATGTGTTTGCAAACTGCTGCCATTTGGAGTATTTTACCAAGACTTTTAACATTAGAGCTGTGGTCTTCACTGTAGACAATAACTTGGATTACATCTTAATTTGAATACCTTCTCTGTTCAGAATCACAGTTGGCAAGTGTCACTTCTCTCTGAGCCAGTGAGAACTTTTAAGTTGAATATTGTTTTTTCCTGCCAGGTTTGGATGCACTCTGAATCAAAGGGACATAAAACTAAGATAGTTTTTCTAAAAATGTTTAAAGCTCATAGAAAACTGAGCACATAATTTTAGGCAAAAGCATGAAACTGGTAAGTAACACCTGTTTGGAGAACATAGAGGAAGATATGACCAACTTTTCTGCCCTGGAATGAGTACTCTTCAGAAAGCATTTGTACATACTGCATATGTCTTCCTATTGTCTCCAGCTTCAAATAAATTCTAAAGCAGTATGTGATGGTGACTTGCTTGTCGATTCTGGTCAGTCAAAGACTTGCGTTTTTTAGGTATGCATTAATGATGATCTCGTCTTAAGCAGCTTTGCTCATTTAGAGCAAGCTGAAGAGAATGCAGTGAGTTCAGCAGACTCAAACATCATTAAATCTTGACTCTCTTCCAATGAAAGTTGTTAATCCTGCACTTGATTTGAGGACAGTGCTGCTCCAGCAGAAGGTATCAACAGATCCTGAAACAAGTGGGAACCGTGTGTGTTGGCAGCAATCATTCATGCAGTGCATCATTTGTCTTTACCTGGATATATTGACCTACTGTATCAGTTGGAATCCAACAAGTGGAACAAAAGGTATCCTAACAAACACTGCCTATGTATCAGACTTTACAAAGAGCAATCAAATCAGCAGATGCAGGAATATTCTAAAGCATTTTGTACTTGATAAGACAAAGGTGAGTTGCAGGGTCATTTGTTGATATGCTGAAAAGCATTAGATACTGTTGAAATAACTTGTAGCATTGATCAGTGATACCTTACTGTTTGATTTGAGTTTAGAGGGATTTCTCTACACAGAGGTAACTTGAATGTTTTCTGTGAGTTGTCTTGTTTAAAACAGACTTGAATCACTATAAATATCCTCTGTCCTTGTTCCCTCGGTTCATTCGCATATCTTTATGTAACTACAACTGTCTTTTGGTTGTTCTTTTTGCCATTAGAAAATGAGACAAGCAGAGAAAGAAGTCAGTTGCAACCAACTGTAAAAACACTGGCCTTTCATAGATTCAGATAATCACAAACGTGTTTCTGCATCTTTTAAAATTGTCATTCTAGATCTTGCTGTATCTGGTTCTGTTCTTGAAAAGACATGACAAAGCTCCAACACAGGTGACAGTGAAACTACCAGATCTGTAAGTGTTAGATTTTCTATTCAAATGTCAGAATGAATTAAGTGAAGCATCTGTAAGGCAGATTAGGAATACTGTAGCCAGCTATCACGTCCTTTTCTGTAACAAATCTGGGACTAACTCTTGATCTAGTTAAAAGAGAACGTTGTCCTTCAAGTTTGTGGTTCTGGTGGTTTTGGTTTTTTAGATTGCAACGATGGACTTTGAACAGGTTGTGTCTCCTTTTGTGCTCACTTGCTCTAGTGCTGTGAAGATGTGTAGTGGTTTTGTGTGGCCAGCTTTTGGTAGTTGTTGGGGGAATACAGGGGCGGATTCTTCAAAGAAAGAGCTGCCAGAAGCTATAGCTTGAGCAGTGAACATGAACTGATTCTCCTGTGTGGTTGATGTTCTTGTTGCATGCTTGATTCTTAATGAAGAAAATTCGGTTAGGTAAGAAAACCACCTTGAGCTCAGTAATCTTTTTTTTCTAAAATGTTGCTCTTAAACAGTATTTTACTGCCAGAAAAGGGTTTGTCTTTTCTTGATAGATTGTTCAAACAATCCCAGGATTGCCTTTCAAGGAAAATCCAGCAGTTCACACAGACAGCTATGGTACAGTATGTTACATATTTGAACCAATTGTTTAGCCAGATAATTAGGAGCTGTAGTATGTTTCCAGTTACTCTTCTTAGACAGCTAAAAGGGCAGAGGGTAAGACAAGATGTGTGCACATGGTATTGGGGAAGGAGGCCATTAGAAGCTGCTGATACTTATCCAGACCACAGTAAAAATAGCAATTCTTTCTAAACAGTAGCTTGAAAACAAGGCTGTGATGAGGCAGTACGTTTCTGCACACTCAGCATATTCAGTTGCCTTCTTTTATTCTTAGTGTGATTGATAAAGTTTTCCAGCTGAATGAAATCTGACTGAGTTGACTTGTGCAAGGCTTTTATTATGCTGCAAATCACTTGCTGCATATGTAAACAAGCTGAGGGGTGTTTTTAATTCAAGTTTTAACTGTTGCAAAGATACATTGTTTCATGTTTTTGCAACTTTAAGACACCTTTTTCCTGCAGTCTCATCTGATTTTCTTCTGAAGTTGAGGAACCCACCAATTGTCTTGGTTAAAAAGCCTTCGGGTTATTTTCAGATACCTAAAACCTAATAGTAAATTTTACATCCAAAATGATACTTCTTGATTTCTTCTTTCATATTTGAGGATTTTTGTTGGCACAGGTAATACATCAGAGATATTTTGTAGGTGAACTGTTTCATGCCATTTTAGAAATATTGGTGATATTTATCGATTACACTTTCCTTTTGCATTTCCATTGAATTTAATATTTGTATATTTCTCAGGCTTCAGCAGTGCTTAAATTCTGATCCTTTGAACACACATAGAACTGAAAATGAGCAACAGGTAATTCCAGGATGTAACTTCCATTTAAACCTCTGCAAACGTGTGTCATATATGTGGAAGGTGTGAGTAGTGTTGAGGCTACAAGAGTGGTCATTGTGGAGGGACTCTGTGGAGGGACATCAGGGACTGAATCCAGCCACATCAGCAACAAGACCAGACCAAAGGTCAGCAAGCCAGCAAAGTTGGCAAGCCAGCAAAGTTGGTGGTGCCTCTGTGAAAATATGAAGGGCAAAAAAAAATGCAGGGGAAGAGACAAAAAGAAAAAAAGCAAGAAACAGAGGCAATGGCCAAGTCAGGGGACAGTAGGAGTCTCAGCACTGTTCTGTGTGACGTGTGTGTGAGTTGTACTTCATTTGTGTTTAGCATTTCGTTGTCTAATTCTTCTCAAAAAAAATAGTTTTTAAGTTGGATGTAAGCTCAAACCCATTTACTAAGTATTGCCCTTGTCATCTATTTCATATGGTTTCAGAGTTTTCAAAATCTTGAAGAAAGAAACTTTGTCTTTCTTGGCAAGAAAATGAAGCCACCATCAATTCTGGAAACAGCATCACTTCTTGAAGATCTGGAACGAGTAATGCTAATGTAATACATTACATTTAGTATTTTTAAGACTAATATCATACCTTAACTTTCAGATACTAAATACTATAGTAGCTAATTTTGATTGAGGAATGTGTAGGAGGTTGTTCATACGGTTGAGTAATTTATGCTTCAGAGAGACTGTAGAATTGTACAGTTTCATCTGATCTATCAACCACTGCTACAAATGATGGCATTTGAATGAGATGTAAGAATTTAAGTGCTCATCCCAGAAGAACTCTTATCATATTGTGTGTTAAGGAAATGTATTATGCAGTGGGTCAAAGGCTTTTAAATTGCTCATTGCTTTGTGTTGCCTTGTTGGTGTTTCAAGCACACGATTTTCAGGTAGAACTCTTTATTTCTCTTTCTGTAGGAACTTACTTGGAAAAAAGTTTTAGGCCCTAACTCCACTGAATCTTACTGTTGGCCACCAATAGCTCAAGGATGTGATGCAGTTGCCATCTCATATCAGGGAAATAATCCTTTCTTGTATATTCCACCAATTCTTACACTTTTGCAGTCGAGCAGTTGCTACAAACCTTGAGAAACAGGAGTGGAGGATGTATATATTAGAGTACTGCAGGCTTTGTGTTCTAAGGTGCAAATGTCAATGAATGATCCAAAAGGTAGTGCATGTTGAGAATGGGTGCATCTCATGTAGTCTTAGAGTATCTTCATGATGCTTCCCAGGTTATTTAGGCCATCTGCTTAGACATTGACAGAAATGGACTGCATGAGTGTGGGAGTCTGTAACTTATCTATCAAGTAATATCTAACAAGTGGTTAATGTCATATCACTTTGATACTCGATGAAGCTTGGTTTTTAAGGGGCTGTTACATAGTGAAATGGAAATGTCTGTTTTGATTTTTAAAACATTGTCATTCATTTTCTAATGCATTAGATCACAGAAACATAGAGTCACTGAGGCTGTAAGGGACCACTGAAAATGGCTGACACAGCTCCAAGTAAGACAAGATGTTTCTGCTTCTATGAAGCTTTTGGACCTTTCACCGTGTGTTGCTGCACATCCATTTGTCTCCAGCTTGGTGCACGGTTCCTCGGGCCTGTACCATCTGCATTGAAGAGGTGATATGGTGTTAAAAGCTTCTATTTGAAGCATTGAAAGGCCTGTTTTGCGGATTTTAGTTTTGCCCTAAATTCTGAAATAGTACAATGACTAAGATTCTAAACAGTTGTCTCATGCTCTACTGTAACTCTTTTGTACATACACACCTAGCCACTAGCACTTATCTTGTGTCCTGGGTGGAAGAAGGCACAACTTGTTTTTGAGCTACTGAAAACATACCAGAGATGCTCCAGACAGCTTCATCCAATGTTGTTAATACTTGGGCAGAACAAAGAAGCAGCTAAAAGTGTGAAAATCTGAGGAAGTAAGAATGCTCCTGTCGTCTGAATGACACTTGAATGCAATGTGGGCTGTCTTAGTTGCACAAAACTGTAAGAAATGAAGTTTTACTTTTTCCTATCAAGTGATCATTTTGTTTCTTAGATGCTGTAACTCTAGTGATGCATGAAGCTTCATTAATGGTATTTAACAGTAAATAGTATTAAAGCTGTTAAAATGATCTGTGTTTTTGCAAGTCTCATAACCACTATTTTTAGTCAAACGAGTGGGAGGGGTTTGCTGAGGTTCATGCTGAATTAAGATTCATCATAGATGTTCCTGATTTAGAGGCAGGTTTTACAATAGTGGTTTTATTTTTACATGTGTGTATTTTTACATACATGTGTAGATATGGAAGATACAATATTGGCTTTATTTTGTTGCTAAAACCAAACTTCTAAAGGCTATGCTTGAATGTATTTAAATATTTACCTTCTGTCGATCTGGTTCTACCATGGTCCTGTTGGGAAATGAAATGACATCCTGCTCTGTAAAGCTGTTAACAAAGACTTTTCAGTGTTTCAGAAACACAGTTTTGCCTACTCAGATCTTAAAGACACACAGGGGTAAAGAAATAGAAGCGAACTAAAATGACTGTTGACTAGAAGTCAGAACATGGAGTTATATGGTCCCTATTTAAAACAAAACAAAACAAAAACCCCAACCAAAAATCCAAACACACACAAATATCCAAAGAAAAATACCTTACCACCAAAACCAACCAAAAAAACCCTTCCCATAACTTCAAGATGATGCATCTGAAATGCAGTTGAGACCTTCTTCATAAAACTAGTGTGTCATGATGTGGAATGTAAATTAATGTTAACAGTTGTCCTTTACCGACTTGTAGGTGAGGTAATAGTGCCTGCACCATATTGCCTCCTGAGACTGTCTGAACGTCACACGCTGTTTCGTAATCTTTGCCATCTTGTTCTTGATGAGGTTGAGGTGCTGTTCTCTGATGCTCCTGAACAGGTAAATAGCTTACATGTTCAGATGGGAAAATACTGTTCAATTGTGCAAGTGTTTTGAAAGCAAGTGTCACCCACTGAAAACAAACACCTTCCTGAACCCCAGTGGGAGAGTTGAAAAGAAAATGAAGTTTGAAAACCTCACATTTGTATACTTCTGGCAGAATGAAGTATTGGAGAAGTGGAGTTGTAATCAGTCAAAGCAGACTTTACCTTGTTTTTTTCTTTAATCAGTGAGCCCTGTATTGCCCTGGTCTAAGCTACTGCTCCATTATGCTGTTGTCTTTTGCTGTGGATGGTTTCCAAAGCAGTTGACTTTTGTTTTTGTTCCATTTGGTAGCGGTGGTTTCAGTGTAGGGGTCTTTAATCTGCTTTAAGGTCTTGTCTGTAAGAAACTTCATTTTTCCTCTTAGCAGCACTGTTTAAACAGTAGAATGAAAGGCAGAAGTGAATGATCAAATAGTCTTGGAAGCATTTTCTTGTGTTCTTGGGTCTTAATGACAGTGCAGATAAAGAAGGAGCTGATCACAGTCTTATAAGAGGAACAGCATCAAGTTCCATGTTGACCAGGATGTATCAGTATCAGATTTTTTTTAAATCATTAACCTTCTAATATTATCTATTAAAAAATTGGTGATAAGACTAAAGGGCTGTGCTTCTAGCTGTGATAAGCTAGAGAAAGTCCTTAGTGGAAACAGGTTGCCCAATTTGCTGTGTGTGAAGCTGTTAAATGTGCCTTTGTAGCAGCAAATATCAAGTCATAAATTAGATGATATGTCTTCTTTATCCAGTGGGCTACTGCTGTTTTCTCTTCAGACTGCTCTTTCTGTTGTGCTATTGGACTTCCTAAGACGGAGTGTGGATATAACATTACAATTGTGGGAGAGGTAGTTCTCAGTTTCTCAAAAACATTTGTCTTGAATAGGAAAAACAAAGATGCTCTTTCAGCGGGGAATGGTCATTTGAAAATGTTTGAGCTATTTGATAAAGATTTGATTGTAGCTCTTCTAAAGTATTGTTACAGAAAGGTATGTTATTGCAGCTAGGGGTAAGTTTAGTGGCAGGTTGAGAAAGATGTCTCAGAGCTGTGCCAGAGCTCTATATTACTTTAAAGTGTGGTAGAGCTTTGCCAAAAATCCTGCTGTTGTTCCACAGCTGAACTGCACGTCACTTAGGTAAGCAGTACACCAGGAATGTGTGAGCTCTGTCTTAGTGGGTTTCACTTGTTAGAAGTAATTTAATGCTGCACACACACCATTGGGGCTCTTGGGTTTGGTTTTTTTTGACAAGTCTGCTGTCTGCCTCTGACCTCTTGGATTTGCTTTTGCCTAGGCTTAGTTTGTTTTTTTTTTCAGATTTGAACTGCTCCTTTTCCTGAGACTTCCATCTTTTGTGACTGGAAAGAACAGTGGGCTGAAACAGTTTGCTTTTTACTGCTGCTACGTACTCGTTGGAACAGGATAAGAGGATAGAAACTGAGTTCTGCTTTTTCTTGATAGGTGTTTACTATATGAGATTGTTACAAGAAACCTGTTATTGCTGAAGAATGGAAGTATTCACAGCAAATTATTGCTGTTGGAACTCATTGGAATAAACGTACAGCACACTAGATAAAGGAGCTCATGAACGATCCTTGCGATGTGGTAACAGCCATTGAAGAAGCTTCCATCTACGGAAATGTGCAACAGGTAAGAGTTTGGGGATGGTGTCACTCTTTGTTCACGACACTGTTTTGCTGTTTGCACTGATTGAGGTCAGTATACATGAGCAGTGCTACAGGGCTGAATGGACTGTCCAGTTGCACGTCCCGCGAGTGCAGCGAGGGAACTCTTGGAAGACCTGTGTCAGTTAATCACTGAACCAGCTGAAGGTCTTTTTTAAGCCTGAGATGAAGGTGCACTCTCGAGTATTTTATTGTTAGTGCAAATGAGCCTGAGTTTGGTATCAAGTACTTGCAAATGCTATTGTTTGTGACCAGAACGTTCCAAATGTTTTTGTGGTTGTTGATTGAGTGGCAGAACTACAATAAGTTTTCAAAAGACAGAGCTAGTAAAATGCTTGTTTGACTGCTCTGTGCCACACAGTGCAGAAATTGATTTGACTTAATATTTTGAGAAAGCTACTGTATATCCTGAGGTGTCTTCTCGTTGAACTTCCAGTCAGTGTGGTGTAGAGCTGAAGAATTGTATAAAATGTTACAAGTATGATCTGAATTCTTCAGTGACTCAAAACATAATCATTTGGGGATTGAGAATGTTGGGAAGTCTCTAAGACCAGACATTCTGAGCATGAAACTGGAAAAACATCACTTTTTGTGAAAAGTCTAGTGATTTGGCAGCACTGCAAATGTCCATGTTTTGGGGCTTTTTTTAAGACTATCTGAGGTAGTGCACTGTGCTTATGGAGTGTGAAACTTCTTCAGTGGTACTTCAGTGAGAAACTTCAACACTGACAAATCATCAAAAATCACAGGTATAAGAAAATACCAATGTGAGATTTTGATTGTGATGGGTTTTAATTTTGCTTCTGGAAGCTGTCAGAAATTCACACCCTTTGTGAGAATTGTATATTGTACGTTATAAGTTTAACAGAAGATTTAGGATTTACCAATGTTCTTTGGCATATAACAATGCTTCATGCTTCTTAAAAGAAGAAACACACAGTAAAGCATGTCTAGATTACATGAATTACCAGCCCTCTGGTAATTTAATAAATCCACCTTTAGGTTGTACAGCCTTGTATGGACAGTGAAAGAACCGCTGTGTTACTCAAAATACTGGCTTTTACCCACAGTAATCTTCAGAAGGTGCTGACATTCACTAATTCAGGAGATGAGGCAGAAAAGGTTCATCAGGTGGGCATCATTTTACACAGGTAAGTGGGGTTTTTAATTATTAAGATATAACAAACTAAAATATCTTGACTTCTAAGGATAAAGGAGGTTTGTGAATTTGAAATTTAACTACTTCTGCTAAAAATAGCCCAAACCCTGCCCTTCTGCCAGCTAGAAGAAAGGCTGACAGGAATGTCTGACACAGAATGCATTCATGATGACATTTTGAACTATGTTCTGTCTCATTTTGATAAGTCCCAATATGGTTCCTCCCCACAGTTACAGCTGTGGATATTGGGTCCCTCCTTCGGGACACGGCCTGCTCTGGCCATAGTGATAAAGAAGGAAATCACTGCCCCTGGCTCGGGGCCAACAATGAAGTGAATCGCTGCCCCTGAACTGGGGCCAGCTTTAGCAAAATGAGTCTCTACCGCTGCTGTAGGGTCTTTAAAGAAATGCAAACAAATCTCAGTTTCACCAATTCTCTCCATAGAATGCAGGGAGGTCTCTGTTCCATCACACCTCCTCCTCTCTTTCCTCACTGACCTTGGAGTCCGCGTGGTTGTTTCTCTCACTGTTCCTACTCCTTGCACCACTGTGGAGAGTGTTGCTCAAGTATGGCTGAAAGAAAGAGGTCATAGCAATGTTAACCTAATAGAAATGTCTTAAATAGAAAAAAGGTTAGCCCAAGGGCGCATTGTCCTTGAGATAAGGGACTGCTTGCAGCTGCATGTAGACAGGATATAAAAAGAGGATGTATTAACCACAAAAATGTAGAGCAAGATGTTTCTTAAGAGGAGTTGACATTTAGACAAATAGCCAATGATGAGCTTAGCTTTGGCAATATGTATGAGGCTGATTATTGATGCTATAAAAGAGTGGTGTCTTTGCAAATAAAGTGAGATTTGCTGATCATCCTTGTTGGTCGTGTTGCATTTCTCCCGCCGTCTCCGACAAATGGTGACCTCGACGTGATACACGGGGGACGTGATATACCGACGTGATACACGAACGACGTGATACAAGATTGGCAACCACGGCGGAGCGGCGAAGGAGCTCGGGTCCTAGCAGCGAGGACGGCAACTAAGCACCAGAAAACAGAAGGAAGGGGTGGTGCCGTGCCCTGGGTGATCGTACAGACGAGCCCGGCCGATACGTGCTGCCGAGACCTTGTGGGGCTGCAACAGCGCTGACGACTTCTGAAAATGGAAAGGCAAGCAGCATATGATTTATTTACTTGCTTTTTAAAGAAGCGACAGGTTAAGGGAATAGGTTTGGAAAAGGATCTCCCTGGGCTTTTAGCTTATGGGTATGCTAAGGGTTGTTTTCAGAACCCACATACTGTTCATGAGTTAAGTGAATGGCGAAAGTTTGGGGATAAACTATGGGAAGCTACCCTGGAGGACGATGAGATAGCTGAAAAGTTAGGGAAGCTTTGGAGGATAGTGCGCAATGAGTTGTTGCAACATCAGGCAGAAAAGAAGGCTGCTGAGCAAGCATCAGCAGCACAGAGTAAGAACAAAAACAATGGGCGTGACTGGTTCCAATCCACCTCGCTGGCTCCTATTGTCTCAAAAGTAATGGTGTCCCCGTGAAGCGCCGGGAGAAGTGCCGGGAGAGGCACCGGGAGAAGAGCTGGGAGACGGGCTGAAAGCAGTGCCGGGAGCGGCGCTGAGGCGGATGATACCTTGAAAAGAGAAAACTCAAGCCACCCCACGATTCGCCAAAGTTGGCGCCTGACGGAAATGGAGGCGGGACAAAGGGGATAAGTCAGGCACCTCGTTGGCCACCGAAGATGAGTGATCTACGTGGAGGAGTGGCAGAAATGAGAGCCAGAAGACGGAGTGTGGTGAGGGGACGGGGGGTGGTGTGGGTACGCGGAGTGAAGAAAAAAGTTCTTCGCCACACAGGAGTTTTTACAAAGTCAGAGAGGCGAAGGGGCTTCAGAGCAGAGCCCACGCGGGAGAGCTGCTTCCCATTTGAGCCCAATCCGCCGAGTTACCCCTGGGACGACTTGCAGGGGAATGCCGAGCGGGCGGAGTCTGGCTGGGGTGCAGCGCAAGATGATCAGAGGAGAGTGGGGGAACGCGACCCCGTGTTAGACTGGGCACCATTGGGCATGCGAGGGAAGAAAAAGAAAACACGGGAGAGAGTAACAGCGGCTGCGCTGCCGGCGCCGGCACGGAGTGAGCCAGACCCCCCCCGCCCCTTCCATGCGCAACCGCCGCCGCGCAGCCGCTTCCCGCGCCTGGTCGGTGTCTCCGGAGCCCCCCACACACACCGCGCCGACACCGCCGGCCCCGGCCCTCATGGACTGCTGGGCTCGTCCTTTCCATCCTCAATCCCCTGCCTCAACGAGTGTAAAAACTGTTGATCATGATGTTATGCATTTTGCTGTAAATGTGATAATGAATAGTGGTTTTCTTACAGTGGAAACTCTCTGAGTCGTTTTAGGTGTCAGGAATGGAACTTGGAAGAACAGAACACTTTGGCATTGAGAAGCTAAAACGTGGTTTATGTTGATGCTTGAAATGATTGTAGTAAATGGTTTTAGGCAATTTCAATGGGAGCTGAGCAGTCCAAATGAGTGGGATTGAAAATAGCTCCCACAGGAAAGCAGCTACAAATTTGTAACAGTGCTGGCTGATAGACTGCATGGGAACCTACTTGCTACTGTAGCAGGAATCTGCCTTCCTGCTTTCTTGTAGCTCCCATAATCACTGGTATGACTTAACAGACACGTATTTTTTCAATGGGAGATGTAGAAAAAAAGAGTGTGGTATTGAAGATAGCTGCCACAGAAAAGCAGCTGCAAATGTGACACTGTGCTGGCTGATAGACTGCATGGGGACCTACTTACTACTGTAGCTGGGGTCTGCCTTCCTGCTTTCTTGTAGCTCCCATACGCAGTGATAAAACTTAACTGACAACATGTATTTTTTCAATGGCAGATGAGTAGAAAAAGTGTGGTATTGAAGATAGCTCCCACACGGAAGCAGCTCCAAATGTGACACCGTGCTGGCTGATAGACTGCATGGGGACCTACTTACTACTGTAGCTGGGGTCTACCTTCCTGCTTTATTGTAGCTCCCATACTCAGCGGTATAACTTAAAAGACAAAATGTATTTCTTTCAATGGGAGCTGAACAGAAAAAGCGTGGTATTGAAGATAGCTCCCACAGGAAAGCAGCTGCAAATGTGACACTGTGCTGGCTGATAGACTGCATAGGGATTTACTTATTAATGTAGCTGGGGACTGCCTTCCTGCTTTCCTGTAGCTCCCATACACATTGGTATAACTTAACAGACACATGTATTTTTTTCAACGGGAGATGAGGAGGAAAAGTGTGGTATTGAAGATAGGTCCGACACGAAAGCAGCTGCATATGTGACACCGTGCTGGCTGATAGACTCCATGGGGACCTACTTACTACTGTAGCTGGGGTCTGCCTTCCTGCTTTCTTGTAGCTCCCATACTCAGTGGTATAACTTAACCGACAACATGTATTTTTTCAATGGGAGCTGAGGATAAAAACTGTGGTATTGAAGATAGCTCCCACAGGAAAGCAACTGCAAATGTGACACCGTGCTGGCTGATAGACTGCATGGGAACCTACTTACTACTGTAGCTAGAGTCTGCCTTCCTGCTTTATTGTAGCTCCCATACTCAGTGGCATAACTTAACAGACACATGTATTTTTTCAATGGGAGCTGAGGAGAAAAAGAGTGTGGTATTGAAGATAGCTCCCACAGGAAAGCAGCTGCAAATGTGACACCGTGCTGGCTGTTAGACTGCATGGGGACCTACTTACTACTGTAGCTGGGATCTGCCTTCCTGCTTTCTTGTAGCTCCCATACTCAATGGTATAATTTAACCAATAACATGTATTTTTTGAATGGGAGATCACGAGAAAAAGAGTGTGGTAATGAAGATAGCTCCCACAGGAAAGCAGCTGTAAATGTCACACCGTGCTGGCTGATAGACTGCATGGGGTTTACTTAGTAATGTAGCTGGGGTCTGCCTTCCTGCTTTTTTGTAGCTCCCATACGCATTGGTATCACTTTGGTATCACATTGGTATCACATCATTGGTATCACTGTTGGGAAAATACAAACATACCCTCTACCCCATAATAAAACTGGGTCAGGGCCTCTCATAGATCCATCGATAGGATCTTTCCACAATACTGCAGGTTTCTGCTGAGCTGGGGATTGCCAATGACGATCAGCAGCCGAAAGGCCAGCTGCATCGAGAGTAAAAAAGTTTAAAACAAAAAGAGCATGATTTAACAAAGACAAAGGAGTGTCCTTAATCCCCCATGTCCCCGTTTTTAATTTCTTTAGTTGTGTTTTCAGAGTAAGGTTAAAGCGTTCAATCATGCCTTGACCCTGTGGATTATAAGGAATCCCTGTTTTATGTGTTATAGAAAAATGAGTACAAAATTTTGCAAATTTAGCACTAGTATATGCGGGGCCATTATCTGTCTTGATAGTCTTTGGTATACCTTATATTGAAAAGCAGTGCAATAAGTGTGAGATCACTTGTGCGGCTGATTCTCCCGATAAAGGAGTAGCTACTGCAAAATGAGAAAAGGTATCAAGGGTTACATGGATATAAGAGAGGCGGCCAAAAGAAGGATAATGAGTAACATCCATCTGCCAGAGATCATTAGGTAAAAGACCTCGAGGATTAACTCCATAATGAGGAATTGGTAAAAAAGAAACACACGAAGAACATGTTCGAACAATTTCTCTGGCTTGTTCTCAAGAGATATGGCACATACGTTGTAGAGTAGCTGCAGGTAAGTGATGCAGAGAGTGCAAACGCTGGGCTTCTGCAACAGTAGCAACAGTAAAACGAGTTAACAAATCAGCCTGATTGTTGCTCTGACTCAAAGGTCCAGGTAATTTAGAGTGACTACGAATGTGTCCTACAAAAAGAGGTGCATCTCTTATTATTAAGAGAGATTGAATCAGACCAAAATATCGTTGTATAAAAGAAACTTTAGAAGCTATGACAGGAACTGTTTCTAAAAATTGTAATGAAGCGACAATGTAACGACTGTCAGAATAGATATTCAAAGGCTCAGAAAATTTCAACAGTGCTTGATAAATTGCATATAATTCAGTCATTTGTGCAGAAACATTCTCTAATTTCCAAACATATTGATCTGTAGGGGTATACAAAACTGCTTGTCCATTAGATGATCCATCTGTAAAAACAGTCAATGCTCCTGTTATAGGAGCTCCTTTAACGACCCTAGGAAAAGCTAAAGAATGATAGGTAGCAAAACTAAGAATTTTATCAGAAGGGAACTTTTGTGTTATTTCTCCAGGAAAAGCAGCTAAGGCTACAGCAAAATCGTCTACAGTGGCCATCAGCCAAGTAATTTGAGCAGGTGTGTATGGAATTCCAATTACTGCTGGTTCTCTCCCAAGATGAGTAATACATCACTTTCGTCCTTGTTTAATTCGTTCTGCTATCTTTTGAGGGTATGAAACAAGAACTCCTTTTGCAGAGTGAGATCCATTTATCCAACACAGAACACCGTCTTGATACAAGACTCCTGTAGGAGTCATTACTGTAGGCAAGATATATAAAGAGAAAGACTTTGTTATGTCTGCATATTGTAATTGAGCATTTTCTATGGCTTTTTCAACCAATCGAAGAGCTTGTTTTCCTTCTTCTGTTAACTTGCGAGGAGAAGTAGGATCAGGGTTTCCCTCAAGTATTTTAAAAAGAGGATGCAAATCGGCTGTTGTTAACTTAAGAAAAGATCTGAGCCAATTAATGTCTCCCAAAAGTTTCTGAAAATCATTCAGAGTTGTCAAAGAATTTGTTCGTATGGCAATTTTTTGTGGCATAAAAGATTTAGGATATAGTTGAAACCCCAAATATTGAAAAGGATATGATTTTTGTACCTTTTCTTGTGCTATTTTCAAACCATGTTTAGTTAACATTTGTTCAATATGAGCATAAGCATGTTGCAACTTATCGATAGATGAGGCTGCTAAAAGAATATCATCCATATAATGGATACAAAGAACATCAGGAAATTGTTGTCTAGTCGCTTTTATACTTTCATGAACAAATTTTTGACAAAGAGTAGGACTATTAGCCATTCCTTGAGGCAATACTTTCCATTGGTAGCGTTCCATAGGTTCACTAAAATTTATGGATGGTACGCTAAAAGCAAATCGACATTTGTCATCTGGATGTAAGGGGATAGTGTAAAAACAATCTTTTAAATCAATAATTATTTTTTTCAAAATTCTGAGGAATGGCAATAGGACTGGGTAGACCAGGTTGTAACGCTCCCATGGTACACATTGTTTTATTGACTTCTCTCAAATCCTGGAGAAGTCGCCATTTCCCCGACTTCTTTTACAACGAAAATAGGTGAGTTCCATGGTGATGTGGAAGGTTCTATATGACCTAATTGTAATTGTTCCACTACTAATTGACGAGCAGCTTGCAATTTTTCTTTAGTTAGAGGCCATTGATCAACCCAAACAGGTTGATCTGATTTCCAACAGATTTTATCTGCATACATAGTTACTGATAAATTTATCAGACTAACTGCTAGGCGTATAGAGGTATGCACCCATTTGTGTCAAGATAACTCGGCCCCAAAGGTTAAGAGGCAAGCTTTCTAGTACATATGGTTGAATGGTACCAGAGTGTCCCTCTTTGTCTGTCCAACTTAATAACTTACAGCTTTGAAGAGGCAAATTTGCAACTCCAATTCCTTTTCGATCAGCTGAAGCATGCTGTAAAGGCCATTCTTTTGGCCATTGTTTTAAAGTCATTACCGATACATCTGCTCCGGTGTCCAAGAGTCCCTTAAAAACTCTATCGTTAATAGTTAACTGAAGTTCAGGTCTCTGATGATTGATGGGCTGTAAAAGATAAACGTCAGTAGATCCAAAACCGCCTGTTCCCCGAATGTGGGAATCAGCTTTTCCTATAGATGAAACATAAGGAATTAAAAGCAACTGTGCAATCTTTGTTCCTGCAGGTAGATTAAAGACAGAAGTTTCAGATTGTAACATAACTTTTAACTCTCCTTCATAATCACAATCAATTAGTCCTGGTATAACTCGCAATCCTTTCATGCTCAGACTACTTCGTCCCAAGACCAAACCGCATGTTCCTGCAGGTAACGGGCCATATATCCCTGTTGGGATAGCTTGTGCCCCCATCTCAGGTGTTAATACGAAGTGGGAGGAGGAACACAGGTCCAGTCCGGCACTGTGACTGGTGGCTCGGTGGAGTTGTGAAATGGATTGTTTAGCTGGTGCTCTGAGGTTTGCACCTGCACAGGATACATCCCCTGTTTGTTTGGGTGGGCCCGGGGCAAGCCCATTGAGAAGTTTCCCGACTGTAAGGAATTGCCGTTCTTATCATATTTAGATCGGCATTCATTAGCCCAATGATTACCCTTTTTGCATTTTGGGCATAAACCTGGATTTTTTCCATTATTACTTGGAATCTTTTTATTAGGACATTGACGTACTTGATGCCCCATTTGTCCGCAATGAAAACAGCTACCAGGAGGGCCTGCAACCCTTCTGTTTTTCTTAAATTGCATTGCAGCTAAAACTTGCTCAACAGGTTTGCCCTGTTGTGCTGCGGCAGTGACTATGCCTTGAATATATCCAGAGCTAACATCAGAACATAATCTGATATAGTCATTTAATGTTGATTTATTTTTCCAAGGTCTTAATATGGACTGACAGATATTATTAGCATTTTCAAAAGCTAATTCCTTAACTAAAATCATAGCTGAATCGGTGTCTTGTATGAGCCTAGATGAAGTTTGTAACAAACGAGATACAAAATCATGATAAGGTTCGTCTGGTCCCTGTCGGACTTTAGTTAATTCTTCCCTAGACGTTCCATGTCTAGGTAGCCCTTTCCAGGCTTTCAAACCAATTTCTCGAATGGCATCATATGTCGCAGCAGGATAAGTTAATTGTTGTGCCAGATCAACATGCGGTCCTGTGCCAGCTAACATTTCATGAGTAATTCCTTGTTGGCTGTGGTAGTTTGAGCCTGGCTGGATGCCAGGTGCCCACCACACCGCTTTACCCCCCACCTCCCGAGAAGCAAGCCAGGGAAGGGGAGAAAATAAGATGGGAATCTCGTGGGTTGAGATAAAAGCAGTTTAATAAATAAGCAGCAAAGCCGTGCGCGCGGGAAGCAAAGCAGAAGCAGATAAGCTGTTACTCTCTACTTCCCATCAGCAGCGATGTCCGGCCACCTCCCGAGAAGCAGGGCTTCAGTACGCGTAGCGGTTGCTTTGGGAAGGCCAGAAATGCATCTCGCCTCCCCTTCCTGCTCCTTTCCCCCAGTTTATATTACTGAGCTGACGTCATATGGTATGGAATATTTCCTTGGTCAGTCTGGGTCAGCTGTCCTGGCCATAGTCCCTCCCAAGATCATGCCCACTCACAGCTATTGGTGAAGGTGGGGGAAGGAATGCTGGAGGGACAGCCCCGATGTTGTGCAAGCGGTAGTCATAATATTGATATCAACAGTAAGCACAGCACTGCAGGAGCTGCTGTGGAAAATCACTACCGTCCCAGACCCACTACAGTCTCCACCCCTTATTCCATACCATTTATGTCATGCTCAGACAAACCATCTTAACGATCCATATACATTCTTATATACTCTCATTAACCAGTACCCCCACTCTTCAACAGACAAACATCATTCTTGTATTCCCTCTTGCATCTTGCATCAAACAAACAAACAACATTCTTATATCTTTCATCCTCTGTAGATGTTCACTGGAGCAGGCCATAACTTCTGTCTCATCCATCAAGATGGATATCCAAGCCAGGGGAAACAGTATGTTCAGTGTTGGGCACCAGCACCGGCTTGGTTTGTCCACTTGTCCAGTTTTTCTTGCAAAGTTCATCTACAACAGATAACTCACATAACAGGTTATTTTTCCCCCAAGGTTAAGTCTCCTTGAGGTACACATCGAGTTTCCCCATCCTTTCTCATCACCCACCAAGTACAGCCAGGCCCTTGAGCAAAGACAATCCCACGAATGGGTTTGCCTTTTCCCATGGGAGGTGCAACCCATACTGCCTTCCCCAGCCATTTCCCTGGGTGCACTACGGGGACCTTATCTCCTCCCACAGTATGTAGTGGTTTTGTTTGGGCAGGACCAGGACGGTTAGTTGAACCTCTGCTATTGACCAGCCAAGTGGCTTCTGCTAAATTTTTATCCCACTGCTTCCATGCCCCATTGCCCAGTGCTCTCAACATGGTCTTTAGTAACCCATTATATCTCTCAATCTTTCCAGAGGCTTGTGGGTGATAGGGGATGTGGTATATCCACTCAATGCCATGTTTCTTTGCCCAGGAGTTTATGAGATTATTTCGAAAATGAGTTCCATTATCTGATTCAATTCTTTCTGGAGTGCCGTGTCGCCACAAAACTTGCCTTTCAAGACCCAAGACAGTATTTCGGGCAGTGGCGTGATTTACAGAGTATGTTTCCAACCAACCAGTAGTTGCTTCCACCATGGTGAGTATATACCGCTTGCCTTGATGTGTTCGTGGTAGTGGTCCAACATAGTCAATTTGCCAGGCCTCACCATACTGAAAACCCAGCCATCGGCCTCTGTTCCAGGGAGACTTGATTCGTGTGGCTCGCTTGATTGCGGCACATGTTTCACATTCATGGGTGACCTGTGTGATGGCTTCCATGGTCAAGTCCACCCCTCGATCACGAGCCCATCTATATGTTGCATCTCTTCCCAGATGTCCTGATGTTTCATGGGCCCATCGAGCTATAAATAGCTCACCTTTACGCTCCCAGTCTAGATCTACCTGAGCTAGTTCAATTTTAGCAGCTTTATCTACCTGTTGGTTGTTCCATTGTTCTTCATTGGCACGGCTTTTTGGCACATGAGCATCTACATGACGTACCTTCAGAGTCATATTTTCCACCCGAGCAGCAATGTCTTGCCATAATGCAGCAGCCCAGATGGGTTTACCCTTGCGCTGCCAGTTGGTCTTCTTCCATTGCTGTAGCCATCCCCATAGAGCATTAGCCACCATCCAGGAGTCAGTGTAAAGATAGAGTACTGGCCACTTCTCTCGTTCTGCAATCTTTAGAGCTAGTTGGATAGCCTTCACTTCAGCAAACTGACTTGACTCACCTTCTCCTTCAGTGGCCTCAACAACTCGTCGTGTGGGACTCCACACAGCAGCTTTCCACTTACGATGATTTCCTACCACGCGGCAGGATCCGTCAGTAAACAAAGCATAATGCCTCTCATCTTCTGACAGTTCATTATATGGTGGTGCCTCTTGGGCGCGAGCTACTTCCTCAGGCAATGCTCCAAAATCTCTGCCTTCTGGCCAGTCCATGATTTCTTCCAGGATTCCTGGGCGATTAGATTTCCCCAGCTGAGATCGTTGTGTAATCAACGCCATCCACTTACTCCATGTAGCGCTGGTTGCATGATGTATAGAAGGGGTTTTCCCTTTGAACATCCAGTGTAACACAGGCAGACGTGGTGCCAAGAGGAGATGAGTTTCTGTGCCAATGACTTCTGAAGCAGCTCGAAGTCCCTCATATGCTGCTAGTATTTCTTTTTCAGTTGGGGTGTAGTGGGCTTCCGATCCTCGATATCCTCGGCTCCAAAACCCTAATGGTCGACCTCGGGTTTCTCCAGATGTTTTCTGCCAGAGGCTCCAGGTGAGACCATGCTCTCCAGCGGCAGTGTAGAGGATATTCTGCACATCTGGTCCTGTACGGATGGGCCCAAGGGCGACTGCACGAGCTATTTCCTGTTTAATTTGTTGAAAAGCTTGTTGTTGCTCAAGGCCCCACTCAAAACAGTTCTTCTTTCTGGTTACTCTAAAGAGAGGGCTCACAAGCTGACTATAACCTGGGATATGCATCCTCCAGAATCCCACAAGGCCCAGGAAAGCTTGTGTTTCTTTCTTATTAGTCGGTTGAGACATAGTAGCTATTTTATTCACAACATCCATAGGCACATGCCGACGCCCATCTTGCCATTTTATGCCCAAAAACTGTATCTCTTGTGCAGGTCCCTTTACTTTGTTTCTTTTTATAGCAAAACCAGCTTTCAGGAGAATCTGTATTATTCTTTTCCCTTTCTCAAACACTTCTTCTGCCTTGTTGCCCCATACAATTATGTCATCAATGTACTGTAAATGTTCAGGGGCATCACCCGTTTCCAGCACAGTTTGGATTAGACCATGGCAAATAGTAGGACTATGTTTCCACCCCTGGGGCAATCGATTCCAGGTATATTGGACACCTCTCCATGTGAAGGCAAATTGTGGCCTGCACTCTGCTGCCAATGGAATTGAGAAGAATGCATTAGCGATGTCAATCGTAGCATACCACTTGGCTGCATTTGACTCCAGTTCATACTGGAGCTCTAACATGTCTGGTACAGCAGCACTCAGTGGTGGTGTCACTTCGTTCAGGCCACGATAGTCTACTGTTAACCTCCACCCTCCATCAGATTTTTTCACAGGCCATATGGGACTATTAAATGGAGAATGAGTTTTGCTAATTACTCCTTGAGCCTCCAGTTGATGAATCAACTCACGGATGGGAGCCAGGGAATCTCGGTTCGTGCGATATTGCCTCCGGTGCACTGTCCTGGTAGCAATTGGTACCTGTTGCTCTTGAACTTGCAGCAATCCCACAACAAAAGGGTCTTCTGAGAGGCCAGGTAAATTAGAGAGTTGTTTGATTTTCTCTGCATCTACAGTGGCTATACCAAAAGCCCATCGATACCCCTTGGGGTCTTTGAAGTACCCTCTCCTGAGGTAGTCTATGCCAAGAATACAAGGGGCCTCTGGACCAGTCACAATGGGGTGTTTTTTCCATTTGTCCCCTGTTAAGCTCACTTCAGCCTCTAATACAGATAATTCTTCACATCCCCCTGTCACTCCAGAGATCCAGACAGAATCTGTGCCTCTAGACCTTGATGGCATCAATGTACACTGTGCCCCTGTGTCTACTAAGGCTTTATACCTTTGTGGGTTTGATGTGCCAGGCCATCGAACCCACACAGTCCAGTAGATTCGGTCATCCCTTTCCTCCTCCTGGCTGGAGGCAGGGACCCTCTATTTCTGTTCTTCATCAGAGTATTCGCTATCTGATCCTTGCAATTGCAGACCTGAAGTCTCCTCATTGGCATCGAAGGAAGTAGTTGCAGTTCTTCTATGTCTTGGAGATTGTTGATTGTCCTCTTTTGGTTTGGCAGCCACTCTGCTGACAGCTCTCTTGGGCGGTCCTTTTCTAACAGCTGTCTTCCCCCTTAGTTCACGTACACGCGCTTCTAGCTTAAAAGTGGGTTCACCATCCCACTTCCTCATATCCTCTCCTTGGCCACGCAAAAAGAGCCAGAGTTCATTTCGCGGTGTACTCCTGCGTCTGGGACTTCCCTTTCCCCTGGTCGGGACAGTGGATGACTGAGTTCTTGAGGCAGATCTACCAATCAGGCCATCATCCCACACTGATGAGGAGGTGCAGAGGCTCTCTTCATAGTTCTGTAACCAAGAAGATACCCTCTCCACTGTTGGTATGTCCATGTCTGGATGATACACCATTGCCAGGATATTAGAATATGTAGCTGGGGCACTCTGGATCACTTTTCTCAACATGGCCCGTGTACACTGGACATCGTCTGGATCTGTGGAGGCCTCGACATTATCCAGATCACCATAGATGACTTCCAACACAGCTAATTCCCTTAGATATTGGATCCCTTCATCAGCTCTAGTCCACTTTCCTCGGGCATTTACAAGGTCTTCCTTGAATGGGTATCTTGCCCGTACACTTGAGAGGAGTCGTTTCCAGAGACTACAAATTGAGGTCTTCTTTCCAATTCCTCTATCAATTCCCCGGTCCCTAGCAAGAGATCCTAGCTGTTGGGCTTCTCTGCCTTCCAATTGTTGACTGTCAGCCCCGTTATCCCAGCATCGGAGCAGCCAGGCACCAATCCGCTCACCTGGCTGGCGACTGTAATCTTTTCGCATATCTCTAAGTTCTGTTGAGGTGAGGGACCGAGTAGTTTCCATTTCCTTTTCGATTTCTCTCACTTCTCCTGATCTCCTTACCGAAGGACCAGTTTCTTCTTCTAGCCTTTCCTCTTCCTCCTCGTCTGCCCTTACTAATCGATGATATGGACTTGACCTCCTTATCCACTGCTTCTTTTTCATTACTGGGGCAACCACTGTGGTTGTTGTTTGGTTCCCTGACTCAACCATGGTAGTCTCAGGTATAGTTTGAATTTCCACCTCGGCCATAGTTCTCTGAGAGGGCTGGACTGCGACTGACTCAACTATGTTGGTCTCAGGTACCGTTTGAGTTTCCATTTCAATCACAGTTCTCTGAGAGGGCTGGACTGCGACTGACTCAACTATGTTGGTCTCAGGTACCGTTTGAGTTTCCATTTCAATCACAGTTCTCTGAGAGGACTGGAATGCAGCTCGGTAGGCAGAGGCTAGGCCCCAGTATAGTGCCTGAACCTGATGGGCCTCATTAGGGTAGGTAAGACACCCTTCTATCAGGTAGCGTGTCAGTAAAGCAGGGTTTTTTATCTGTTCAGATGTAAAATCCCAGATTACAGGAGGTGATAACCGTCCTAGGAATTTGCCTAAATTCATCCACATACCCTGCCACCCAGGGACTGGCCGCTTCAGGGGGCATTTTAACATGTTTCCATCACAAATTTGTACTCTCTGATACCCAGATGACTCCAGATTCCACAAGATATATAATATACCAACCATGTTAATTAGTAATATTAAAACTCTCGTATAAGGGTGACTAAGGACCTGGGAAGTCTGTGTAACAGAATTGTCTAGATCAGTCCGAGCTAAGGAGAAAGAGGTGCTTTGCCCCATGGCCTCCACAAGATAGCTCCCACAGCACACTAAATTCATCAGTAACAGAATGAGACTTGCTATTATTATTTGGGCCATCATGTTCCCAGGCCCTTTCATCCTCTTCACAAAATTATATAGCCAGCTTAGCAAAGCTATTAAGGTTAAAGCACAGCCGAGAGTCAATGTTAGGAGCATCGTGTTCCCAAACATTAGAAAGTGTAAGATAAGCTGCATAGCAGCAAGGCTCCGTGACCAGCACAGGAACTTTGCTCTCATTGGTTTACTGTAATTGCAATGCAGTTAATGTAAAACTGCTATTATCTCGCCCCACGTTGGGCGCCAAAAGGGCTGTGGTAGTTTGAGCCTGGCTGGATGCCAGGTGCCCACCACACCGCTTTACCCCCCACCTCCCGAGAAGCAAGCCAGGGAAGGGGAGAAAAATAAGATGGGAATCTCGTGGGTTGAGATAAAAGCAGTTTAATAGATAAGCAGCAAAGCCGCGCGCGCGGGAAGCAAAGCAGAAGCAGATAAGCTGTTACTCTCTACTTCCCATCAGCAGCGATGTCCGGCCACCTCCCGAGAAGCAGGGCTTCAGTACGCGTAGCGGTTGCTTTGGGAAGGCCAGAAATGAATCTCGCCTCCCCTTCCTGCTCCTTTCCCCCAGTTTATATTACTGAGCTGACGTCATATGGTATGGAATATCTCCTTGGTCAGCCTGGGTCAGCTGTCCTGGCCATAGTCCCTCCCAAGATCATGCCCACTCACAGCTATTGGTGAAGGTGGGGGAAGGAATGCTGGAGGGACAGCCCTGATGCTGTGCGAGCGGTAGTCATAATATTGATATCAACAGTAAGCACAGCACTGCAGGAGCTGCTGTGGAAAATCACTACCGTCCCAGACCCACTACAGGTTTGAAGGAACAAGTTGTTTTCTGTTGGGGTTTTGAGGGGAAAAGTGAGGGTTTAGGGGAGTTCTGAGAGATAAAATGAGGTTGGGGGCAATTCTGAAGTCAAGTGAGGTTTGGGTGGCGTTTTGAGTGGAAAAATGGGGTTTTGGGGAACTTACGTGGCAAAAAGTGGGGTTTTAGTAGAGTTTTGAGAAGAAAAGTAGGGCTTGGGGGGGATTCTGAGGGATAAAATAAGGTTTTGGCGCAATTCTGAGAGCGAAAGTGTGGTTTCAGTGGAGTTGTGAGGGATGAAAGGAGGTTTTTGGGCATGTCTGAGGGGAAAAGTGTGGTTTGGGTGGCATTTTCCAGGAAAACAGTTGGGATTTGGGTGGAATTTTATAGAGGAAAAGTGGTGTTTTTGAGCAATTCTGAGGGAAAAAGTAGAGTTTTTGTTTATTTCTGAGAGCAAAATGAGGTTTTGTTGGAGTTTTAGGAGAAAAAGTGGGTTTTGGTGCAGCTTTGCAGGGAAAAGTGTAGTTTGGAAGAGTTTTGAGAGGCAAAGTGGGGATGGAGTACATTTCTGAGGGCCAAAAGCAGTGGAGTTGTGGGATAAAATGAGGTTTTGGTGCAATTCTGAGGAGAAAAGGTGGGATTTGGGTGGAGTTTTGAGGGAAAAAGTGAGGTTTTGGTAAATTTTTAAAGGGAAAAGGTGGGGTTTGGGTGGATTTTTGAAAAAAACAAGTGTTTTGGTGGGGTTTTGAGGGGAAAAATGGGGTTTTGTGGAAATTCTGAGGGTAAAAGTGGAGTTTGGTGGTGCTTTGAGGGGGAAAATGGGGTTTTGGTGGAGTTTTGAGGGGAAAGGTGCAGTTTTGGGGAACTTCTGGGGGAAGAAGCGGGGTTTTGGTGCAGTTTTGAGGGAAACAGAACTCCACCAAAACACCACTGAGTGGAAAAGTGAGGTTTTGGAGGTATTTTCGAGGAAAAGTTGGTTTTGGGTGCTATTCTGAGGGAAAAAGTAGGATTTTTGGGAACTGCTGGGTAAAAAAGTGCCATCTTGAGGGCAAAAGTGGAGTTTGGGAAGCGTTTTGAGGGGAAAAAGTGGGGTTTGGGTGAATTCTGAGGGATAAAGTGAGGTTTTGGTGCAATTGTGAGAGAAAAACTAGGATTTTGGAGGAGTTTGGAGGCTGTAAAGTGGGGTTTGAGTACATTTCTGAGAAAGAAAAGTGGCATTTGGGTGGAGTTTTGAGGGAAAAAGTGAGGTTTTGGTAAATTTTTAAAGGGAAAAATTGCGGTTTGTGTGGATTTTTGAAAAAAACAAGTGTTTTGGTGGGGTTTTGAGGGGAAAAGTGGGGCTTTGGTGCAGTTTTGCAGGCGAAAGCTGGGATTGAGTACATTTGCAAGGGCAAAGAGCGGTGGAGTTGTGGGCTAAAACGGGGTTTTGTTTCAATTCTGAGAGCAAAAGTGTGGGTTTGTGTGGAGTTTGCAAGGAAAAAGTGTGTTTTTGTTGGGGTTTTGAGGGGAAAAGTGAGGGTTTAGGGGAGTTGTGAGAGATAAAATGAGGTTGGGGGCAATTGTGAAGTCAAGTGAGGTTTGGGTGGCGTTTTGAGTGGGAAAATGGGTTTTTGGGGAACTTAGGTGGCAAAAAGTGGGGTTTTAGTAGAGTTTTGAGAAGAAAAGTAGGGTTTGGGGGGGTTCTGAGGGATAAAATAAGGTTTTGGCGCAATTCTGAGAGCAAAAGTGTGGTTTCAGTGGAGTTGTGAGGGATAAAAGGAGGTTTTTGGGCATGTCTGAGGGGAAAAGTGGGGGTTTTGGTGGTTTTCTGAGGCGGCAAAAGTGGGGTTTTGAGGGTATTTCTGTGGGGAAAAGTGTTTGATTTGGTAGAGTTTTGAGGGGAAAAGTGAGCTTTTGGGGAAATCCTGAGGGGAAAGTGTGAGGTCTGGGTGGAGTTGTGAGGAAAAAAAGGAAGGTTTTGGTCAATATCTGAGGTCCAAAGTGGGGGTTTGGGTGGAGGTTTGAAGGAACAAGTTGTTTTCTGTTGGGATTTAGAGGGGAAAAGTGAGGGTTTGTGGGAGTTGTGAGGGATAAGATGAGGTGTGGGGGCAAATCTGAGGGGAAAAGTGAGCTTTGGTTGGCATTTTACAGGAAAACAGTTGGGATTTGGGTGGAATTTGATAGAGGAAAAGCAGTGTTTTTGAGCAATTCTGAGGGAAAAAGTAGAGTTTTTGTTTATTTCTGAGAGCAAAAGGGAGGTTTTGTTGGAGTTTTAGGAGAAAAAGTGGGTTTTGGTGCAGCTTTGCAGGGAAAAGTGTAGTTTGGAAGAGTTTTGAGAGGAAAAGTGGGGATGGAGTACATTTCTGAGGGCCAAAAGCAGTGGAGTTGTGGGATAAAATGAGGCTTTGGTGCAATTCTGAGGGGAAAAGGTGGGATTTGGGTGGAGTTTTGAGGGGAAAAGTGGGGTTTGGGTGGATTTGTGGAAAAACAAGTGTTTTGGTGGTGTTTTGAGGGGAAAAGGTGGTGTTTTGGTGGAGTTCTGAATGAAAAAGTGAGGTTTTGGAGGTATTTTCAGAGGAAAAGTGGGTTTTGGGTGCTATTCTGAGGGAGAAAGTGGGATTTTTGGGAACTGCTGGGTAAAAAAGTGCCATCTTGAGGGAAAAAGTGGAGTTTTGGAAGCATTTTGAGGGGAAAAAGTGGGGTTTGGGGGAGTTCTGAGGGATAAAATGAGGTTTTGGTGCAATTCTGAGAGAGAAAAACAAGGATTTTGGAGGAGTTTTAATGCAAATTGCCTTTGCATCAGGCCAGTGCAGAGAGCCTCAGGTTCCATCAGAAATCATCTGCTGGTTGTTTCAAGTGCAGAGCACAGAGTCTGGCTAAATGTCCAGCAAGAACTGTAAAGGGAGAATCCCAGGCAACAGATGTGAAAAGGGGGGTGGAAAAGGGAGGGAGAATTCTCAAGTCCAGGTGGGCAAAATGTCAAACCAAACCCAAAGTAAAGTCCCCAGGAGATCAATAGAAACTTGTCACCACTGCAGTGAGAGGGAGACTTTTAAAACACCCATTGTTTGCTCTTCCAGATGCTGGGTTAGTGATGAAACACTGGGCTGGAGAAGAGCAGGAAAGAACAGGCAGCTGCGTCCTTGAAACACCATCACTCAGTTTTGCTACTACCCAGACGACAGCCAAAGTATGTGCTGTAGAAGATACCACATCTGATGTTTTCCTTTATGTGACAATAAAAGGTGAAAAGGTAAGATATTTTTATCTCTACAAACCTCTTTGTGCACTTTGCTATAGAAGTTATAACTTTGTGACAAATTTAAGACCGAAAAGTGTTATTTGCAAGTGAATTTTGTAATTTGCCATATACAGTAGAAGTGCAATCATTAACTTATTAGAAGATTTATTTTCTAAATCTGTTGCTTGTGAACTTTGGAATGAATTCTGTGAGGTGGAAACTTGTGAAGCACTTTGGAAGGTATTGACAAGCAAATGAAGTCCCCCAAGTACTTCAGATGAACAACTATGTGAATTTACTGTACTCTTGTCCTTCTTTGTGATACACTTAAAGATATTTCAAGAAGGCAGTTGCATGGTGTAATGAAAATAAATACAAGTTCATATGTGCATAAGGCTGAATTCCCAAACAGTTGGGAGAAAGGAGGTGTGGTAGTTTGAGCCTGGCTGGATGCCAGGTGCCCACCGCACCGCTTTATCCCCCACCTCCTCAGCAAGCCAGGGAAGGGGAGAAAATAAGATGGGAGTCTCGTGGGTTGAGATAAAAGCAGTTTAATAAAGAAGCAGCAAAGCCACGCGCGGGAAGCAAAGCAGAAGCAGATAAAGCTGTTCCTCTCCACTTCCCATCAGCAGCGATGTCCGGCCACCTCCCGAGAAGCAGGGCTGCGGTACGCGTAGCGGTTGCTTTGGGAAGGCCAGAAATGCATCTCGCCTCCCCTTCCTGCTCCTCTCCCCCAGTTTATAATACTGAGCTGACATCATATGGTATGGAATATCTCCTTGGTCAGCCTGGGTCAGCTGTCCTGGCCATAGTCCCTCCCAAGATCATGCCCACTCACAGCTATTGGTGAAGGTGGGGGAAGGAATGCTGGAGGGACAGCCCCGATGTTGTGCAAGCGGTAGTCATAATATTGATATCAACAGTAAGCACAGCACTGCAGGAGCTGCTGTGGAAAATCAGTACCGTCCCAGACCCACTACAGTCTCCACCCCTTATTCCATACCATTTATGTCATGCTCAGACAAACCATCTTAACGATCCATATACATTCTTATATACTCTCATTAACCAGTACCCCCACTCTTCAACAGACAAACATCATTCTTGTATTCCCTCTTGCATCTTGCATCCAACAAACAAACAACATTCTTATATCTTTCATCCTCTGTAGATGTTCACTGGAGCAGGCCATAACTTCTGTCTCATCCATCAAGATGGATATCCAAGCCAGGGGAAACAGTATGTTCAGTGTTGGGCACCAGCACCGGCTTGGTTTGTCCACTTGTCCGGTTTTTCTTGCAAAGTTCATCTACAACAGATAACTCACATAACAGGTTATTTTTCCCCCAAGGTTAAGTCTCCTTGAGGTACACATCGAGTTTCCCCATCCTTTCTCATCACCCACCAAGTACAGCCAGGCCCTTGAGCAAAGACAATCCCACGAATGGGTTTGCCTTTTCCCATGGGAGGTGCAACCCATACTGCCTTCCCCAGCCATTTCCCTGGGTGCACTACGGGGACCTTGTCTCCTCCCACAGTATGTAGTGGTTTTGTTTGGGCAGGACCAGGACGGTCAGTTGAACCTCTGCTATTGACCAGCCAAGTGGCTTCTGCTGAATTTTTATCCCACTGCTTCCATGCCGCATTGCCCAGTGCTCTCAACATGGTCTTAAGAGCTTCCATCTTTGTCAGCTTCACTGCTGGACACCACTGCTAGGGTCCGGTCCAGAGATGGCGGGCGTTCTTCACCGGCAGGGGACTGCTCTGCGATCGCGCCCAAAACGTCTGAGACATCAGGGCTCTGCTCAGGAGGATCTTCTCCAGCCCCAGCGTGAGCAGCGGCCAGATCTCCGCGTCGGCGCAGAGCGGCCACCGGCGGCGCTGAGAGCCGAAACGACGATCTGACGGAGGCGCGACCGCGGCGGCCGCAGCGGTGTGTGTATCCGAGGGCAACGCTGAGGCGGTTGTCGGCTGAGGTTGCGGAGCGAGGTCGACGTCGGAGCCGCAGCTGTCCAGTGGCAGCACTAGGAGTGTCATAAAGTGTCGTGGCTGCGAGCGGGCTGCGGCTGCCAGCCCGCCCGTCCGCCCGCTTCCTCCGGCACTGCCGGCTCCTCGTCTGGCAGCCGCTCCGAGGTGGTCGCCGCTGTTCCATCCCCGGCAGTGGCTTCCTCCTGCTTCGCGGAGTGGGTGGCCGCCGCCTTGACCCGCCGCGCCTCGGCGGGTGCCGTCGGGGTGTCTGCCGCGATCCGCATCAGGCGCACTATCAGCGGCTTCGGCGGGAGCTAGCTCCGGTACTGCTGGCCAGCCAGCAAGCCCTAGAGAAACCGGCCGGCCGACCAGCCAACTCGCTCGCCCTCCCTCCCGGCCCCGGCCTCCGCCCTACCCCGACAGAAGCCTCCAGTTGATGAATCAACTCACGGATGGGAGCCAGGGAATCTCGGATCGTGCGATATTGCCTCCGGTGCACTGTCCTGGTAGCAATTGGTACCTGTTGCTCTTGAACTTGCAGCAATCCCACAACAAAAGGGTCTTCTGAGAGGCCAGGTAAATTAGAGAGTTGTTTGATTTTCTCTGTATCTACAGTGGCTATACCAAAAGCCCATCGATACCCCTTGGGGTCTTTGAAGTACCCTCTCCTGAGGTAATCTATGCCAAGAATACAAGGGGCCTCTGGACCAGTCACAATGGGGTGTTTTTTCCATTTGTCCCCTGTTAAGCTCACTTCAGCCTCTAATACAGATAATTCTTCACATCCCCCTGTCACTCCAGAGATCCAGACAGAATCTGTGCCTCTAGACCTTGATGGCATCAATGTACACTGTGCCCCTGTGTCTACTAAGGCTTTATACCTTTGTGGGTTTGATGTGCCAGGCCATTGAACCCACACAGTCCAGTAGATTCGGTCATCCCTTTCCTCCTCCTGGCTGGAGGCAGGGACACTCTGTTTCTGTTCTTCATCAGAGTATTCGCTATCTGATCCTTGCAATTGCAGACCTGAAGTCTCCTCATTGGCATCGAAGGAAGTAGTTGCAGTTCTTCTATGTCTGGGAGATTGTTGATGGTCCTCTTTTGTTTTGGCAGCCACTCTGCTGACAGCCCTCTTGGGAGGTCCTTTTCTAACAGCTGTCTTCCCCCTTAGTTCACGTACACGCGCTTCCAGCTTAAAAGTGTGTTCACCATCCCACTTCCTCATATCCTCTCCTTGGCCACGCAAAAAGAGCCAGAGTTCATTTCGCGGTGTACTCCTGCGTCTGGGACTTCCCTTTCCCCTGGTCGGGACAGTGGATGACTGAATTCTTGAGGCAGATCTGACAGTCAGGCCATCATCCCACACTGATGAGGAGGTGCAGAGGCTCTCTTCATAGTTCTGTAAATGTCCATGTTTTGGGGCTTTTGTTTAAGACTATCTGAGGTAGTGCACTGTGCTTATGGAGTGTGAAACTTCTTCAGTGGTACTTCAATGAGAAACTTCAACACTGACAAATCATCAAAAATCACATGTATAAGAAAATATTGATGTGAGATTTTGATTGTGATGGGTTTTAATTTTGCTTCTGGAAGCTGTCAGAAATTCACACCCTTTGTGAGAATTGTATATTGTGCATTGTAAGTTCAACAGGAGATTTACGATGTACCGATGTTCTTTGGCATATAACAATGCTTCGTGCTTCTTAAAAGAAGAAACACACAGTAAAGCATGTCTAGATTACATGAATTACCAGCCCTCTGGTTTGTATCCACCTTTAGGTTGTACAGCCTTGTATGGACAGTGAAAGAACCGCTGTGTTACTCAAAATACTGGCTTTTACCCGCAGTAATCTTCAGAAGGTGCTGACATTCACTAATTCAGGAGATGAGGCAGAAATGGTTCATCGGGTGAGCATCATTTTACACAGATAAGTGGGGTTTTTAATTATTAAGATATAACAAACTAAAATATCTTGACTTCTAAGGATAAAGGAGGTTTGTGAATTTGTAATTTAACTACTTCTGCTAAAAACAGCCCAAACCCTGCCCTTCTGCCAGCTAGAAGAAAGGCTGACAGGAATGTCTGACACAGAATGCATTCATGATGACATTTTGAACTATGTTCTGTCTCATTTTGATAAATCCCAATATGGTTCCTCCCCACAGTTACAGCTGTGGATATTGGGTCCCTCCTTCGGGACACAGCCTGCTCCGGCCATAGTGATAAAGAAGGAAATCACTGCCCCTGGCTCGGGGCCATTAATGAAGTGAATCGCTGCCCCTGGACTGGGGCCAGCTTTAGCAAAATGAGTCTCTACCGCTGCTGTAGGGTCTTTAAAGAAATGCAAACAAACCTCAGCGTCACCAGTTCTCTCCATAGAATGCAGGGAGGTCTCTGCTCCAGCACACCTCCTCCTCTCTTTCCTCACTGACCTTGGAGTCTGCATGGTTGTTTCTCTCACTGTTCCTACTCCTTGCACCACCACCAGCCAGAAGAAGAAAGGGCAGAAGAAAGAAGAATGGAGGAAGAAACCTCCTCTTCAGGCTTCTCTTAAAAAGTGATGATGGAGGCTCATTGGCTCAGCCCCAGCAGTGGGTCTGGCTCAGAGCTGGGGAGAGCTGTGAGCAGCTTCTTCCAGGAGCCATCTTTACAGCCCCTTCCCCCTCACCAGAAAAGGCTGTCATGGCAAACCATGACAAAGTGGTTTGGGAAGGACCTTTTTTCTTAATGCTTAAATCAGTGGATGGAGAGATGGAAACAGCCACTGTTAAAGTGATGTCACACTTCACATGCTTTGAGTAGTACACTTACAAGTGTGTATAAACCGTGTGCTTAGCTTTAACAGATGAATGCATGCAGTCTTTGGAAGCTACAGATGCCACTTGTGTGACACATTTCAGTTTTCCTCTCCAAGAATCTTTGCTCATCGTGTACACAGCATGCCTGACAACTTCTGTAATGCGATAAAGGTTTAACAAACCGTTACCAGGTTAATACTGCATTTGATCACAAAGTAGTGGATACACAGAAGCTGTTAAAAATACGTGTGTATTTGTTTTAGGATTCTTCTGTAGACCAAGAGATTACAAAGGCAAAGTCAGTCGTTCTGTTAAGAGAAAACAACGAGTGTGATGCACTTGGGATCCTCCGCTATTTGCAGCAGGCAGAAGCTGAAGTTCCCCCAGAACTGCCTGGTTTGACTGCCAAGGTGCTAAAAGATGAAGAATACCAGAAATTGTCAAGGCCACTGTGTACCCATCTTAAAACATTTGGGACTTGCAGGTAAGGAATTGCCAAGCTTTCTTACCACCCATACTGGTGTAGGAAGGTGGTATATGCCTCAATCATGGCTGCTTCTGTTTTCTTGCTCAATTTTGCTGTTGGATACTTTCATGAAACCATTTTTTGCTCATGACTCTTTTTCTTGTGGTTACTTTTGCATCAGTTTCACTCTTCTTAGATACTGCTACGAAAATCAAAATACCAACATTTTCTGGAGACCAATCTCATGTAGCCTGACAGGATATCATAATTCATTGTCATTCCTGCCCAAGTGTTCTTGAGGGAACTTCAGGCTCTTTTTTGATTAATATTCCTGCCCATAATTGCCCAAGGCTTATGCTTTGCTCTCTCCTCTGTTGTCTTCTATCCCTCCAGATTAGGTAAATAGATGACTTCTCTGAGCTGTGTCTAACTGTTATTGCTTTTTCTCTTGGTTTGGTGTACCAAGAACACATCTTAAATACCTCCTTAGCATATTACCTTCATGTTAATGTAGTACATATTCCACATCTCTTGGGTATTTGGGAGATTTTTAGCTTTTTTAGTTTCTCTGTTGCTTAAGTGTGTGTCAGATTTTCACTTAATCTTTAGCTTGACCTAAAATTGTTTTGTAGGTGGTTCTGAGTTTACCTTAGGTTTTCTCCTGCATTGGAGCCTCATGTTCTATGGGAAGAGGGCATTTGTTCTGTTTATTCCTTTCCTCTATCTATTTAGAACATAAACCAAAATAGGCAAAGATTAAAGGTCCTGTAAATGTCATTATTTTTGTAGTAGAGCAAACACAATCCTCTGGAGTGAAGAAACATTGCAGTGGAAGATCATGCCTGTTTAACAAGAGTTAAAGGGAGGAATTTTCCTTCTCTGTCATGTTGATGCAGACTTCCTGAAAAATGAGTATATTCTGGCCTTGTCAATTGAACCAAATATTTTCTCTATTTGCACTGTCCATAGACATGGGATATAAATTCTCTCTTCTAGATGGAGCAGTTGCTTCCTACTAAGGTGTCATTGTGGTGTTGAAAACAGTTTTGATAGAATCCTGTTACATTCAGACTGCCATTTTTAGTAGTTAAATAGTCATGAAACCTTCCTGGTTACTGGTTTGACTTTGCTATAGTGGTTCTTCACATCTCAGTAACAATTTGTATGTCAAAACTCCCTTCACTTGGCTTTTCAGTCCCTACTTTACTAGATAGTCTTCCTGTACAGCAGTACTGTAGAGTCTGTCTCATCTCCACCTTGGATAATGATTGCTGAGGACAGGGTTGTAGACACTGGTGCTTCCTTTCAAGGTTAGTACTTGGATCTGAGAACTGCTGGGTGGTTTCCTTTTTGGATGAGCTGCTTACACTTTCTTCCTGTCCTGTCTTTTGCTAGAATTCAGGTGTGCTCAAGTCATGCAATCAATGGGTGTTCCCCATTCCCAAAAATCATAGGTTGTGAGAATAGACAATAAAAACTGGGTGGATTCCTTGGTGTCACTCCATTTCTGCCTAATAAATAAGCTTTTGTTGGCAGCTGGTAGTTGAAACTCGTTGATAACCTATAGATACAGTTTGAGTGCTTGAAACCTGGACAGATTTCATAATACTCCTGTTATAAACTTGTACTTCCCTTTTGTGCACTCAAGACAGCAGTTGTGGCCTCTTTCCTCATCTAGTTCTGCTTCTGCTGACTGCAGAGCCTGGATATATGTCTTACAAATCAGTTGTCAATTGGATAAGTCTTCACTGTCTCTTTTGTTTAGAACTCGGTATTATGTTGCTTTCCTTTAAGAATCTCTAGTTGCACTGTGAGAGTTTTAGGGTTTTAGTAAGTGGAAATTACCTTTCTGGTCTTCTTTTCTGTCTGGCCTCATACACTCAGCTGTATCTCAGTACTTGTGCCTAGCATGAGCCTTTGGATGAAATGCAGCCAGCATTTTGTGAATTGGTGTTCTTGATAGCTTATGTCAAGCATTTTCCGTGCAAAAAGAGGGAAGGCGTCACGCTTCCCCAGTCAGTTCTTGTAAATCTCATTGTAAGGTTGGAGAACACTTAAAATTAAGCTTGGATGATGTGAAATGCCTTAGTGGTTAGTAGCTTGACAGGTAATACTGTAGTTCACTAGTGTTCATTTAAGTGGAATACCACCAAGACCTAATAGATCTTGCTCTATAAACCTCTGTCCAGTCTGGACTGGGCTATGGACAGTTACCATTCATAAGGATTCATTCATTCAGGATTATTCCTAATCTTTGGAGTAATAAGAGGTCATCATCTTCTGAAATGCATGTGTACAGCAGTATTTGTCATCTCTTTAGGCTGGAAAGAGGTAGGTCACCTTCAACATGAAAACGTCTCATTAACTTAAGAAACCATCAGTTGTCTTTATAACGTATTTTATGCTTTCAGATTCTGCCTCTCCACGTTGTAAATGCAACAAACTACTTTCGTCGAAGAGAAGATCAGCAGAAGAACCAATATACAATTCTTGCTGAAGGAATTAATGGGTATTTTAAGGAACCTGGTAATAAGATTGCTGTTAAAAATGTGGAGAAGCTGGCATTTCATGGTTTATGTCAGAAAACAGTTGTTCACAGGTAAAAATGTGGATTTGTTTTGGTTTAAATTATTCGTGTGCTCTTTTTAATACAAAGTAATTGAGAACTTTTACTGCTAAGTTAAAGTTAACCCACCATCAAAAGTAGCAAAAAAATCTCTGCTGTACAAATTGTTCTTTAAAAAGCTCTCCCATGCTGCCTGTACTGAAGGGAAGCCAGAATGGCTCCACATACACACCATTGAACATTGTGCTGTGAAAGTTTAATCTTTTTTAAACACAAGGAGGTGAAGAAACTTTACAACTATAATAATTCTTTGTTTCCTCTCCAACTCTGAAGGGCTCAGGTGCTAGATATTTCCCCAAAAGAGAAGGAAAATATGTTCTGTAGTGTCAAAATTAACTATATAGATGAAGGCAGAACATGTCAAGTCCAAAGTTACCAGCTGCTTCACTCACCTGCCAAGTTTCAGTGTCTGCCACCTCAGGCTGGGGACTTTGTAGAGTGACACCCATTGGTAATGAACTGGAGTGGAACCCAAAGGTAATATTTATCAGATTTCCAATGGTATGTTCTTTTATTTCTCTTTGTGTGTTATTTTCTGTAAGAAAGCAGTAATGGACTGCAAACTTAGTTTTCAAATTTAACTCCTCATTAGTATTGACAAGAAATATCTACTATTGGCCAGATTCTGAGAAGTCAGCTTTCTTGGTTTGTTTTCCTGCAGAATCAAGTGAGATTTATGCGATTTTTTTTCTTCAATTCTTCTGAATTCAGTATCTTCTTCCAGAAAACGTTACTGCTGCTTTTGCATCTGTGGGGATTCAACGGGGGAAGGGTAGCCTCTGTAAATGAAACTGTGTTTGAGTACTGTCCCATTCAGGAAGCTCCTTCCTTAATGAGTAACAAAATCTGGTTTTATTTGTTTAATACTCGTGTCATGTTTAAGCTTGGAAGATTTGTTTCATTGCAGTTATTGTAAAGTTATGTTGGAATTCACCTCAAGTGCAGTGACTTTTTTTGCTTAGGTAACTAATTCTATTCATCAAACAGTTAAAGGAGAACTACACAAAGCGAAAGTAGTACTGACCTTGGGAAACACAACTGGGACTGACCCAATGGGAGGTATAGAATTGCAGCATTACAAAATATTTGTATCTAAACTCCTTTACCAAGAGCACCTGTTCTTTTCTTTGCTTCTGTGCGTTCCAAGTTCAATTTGATTCCACACGGTATTCAGGTAATACTGTTGGATAATTTACTGTGGTGGTGTCTGACCCCTGCAACAGGTTTCTCAGAGACTGTAGAGTCTCTGTCCTTGGAAATAAGCAGAAGCAACCAGCATGTGGTCCTGGGTACATGATTCTAGGTGTCCCTGCTTGAGCAGGGAGTTTGGATGAAATTATCTCCAGAGGGCCATTCCAGCCACAGCCATTCTGTGGTAAACTGAGATAACTTCTCATGGCAATAATCTCAGGCATGGGATGAAATTGTTTTAATTATTGGTTTTCTCAGAGCCAACTCTTCAGGTTTTCCTGAAAAGAAAATATTAGTCAGTGCCATGTTTGTATTGTTCTGTCAGTTCCCTGGCCTGTAATAAAGGCACTGGCAAATATTCTTCTGGGTAAGACTGACTAGAAGATAACAGCCCTCCATGCAGTGAGTGTTTCCTCTCAGCATTCTCCTATTCTCCCAAAACATTGTTGGTAGGAGATTGACTTAGAGATGAGTTTTGCTTAAAGAGTTGGTTATTTTTTAATTGTCTGGACAAGTTCATCAGAAAGGCCACCCCTCCATCTCAGGATCGTGACGTGCCTCTTGTGGCTGCTTGGTCCTGTCCAAGAGTACAGTTAGTTAGTGTTTTGGAATGTGTGATGCTGCTTTCCATCTGAGCATTCAGTCAATTTCAGATGAAAAATACAGTGGAAACGGGGAATTACTGGAAGTAATTCTCTTTAGCAGCTTCCTTTCCTATATGGCACATCTCAGCCTTTTTCTGATTGCTATGCTATTGTTTAGAGTATTTCTAACTGTGTCCCCCCAGCAGTTTTCTTCTTCTATTTTGGTCTAGGAAGTTATTCTGTGTGGTGTGTATTTCAGCTGTAACTTGTGTAATCAGGGCTCAGATTGTTTACTTGGTTGCTCTCTTGGTTGTGTTCCATGGAGTTAACTACGAGTTCCTTATGACACTATTATGATGAAAAAGATGGCAATATCTGGAGAAGAATTAAACATGGGAACGTGCCTGTTGGGACATTGGGAGAAAACCAATTACTTCCAGGTATCAATAAATGGGTACATGTTTACAGTTTCACTTAGAGCAGCTTAGAGTTAGAGAGAGACTACTGATGAGTTGTGGTTTCAACTTGGTGTGTTTTGTCGTCCAAGGTCCGGGTTACCAGGCTTCCAGACTTGAAGATGTCAGTTAACGAATACGACGTTCAATCTGAGGGTTTGCCTACAGGTCTCGGAACTGACAATGCAGAACATAGAACACAACTTCAGAAGCTGTGCAGCCACATGAACATATTGGACATGCAGCAAACTTGGAGCCCTTGTAAGAGTTGACAAGGTCTTTTGAGCATACACTTTATGAAAAAAGAATGCTACAATTAAGGAGATGTTTTCATGATTGATATTACTGACTGTGTGTTTCGTTTGAACACAGAAACAATAGTGTTTGTAATATGTCTGCATTCCTGTGACTGTCTGTAGTGGGTCTGGGATGGTAGTGATTTTCCACAGCAGCTCCTGCAGTGCTGTGCTTACTGTTGATATCAATATTATGACTACCGCTCGCACAGCATCAGGGCTGTCCCTCCAGCATTCCTTCCCCCACCTTCACCAATAGCTGTGGGTGGGCATGATCTTGGGAGGGACTATGGCCAGGACAGCTGACCCAGGCTGACCAAGGAGATATTCCATACCCTAAGACATCAGCTCAGGAATATAAACTGGGGGAGAGGAGCAGGAAGGGGAGGCGAGATGTATTTCTGGCCTTCCCAAAGCAACCGCTACGCGTACCGCAGCCCTGCTTCTCGGGAGGTGGCCGGACATCGCTGCTGATGGGAAGTGGAGAGGAACAGCTTTATCTGCTTCTGCTTTGCTTCCCGCGCGCGGCTTTGCTGCTTCTTTATTAAACTGCTTTTATCTCAACCCACGAGACTCCCATCTTATTTTCTCCCCTTCCCTGGCTTGCTGAGGAGGTGGGGGATAAAGCGGTGTGGTGGGCACCTGGCATCCAGCCAGGCTCAAACTACCACACCTACTTACCACTGTAGTTGGGGTCTGTGTACCTGCTTTCTTGTAGTGTCCACACGCAGTGGCATAACTTCTACTGGCAGCCTGTGTGTTTTCAATGGGAACTGAGCAGCTCAAGTGCATGGGATTGGAGATAAGTCCCACAGGAAAGCAGCTGCAAATGTGACACAGTGCAAGATGATAGACTACAATGGGACCTACTTACCACTATAGGTGGAGTCTGCCTTCCTGCTTTCTTGTAGCTCCCATACGCAGTGGTAGAGCTTAACCGACAACATGTGTTATTTCAATGGGAGCTGAGGAGTCCCAGTGAGTGGGAATGGAGATAGCTCCCTCAGGAAAGCAGCTGCAAATGTGACACAGTGCTGGCTGATACACTGCATGGGGATATCACAGCACACGTGGGCACTGCAATGGGGTTCAGTGACATTGCCGCACATGTGGCAATTGCAGAGAGACTGTGTGACATCACAGCAGACGTGGGCATGGCAAAAGTGCTCTATAACATCACATCACCTCTGGACACTCTAACAGTGCTCTGTGACATCACAGAACAGGTGCGCACTGCAACAGGAGTATGTAATACAACAGCCCATCTGGGCTTTGCAGCGGCACTGTGTGACATGACAGCACTTGTGGGCACTGTAGCAGTGCTCTAAGACTTCACATCATATCTGGGCACTGAAACGGGTTTCTGTGGCATCACAGCAGACGTTGTCACTGCAACAGTCTCTGTGACATCACAACTAGGTACTGCAACATGGCTGTGTGACATTGCAGGAGATGTGGACATTGCAGAGGTTGTGCTGTGTGTATTGCATCACAGCACATCTGGGCACCAGTACACTGCTCTGTGACATCATTGCTTATCTAGGCACTGGAATGGGGCTCTGTGACATCACATCACATCCGGACACTGCGGCAGTATTCTGTGATGTCACATCACCTTTGGGCACAGCAACAGTGCTGTGTGACATCACAGGACGTCTGGGCACTGTAGCAGTGCTCTAAGGCTTCACATAATATCTGGGCACTGAAACAGGACTCTCTGACATCACAGCACATCCGGGCACTGCAACAGTGCTCTATAACATCTTATCTCAACTGCACACTGCTACAGTGCTCTGTGACATTACAAGACATCTGAGCACTCAATCACTGCTGTGATATATAACAGCATCACTAGGCACTGGCACGGTGCTCTGTGACATCACAGCACATCTGGGAAAGGCAGCAGTGCTCTGTGACATCACAGAACATGTGCACAGTGCAACAGGACTGTGTAACACAACAGCACATCAGGGCTTTGCAGCAGGGCTGTGTGACCTTACAGCACATCTGGCCACTCCAATAGTGCTCTGTGACATCACAGGACGTCTGGGCACCGGACACACACTGCTCTGAGACTTCACATAGTATCTGGGCACTGAAACGAGACTCTGTCATCACAGCAGACGTGGGCACTGCAACAGTGCTCTGAAACATCCTATCACAAGAGGACATTGCTAGGGTGCCTGTGAGATCACAGCACAAGTGGGAACTGCAGTGGTACTCTGTGACATCACAGCACATCTGGGCAGTGCTACACTGCTCCGTGACATCATAGCACATCTGGGCCCTGCAACAGGGCCGTGTGACATCACAGCACATCTGGGCATGACAAGGGGGTGTGTGAAATCAGAGAACATCTAGGCACTACAACAGGACTGTGTGGCACAGCAGTACATGTGGGCATTGCAGAGGTTGTGCGGTGTGCGTTGCATCACAGCACATCTGGGCAGTGCTACACTGCTCCGTGACATCATAGCATATCTAGGCACTGGAACGGGGCTGTAGGACATCACAGAAAATCTGGGCACTGCAACAAGAGTGTTTGACATCACATCACATCCAGACACTGCCGTGGGGTTCTGCGACGTCCTAGTACTAGGCAGTGCAACAGTGCTCTGTGACATCACAGCACATCTGGGAAAGGCAACAGTACTCTGTGACATCATAAGACATGTGCACTGCAATAGGACTATGTAACGCGACAGCACATCTGGGCTTTGCAGCAGGGCTGTGTGATATGACAGCACATCTGGGCACTGCAATAGTGCTCTGTGACATCACAGCACATCTGGACACTGGACACACAGTGCTCTGAGATTTCACACAATATCTGGGCACTGAAATGAGACTCTGTGACATCACAGCAGACGTGGGCATGGCAACAGTTCTCTATAACATCACATCACCTCTGGATGCCTCAACAGTGCTCTGTGACATCACAGCACATCTGGGTACTGCATCTAGACTGTGTGACATCATAGAATCCTAGAGTGGTAGGGGTTGGAAGGGACCATTAGAGATCATCTAGAGCAACCCCCTCCCCCAGAATTCAGTTCACCTAGATCAGGTCGCACAAGAACGTGTCCAGGCTTGTGCTGAAATCCTCCAAGGAAGGAGACTCCACAAGCCCTCTGGGCAGCCTGTTCTGCAGGGTTTCTTTTTCTTTGTGCAGGGGTTCTTCTTTGTTGCGCGAAACGGGAGTGACCAGACGCCAATCTGATGTGCATCAGCTCCAATTTATTGTCACATCATCATCACTTCTATACCTTTTCAAATGCTTTGTACGTGCCACAATTCATGGCAAATAGTTAATACTAAGCATCACGCACTATGCATAAGGCCTCAAAGTTTCATTTTGGTAACAACTTAAACACCAACCTCACTGTGTTTAAACACCATCCTTATTGTGCTTAAAACATCAGCCTTATTGTGTCTAAAATATCACCCCATCTGTTGGGCCTTCAGTTAGTTTTCTCTCACACTATGGTTATGCTTACCTTACGTTTAGTTACCTTTATATTATTGTTAGTTACATATGTTACCATTTATTAGTCAAGTACAGTCAATCATACAATGCTAAATTGAATGCTATATTCAGTCCTCTAACAACGCTTGGTTTAATGTCCTGTCCTATCTTCTTGCTTTGAGCTTGTTTCTGTTACAATCTGCTGTTTCGGTTTCCCCCTTGCTCAAGCTTGCTATGGATGTGGACGAGGAGGTGCAAGCCGGTCCATCACAACTTTATCCGTCCATAATTAACCTCAACTCCCATTGAAAAAATACAAACTGTCGGTAGAAGTTATACCACTGCGTATGAGAGCTACTAGAAAGCAGGAAGGAAGACCCCAGCTACAGTTGTACGTAGGTCCCATTGTAGACTATCAGCCAGCACTGTGTCCCATTTGCAGCTGCTTTCCTGTGGGAGCTATCTTCAGTCCCACTCCTTTGGACTGCTCAGCTCCCATTGAAAAAATACATGTTGTCGGTTAAGTTATACCACTGAGTATGGGAGCTACAAGAAAGCAGGAAGGCAGATGCCAGCTACAGTAGTAAGAAGGTCCCCATGCAGTCTATCAGCCAGCACGGTGTCACATTTGCAGCTGCTTTGCTGTGGGAGCTATCTTCAATACCACACTCTTTGACTCCTCATCTCCCATTGAAAAAATACATGTGTCTGTTAAGTTACAGCACTGCGTATGGGAGCTACAAGAAAGCAGGAAGGCAGATCCCACCTATGTGAGGAGTTTTGTGGAGGCTTGGCTAGAGAAAAGAGGACATGATAGAATACAGCTGGTTAGGCAGTAAGCATTAAGCGATAAGATATTGGACTCCTGCTCAAGGCCGTGAGAGCAAGAGAGCTGTATGAGAACAGGATGAGAAAGCAGGAGCTTAGTTTGGGTTAAGCAGCCACACGTATCTGGAGTATGTTGAAACAAGGGTGAGGTTTGCACCTAACTGGGAACCAATGATGAGCTTAGCTTTTGCAATATGTATGAGCCTGATTATTGTATCTATAAAAGAGTTGTATCTTTGCAAATAAAGTTGAGACTTGTTGCACTGCAGGGTGGGCTTGTCTCCCGTCGTCTTCAGCAAATGGTGACCCCGACGTGATACGCGAAGGACGTGATATACCGACTGGGCGCCACGGCGGAGCGACGAAGGGGTTCGGGTCCTATGCAGCAAGGACGGCAATAAGCGTGAAAATTGGGAACACGCCGTGCCCTGGGTGACCGTATAGCCGAGCCCGGCCGATACGTGCCGCTGGACCTTGAAGGGCTGCAACAGCGCGCTGACAAATAGGTGTGGAAAGGCAAGCGGCATATGATTTATTTACTGCATTCTTGCAGAAGCGGCAGATAAAGGGTATAGATCTGCAAAAAGACCTACCAGGGTTGTTAGCTTATGGGTATGCTAAGGGAGTGTTTCAGAATCCACAGACAGTGCATGAATTGAGCGAATGGCGTAGATTTGGGGATTTGCTGTGGGAAGCTACCCTGGAGGATGATGAGATAGCTGAAAAGTTAGGGAAGTTTTGGAGCATAGTGCACAATGAGTTGTTGCAACATGAGGCAGAAAAGAAGGCTGCTGAGCACGCATCAGCAGCACAGAGTAAGAACAAAAACGATGAGCGTGACTGGTTCCAATCCACCTCGCTGGCTCCTACCGTCTCAAAAGTAATGCTCCCCACCCCGCGTGTAGAAAATGACCCTGGAGGCACGGACGGGGTACGAGAACCATATGAGCCATCAGCCCCTCCCGAGGAACAAGAGTGCCGGCCTAAAGAGCGAGCCCCCGCCTCCCCCCCCCCCCCCCCCACTTAGTGAGCCTGTCCCTGGGGCAGAGAGTGAACTGGCAGAGGCACCGACAGTAGTGCCGGGAGAGGTGCCGAGAGTAGCGCCGGGAGCAGCGCCGGGAGAAGCGCCGGGAGAGGTGCCGGGAGAGGTGCCGAGAGTAGCGCCGGGAGAGGTGCCGGGAGAGGTGCCGGGAGAGGCGCTGGGAGAGGTGCCGGGAGAAGCGCCGGGAGAGGTGCCGGGAGAGGTGCCGAGAGCAGCGCCGGGAGAGGTGCCGGGAGAAGCGCCGGGAGCAGCACCGAGAGTAGTGTCGGGAGCGGCGCTGAGGCGGATGATACCGAGAGAAAAGAAAAAGGTTCTTCTCTACACAAGAGTTTTACAAAGTCAGAGAGGCGAAGGGGCTTCGGAGCAGAGCCCCCGCGGGAGAGCTGCTTCCCATTCGAGCCCAACCCGCCGAGTTACCCCTGGGACGACTCGCAGGGGAATGCCGAGCGGGCGGAGTCGGGCCGGGGTGCAGCGCAGGATGATCAGAGGAGAGTGGGGGAGGGCGACCCCGTGTTACACTCGACACCATCGGGCATGTGAGGGGAGATAAAGAAAACACGGGAGAGAGTAACAGCGGCTGCGCCACCGGCGCCGCCACGGAGTGAGCCAGACCCCCCGCGCCCCTTCAACCCGCAGCCGCCGCCGCGCAGCCGCTTCCCGCGCCCGGTCGGTGTCTCCGGAGCCCCCCCACACACACCGCGCCGACACCGCCGGCCCCGGCCCTCACGGACCGCTGGGCTCGTCCTTTCCATCCTCAATCCCTTGCCTCAACGAGTGTAAAAACTGTTGGTCGTGATGTTGAAAGCTGCAGGCTTTCGCTCCAAGCCCGGACGGCGAACACCCCAAGGAAGACGAGAGACCGGCTTGTTGCAAAAGCAAGAGGTGAGCTTTATTGCGGAGCTCCGGGCCGTCTCGTATCTCACGCAGGAGATAGAGGAGGCGGCCCCGAGGCTTTGCAGGTAGGGGTTTATATATGCTGGGGATGAGGGACGGAAAATTCCAACACACGCACACAACTTCCCCTTAACCCAGGTGCCCTGCTGGCAAGGTGGGGACAATGGATCCAATTTTCTGAGACATGTTTCTCAGCCCCTGCGGTTTCTGATGCAATGGCCAGGGTTGGTTTCATCATCCTTTCTCGTGGCCTAGTCGGCCTTGCTGTGACTGAGCCTCACCGGCTCCATTTTATTTCATTTTATTCTTTCAGAACAAGTTGTTTTCTGTTGGGATTTAGAGGGGAAAAGTGCGGGTTTGTGGGAGTTGTGAGGGATGACATGAGGTGTGGGGGCAAATCTGAGAGGAAAAGTGAGGTTTGGGTGGCATTTCTGAGGGAAAAGGTGGGATTTGGGTGGAGTTTTGAGGGAAAAGATGAGAATTTTGGGTATTTCTGTGGGAAAAGGTGGGATTTTGGTGGAGTTTTGAGGGAAAAAGTGAGGTTTTGGTAAATTTTTAAAGGGAAAAAGTGGGGTTTGGGTGGATTTTTGAAAAAACCAAATGTTTTGGTGGGGTTTTGAGGGGAAAAGTGGGTTTTTGTGGAAATTCTGAGGGTAAAACTGGAGTTTGGGTGGTGTTTTGAGAGGGAAAATGGCGTTTTGGTGGAGTTTTGAGGGGAAAAAGTGGGGTTTGGTAGAGTTTTGAGGGGAAAGGTGCAGTTTTGGGGAACTTCTGGGGGAAGAAGTGGGGTTTTGGTGCAGTTTTGAGGGAAACAGTGGTGTTTTGGTGGAGTTCTGAGTGAAAAAGTGAGGTTTTGGAGGTATTTTGTGAAGAAAAGTGGGTTTTGGGTGCTATTCTGAGGGAAAAATTGGGATTTTTGGGAACTGCTGGGTAAAAAAGTGCCATCTTGAGGGAAAAAGTGGAGTTTTGGAAGCATTTTGAGGGGAAAAAGTGGGGTTTGGGGGAGTTCTGAGGGATAAAATGAGGTTTTGGTGCAATTATGAGAGAGGAAAAAAAAGGATTTTGGAGGAATTTTGATGCAAATTGCCTTTGCATCAAGCCACTGCAGAGAGCCTCAGGTTCCATCAGAAATCATCTGCTGGTTGTTTCAAGTGCAGAGCACAGAGTCTGGCTAAATGTCCAGCAAGAACTGTAAAGGGAGAATCCCAGGCAACAAATGTGCAAAGGGGGGTGGAAAAGGGAGGGAGAATTCTCAAGTCCAGGTGGCCAAAATGTCAAACCAAAGCCAAAGTAAAGTCCCCAGGAGATCAACAGAAACTTGTCACCACTACAGTGAGAGGGAGACTTTTAAAACACCCATTGTTTGCTCTTCCAGATGCTGGGTTAGTGAGGAAACACTGGGCTGGAGAAGAGCAGGAAAGAACAGGCAGCTGCGTCCTTGAAACACCATCACTCAGTTTTGCTACTACCCAGACGACAGCCAAAGTATGTGCTGTAGAAGATACCACATCTGATGTTTTCCTTTATGTGACAATAAAAGGTGAAAAGGTAAGATATTTTTATCTCTACAAACCTCTTTGTGCACTGTGCTGTAGAAGTTATAACTTTGTGACAAATTTAAGACCGAAAAGTGTTATTTGCAAGTGAATTTTGTAATTTGCCATATACAGTAGAAGTGCAATCATTAACTTACTAGAAGATTTATTTTCTAAATCTGTTGTTTGTGAACTTTGGAATGAATTCTGTGAGGTGGAAACTTGTGAAGCGCTTTGGAAGGTATTGACAAGCAAATGAAGTCCCCCAAGTACTTCAGATGAACAACTATGTGAATTTACTGTACTCTTGTCTTTCTTTGTGATACACTTAAAGATATTTCAAGAAGGCAGTTGCATGGTGTTATGAAAATAAATACAAGTTCATATGTGCATAAGGCTGAATTCCCAAACAGTTGGGAGAAAGGAAGAAAGCTCGTTGCACTTACCAAAGTGCGTAACTCCTGCTAAATCTCTGCTGCAGCTACTGTCAGACTTAAGCAGCTGCGTAGTAGACAAAAATAAATGTGTTTGCAAACTGCTGCCATTTGGAGTATTTTACCAAGACTTTTAACATTAGAGCTGTGGTCTTCACTGTAGACAATAACTTGGATTACATCTTAATTTGAATACCTTCTCTGTTCAGAATCACAGTTGGCAAGTGTCACTTCTCTCTGAGCCAGTGAGAACTTTTAAGTTGAATATTGTTTTTTCCTGCCAGGTTTGGATGCACTCTGAATCAAAGGGACATAAAACTAAGATAGTTTTTCTAAAAATGTTTAAAGCTCATAGAAAACTGAGCACAGAATTTTAGGCAAAAGCATGAAACTGGTAAGTAACACCTGTTTGGAGAACATAGAGGAAGATATGACTAACTTTTCTGCCCTGGAATGAGTACTCTTCAGAAAGCATTTGTACATACTGCATATGTCTTCCTGTTGTCTCCAGCTTCAAGTAAATTCTAAAGCAGTATGTGATGGTGACTTGCTTGTTGATTCTGGTCAGTCAAAGACTTGCGTTTTTTAGGTATGCGTTAATGATGATCTCGTCTTAAGCAGCTTTGCTCATTTTGAGCAAGCTGAAGAGAATGCAGTGAGTTCAGCAGACTCAAACATCATTTAATCTTGACTCTCTTCCAATGAAAGTTGTTAATCCTGCACTTGATTTGAGGACAGTGCTGCTCCAGCAGAAGGTATCAACAGATCCTGAAACAAGTGGGAACCGTGTGTGCTGGCAGCAATCATTCATGCAGTGCATCATTTGTCTTTACCTGGATATATTGACCTACTGTATCAGTTGGAATCCAACAAGTGGAACAAAAGGTATCCTAACAAACACTGCCTATGTATCAGACTTTACAAAGAGCAATCAAATCAGCAGATGCAGGAATATTCTAAAGCGTTTTGTACTTGATAAGACAAAGGTGAGTTGCAGGGTCATTTGTTGATATGCTGAAAAGCATTAGATACTGTTGAAATAACTTGTAGCATTGATCAGTGATACCTTACTGTTTGATTTGAGTTTAGAGGGATTTCTCTACACAGAGGTAACTTGAATGTTTTCTGTGAGTTGTCTTGTTTAAAACAGACTTGAATCACTATAAATATCCTCTGTCCTTGTTCCCTCGGTTCATTCGCATATCTTTATGTAACTACAACTGTCTTTTGGTTGTTCTTTTTGCCATTAGAAAATGAGACAAGCAGAGAAAGAAGTCAGTTGCAACCAACTGTAAAAACACTGGCCTTTCATAGATTCAGATAATCACAAACGTGTTTCTGCATCTTTTAAAATTGTCTTTCTAGATCTTGCTGTATCTGGTTCTGTTCTTGAAAAGACATGACAAAGCTCCAACACAGGTGACAGTGAAACTACCAGATCTGTAAGTGTTAGATTTTCTATTCAAATGTCAGAATGAATTAAGTGAAGCATCTGTAAGGCAGATTAGGAATACTGTAGTCAGCTATCACGTCCTTTTCTGTAACAAATCTGGGACTAACTCTTGATCTAGTTAAAAGAGAACGTTGTCCTTCAAGTTTGTGGTTCTGGTGGTTTTGGTTTTTTAGATTGCAACGATGGACTTTGAACAGGTTGTGTCTCCTTTTGTACTCACTTGCTCTAGTGCTGTGAAGATGTGTAGTGGTTTTGTGTGGCCAGCTTTTGGTAGTTGTTGGGGGAATACAGGGGCGGATTCTTCAAAGAAAGAGCTGCCAGAAGCTATAGCTTGAGCAGTGAACATGAACTGATTCTCCTGTGTGGTTGATGTTCTTGTTGCATGCTTGATTCTTAATGAAGAAAATTCGGTTAGGTAAGAAAACCACCTTGAGCTCAGTAATCTTTTTTTTCTAAAATGTTGCTCTTAAACAGTATTTTACTGCCAGAAAAGGGTTTGTCTTTTCTTGATAGATTGTCCAAACAATCCCAGGATTGCCTTTCAAGGAAAATCCAGCAGTTCACACAGACAGGTATGGTACAGTATGTTACATATTTGAACCAATTGTGTAGCCAGATAATTAGGAGCTGTAGTATGTTTCCAGTTACTCTTCTTAGACAGCTAAAAGGGCAGAGGGTAAGACAAGATGTGTGCACATGGTATTGGGGAAGGAGGCCATTAGAAGCTGCTGATACTTATCCAGACCACAGTAAAAATAGCAATTCTTTCTAAACAGTAGCTTGAAAACAAGGCTGTGATGAGGCAGTACGTTTCTGCACACTCAGCATATTCAGTTGCCTTCTTTTATTCTTAGTGTGATTGATAAAGTTTTCAAGCTGAATGAAATCTGACTGAGTTGACTTGTGCAAGGCTTTTATTATGCTGCAAATCACTTGCTGCATATGTAAACAAGCTGAGGGGTGTTTTTAATTCAAGTTTTAACTGTTGCAAAGATACATTGTTTCATGTTTTTGCAACTTTAAGACACCTTTTTCCTGCAGTCCCATCTGATTTTCTTCTGAAGTTGAGGAACCCACCAATTGTCTTGGTTAAAAAGCCTTTGGGTTATTTTCAGATACCTAAAACCTAATAGTAAATTTTACATCCAAAATGGTACTTTTTGATTTCTTCTTTCATATTTGAGGGTTTTTGTTGGCACAGGTAATACATCAGAGATATTTTGTAGGTGAACTGTTTCATGCCATTTTAGAAATATTGGTGATATTTATCGATTACACTTTCCTTTTGCATTTCCATTGAATTTAATATTTGTATATTTCTCAGGCTTCAGCAGTGCTTAAATTCTGATCCTTTGAACACACATAGAACTGAAAATGAGCAACAGGTAATTCCAGGATATAACTTCCATTTAAACCTCTGCAAACATGTGTCATATATGTGGAGGTGTGGGTAGTGTTGAGGCTACAAGAGTGGTCATTGTGGAGGGACTCTGTGGAGGGACACCAGGGACTGAATCCAGCCACATCAGCAACAAGACCAGACCAAAGGTCAGCAAGCCAGCAAAGTTGGTGGTGCCTCTGTGAAAATATGAAGGGCAAAAAAAAATGCAGGGGAAGAGACAAAAAGAAAAAAAGCAAGAAACAGAGGCAATGGCCAAGTCAGGGGACAGTAGGAGTCTCAGCACTGTTCTGTGTGACGTGTGTGTGAGTTGTACTTCATTTGTGTTTACATTTCTTTGGCTAATTCTTCTCAAAAAAAATAGTTTTTAAGTTGGATGTAAGCTCAAACCCATTTACTAAGTATTGCCTTTGTCATCTATTTCATATGGTTTCAGAGTTTTCAAAATCTTGAAGAAAGAAACTTTGTCTTTCTTGGCAAGAAAATGAAGCCACCATCAGTTCTTGAAACAGCACCACTTCTTGAAGATCTGGAAAGGGTAATGCTAACGTAATACATTACATTTAGCATTTTTAAGACTAGTATCGTACCTTAACTTTCAGATACTAAATACTATAGTAGCTAATTTTGATTGAGGAATGTGTAGGAGGTTGTTCATACGGTTGAGTAAATTATGCTTCAGAGAGACTGTAGAATTGTACAGTTTCATCTGATCTATCAACCACTGCTACAAATGATGGCATTTGAATGAGATGTAAGAATTTAAGTCCTCATCTCAGAAGAACTCTTATCATATTGTGTGTTAAGGAAATGTATTATGCAGTGGGTCAAAGGCTTTTAAATTGCTCATTGCTTTGTGTTGCCTTGTTGGTGTTTCAAGCACACGATTTTCAGGTAGAACTCTTTATTTCTCTTTCTGTAGGAACTTGGAAAAAAAGATTAGGCCGTAACTCCACTGAATCTTACTGTTGGCCACCAATAGCTCAAGGATGTGATGTAGTTGCCATCTCATATCAGGGAAATAATCCTTTCTTGTATATTCCACCAATTCTTACACTTTTGCAGTCGAGCAGTTGCTACAAACCTTGAGAAACAGGAGTGGAGGATGTATATATTAGAGTACTGGAGGTTTTGTGTTCTAAGGTGCAAATGTCAATGAATGATCCAAAAGGTAGTGCATGTTGAGAATGGGTGCATCTCATGTAGTCTTAGAGTATCTTCATGATGCTTCCCAGGTTATTTAGGCCATCTGCTTAGACATTGACAGAGATGGACTGCGTGAGTGTGGCAGTCTGTAACTTATTTATCAAGTAATATCTAACAAGTGGTTAATGTCATATCACTTGGATACTCGATGAAGCTTGATTTTTAAGGGGCTGTTACATAGTGAAATGGAAATGTCTGGTTTGATTTTTAAAACATTGTCATTCATTTTCTACTACATTAGATCACAGAAACATAGACTTACTGAGGCTGTAAGGGACCACTGAAAATGGCTGACACAGCTCCAAGTAAGACAAGATGTTTCTGCTTCTATGAAACTTTTGGACCTTTCACCGTGTGTTGCTGCACATCCATTTGTCTCCAGCTTGGTGCACGGTTCCTCGGGCCTGTACCATCTGCATTGAAGAGGTGATATGGTGTTAAAAGCTTCTGTTTGAAGCATTGAAAGGCCTGTTTTGCAGATTTTAGTTTTGCCCTAAATTCTGAAACAGTACAATGACTAAGATTCTAAACAGTTGTCTCATGCTATACTGTAACTCTTTTGTACATGCACACCTAGCCACTAGCACTTATCTTGTGTCCTGGGTGGAAGAAGGCACGACTTGGTTTTGAGCTACTGAAAACATACCAAAGATGCTCCAGACTGCTTCATCCAATGTTGTTAATGCTTGGGCAGAAGAAAGAAGCAGCTAAAAGTGTGAAAATCCAAAGATGTAAGAATACTTCTGTCGTCTTAATGACACTTGAATGCAATGTAGGCTGTCTTAATTGCATAAAACTGTAAGAAATGAAGATACAATATTGGCATTATTTTGTTGTTAAAACCAAACTACTAAAGGCTATGCTTGAATGTGTTTAGATATTTACCTTCTGTCGATCTGGTTCTACCATGGTCTTGTTGGGAAATGAAATGACATCCTGCTCTGTAAAGCTGTTAACAAAGACTTTTCAGTGTTTCAGAAACACAGTTTTGCGTACTCAGATCTTAAAGACACCCAGGGGTAAAGAAATAGAAGCGAACTAAAATGACTGTTGACTAGAAGTCAGAACATGGAGTTATATGGTCCCTATTTAAAAAAAAACAAAACAAAAACCCCAACCAAAAATCCAAACACACACAAATATCCAAACAAAAATACCTTACCACCAAAACCAACCAAAAAAACCTTCCCATAACTTCAAGATGATGCATCTGAAATGCAGTTGAGACCTTTTTGATAAAACTAGTGTGTCATGTGGAATGTAAATTAATGTTAACAGTTGTCCTTTACCGACTTGTAGGTGAGGTAATAGTGCCTGGACCATATTGCCTCCTGAGACTGTCTGAACGTCACACACTGTTTCGTAATCTTTGCCATCTTGTTCTTGATGAGGTTGAGGTGCTGTTCTCTGATACTCCTGAACAGGTAAATAGCTTACATGTTCAGATGGTAAAATACTATTCAATTGTGCAAGTGTCTTGAAAGCAAGTGTCACCCACTGAAAACAAACACCTTCCTGAACCCCAGTGGTAGAGTTGAAAAGAAAATGAAGTTTGAAAACCTCACATTTGTATACTTCTGGCAGAATGAAGTATTGGAGAAGTGGAGTTGTAATCAGTGAAAGCAGACTTTGCCTTGTTTTTTTCTTTAATCAGTGAGCCCTGTCTTGCCCTGGTCTAAGCTACTGCTCCATTATGCTGTTGTCTTTTGCTGTGGATGGTTTCCAAAGCAGATGACTTTTGTTTTTGTTCCATTTGGTAGCGGTGGTTTCAGTGTAGGGGTCTTTAATGTGCTTTAAGGTCTTGTCTGTAAGAAACTTCATTTTTCCTCTTAGCAGCACTGTTTAAACAGTAGAATGAAAGGCAGAAGTGAATGATCAAATAGTCTTGGAAGCATTTTCTTGGATTCTTGGGTCCTAATGACAGTGCAGATAGAAGAAGGAGCTGATCACAGTCTTCTAAGAGGAACAGCATCAAGTTCCATGTTGACAAGGATGTATCAGTATCAGATTTTTTTAAAATCATTAACCTTCTAATATTATCTGTTAAAAAATTGGTGATAAGACTAAAGGGCTGTGCTTCTAGCTGTGATAAGCTAGAGAAATTCCTTAGTGGAAACAGGTTGCCCAATTTGCTGTATGTGAAGCTGTTAAATGTGCCTTTGTAGCAGCAAATATCAAGTCATAAATTAGATGATATGTCTTCTTTATCCAGTGGGCTATTGCTGTTTTCTCTTCAGACTGCTCTTTCTGTTGTGCTATTGGACTTCCTGAGACGGAGTGTGGATATAAGATTAAAATTGTGGGAAAGGTAGTTCTCAGTTTCTCAAAAACATTTGTCTTGAATAGGAAAAACAAAGATGCTCTTTCAGCGGGGAATGGTCATTTGAAAATGTTTGAGCTATTTGATAAAGATTTGATTGTAGCTCTTCTAAAGTATTGTTACAGAAAGGGTATGTTATTGCAGCTTGTCCTGGTTTAGGCCCATCAGGGAACAAAGACCACGATTAGGGGGAGTGGGTTGCAGTGAAGACCCGGTAACGAGTTTGCGGACTCTCCCCCCCCCCCCCCCCCGCCCTGGCTCCTGGGTTCACACCGACCTCCGCCTGGCTGGGCCAATCTGGCGCCTCTGCCAGCGCTATTTAGGGGACGGGAATGTGAAATGCGAGGCAGGAGGTGTAAGAGTGACACGAGATGGAGGTGACCACGCGGACCCTTCAGCCAGAGAAGGAGGAAGGAAGGAGAAGCAACAGAGCAGAGACTCCTCTGCAAGCCATGACGAGAATGCAGCTGTGCCCCTGCAGCCTATGGAGATCCATGGCAGGAGCGAGAGTTCCCAGCAGCTCTGTGTGAGTGAGCCCGGATGGGAGAGGGACTGTGTGGGGAGGGGCCATGGCCCAGGCCGTGCTGGAGAGCCTGCACGCCGCAGAGCAGCCCCACACGAGAGGCAGAGACGAGCTGCAGCCTTTGGAGTCAGTGGGCATCGGAGCAGCCTGTGCAGGGCTGCCATGCGTGTGAGTTACCCCACGGACTCGCAGGGAGGACTGGTGTGGAGTTCACCGGTCCTGAGGAGGGACAAACGGCAGAAGCTATGGAGAACAGACTAACTGAGATCTCCACTGCCTGCCCCCCCGAACCGTTCAGGGGGGGACAAGGTAAAAACCCCGGGATCAGGGCTCTGAGCCCGGGAAGAGGGGAGGGGTGGCAAGAAGGTGTTCTTCAAAAGGCTGGTTGGACTCTTCATTGATGTATTGCTCCGTGTTGTTTCATTTTGGTTATGTTTTGGGTTTTTGGGGGTATGTTTTAGTTGATGTTGCATTACACTGTTTCTCTGTTTTCTTCCCCAAACCGAGTGGCCTGGTCTGCTTTGTCCTGAACCTTAAGCGGCAATTAAGCTCTCCCTACCCTTGAGCAATTCTCAGCCACTTGGGTACTCGGGGCTAATCGTGGCCTTTGTTCCCTGATGGGCCTAAACCAGGACAATTTCTGAGAAGAAAAGTGAGGTTTTGTTGGAGTTTTAGGAGAAAAAGTGGGTTTTGGTGCAGTTTTGCAGGGAAAAGTGTAGTTTGGAAGAGTTTTGAGAGGAAAAGTGGGGATGGAGTACATTTCTGAGGGCTAAAAGCAGTGGAGTTCTGGGATCAAATGAGGTTTTGGTGCAATTCTGAGGAGAAAAGGTGGGATTTGGGTGGAGTTTTGAGGGAAAAAGTGGGGCTTTGGTAAATTTTTAAAGGGAAAAAGTGGGATTTGTGTGGATTTTTGATAAAACAAGTGTATTGATGGGGTTTTGAGGGGAAAAGTGGGGTTTTGGTGGAGTTTTGAGGGGGGAAAAATGGGGTTTGGTAGAGTCTTGAGGGGAAAGGTGCAGTTTTGGGGAACTTCTGGGGGAAGAAGCGGGGTTTTGGTGCAGTTTTGAGGGAAACAGTGGTGTTTTGGTGGAGTTCTGAGTGAAGAAGTGAGGTTTTGGAGGTGTTTTCCGAGGAAAAGTTGGTTTTGGGTGCTATTCTGAGGGAAAAAGTGTGATTTTTGGGAACTGCTGGGTAAAAAAGTGCCATCTTGAGGGGAAAAAGTGGAGTTTTGGAAGCGTTTTGAGGGGAAAAAGTGGGGTTTGGGGGAGTTGTGAGGGATAAAATGAGGTTTTGGTGCAATTCTGAGAGAAAAACAAGGATTTTGGAGGAGTTTTAATGCAAATTGCCTTTGCATCAGGCCAGTGCAGAGAGCCTCAGGTTCCATCAGAAATCATCTGCTGGTTGTTTCAAGTGCAGAGCACAGAGTCTGGCTAAATGTCCAGCAAGAACTGTAAAGGGAGAATCCCAGGCAACAAATGTGAAAAGGGGGGTGGAAAAGGGAGGGAGAATTCTCCAGTCCAGGTGGGCAAAATGTCAAACCAAACCCAAAGTCCCCAGGAGATCAACAGAAACTTGTCACCACTGCAGTGAGAGGGAGACTTTTAAAACACCCGTTGTTTGCTCTTCCAGATGCTGGGTTAGTGAGGAAACACTGGGCTGGAGAAGAGCAGGAAAGAACAGGCAGCTGCGTCATTGAAACACCATCACTCAGTTGCTACTACCCAGACGACAGCCAAAGTATGTGCTGTAGAAGATACCACATCTGATGTTTTCCTTTATGTGACAATAAAAGGTGAAAAGGTAAGATATTTTTATCTCTACAAAGCTCTTTGTGCACTGTGCTGTAGAAGTTATAACTTTGTGACAAATTTAAGACCGAAAAGTGTTATTTGCAAGTGAATTTTGTAATTTGCCATATACAGTAGAAGTGCAATCATTAACTTATTAGAAGATTTATTTTCTAAATCTGTTGTTTGTGAACTTTGGAATGAATTCTGTGAGGTGGAAACTTGTGAAGCGCTTTGGAAGGTATTGACAAGCAAATGAAGTCCCCCAAGTACTTCAGATGAACAACTATGTGAATTTACTGTACTCTTGTCCTTCTTTGTGATACACTTAAAGATATTTCAAGAAGGCAGTTGCATGGTGTTATGAAAATAAATACAAGTTCATATGTGCATAAGGCTGAATTCCCAAACAGTTGGGAGAAAGGAGGTGTGGTAGTTTGAGCCTGGCTGGATGCCAGGTGCCCACCGCACCGCTTTATCCCCCACCTCCTCAGCAAGCCAGGGAAGGGGAGAAAATAAGATGGGAGTCTCGTGGGTTGAGATAAAAGCAGTTTAATAAAGAAGCAGCAAAGCCACGCGCGGGAAGCAAAGCAGAAGCAGATAAAGCTGTTCCTCTCCACTTCCCATCAGCAGCGATGTCCGGCCACCTCCCGAGAAGCAGGGCTGCGGTATGCGTAGCGGTTGCTTTGGGAAGGCCAGAAATGCATCTCGCCTCCCCTTCCTGCTCCTCTCCCCCAGTTTATAATACTGAGCTGACATCATATGGTATGGAATATCTCCTTGGTCAGCCTGGGTCAGCTGTCCTGGCCATAGTCCCTCCCAAGATCATGCCCACTCACAGCTATTGGTGAAGGTGGGGGAAGGAATGCTGGAGGGACAGCCCCGATGTTGTGCAAGCGGTAGTCATAATATTGATATCAACAGTAAGCACAGCACTGCAGGAGCTGCTGTGGAAAATCAGTACCGTCCCAGACCCACTACAGTCTCCACCCCTTATTCCATACCATTTATGTCATGCTCAGACAAACCATCTTAACGATCCATATACATTCTTATATACTCTCATTAACCAGTACCCCCACTCTTCAACAGACAAACATCATTCTTGTATTCCCTCTTGCATCTTGCATCCAACAAACAAACAACATTCTTATATCTTTCATCCTCTGTAGATGTTCACTGGAGCAGGCCATAACTTCTGTCTCATCCATCAAGATGGATATCCAAGCCAGGGGAAACAGTATGTTCAGTGTTGGGCACCAGCACCGGCTTGGTTTGTCCACTTGTCCGGTTTTTCTTGCAAAGTTCATCTACAACAGATAACTCACATAACAGGTTATTTTTCCCCCAAGGTTAAGTCTCCTTGAGGTACACATCGAGTTTCCCCATCCTTTCTCATCACCCACCAAGTACAGCCAGGCCCTTGAGCAAAGACAATCCCACGAATGGGTTTGCCTTTTCCCATGGGAGGTGCAACCCATACTGCCTTCCCCAGCCATTTCCCTGGGTGCACTACGGGGACCTTGTCTCCTCCCACAGTATGTAGTGGTTTTGTTTGGGCAGGACCAGGACGGTGAGTTGAACCTCTGCTATTGACCAGCCAAGTGGCTTCTGCTGAATTTTTATCCCACTGCTTCCATGCCCCATTGCCCAGTGCTCTCAACATGGTCTTAAGAGCTTCCATCTTTGTCAGCTTCACTGCTGGACACCACTGCTAGGGTCCGGTCCAGAGATGGCGGGCGTTCTTCACCGGCAGGGGACTGCTCTGCGATCGCACCCAAAACGTCTGAGACATCAGGGCTCTGCTCAGGAGGATCTTCTCCAGCCCCAGCGTGAGCAGCGGCCAGATCTCCGCGTCGGCGCAGAGCGGCCACCGGCGGCGCTGAGAGCCGAAACGACGATCTGACGGAGGCGCGACCGCGGCGGCCGCAGCGGTGTGTGTATCCGAGGGCAACGCTGAGGCGGTCGTTGGCTGAGGTTGCGGAGCGAGGTCGGCGTCGGAGCCGCAGCTGTCCAGCGGCAGCACTAGGAGTGTCATAAAGTGTGGTGGCTGCGGGCGAGAGGGCTGCGGCCGCGGGCGAGCGGGCTGCGGCTGCGGGCGAGAGGGCTGCGGCTGCGGGCGCCCGCGACGGGTTGCGCCGACGTGCAGCAAGCCGCCCCTTCGGCGCCCCCGTGCCAGCCCGACCGTCCGCCCGCTTCCTCCGGCACTGCCGGCTCCTCGTCTGGCAGCCACTCTGAGGTGGTCGCCGCTGTTCCATCCCCGGCCGTGGCTTCCTCCTGCTTCGTGGAGTGGGTGGCCGCCGCCTTGACCTGCTGCGCCTCGGCGGGCGCCGTCGGGGTGTCTGCCGCGATCCGCATCAGGCGCAATATCAGCGGCTTCGGCGGGAGCTAGCTCCGGTACTGCTGGCCAGCCAGCAAGTCCTAGAGAAACCGGCCGGCCGACCAGCCAACTCGCTCGCCCTCCCTCCCGGCCCCGGCCTCCGCCCTACCCCGACAGAAGCCTCCAGTTGATGAATCAACTCACGGATGGGAGTCAGGGAATCTCGGATCGTGCGATATTGTCTCCGGTGCACTGTCCTGGTAGCAATTGGTACCTGTTGCTCTTGAACTTGCAGCAATCCCACAACAAAAGGGTCTTCTGAGAGGCCAGGTAAATTAGAGAGTTGTTTGATTTTCTCTGTATCTACAGTGGCTATACCAAAAGCCCATCGATACCCCTTGGGGTCTTTGAAGTACCCTCTCCTGAGGTAATCTATGCCAAGAATACAAGGGGCCTCTGGACCAGTCACAATGGGGTGTTTTTTCCATTTGTCCCCTGTTAAGCTCACTTCAGCCTCTAATACAGATAATTCTTCACATCCCCCTGTCACTCCAGAGATCCAGACAGAATCTGTGCCTCTATACCTTGATGGCATCAATGTACACTGTGCCCCTGTGTCTACTAAGGCTTTATACCTTTGTGGGTTTGATGTGCCAGGCCATCGAACCCACACAGTCCAGTAGATTCGGTCATCCCTTTCCTCCTCCTGGCTGGAGGCAGGGACACTCTGTTTCTGTTCTTCATCAGAGTATTCGCTATCTGATCCTTGCAATTGCAGACCTGAAGTCTCCTCATTGGCATCGAAGGAAGTAGTTGCAGTTCTTCTATGTCTGGGAGATTGTTGATGGTCCTCTTTTGTTTTGGCAGCCACTCTGCTGACAGCCCTCTTGGGAGGTCCTTTTCTAACAGCTGTCTTCCCCCTTAGTTCACATACACGCGCTTCCAGCTTAAAAGTGGGTTCACCATCCCACTTCCTCATATCCTCTCCTTGGCCACGCAAAAAGAGCCAGAGTTCATTTCGCGGTGTACTCCTGCGTCTGGGACTTCCCTTTCCCCTGGTCGGGACAGTGGATAACTGAATTCTTGAGGCAGATCTGACAGTCAGGCCATCATCCCACACTGATGAGGAGGTGCAGAGGCTCTCTTCATAGTTCTGTAAATGTCCATGTTTTGGGGCTTTTGTTTAAGACTATCTGAGGTAGTGCACTGTGCTTATGGAGTGTGAAACTTCTTCAGTGGTACTTCAATGAGAAACTTCAACACTGACAAATCATCAAAAATCACATGTATAAGAAAATATTGATGTGAGATTTTGATTGTGATGGGTTTTAATTTTGCTTCTGGAAGCTGTCAGAAATTCACACCCTTTGTGAGAATTGTATATTGTGCATTGTAAGTTCAACAGGAGATTTACGATGTACCGATGTTCTTTGGCATATAACAATGCTTCGTGCTTCTTAAAAGAAGAAACACACAGTAAAGCATGTCTAGATTACATGAACTACCAGCCCTCTGGTTTGTATCCACCTTTAGGTTGTACAGCCTTGTATGGACAGTGAAAGAACCGCTGTGTTACTCAAAATACTGGCTTTTACCCACAGTAATCTTCAGAAGGTGCCGACATTCAGTAATTCAGGAGATGAGGCAGAAATGGTTCATCGGGTGAGCATCATTTTACACAGTTAAGTGGGGGTCTTCCTGTACAGCAGTACTGTAGAGTCTGTCTCGTCTCCACCTTGGATAATGATTGCTGAGGGCAGATGTGTAGACACTGGTGCTTCCTTTCAAGGTTAGTACTTGGATCTGAGAACTGCTGGGTGGTTTCCTTTTTGGATGAGCTGCTTACACTTTCTTCCTGTCCTGTCTTTTGCTAGAATTCAGGTGTGCTCAAGTCATGCAATCAATGGGTGTTCCCCATTCCCAAAAATCATAGGTTGTGAGAATAGACAATAAAAACTGGGTGGATTCCTTGGTGTCACTCCATTTCTGCCTAATAAATAAGCTTTTGTTGGCAGCTGGTAGTTGAAACTCGTTGATAACCTATAGATACAGTTTGAGTGCTTGAAACCTGGACAGATTTCATAATACTCCTGTTATAAACTTGTACTTCCCTTTTGTGCACTCAAGACAGCAGTTGTGGCCTCTTTCCTCATCTAGTTCTGCTTCTGCTGACTGCAGAGCCTGGATATATGTCTTACAAATCAGTTGTCAATTGGATAAGTCTTCACTGTCTCTTTTGTTTAGAACTCGGTATCATGTTGCTTTCCTTTAAGAATCTCTAGTTGCACTGTGAGAGTTTTAGGGTTTTAGTAAGTGGAAATTACCTTTCTGGTCTTCTTTTCTGTCTGGCCTCATACACTCAGCTGTATCTCAGTACTTGTGCCTAGCATGAGCCTTTGGATGAAATGCAGCCAGCATTTTGTGAATTGGTGTTCTTGATAGCTTATGTCAAGCATTTTCCGTGCAAAAAGAGGGAAGGCGTCACGCTTCCCCAGTCAGTTCTTGTAAATCTCATTGTAAGGTTGGAGAACACTTAAAATTAAGCTTGGATGATGTGAAATGCCTTAGTGGTTAGTAGCTTGACAGGTAATACTGTAGTTCACTAGTGTTCATTTAAGTGGAATACCACCAAGACCTAATAGATCTTGCTCTATAAACCTCTGTCCAGTCTGGACTGGGCTATGGACAGTTACCATTCATAAGGATTCATTCATTCAGGATTATTCCTAATCTTTGGAGTAATAAGAGGTCATCATCTTCTGAAATGCATGTGTACAGCAGTATTTGTCATCTCTTTAGGCTGGAAAGAGGTAGGTCACCTTCAACATGAAAACGTCTCATTAACTTAAGAAACCATCAGTTGTCTTTATAACGTATTTTATGCTTTCAGATTCTGCCTCTCCACGTTGTAAATGCAACAAACTACTTTCGTCGAAGAGTAGATCAGCAGAAGAACCAATATACAATTCTTGCTGAAGGAATTAATGGGTATTTTAAGGAACCTGGTAATAAGATTGCTGTTAAAAATGTGGAGAAGCTGGCATTTCATGGTTTATGTCAGAAAACAGTTGTTCTCGGTAAAAATGTGGATTTTTTTTTGGTTTAAATTATTCATGTGCACTTTTTAATACAAAGTAGTTTAGAACTTTTACTGCTAAGTTAAAGTTAACCCACCATGAAAACTAGCAAAAAAATCTCTGCTGTACAAATTGTTCTTTAAAAAGCTCTCACATGCTGCCTGTGCTGAAGGGAAGCCAGAATGGCTCCACATACACACCACTGAACATTGTGCTGTGAAAGTTTAATCTTTTTTAGACACAAGGAAGTGAAGAAACTTTACAACTATAATAATTCTTTGATTCCTCTCCAACTCTGAAGGGCTCAGGTGCTAGATATTTCCCCAAAAGAGAAGGAAAATATGTTCTGTAGTGTCAAAATTAACTATATAGATGAAGGCAGAACATGTCAAGTCCAAAGTTACCAGCTGCTTCACTCACCTGCCAAGTTTCAGTGTCTACCACCTCAGGCTGGGGAATTTGTAGAGTGACACCCATTGGTAATGAACTGGAGTGGAACCCAAAGGTAATATTTATCAGATTTCCAATGGTATGTTCTTTTATTTCTCTTTGTGTGTTATTTTCTGTAAGAAAGCAGTAATGGACTGCAAACTTAGTTTTCAAATTTAACTCCTCATTAGTATTGACAAGAAATATCTACTATTGGCCAGATTCTGAGAAGTCAGCTTTCTTGGTTTGTTTTCCTGCAAAATCAAGTGAGATTTATGTGATTTTTTTTCTTCAATTCTTCTGAATTCAGTATCTTCTTCCAGAAAACGTTACTGCTGCTTTTGCATCTGTGGGGATTGAACAGGGGAAGGGTAGCCTCTGTAAATGAAACTGTGTTTGAGTACTGTCCCATTCAGGAAGCTCCTTCCTTAATGAGTAACAAAATCTGGTTTTATTTGTTTAATACTGGTGTCATTTTTAAGCTTGGAAGATTTGTTTCATTACAGTTATTGTAAAGTTAAGTTGGAATTCACCTCAAGTGCAGTGACTTTTTTTGCTTAGGTAACTAATTCTATTCATCAAACAGTTAAAGGAGAACTACACAAAGCGAAAGTAGTACTGACCTTGGGAAACACAACTGGGATTGACCCAATGGGAGGTATAGAATTGCAGCATTACAAAATATTTGTATCTAAACTCCTTTACCAAGAGCACCTGTTCTTTTCTTTGCTTCTGTGTGTTCCAAGTTCAATTTGATTCCACACGGTATTCAGGTAATACTGTTGGATAATTTACTGTGGTGGTGTCTGACCCCTGGAACAGGTTTCTCAGAGACTGTAGAGTCTCTGTCCTTGGAAATAAGCAGAAGCAACCAGCATGTGGTCCTGGGCACATGATTCTAGGTGTCCCTGCTTGAGCAGGGAGTTTGGATGAAATTATCTCCAGAGGGCCATTCCAGCCACAGCCATTCTGTGGTAAACTGAGATAACTTCTCATGGCAATAATCTCAGGCATGGCAATAATCTTATTAAAATTGTTTTAATTATTGGTTTTCTCAGAGTCAACTCTTCAGGTTTTCCTGAAAAGAAAATATTACAGTCAGTGCCATGTTTGTATTGTTCTGTCAGTTCCCTGGCCTGTAATAAGGGCACTGGCAAATAGTCTTCTCAGTAAGACTGACTAGAAGGTAACAGGCCTCCGTGCAGTGAGTGTTTCCTCTCAGCATTCTCTTATTCTCCCAAAACCTTGTTGGTAGGAGATTGACTTAGAGATGAGTTTTGCTTAAAGAGTTGGTTATTTTTTAATTGTCTGGACAAGTTCATCAGAAAGGCCACCCCTCCATCTCAGGATCATGACGTGCCTCTTGTGGCTGCTTGGTCCTGTCCAAGAGTACAGTTAGTTAGTGTTTTGGAATGTGTGATGCTGTTTTCCATCTGACCATTCAGTCAATTTCAGATGAAAAATAAAGTGGAAACGGGGAATTATTGGAAGTAATTCTCTTTAGCAGCTTCCTTTTCTATATGGCACATCTCAGCCTTTTTCTGATTGCCATGCTTTTTTTTAGAGTTTTTCTAACTGTGTCACCCCAGCAGTTTTCTTCTATGTTTTGGTCTAGGAAGTTATTCTGTGTGGTGTGTATTTCAGCTGTAACTTGTGTAATCAGGGCTCAGATTGTTTACTTGGTTGCTCTCTTGGTTGTGTTCCATGGAGTTAACTACGAGTTCCTTACGACATTATTATGATGAAAAAGATGGCAATATCTGGAGAAGAATTAAACATGGGAACGTGCCTGTTGGGACACTGGGAGAAAACCAATTACTTACAGGTGTCAATAAATGGGTACATGTTTAAAGCTTCACTTAGAGTAGCTTAGAGTTAGAGAGAGACTACTGATGAGTTATGGTTTCAACTTGATGTGTTTTGTCATCCAAGGTCCAGGTTACCAGGCTTCCAGACTTGAAGATGTCAGTTAACAAATACGACATTCAATCTGAGGTTTTGCCTACAGGTCTGGGAACTGACAATGCAGAACATAGAACACAACTTCAGAAGCTGTGCAGCCACATGAACATATTGGACATGCAGCAAACTTGGAGCCCTTGTAAGAGTTGACAAGGTCTTTTGAGCATACACTTTATGAAAAAAGAAGGAGATGTTTTCATGATTGATATTACTGACTGTGTGTTTCGTTTGAACACAGAAACAATAGTGTTTGTAATATGTCTGCATTCCTGTGACTGTCTGTAGTGGGTCTGGGACGGTAGTGACTTTCCACAGCAGCTCCTGCAGTGCTGTGCTTACTGTTGATATCAATATTATGACTACCGCTCGCACAGCATCAGGGCTGTCCCTCCAGCATTCCTTTCCCGATCTTCACCAATAACTGTGGGTGGGCATGATCTTGGCACGGGCCATGGCCAGGACAGCTGACCCAGGCTGACCAAGGAGATATTCCATACCCTAAGACATCAGCTCAGGAATATAAACTGGGGGAGAGGAGCAGGAAGGGGAGGCGAGATGCATTTCTGGCCTTCCCAAAGCAACCGCTACGCGTACCGCAGCCCTGCTTCTCGGGAGGTGGCCGGACATCGCTGCTGATGGGAAGTGGAGAGGAACAGCTTTATCTGCTTCTGCTTTGCTTCCCGCGCGCGGCTTTGCTGCTTCTTTATTAAACTGCTTTTATCTCAACCCACGAGACTCCCATCTTATTTTCTCCCCTTCCCTGGCTTGCTGAGGAGGTGGGGGACAGAGTGGTGTGGTGGGCACCTGGCATCCAGCCAGGCTCAAACTACCACACCTACTTACCACTGTAGTTGGGGTCTGTGTACCTGCTTTCTTGTAGTGTCCACACGCAGTGGCATAACTTCTACTGGCAGTCTGTATGTTTTCAATGGGAACTGAGCAGCCCAAGTGCATGGGATTGGAGATAAGTCCCACAGGAAAGCAGCTGCAAATGTGACACAGTGCAAGATGATAGACTACAATGGGACCTACTTACCACTATAGGTGGAGTCTGCCTTCCTGCTTTCTTGTAGCTCCCATACTCAGTGGTAGAGCTTAACCGATACCATGTATTTTTTCAATGGGAGCTGAGGAGTCCCAGTGAGTGGGAATGGAGATAGCTCCCTCAGGAAAGCAGCTGCAAATGTGACACAGTGCTGGCTGATACACTGCATGGGGATATCACAGCACACGTGGGCACTGCAATGGGGTTCAGTGACATTGTCGCACATGTGGCAATTGCAGAGAGACTCTGTGACATCACAGCAGACGTGGGCATGGCAAAAGTGCTCTATAACATCACATCACCTCTGGACACTCTGACAGTGCTCTGTGACATCACAGCACATCTGGGTACTGCATCCAGGCTGTGTGACATCATCGAATCGTAGAATGGTAGGGGTTGGAACGGACCATTAGATATCATCTAGACCAACCCTCTCCCCCACAATCAAGTTCACCTAGATCAGGTCGCACAGGAACGTGTCCAGGCTTATGCTGAAGTCCTCCAAGGAAGGAGACTCCACAAGCCCTGTGGGCAACCTGTTCCAGTGCTCCGTCTTCCTCTTCCGCGGACGTTTGACATCACAGCACAACTGAACACTGCAAGAGTGCTCTGTGACATCACAGCACAGGTGTGCACTGCAACAGGAGTGTGTAATACAACAGCCCATCTGGCCTTTGCAGCGGCGCTGTGTGACATGACAGCACTTGTGGGCACTGTAGCAGTGCTCTAAGACTTCACATCATATCTGGGCACTGAAACGGGTTTCTGTGGCATCACAGCAGACGTTGTCACTGCAACAGTGCTCTGTGACATCACAGCACAACTAGGTACTGCAACACGGCTGTGTGACATTGCAGGAGATGTGGGCATTGCAGAGGTTGTGCTGTGTGTATTGTATCACAGCACCTCTGGGCACCACTACACTGCTCTGTGACATCATTGCTTATCTAGGCACTGGAATGGGGCTCTGTGACATCACATCACATCCGGACACTGCGGCAGTATTCTGTGACGTCACATCACCTTTGGGCACAGCAACAGTGCTGTGTGACATCACAGGACGTCTGGGCACTGTAGCAGTGCTCTAAGGCTTCACATCGTATCTGGGCACTGAAACGGGACTCTCTGACATCACAGCACATCTGGGCACTGCAACAGTGCTCTATAACATCTTACCTCAACTGCACACTGCTACAGTGCTCTGTGACATTACAAGACATCTGAGCACTCAATCACTGCTGTGATATATAACAGCATCACTAGGCCCTGGCACGGTGCTCTGTGACATCACAGCACATCTGGGAAAGGCAGCAGTGCTCTGTGACATCACAGAACATGTGCACAGTGCAACAGGACTGTGTAACACAACAGCACATCTGGGCTTTGCAGCAGGGCTGTGTGACCTTACAGCACATCTGGCCACTCCAATAGTGCTCTGTGACATCACAGGACGTCTGGGCACTGGACACACACTGCTCTGAGACTTCACATAGTATCTGGGCACTGAAACGAGACTCTGTCATCACAGCAGACGTGGGCACTGCAACAGTGCTCTGAAACATCCTATCACAAGAGGACATTGCTAGGGTGCCTGTGAGATCACAGCACAAGTGGGAACTGCAGTGGTACTCTGTGACATCACAGCACATCTGGGCAGTGCTACACTGCTCTGTGACATCATAGCACATCTGGGCCCTGCAACAGTGCTCTGTGACATCACAGCACATCTGGGCATGACAAGGGGGTGTGTGAAATCAGAGAACATCTAGGCACTACAACAGGACTGTGTGGCACAGCAGTACATGTGGGCATTGCAGAGGTTGTGCGGTGTGCGTCGCATCACAGCACATCTGGGCAGTGCTACACTGCTCCGTGACATCATAGCATATCTAGGCACTGGAACGGGGCTGTAGGACATCACAGAAAATCTGGGCACTGCAACAAGAGTGTTTGACATCACATCACATCCAGACACTGTCGTGGGGTTCTGCGACGTCCTAGTACTAGGCAGTGCAACAGTGCTCTGTGACATCACAGCACATCTGGGAAAGGCAACAGTACTCTGTGACATCATAAGACGTGTGCACTGCAATAGGACTATGTAACGCGACAGCACATCTGGGCTTTGCAGCAGGGCTGTGTGATATGACAGCACATCTGGGCACTGCAATAGTGCTCTGTGACATCACAGCACATCTGGACACTGGACACACAGTGCTCTGAGATTTCACACAATATCTGGGCACTGAAATGAGACTCTGTGACATCACAGCAGACGTGGGCATGGCAACAGTTCTCTATAACATCACATCACCTCTGGATGCTGCAACAGTGCTCCGTGACATCACAGCACATCTGGGTACTGCATCTAGACTGTGTGACATCATAGAATCCTAGAGTGGTAGGGGTTGGAAGGGACCATTAGAGATCATCTAGAGCAACCCCCTCCCCCAGAATTCAGTTCACCTAGATCAGGTCGCACAAGAACGTGTCCAGGCTTGTGCTGAAATCCTCCAAGGAAGGAGACTCCACAAGCCCTCTGGGCAGCCTGTTCTGCAGGGTTTCTTTTTCTTTGTGCAGGGGTTCTTCTTTGTTGCGCGAAACGGGAGTGACCAGACGCCAATCTGATGTGCATCAGCTCCAATTTATTGTCACATCATCATCACTTCTATACCTTTTCAAATGCTTTGTACGTGCCACAATTCATGGCAAATAGTTAATACTAAGCATCACGCACTATGCATAAGGCCTCAAAGTTTCATTTTGGTAACAACTTAAACACCAACCTCACTGTGTTTAAACACCATCCTTATTGTGCTTAAAACATCAGCCTTATTGTGTCTAAAATATCACCTCATCTGTTGGGCCTTCAGTTAGTTTTCTCTCACACTATGGTTATGCTTACCTTACGTTTAGTTACCTTTATATTATTGTTAGTTACATATGTTACCATTTATTAGTCAAGTACAGTCAATCATACAATGCTAAATTGAATGCTATAGGTGTGGAAAGGCAAGCGGCATATGATTTATTTACTGCATTCTTGCAGAAGCGGCAGATAAAGGGTATAGATCTGCAAAAAGACCTACCAGGGTTGTTAGCCTATGGGTATGCTAAGGGAGTGTTTCAGAATCCACAGACAGTGCATGAATTGAGCGAATGGCGTAGATTTGGGCATTTGCTGTGGGAAGCTACCCTGGAGGACGATGAGATAGCTGAAAAGTTAGGGAAGTTTTGGCGGATAGTGCACAATGAGTTGTTGCAACATCAGGCAGAAAAGAAGGCTGCTGAGCACGCATCAGCAGCACAGAGTAAGAACAAAAACGATGAGCGTGACTGGTTCCAATCCACCTCGCTGGCTCCTATCGTCTCAAAAGTAATGCTCCCCCCCCCCCCCCCCCCCCCCGTGTAGAAAATGACCCTGGAGGCACGGACGGGGTACGAGAACCATATGAGCCATCAGCCCCTCCCGAGGAACAAGAGTGCCGGCCTAAAGAGCCCCCGCCTCCCCCCCCTTTCCCCCCACTTAGTGAGCCTGTCCCTGGGGCAGAGAGTGAACTGGCAGAGGCACCGACAGTAGTGCCGGGAGAGGTGCCGAGAGTAGCGCCGGGAGCAGCGCCGGGAGAGGTGCCGAGAGTAGCGCCGGGAGCAGCGTCGGGAGAGGTGCCGGGAGAGGTGCCGAGAGTAGCGCCGGGAGAAGCGCCGGGAGAGGTGCCGGGAGAGGTGCCGAGAGCAGCGCCGGGAGAAGCGCCGGGAGAGGTGCCGGGAGAGGTGCCGGGAGAAGCGCCGGGAGCGGCGCTGAGGCGGATGATACCGAGAAAAAAGAAAAAGGTTCTTCTCTACACAAGAGTATTTACAAAGTCAGAGAGGCGAAGGGACTTCAGAGCAGAGCCCCCGCGGGAGAGCTGCTTCCCATTCGAGCCCAACCCGCCGAGTTACCCCTGGGGCGACTCGCAGGGGAATGCCGAGCGGGCAGAGTCGGGCCGGGGTGCAGCGCAGGATGATCAGAGGAGAGTGGGGAGCGCGACCCCGTGTTAGACAGGGCACCATCGGGCATGTGAGGGGAGAAAAATAAAACACGGGAGAGAGTAACAGCGGCTGCGCCGCCGCCGCCGGGGACGGCACGGAGTGAGCCAGACCCCCCCCGCCCCTTCCATCCGCAGCCGCCGCCGCGCAGCCGCTTCCCGCGCCCGGTCGGTGTCTCCGGAGCCCCCCCACACACACCGCGCCGACACCGCCGGCCCCGGCCCTCACGGACCGCTGGGCTCGTCCTTTCCATCCTCAGTCCCTTGCCTCAACGAGTGTAAACACTGGGGTTTTGTGGAAATTCTGAGGGGTTTGGGTGGAATTTGATAGAGGAAAAGCGGTGTTTTTGAGCAATTCTGAGGGGAAAAGTAGAGTTTTTGTTTATTTGTGTTCTGGTTTAGCAAGGAGCAGCTTTTGGCTTAGTAACAGGGGGAGCGGGTTGCAGTGAAGACCCGAGAAAGAGTTTGCGGACTCTCCCCCCGGCTCCTGGGTTCACACCCACCTCCGCCCGGCTGGGCCAATCTGGCGCCTCTGCGATCATTATTTAGGGGACGGGAATGTGAAATGCGAGGCAGGAGGTGTAAGAGTGACACGAGATGGAGGCGACCACGCGGACCCTTCAGCCGGAGAAGGAGGAAGGAAGGAGAAGCAACAGAGCAGAGACTCCTCTGCAAGCCGTGGCGAGAATGCAGCTGTGCCCCTGCAGCCTGTGGAGATCCATGGCAGGAGCGAGAGTTGCCAGCAGCTCCGTGTGAGTGAGCCCGGACGGGAGAGGGACTGTGTGGGGAGGGGCCATGGCCCAGGCCGTGCTGGAGAGCCTGCACGCCGCAGAGCAGCCCCACACGAGAGGCAGAGACGAGCTGCAGCCTTTGGAGTCAGTGGGCATCGGAGCAGCCTGTGCAGGGCTGCCATGCGTGTGAGTTACCCCACGGACTCGCAGGGAGGACTGGTGTGGAGTTCACCGGTCCTGAGGAGGGACAAACGGCAGAAGCTATGGAGAACAGACTGACTGAAACCCCCACTGCCTGCCCCCCCGAACCGTTCAGGGGGGGACAAGGTAAAAGCCCCGGGATCAGGGCTCTGAGCCCGGGAAGAGGGGAGGGGTGGCAAGAAGGTGTTCTTCAAAAGGCTGGTTGGACTCTTCATTGATGTATTGCTCCGTGTTGTTTCATTTTGGTTATGTTTTAGTTGATGTTGCATTACACTGTTTCTCTGTTTTCTTCCCCAAACCGAGTGGCCTGGTCTGCTTTGTCCTGAACCTTAAGCGGCAATTAAGCTCTCCCTGCCCTTGAGCAATTCTCAGCCACTTGGGTACTCGGGGCTAATCGTGGCCTTTGTTCCCTGATGGGCCTAAACCAGGACAATTTCTGAGAAGAAAAGTGAGGTTTTGTTGGAGTTTTAGGAGAAAAAGTGGGTTTTGGTGCAGTTTTGCAGGGAAAAGTGTAGTTTGGAAGAGTTTTGAGGGGAAAAGTGTGGATGGAGTACATTTCTGAGGGCCAAAATCCGTGGAGTTGTGGGATAAAATGAGGTTTTGGTGCAATTCTGAGGGGAAAAGGTGGGATTTGGGTGGATTTTGAATGCAAAAAAGGGGGGAGTTGGTGGGGTTTTGACAGGAAAAGTGGGGTTTGGGGGAATTCTGAGGGATAAAATGAGGTTTTGGTGCAATTCTGAGAGAAAAACTAGGATTTTGGAGGAGTTTTGAGGCTGTAAAGTGGGGTTTGAGTACATTTCTGAGAAAGAAAAGTGGCATTTGGGTGGAGTTTTGAGGGAAAAGATGAGGTTTTGGGGCATTTCTGAGGGAAAAGGTGGGATTTGGGTGGTGTTTTGAGGGGAAAAGCAGGGTTTTGGTAAATTTCTGAGAGCAAAAGTGGGGTTTAGGTGGAGTTTGGATGGAAAAAGTGAGATTTTGGAGTAATTCTGAGGGGAAAAGAGGGCCTTTGGGGAAGATGTGAGGAGAAAAGGGGTTTTGTGTGAGTTTTGAAGGACCAAGTGGGGTTTTGGAGGAGTTCTGAGGGATGAAAAGAGGTTTTGGGGTAATTGTGAGGGAAAGCAATTGGGATTTGGGTGTAGTTTTGAGAGGAAAAGTGGGGTTTTGGAGCAATTCTGAGGGGCAAAGTGGGGGTTTGTGTGGAGTTTTGGGAGAAAATATGTGTTTTTGTTGGGGTGTTTAAAGAAAAAATGAGGGTTTTGGGAAATCTTGACGGGAAAGTGTGAGGTCTGGGTGGAGTTGTGAGAAAAAAAGGAAGGTTTTGGTAACTATCTGAGGTCCAAAGTGGGGGTTTGGCTGGAGGTTTGAAGGAACAAGTTGTTTTCTGTTGGGGTTTTGAGGGGAAAATGAGGGTTTAGGGGAGTTCTGAGAGATAAAATGAGGTTGGGGGCAATTCTGAAGTCAAGTGAGGTTTGGGTGGCGTTTTGAGTGGAAAAATGGGGTTTTGGGGAACTTACGTGGCAAGAAGTGGGGTTTTAGTAGAGTTTTGAGAAGAAAAGTAGGGCTTGGGGGGGATTCTGAGGGATAAAATAAGGTTTTGGCGCAATTCTGAGAGCGAAAGTGTGGTTTCAGTGGAGTTGTGAGGGATGAAAGGAGGTTTTTGGGCATGTCTGAGGGGAAAAGTGTGGTTTGGGTGGCATTTTCCAGGAAAACAGTTGGGATTTGGGTGGAATTTTATAGAGGAAAAGTGGTGTTTTTGAGCAATTCTGAGGGAAAAAGTAGAGTTTTTGTTTATTTCTGAGAGCAAAATGAGGTTTTGTTGGAGTTTTAGGAGAAAAAGTGGGTTTTGGTGCAGCTTTTCAGGGAAAAGTGTAGTTTGGAAGAGTTTTGAGAGGAAAAGTGGGGATGGAGTACATTTCTGAGGGCCAAAAGCAGTGGAGTTGTGGGATAAAATGAGGTTTTGGTGCAATTCTGAGGAGAAAAGGTGCGATTTGGGTGGAGTTTTGAGGGAAAAAGTGGGGTTTTGGTAAATTTTTAAAGGGAAAAAGTGGGGTTTGTGTGGATTTTTGAAAAAACAAGTGTATTGATGGGGTTTTGAGGGGAAAAGTGGGGTTTTGTGGAAATTCTGAGGGTAAAAGTGCAGTTTGGGTGGAGTTTTGAGGGGGAAAATGGGGTTTTGGTGGAGTTTTGAGGGGGAAAAAGTGGGGTTTGGTAGAGTCTTGAGGGGAAAGGTGCAGTTTTGGGGAACTTCTGGGGGAAGAAGCGGGGTTTTGGTGCAGTTTTGAGGGAAACAGTGGTGTTTTGGTGGAGTTCTGAGTGAAAAAGTGAGGTTTTGGAGGTGTTTTCCGAGGAAAAGTTGGTTTTGGGTGCTATTCTGAGGGAAAATTGGGATTTTCGGGAACTACTGGGTAAAAAAGTGCCATCTTGAGGGGAAAAAGTGGAGTTTTGGAAGCGTTTTGAGGGGAAAAAGTGGGGTTTGGGGGAGTTCTGAGGGATAAAATGAGGTTTTGGTGCAATTCTGAGAGAAAAACAAGGATTTTGGAGGAGTTTTGATGCAAATTGCCTTTGCATCAGGCCAGTGCAGAGAGCCTCAGGTTCCATCAGAAATCATCTGCTGATTGTTTCAAGTGCAGAGCACAGAGTCTGGATAAATGTCCAGCAAGAACTGTAAAGGGAGAATCCCAGGCAACATATGTGAAAAGGGGGGTGGAAAAGGGAGGGAGAATTCTCAAGTCCAGGTGGGCAAAATGTCAAACCAAACCCAAAGTAAAGTCCCCAGGAGATCAACAGAAACTTGTCACCACTGCAGTGAGAGGGAGACTTTTAAAACACCCATTGTTTGCTCTTCCAGATGCTGGGTTAGTGAGGAAACACTGGGCTGGAGAAGAGCAGGAAAGAACAGGCAGCTGCGTCCTTGAAACACCATCACTCAGTTTTGCTACTACCCAGACGACAGCCAAAGTATGTGCTGTAGAAGATACCACATCTGATGTTTTCCTTTATGTGACAATAAAAGGTGAAAAGGTAAGACATTTTTATCTCTACAAACCTCTTTGTGCACTCTGCTATAGAAGTTATAACTTTGTGACAAATTTAAGACCGAAAAGTGTTATTTGCAAGTGAATTTTGTAATTTGCCATATACAGTAGAAGTGCAATCATTAACTTACTAGAAGATTTATTTTCTAAATCTGTTGTTTGTGAACTTTGGAATGAATTCTGTGAGGTGGAAACTTGTGAAGCACTTTGGAAGGTATTGACAAGCAAATGAAGTCCCCCAAGTACTTCAGATGAACAACTATGTGAATTTACTGTACTCTTGTCCTTCTTTGTGATACACTTAAAGATATTTCAAGAAGGCAGTTGCATGGTGTTATGAAAATAAATACAAGTTCATATGTGCATAAGGCTGAATTCCCAAACAGTTGGGAGAAAGGAAGAAAGCTCGTTGCACTTACCAAAGTGCGTAACTCCTGCTAAATCTCTGCTGCAGCTACTGTCAGACTTAAGCAGCTGCGTAGTAGACAAAAATAAATGTATTTGAAAACTGCTGCCATTTGGAGTATTTTACCAAGACTTTCAACAGTAGAGCTGTGGTCTTCACTGTATTGAATTTTAGGCAAAAGCATGTCACTGGTAAGTAACACCTGTTTGGAGAACATAGAGGAAGATATGACCAACTTTTCTGCCCTGGAATGAGTACTCTTCAGAAAGCATTTGTACATACTGCATATGTCTTCCTGTTGTCTCCAGCTTCAAGTAAATTCTAAAGCAGTATGTGATGGTGACTTGCTTGTTGATTCTGGTCAGTCAAAGACTTGCGTTTTTTAGGTATGCGTTAATGATGATCTCGTCTTAAGCAGCTTTGCTCATTTAGAGCAAGCTGAAGAGAATGCAGTGTGTTCAGTAGACCCAAACATCATTAAATCTTGACTCTCTTCCAATGAAAGTTGTTAATCCTGCACTTGATTTGAGGACAGTGCTGCTCCAGCAGAAGGTATCAACAGATCCTGAAACAAGTGGGAACCGTGTGTGTTGGCAGCAATCATTCATGCAGTGCATCATTTGTCTTTACCTGGATATATTGAACTACTGTATCAGTTGGAATCCAACAAGTGGAACAAATGATATCCTAACAAACACTGCCTATGTATCAGAGTGTACAAAGAGCAATCAAATCAGCAGATGCAGGAATATTCTAAAGCATTTTGTCCTTGATAAGACAAAGGGTGAGTTTCAGGGTCATTTGTTGATATGCTGAAAAGCATTAGATACTGTTGAAATAACTTGTAGCATTGATCAGTGATACCTTACTGTTTGATTTGAGTTTAGAGGGATTTCTCTACACAGAGGTAACTTCAATGTTTTCTGTGAGTTGTCTTGTTTAAAACAGACTTGAATCACTATAAATATCCTCTGTCCTTGTTCCCTCGGTTCATTCGCATATCTTTATGTAACTACAACTGTCTTTTGGTTGTTCTTTTTGCCATTAGAAAATGAGACAAGCAGAGAAAGAAGTCAGTTGCAACCAACTGTAAAAACACTGGCCTTTCATAGATTCAGATAATCACAAACGTGTTTCTGCATCTTTAAAAATTGTCTTTCTAGATCTTGCTATATCTGGTTCTGTTCTTGAAAAGACATGACAAAGCTCCAACACAGATGACAGTGAAACTACCACATCTGTAAGTGTTAGATTTTCTATTCAAATGTCAGAATGAATTAAGTGAAGCATCTGTAAGGCAGATTAGGAATACTGTAGTCAGCTATCACGTCCTTTTCTGTAACAAATCTGGGACTAACTCTTGATCTAGTTAAAAGAGAACGTTGTCCTTCAAGTTTGTGGTTCTGGTGGTTTTGGTTTTTTAGATTGCAACGATGGACTTTGAACAGGTTGTGTCTCCTTTTGTACTCACTTGCTCTAGTGCTGTGAAGATGTGTAGTGGTTTTGTGTGGCCAGCTTTTGGTAGTTGTTGGGGGAATACAGGGGCAGATTCTTCAAAGAAAGAGCTGCCAGAAGCTATAGCTTGAGCAGTGAACATGAACTGATTCTCCTGTGTGGTTGATGTTCTTGTTGCATGCTTGATTCTTAATGAAGAAAATTCGGTTAGGTAAGAAAACCACCTTGAGCTCAGTAATCTTTTTATTCTAAAATGTTGTTCTTAAACAGTATTTTACTGCCAGAAAAGGGTTTGTCTTTTCTTGATAGATTGTCCAAACAATCCCAGGATTGCCTTTCAAGGAAAATCCAGCAGTTCACACAGACAGGTATGGCACAGTATGTTACATATTTGAACCAATTGTGTAGTCAGATAATTAGGAGCTGTAGTATGTTTCCAGTTACTCTTCTTAGACAGCTAAAAGGGCAGAGGGTAAGACAAGATGTGTGCATATGGTATTGGGGAAGGAGGCCATTAGAAGCTGCTGATACTTATCCAGACCACAGTAAAAATAGCAATTCTTTCTAAACAGTAGCTTGAAAACAAGGCTGTGATGAGGCAGTACGTTTCTGCACACTCAGCATATTCAGTTGCCTTCTTTTATTCTTAGTGTGATTGATAAAGTTTTCAAGCTGAATGAAATCTGACTGAGTTGATTTGTGCAAGGCTTTTATTATGCTGCAAATCACTTGCTGCATATGTAAACAAGCTGAGGGGTGTTTTTAATTCAAGTTTTAACTGTTGCAAAGATACATTGTTTCATGTTTTTGCAACTTTAAGACACCTTTTTCCTGCAGTCCCATCTGATTTTCTTCTGAAGTTGAGGAACCCACCAATTGTCTTGGTTAAAAAAACCTTTGGGTTATTTTCAGATATCTAAAACCTAATAGTAAATTTTACATCCAAAATGGTACTTTTTGATTTCTTCTTTCATATTTGAGGATTTTTGTTGGCACAGGTAATACATCAGAGATATTTTGTAGGTGAACTGTTTCGTGCCATTTTAGAAATATTGGTGATATTTATCGATTACACTTTCCTTTTGCATTTCCATTGAATTTAATATTTGTATATTTCTCAGGCTTCAGCAGTGCTTAAATTCTGATCCTTTGAACACACATAGAACTGAAAATGAGCAACAGGTAATTCCAGGATATAACTTACATTTAAACCTCTGCAACCGTGTGTCATATATGTGGAGGTGTGAGTAGTGTTGAGGCTACAAGAGTGGTCTTTGTGGAGGGACACCAGGGACTGAATCCAGCCACATCAGCAACAAGACCAGACCAAAGGTCAGCAAGCCAGCAAAGTTGGTGGTGCCTCTGTGAAAACAGGAATTGCAAAAAAAATGCAGGGGAAGAGACAAAAAGAAAAAAAGCAAGAAACAGAGGCAATGGCCAAGTCAGGGGACAGTAGGAGTCTCAGCACTGTTCTGTGTGACGTGTGTGTGAGTTGTACTTCATTTGTGTTTACATTTCTTTGGCTAATTCTTCTCAAAATAAACAGTTTTTAAGTTGGATGTAAGCTCAAACCCATCTACTAAGTATTGCCTTTGTCATCTATTTCATATGGTTCATAGCTTTCATAAGTATCATACCTTAACTTTCAGATACTAAATACTATAGTAGCTAATTTTGATTGAGGAATGTGTAGGAGGTTGTTCATACGGTTGAGTAATTTATGCTTCAGAGAGACTGTAGAATTGTACAGTTTCATCTGATCTATCAACCACTGCTACAAATGATGGCATTTGAATGAGATGTAAGAATTTAAGTCCTCATCCCAGAAGAACTCTTATCATATTGTGTGTTAAGGAAATGTATTATGCAGTGGGTCAAAGGCTTTTAAATTGCTCATTGCTTTGTGTTGCCTTGTTGGTGTTTCAAGCACACGATTTTCAGGTAGAACTCTTTATTTCTCTTTCTGTAGGAACTTGGAAAAAAGTTTTAGGCCCTAACTCCACTGAATCTTACTGTTGGCCACCAAAAGCTCAAGGATGTGATGTAGTTGCCATCTCATGTCAGGGAAATAATCCTTTCTTGTATATTCCACCAATTCTTACACTTTTGCAGTCGAGCAGTTGCTCCAAACCTTGAGAAACAGGAGTGGAGGATGTATATATTAGAGTACTGCATGTTTTGTGTTCTAAGGTGCAAATGTCAATGAATGATCCAAAAGGTAGTGCATGTTGAGAATGGGTGCATCTGATGTCGTCTTAGAGTGTCTTCATGATGCTTCCCAGGTTATTTAGGCCATCTGCTTAGACATTGACAGAGATGGACTGCATGAGTGTGGCAGTCTGTAACTTATTTATCAAGTAATATCTAACAAGTGGTTAATGTCATATCACTTGGATACTCGATGAAGCTTGATTTTTCAGGGGCTGTTACATAGTAAAATGGAAATGTCTGGTTTGATTTTTAAAACATTGTCATTCATTTTCTAATGCATTAGATCACAGAAACATAGACTTACTGAGGCTGTAAGGGACCACTGAAAATGGCTCACACAGCTCCAAGACAGACAAGATGTTTCTGCTTCTATGAAACTTTTGGACCTTTCACCGTGTGTTGCTGCACATCCATTTGTCTCCAGCTTGGTGCACGGTTCCTCGGGCCTGTACCATCTGCATTGAAGAGGTGATATGGTGTTAAAAGCTTCTGTTTGAAGCATTGAAAGGCCTGTTTTGCAGATTTTAGTTTTGCCCTAAATTCTGAAACAGTACAATGACTAAGATTCTAAACAGTTGTCTCATGCTCTACTGTAACTCTTTTGTACATGCACACCTAGCCACTAGCACTTATCTTGTGTCCTGGGTGGAAGAAGGCATGACTTGGTTTTGAGCTACTGAAAACATACCAAAGATGCTCCAGACTGCTTCATCCAATGTTGTTAATGCTTGGGCAGAAGAAAGAAGCAGCTAAAAGTGTGAAAATCCGAGGAAGTAAGAATACTCCTGTCGTCTGAATGACACTTGAATGCAATGTGGGCTGTCTTAGTTGCATAAAACTGTAAGAAATGAAGATACAATATTGGCATTATTTTGTTGTTAAAACCAAACTACTAAAGGCTATGCTTGAATGTGTTTAGATATTTACCTTCTGTCGATCTGGTTCTACCATGGTCTTGTTGGGAAATGAAATGACATCCTGCTCTGTAAAGCTGTTAACAAAGGCTTTTCAGTGTTTCAGAAACACAGTTTTGCCTACTCAGATCTTAAAGACACACAGGGGTAAAGAAATAGAAGCGAACTAAAATGACTGTTGACTAGAAGTCAGAACATGGAGTTATATGGTCCCTATTTAAAAAAAAACAAAACAAAAACCCCAACCAAAAATCCAAACACACACAAATATCCAAACAAAAATACCTTACCACCAAAACCAACCAAAAAAACCTTCCCATAACTTCAAGATGATGCATCTGAAATGCAGTTGAGACCTTTTTGATAAAACTAGTGTGTCATGATGTGGAATGTAAATTAATGTTAACAGTTGTCCTTTACCGACTTGTAGGTGAGGTAATAGTGCCTGCACCATATTGCCTCCTGAGACTGTCTGAACATCACACGCTGTTTCGTAATCTTTGCCATCTTGTTCTTGATGAGGTTGAGGTGCTGTTCTCTGATGCTCCTGAACAGGTAAATAGCTTACATGTTCAGATGGTTTTGAGAGGAAAATTGGGGATGGAGTACATTTCTGAGGGCCAAAAGCAGTGGAGTTGTGGGATCAAATGAGGTTTTGGTGCAATTCTGAGGAGAAAAGGTGGGATTTGGGTGGAGTTTTGAGGGAAAAAGTGGGGCTTTGGTAAATTTTTAAAGGGAAAAAGTGGGGTTTGTGTGGATTTTTGAAAAAACAAGTGTATTGATGGGGTTTTGAGGGGGAAAATGGGGTTTTGGTGGAGTTTTGAGGGGGAAAAAGTGGGGTTTGGTAGAGTCTTGAGGGGAAAGGTGCAGTTTTGGGGAACTTCTGGGGGAAGAAGCGGGGTTTTGGTGCAGTTTTGAGGGAAACAGTGGTGTTTTGGTGGAGTTCTGAGTGAAAAAGTGAGGTTTTGGAGGTGTTTTCCGAGGAAAAGTTGGTTTTGGGTGCTATTCTGAGATAAAAAGTGTGATTTTTTTGGGAACTGCTGGGTAAAAAAGTGCCATCTTGAGGGGAAAAAGTGGAGTTTTGGAAGCGTTTTGAGGGGAAAAAGTGGGGTTTGGGGGAGTTGTGAGGGATAAAATGAGGTTTTGGTGCAATTCTGAGAGAAAAACAAGGATTTTGGAGGAGTTTTAATGCAAATTGCCTTTGCATCAGGCCAGTGCAGAGAGCCTCAGGTTCCATCAGAAATCATCTGCTGGTTGTTTCAAGTGCAGAGCACAGAGTCTGGCTAAATGTCCAGCAAGAAAAGTGGGTTTTGGGTGCTATTCTGAGGGAAAAAGTGTGATTTTTGGGAACTGCTGGGTAAAAAAGTGCCATCTTGAGGGCAAAAGTGGAGTTTGGGAAGCCTTTTGAGGGGAAAAAGTGGGGTTTGGGTGGATTTTGAATGCAAAAAAGGGGGGAGTTGGTGGGGTTTTGACAGGAAAAGTGGGGTTTGGGGGAATTCTGAGGGATAAAGTGAGGTTTTGGTGCAATTGTGAGAGAAAAACTAGGATTTTGGAGGAGTTTTGAGGCTGTAAAGTGGGGTTTGAGTACATTTCTGAGAAAGAAAAGTGGCATTTGGGTGGAGTTTTGAGGGAAAAAGTGAGGTTTTGGTAAATTTTTAAAGGGAAAAATTGCGGTTTGTGTGGATTTTTGAAAAAAAAACAAGCGTTTTGGTGGGGTTTTGAGGGGAAAAGTGGGGCTTTGGTGCAGTTTTGCAGGCGAAAGCTGGGATTGAGTACATTTGCGAGGGCAAAGAGCGGTGGAGTTGTGGGCTAAAACGGGGTTTTGTTTCAATTCTGAGAGCAAAAGTGTGGGTTTGTGTGGAGTTTGCAAGGAAAAAGTGTGTTTTTGTTGGGGTTTTGAGGGGAAAAGTGAGGGTTTAGGGGAGTTGTGAGAGATAAAATGAGGTTGGGGGCAATTGTGAAGTCAAGTGAGGTTTGGGTGGCGTTTTGAGTGGGAAAATGGGTTTTTGGGGAACTTAGGTGGCAAAAAGTGGGGTTTTAGTAGAGTTTTGAGAAGAAAAGTAGGGTTTGGAGGGGTTCTGAGGGATAAAATAAGGTTTTGGCGCAATTCTGAGAGCAAAAGTGTGGTTTCAGTGGAGTTGTGAGGGATAAAAGGAGGTTTTTGGGCATGTCTGAGGGGAAAAGTGGGGGTTTTGGTGGTTTTCTGAGGCGGCAAAAGTGGGGTTTTGAGGGTATTTCTGTGGGGAAAAGTGTTTGATTTGGTAGAGTTTTGAGGGGAAAAGTGAGCTTTTGGGGAAATCCTGAGGGGAAAGTGTGAGGTCTGGGTGGAGTTGTGAGGAAAAAAAGGAAGGTTTTGGTCAATATCTGAGGTCCAAAGTGGGGATTTGGATGGAGGTTTGAAGGAACAAGTTGTTTTCTGTTGGGATTTAGAGGGGAAAAGTGAGGGTTTGTGGGAGTTGTGAGGGATAAGATGAGGTGTGGGGGCAAATCTGAGGGGAAAAGTGAGGTTTGGTTGGCATTTTACAGGAAAACAGTTGGGATTTGGGTGGAATTTGATAGAGGAAAAGCAGTGTTTTTGAGCAATTCTGAGGGAAAAAGTAGAGTTTTTGTTTATTTCTGAGAGCAAAAGGGAGGTTTTGTTGGAGTTTTAGGAGAAAAAGTGGGTTTTGGTGCAGCTTTGCAGGGAAAAGTGTAGTTTGGAAGAGTTTTGAGAGGAAAAGTGGGGATGGAGTACATTTCTGAGGGCCAAAAGCAGTGGAGTTGTGGGATAAAATGAGGTTTTGGTGCAATTCTGAGGGGAAAAGGTGGGATTTGGGTGGAGTTTTGAGGGGAAAAGTGGGGTTTGGGTGGATTTGTGGAAAAACAAGTGTTTTGGTGGTGTTTTGAGGGGAAAAGGTGGTGTTTTGGTGGAGTTCTGAATGAAAAAGTGAGGTTTTGGAGGTATTTTCAGAGGAAAAGTGGGTTTTGGGTGCTATTCTGAGGGAGAAAGTGGGATTTTTGGGAACTGCTGGGTAAAAAAGTGCCATCTTGAGGGAAAAAGTGGAGTTTTGGAAGCATTTTGAGGGGAAAAAGTGGGGTTTGGGGGAGTTCTGAGGGATAAAATGAGGTTTTGGTGCAATTCTGAGAGAGAAAAAAAAGGATTTTGGAGGAGTTTTGATGCAAATTGCCTTTGCATCAGGCCAGTGCAGAGAGCCTCAGGTTCCATCAGAAATCATCTGCTGGTTGTTTCAAGTGCAGAGCACAGAGTCTGGCTAAATGTCCAGCAAGAACTGTAAAGGGAGAATCCCAGGCAACAGATGTGAAAAGGGGGGTGGAAAAGGGAGGGAGAATTCTCAAGTCCAGGTGGGCAAAATGTCAAACCAAACCCAAAGTAAAGTCCCCAGGAGATCAACAGAAACTTGTCACCGCTGCAGTGAGAGGGAGACTTTTAAAACACCCCTTGTTTGCTCTTCCAGATGCTGGGTTAGTGATGAAACACTGGGCTGGAGAAGAGCAGGAAAGAACAGGCAGCTGCGTCATTGAAACACCATCACTCAGTTTTGCTACTACCCAGACGACAGCCAAAGTATGTGCTGTAGAAGATACCACATCTGATGTTTTCCTTTATGTGACAATAAAAGGTGAGAAGGTAAGATATTTTTCTCTCTACAAAGCTCTTTGTGCACTTTGCTATAGAAGTTATAACTTTGTGACAAATTTAAGACCGAAAAGTGTTATTTGCAAGTGAATTTTGTAATTTGCCATATACAGTAGAAGTGCAATCATTAACTTACTAGAAGATTTATTTTCTAAATCTGTTGTTTGTGAACTTTGGAATGAATTCTGTGAGGTGGAAACTTGTGAACCGCTTTGGAAGGTATTGACAAGCAAATGAAGTCCCCCAAGTACTTCAGATGAACAACTATGTGAATTTACTGTACTCTTGTCCTTCTTTGTGATACACTTAAAGATATTTCAAGAAGGCAGTTGCATGGTGTTATGAAAATAAATACAAGTTCATATGTGCATAAGGCTGAGTTCCCAAACAGTTGGGAGAAAGGAGGTGTGGTAGTTTGAGCCTGGCTGGATGCCAGGTGCCCACCACACCGCTTTATCCCCCACCTCCTCAGCAAGCCAGGGAAGGGGAGAAAATAAGATGGGAGTCTCGTGGGTTGAGATAAAAGCAGTTTAATAAAGAAGCAGCAAAGCCACGCGCGGGAAGCAAAGCAGAAGCAGATAAGCTGTTACTCTCCACTTCCCATCAGCAGCGATGTCCGGCCACCTCCCGAGAAGCAGGGCTGCGGTACGCGTAGCGGTTGCTTTGGGAAGGCCAGAAATGCATCTCGCCTCCCCTTCCTGCTCCTCTCCCGCAGTTTATATTCTGGAGCTGATGTCATAGGGTATGGAATATCTCCTTGGTCAGCCTGGGTCAGCTGTCCTGGCCATAGTCCCTCCCAAGATCATGCCCACTCACAGCTATTGGTGAAGGTGGGGGAAGGAATGCTGGAGGGACAGCCCCGATGTTGTGCAAGCGGTAGTCATAATATTGATATCAACAGTAAGCACAGCACTGCAGGAGCTGCTGTGGAAAATCAGTACCGTCCCAGACCCACTACAGTCTCCACCCCTTATTCCATACCATTTATGTCATGCTCAGACAAACCATCTTAACGATCCATATACATTCTTATATACTCTCATTAACCAGTACCCCCACTCTTCAACAGACAAACATCATTCTTGTATTCCCTCTTGCATCTTGCATCCAACAAACAAACAACATTCTTATATCTTTCATCCTCTGTAGATGTTCACTGGAGCAGGCCATAACTTCTGTCTCATCCATCAAGATGGATATCCAAGCCAGGGGAAACAGTATGTTCAGTGTTGGGCACCAGCACCGGCTTGGTTTGTCCACTTGTCCGGTTTTTCTTGCAAAGTTCATCTACAACAGATAACTCACATAACAGGTTATTTTTCCCCCAAGGTTAAGTCTCCTTGAGGTACACATCGAGTTTCCCCATCCTTTCTCATCACCCACCAAGTACAGCCAGGCCCTTGAGCAAAGACAATCCCACAAATGGGTTTGCCTTTTCCCATGGGAGGTGCAACCCATACTGCCTTCCCCAGCCATTTCCCTGGGTGCACTACGGGAACCTTGTCTCCTCCCACAGTATGTAGTGGTTTTGTTTGGGCAGGACCAGGACGGTGAGTTGAACCTCTGCTATTGACCAGCCAAGTGGCTTCTGCTGAATTTTTATCCCACTGCTTCCATGCCGCATTGCCCAGTGCTCTCAACATGGTCTTAAGAGCTTCCATCTTTGTCAGCTTCACTGCTGGACACCACTGCTAGGGTCCGGTCCAGAGATGGCGGGCGTTCTTCACCGGCAGGGGACTGCTCTGCGATCGCGCCCAAAACGTCTGAGACATCAGGGCTCTGCTCAGGAGGATCTTCTCCAGCCCCAGCGTGAGCAGCGGCCAGATCTCCGCGTCGGCGCAGAGCGGCCACCGGCGGCGCTGAGAGCCGAAACGACGATCTGACGGAGGCGCGACCGCGGCGGCCGCAGCGGTGTGTGTATCCGAGGGCAACGCTGAGGCGGTCGTCGGCTGAGGTTGCAGAGCGAGGTCGGCGTCGGAGCCGCAGCTGTCCAGTGGCAGCACTAGGAGTGTCATAAAGTGTGGTGGCTGCAGGCGAGCGGGCTACGGCTGCGGGCGAGAGGGCTGCGGCTGCGGGCGCCCGCGACGGGTTGCGCCGACGTGCAGCAAGCCGCCCCTTCGGCGCCCCCGTGCCAGCCTGCCCGTCCGCCCGCTACCTCCGGCACTGCCGGCTCCTCGTCTGGCAGCCGCTCCGAGGTGGTCGCCGCTGTTCCATCCCCGGCAGTGGCTTCCTCCTGCTTCGCGGAGTGGGTGGCCGCCGCCTTGACCCACCGCGCCTCGGCGGGCACTGTCGGGGTGTCTGCCGCGATCCGCATCAGGCGCACTATCAGCGGCTTCGGCGGGAGCTAGCTCCGGTACTGCTGGCCAGCCAGCAAGCCCTAGAGAAACCGGCCGGCCGACCAGCCAACTCGCTCGCCCTCCCTCCCGGCCCCGGCCTCCGCCCTACCCCGACAGAAGCCTCCAGTTGATGAATCAACTCACGGATGGGAGTCAGGGAATGTCGGTTCGTGCGATATTGCCTCCGGTGCACTGTCCTGGTAGCAATTGGTACCTGTTGCTCTTGAACTTGCAGCAATCCCACAACAAAAGGGTCTTCTGAGAGGCCAGGTAAATTAGAGAGTTGTTTGATTTTCTCTGTATCTACAGTGGCTATACCAAAAGCCCATCGATACCCCTTGGGGTCTTTGAAGTACCCTCTCCTGAGGTAGTCTATGCCAAGAATACAAGGGGCCTCTGGACCAGTCACAATGGGGTGTTTTTTCCATTTGTCCCCTGTTAAGCTCACTTCAGCCTCTAATACAGATAATTCTTCACATCCCCCTGTCACTCCAGAGATCCAGACAGAATCTGTGCCTCTAGACCTTGATGGCATCAATGTACACTGTGCCCCTGTGTCTACTAAGGCTTTATACCTTTGTGGGTTTGATGTGCCAGGCCATTGAACCCACACAGTCCAGTAGATTCGGTCATCCCTTTCCTCCTCCTGGCTGGAGGCAGGGACACTCTGTTTCTGTTCTTCATCAGAGTATTCGCTATCTGATCCTTGCAATTGCAGACCTGAAGTCTCCTCATTGGCATCGAAGGAAGTAGTTGCAGTTCTTCTATGTCTGGGAGATTGTTGATGGTCCTCTTTTGTTTTGGCAGCCACTCTGCTGACAGCCCTTTTGGGAGGTCCTTTTCTAACAGCTGTCTTCCCCCTTAGTTCACGTACACGCGCTTCCAGCTTAAAAGTGGGTTCACCATCCCACTTCCTCATATCCTCTCCTTGGCCACGCAAAAAGAGCCAGAGTTCATTTCGCGGTGTACTCCTGCGTCTGGGACTTCCTTTTCCCCTGGTCGGGACAGTGGATGACTGAATTCTTGAGGCAGATCTGACAGTCAGGCCATCATCCCACACTGATGAGGAGGTGCAGAGGCTCTCTTCATAGTTCTGTAAATGTCCATGTTTTGGGGCTTTTGTTTAAGACTATCTGAGGTAGTGCACTGTGCTTATGGAGTGTGAAACTTCTTCAGTGGTACTTCAATGAGAAACTTCAACACTGACAAATCATCAAAAATCACATGTATAAGAAAATATTGATGTGAGATTTTGATTGTGATGGGTTTTAATTTTGCTTCTGGAAGCTGTCAGAAATTCACACCCTTTGTGAGAATTGTATATTGTGCATTGTAAGTTCAACAGGAGATTTACGATGTACCGATGTTCTTTGGCATATAACAATGCTTCGTGCTTCTTAAAAGAAGAAACACACAGTAAAGCATGTCTAGATTACATGAATTACCAGCCCTCTGGTTTGTATCCACCTTTAGGTTGTACAGCCTTGTATGGACAGTGAAAGAACCGCTGTGTTACTCAAAATACTGGCTTTTACCCACAGTAATCTTCAGAAGGTGCTGACATTCAGTAATTCAGGAGATGAGGCAGAAATGGTTCATCGGGTGAGCATCATTTTACACAGGTAAGTGGGGTTTTTGATTATTAAGATATAACAAACTAAAATATCTTGACTTCTAAGGATAAAGGAGGTTTGTGAATTTGTAATTTAACTACTTCTGCTAAAAACAGCCCAAACCCTGCCCTTCTGCCAGCTAGAAGAAAGGCTGACAGGAATGTCTGACACAGAATGCATTCATGATGACATTTTGAACTATGTTCTGTCTCATTTTGATAAATCCCAATATGGTTCCTCCCCACAGTTACAGCTGTGGATATTGGGTCCCTCCTTCGGGACACAGCCTGCTCTGGCCATAGTGATAAAGAAGGAAATCACTGCCCCTGGCTCGGGGCCATTAATGAAGTGAATTGCTGCCCCTGGACTGGGGCCAGCTTTAGCAAAATGAGTCTCTACCGCTGCTGTAGGGTCTTTAAAGAAATGCAAACAAACCTCAGCTTCCCCAGTTCTCTCCATAGAATGCAGGGAGGTCTCTGTTCCAGCACACCTCCTCCTCTCTTTCATCGCTGACCTTGGAGTCTGCATGGTTGTTTCTCTCACTGTTCCTACTCCTTGCACCACCAGCAGCCAGAAGAAGAAAGGGCAGAAGAAAGAAGAATGGAGGAAGAAACCTCCTCTTCAGGCTTCTCTTAAAAAGTGATGATGGAGGCTCATTGGCTCAGCCCCAGCAGTGGGTCTGGCTCAGAGCTGGGGAGAGCTGCGAGCAACTTCTTCCAGGAGCCATCTTTACAGCCCCTTCCCCCTCACCAGAAAAGGCTGTCATGGCAAACCATGACAAAGTGGTTGGGGAAGGACCTTTTTTCTTACTTCTTAAATCAGTGGATGGAGAGATGGAAACAGCCACTGTTAAAGTGATGTCACACTTCACATGCTTCAAGTAGTACCCTTACAAGTGTGTATAAACCGTGTGCTTAGCTTTAACAGATGAATGCATGCAGTCTTTGGAAGTTACAGATGCCACTTGTGTGACACATTTCAGTTTTCCTCTCCAAGAATCTTTGCTCATCGTGTACACAGCATGCCTGACAACTTCTGTAATGCGATAAAGGTTTAACAAACCGTTACCAGGTTAATACTGCATTTGATCACAAAGTAGTGGATACACAGAAGCTGTTAAAAATACGTGTGTATTTGTTTTAGGATTCTTCTGTAGACCAAGAGAACACAAAGGCACAGTCAGTCGTTCTGTTAACAGAAAACAACGAGTGTGATGCACTTGGGATCCTCCGCTATTTGCAGCAGGCAGAAGCTGAAGTTCCCCCAGAACTGCCTGGTTTGACTGCCAAGGTGCTAAAAGATGAAGAATACCAGAAATTGTCAAGGCCACTGTGTACCCATCTTAAAACATTTGGGGCTTGCAGGTAAGGAATTGCCAAGCTTTCTTACCACCCATACTGGTGTAGGAAGGTGGTATATGCCTCAATCATGGCTGTTTCTGTTTTCTTGCTCAATTTTGCTGTTGGATACTTTCATGAAACCATTTTTTGCTCATGACTCTTTTTCTTGTGGTTACTTTTGCATCAGTTTCACTCTTCTTAGGTACTGCTACGAAAATCAAAATACCAACATTTTCTGGAGACCAATCTCATGTAGCCTGACAGGATATCATAATTCATTGTCATTCCTGCCCAAGTGTTCTTGAGGGAACTTCAGGCTCTTTTTTGATTAGTACTCTAGCCCATAATTGCCCAAGGCTTATGCTTTGCTCTCTCCTCTGTTGTCTTCTGTCCCTCCAGATTAGGTAAGTAGATGACTTCTCTGAGCTGTGTCTAACTGGATTCTAACAGGGCCTTAGATGAAGCCCTCAGATATTCCTTCTCGTGTGGATGACCCTTGTTGCAAGTAACACAAAATTCAGTGTTAGTCTTTGTTTTATTCTGAAACTAGGTTCCTGGTGGATTTTGGTTTTATTGTATAAACTTGTCCAACAAGAGCTTTTTGGCCACTTCTGTCTAATCTCCAGTCATTGGTGCTACTTGAAACAGAAATTGAATACTGAGGGCTGATGAAATGTTAGTGTTAAAAGATGTTGTAAGCCACATCAAAAATAGTTTACAACTAAAAGGGCTTTGTTCTAAAACCAGTTTTTAAATATGTAGAAACAGAACAGTGTGTCTGGATCGTCGTCAAGTTAATTTACAAATAGACGTGCCCCAGCATATCCCAGATGCAGTGACACAAACACCTGGATATCTGATGGTAAGTTACAGTTATTGCTTTTTCCCTTGGTTTGGTGTACCAAGAACACATCTTAAATACCTCCTTAGCATATTACCTTCATGTTAATGTAGTACATATCCCACATCTCTTGGGTATTTGGGAGATTTTTAGCTTTTTTAGTTTCTCTGTTGCTTAAGTGTGTGTCAGATTTTCCCTTAATCTTTAGCTTGACCTAAAATTGTTTTGTAGGTGGTTCAGAGTTTACCTTAGGTTTTCTCCTGCATTGGAGGCTCATGTTCTATGGGAAGAGGGCATTTGTTCTGTTTATTCCTTTCCTCTATCAATTTAGAACATAAACCAAAATAGGCAAAGATTAAAGGTCCTGTAAATGTCATTATTTCTGTAGTAGAGCAAACACAATCCTCTGGAGTGAAGAAACGTTGCAGTGGAAGATCATGCCTGTTTAACAAGAGTTGAAGGGAGGATTTTTCCTTCTCTGTCACGTTGATGCAGACTTCCTGAAAAATGAGTATATTCTGGCCTTGTCAATCGAACCAAATATTTTCTCTATTTGCACCGTCCATAGACATGGGATATAAATTCTCTCTTCTAGATGGAGCAGTTGCTTCCTACTAAGGTGTCATTGTGGTGTTGAAAACAGTTTTGATAGAATTCTGTTACATTCAGACTGCCATTTTTAGTAGTTAAATAGTCATGAAACCTTCCTGGTTACTGGTTTGACTTTGCTATAGTGGTTCTTCACATCTCAGTAACAATTTGTATGTCAAAACTCCCTTCACTTGGCTTTTCAGTCCCGACTTTACTAGATAGTCTTCCTGTACAGCAGTACTGTAGAGTCTGTCTCGTCTCCACCTTGGATAATGATTGCTGAGGGCAGATGTGTAGACACTGGTGCTTCCTTTCAAGGTTAGTACTTGGATCTGAGAACTGCTGGGTGGTTTCCTTTTTGGATGAACTGCTTACACTTTCTTCCTGTCCTGTCTTTAGCTAGAATTCAGGTGTGCTCAAGTCATGCAATCAATGGGTGTTCCCCATTCCCAAAAATCATAGGTTGTGAGAATAGACAATAAAAACTGGGTGGATTCCTTGGTGTCACTCCATTTCTGCCTAATAAATAAGCTTTTGTTGGCAGCTGGTAGTTGAAACTCGTTGATAACCTATAGATACAGTTTGAGTGCTTGAAACCTGGACAGATTTCATAATACTCCTGTTATAAACTTGTACTTCCCTTTTGTGCACTCAAGACAGCAGTTGTGGCCTCTTTCCTCATCTAGTTCTGCTTCTGCTGACTGCAGAGCCTGGATATGTCTTACAAATCAGTTGTCAATTGGATAAGTCTTCACTGTCTCTTTTGTTTAGAACTCGGTATCATGTTGCTTTCCTTTAAGAATCTCTAGTTGCACTGTGAGAGTTTTAGGGTTTTAGTAAGTGGAAATTACCTTTCTGGTCTTCTTTTCTGTCTGGCCTCATACACTCAGCTGTATCTCAGTACTTGTGCCTAGCATGAGCCTTTGGATGAAATGCAGCCAGCATTTTGTGAATTGGTGTTCTTGATAGCTTATGTCAAGCATTTTCCGTGCAAAAAGAGGGAAGGCGTCACGCTTCCCCAGTCAGTTCTTGTAAATCTCATTGTAAGGTTGGAGAACACTTAAAATTAAGCTTGGATGATGTGAAATGCCTTAGTGGTTAGTAGCTTGACAGGTAATACTGTAGTTCACTAGTGTTCATTTAAGTGGAATACCACCAAGACCTAATAGATCTTGCTCTATAAACCTCTGTCCAGTCTGGACTGGGCTATGGACAGTTACCATTCATAAGGATTCATTCATTCAGGATTATTCCTAATCTTTGGAGTAATAAGAGGTCATCATCTTCTGAAATGCATGTGTACAGCAGTATTTGTCATCTCTTTAGGCTGGAAAGAGGTAGGTCACCTTCAACATGAAAACGTCTCATTAACTTAAGAAACCATCAGTTGTCTTTATAACGTATTTTATGCTTTCAGATTCTGCCTCTCCACGTTGTAAATGCAACAAACTACTTTCGTCGAAGAGTAGATCAGCAGAAGAACCAATATACAATTCTTGCTGAAGGAATTAATGGGTATTTTAAGGAACCTGGTAATAAGATTGCTGTTAAAAATGTGGAGAAGCTGGCATTTCATGGTTTATGTCAGAAAACAGTTGTTCTCAGGTAAAAATGTGGATTTGTTTTGGTTTAAATTACTCATGTGCTCTTTTTAATACAAAGTAATTGAGAACTTTTACTGCTAAGTTAAAGTTAACCCACCATCAAAAGTAGCAAAAAAATCTCTGCTGTACAAATTGTTCTTTAAAAAGCTCTCCCATGCTGCCTGTACTGAAGGGAAGCCAGAATGGCTCCACATACACACCACTGAACATTGTGCTGTGAAAGTTTAATCTTTTTTAGACACAAGGAGGTGAAGAAACTTTACAACTATAATAATTCTTTGTTTCCTCTCCAACTCTGAAGGGCTCAGGTGCTAGATATTTCCCCAAAAGAGAAGGAAAATATGTTCTGTAGTGTCAAAATTAACTATATAGATGAAGGCAGAACATGTCAAGTCCAAAGTTACCAGCTGCTTCACTCACCTGCCAAGTTTCAGTGTCTGCCACCTCAGGCTGGGGACTTTGTAGAGTGACACCCATTGGTAATGAACTGGAGTGGAACCCAAAGGTAATATTTATCAGATTTCCAATGGTATGTTCTTTTATTTCTCTTTGTGTGTTATTTTCTGTAAGAAAGCAGTAATGGACTGCAAACTTAGTTTTCAAATTTAACTCCTCATTAGTATTGACAAGAAATATCTACTATTGGCCAGATTCTGAGAAGTCAGCTTTCTTGGTTTGTTTTCCTGCAAAATCAAGTGAGATTTATGCGATTTTTTTTCTTCAATTCTTCTGAATTCAGTATCTTCTTCCAGAAAACGTTATTGCTGCTTTTGCATCTGTGGGGATTCAACGGGGGAAGGGTAGCCTCTGTAAATGAAACTGTGTTTGAGTACTGTCCCATTCAGGAAGCTCCTTCCTTAATGAGTAACAAAATCTGGTTTTATTTGTTTAATACTCGTGTCATGTTTAAGCTTGGAAGATTTGTTTCATTGCAGTTATTGTAAAGTTATGTTGGAATTCACCTCAAGTGCAGTGACTTTTTTTGCTTAGGTAACTAATTCTATTCATCAAACAGTTAAAGGAGAACTACACAAAGCGAAAGTAGTACTGACCTTGGGAAACACAACTGGGATTGACCCAATGGGAGGTATAGAATTGCAGCATTACAAAATATTTGTATCTAAACTCCTTTACCAAGAGCACCTGTTCTTTTCTTTGCTTCTGTCCGTTCCAAGTTCAATTTGATTCCACACGGTATTCAGGTAATACTGTTGGATAATTTACTGTGGTGGCGTCTGACCCCTGCAACAGGTTTCTCAGAGACTGTAGAGTCTCTGTCCTTGGAAATAAGCAGAAGCAACCAGCATGTGGTCCTGGGCACATGATTCTAGGTGTCCCTGCTTGAGCAGGGAGTTTGGATGAAATTATCTCCAGAGGGCCATTCCAGCCACAGCCATTCTGTGGTAAACTGAGATAACTTCTCATGGCAATAATCTCAGGCATGGCAATAATCTTATTAAAATTGTTTTAATTATTGGTTTTCTCAGAGTCAACTCTTCAGGTTTTCCTGAAAAGAAAATATTACAGTCAGTGCCATGTTTGTATTGTTCTGTCAGTTCCCTGGCCTGTAATAAAGGCACTGGCAAATATTCTTCTCGGTAAGACTGACTAGAAGGTAACAGCCCTCCATGCAGTGAGTGTTTCCTCTCAGCATTCTCTTATTCTCCCAAAACCTTGTTGGTAGGAGATTGACTTAGAGATGAGTTTTGCTTAAAGAGTTGGTTATTTTTTAATTGTCTGGACAAGTTCATCAGAAAGGCCACCCCTCCATCTCAGGATCGTGACGTGCCTCTTGTGGCTGCTTGGTCCTGTCCAAGAGTACAGTTAGTTAGTGTTTTGGAATGTGTGATGCTGTTTTCCATCTGAGCATTCAGTCAATTTCAGATGAAAAATACAGTGGAAACGGGGAATTACTGGAAGTAATTCTCTTTAGCAGCTTCCTTTTCTATATGGCACATCTCAGCCTTTTTCTGATTGCCATGCTTTTGTTTAGAGTTTTTCTAACTGTGTCCCCCCAGCAGTTTTCTTCTGTGTTTTGGTCTAGGAAGTTATTCTGTGTGGTGTGTATTTCAGCTGTAACTTGTGTAATCAGGGCTCAGATTGTTTACTTGGTTGCTCTCTTGGTTGTGTTCCATGGAGTTAACTACGAGTTCCTTATGACACTATTATGATGAAAAAGATGGCAATATCTGGAGAAGAATTAAACATGGGAACGTGCCTGTTGGGACATTGGGAGAAAACCAATTACTTCCAGGTATCAATAAATGGGTACATGTTTACAGTTTCACTTAGAGCAGCTTAGAGTTAGAGAGAGACTACTGATGAGTTGTGGTTTCAACTTGGTGTGTTTTGTCATCCAAGGTCCGGGTTACCAGGCTTCCAGACTTGAAGATGTCAGTTAACGAATACGACGTTCAATCTGAGGTTTTGCCTACAGGTCTGGGAACTGACAATGCAGAACATAGAACACAACTTCAGAAGCTGTGCAGCCACATGAACATATTGGACATGCAGCAAACTTGGAGCCCTTGTAAGAGTTGACAAGGTCTTTTGAGCATACACTTTATGAAAAAAGAATGCTACAATTAAGGAGATGTTTTCATGATTGATATTACTGACTGTGTGTTTCGTTTGAACACAGAAACAATAGTGTTTGTAATATGTCTGCATTCCTGTGACTGTCTGTAGTGGGTCTGGGATGGTAGTGATTTTCCACAGCAGCTCCTGCAGTGCTGTGCTTACTGTTGATATCAATATTATGACTACCGCTCGCACAGCATCAGGGCTGTCCCTCCAGCATTCCTTCCCCCACCTTCACCAATAGCTGTGGGTGGGCATGATCTTGGGAGGGACTATGGCCAGGACAGCTGACCCATGCTGACCAAGGAGATATTCCATACCCTAAGACATCAGCTCAGGAATATAAACTGGGGGAGAGGAGCAGGAAGGGGAGGCGAGATTCATTTCTGGCCTTCCCAAAGCAACCGCTACGCGTACCGCAGCCCTGCTTCTCGGGAGGTGGCCGGACATCGCTGCTGATGGGAAGTGGAGAGGAACAGCTTTATCTGCTTCTGCTTTGCTTCCCACGCGCGGCTTTGCTGCTTCTTTATTAAACTGCTTTTATCTCAACCCACGAGACTCCCATCTTATTTTCTCCCCTTCCCTGGCTTGCTGAGGAGGTGGGGGACAGAGTGGTGTGGTGGGCACCTGGCATCCAGCCAGGCTCAAACTACCACACCTACTTACCACTGTAGTTGGGGTCTGTGTACCTGCTTTCTTGTAGTGTCCACACGCAGTGGCATAACTTCTACTGGCAGCCTGTGTGTTTTCAATGGGAACTGAGCAGCCCAAGTGCATGGGATTGGAGATAAGTCCCACAGGAAAGCAGCTGCAAATGTGACACAGTGCAAGATGATAGACTACAATGGGACCTACTTACCACTATAGGTGGAGTCTGCCTTCTTGTAGCTCCCATACTCAGTGGTAGAGCTTAACCGACAACATGTGTTATTTCAATGGGAGCTGAGGAGTCCCAGTGAGTGGGAATGGAGATAGCTCCCTCAGGAAAGCAGCTGCAAATGTGACACAGTGCTGGCTGATACACTGCATGGGGATATCACAGCACACGTGGGCACTGCAATGGGGTTCAGTGACATTGCCGCACATGTGGCAATTGCAGAGAGACTGTGTGACATCACAGCAGAGGTGGGCATGGCAAAAGTGCTCTATAACATCACATCACCTCTGGACACTCTGACAGTGCTCTGTGACATCACAGCACATCTGGGTACTGCATCCAGGCTGTGTGACATCATAGAATCGTAGAATGGTAGGGGTTGGAACGGACCATTAGATATCATCTAGACCAACCCTCTCCCCCACAATCAAGTTCACCTAGATCAGGTCGCACAGGAACGTGTCCAGGCTTATGCTGAAGTCCTCCAAGGAAGGAGACTCCACAAGCCCTGTGGGCAACCTGTTCCAGTGCTCCGTCTTCCTCTTCCGCGGACGTTTGACATCACAGCACAACTGAACACTGCAAGAGTGCTCTGTGACATCACAGCACAGGTGTGCACTGCAACAGGAGTGTGTAATACAACAGCCCATCTGGGCTTTGCAGCGGCGCTGTGTGACATGACAGCACTTGTGGGCACTGTAGCAGTGCTCTAAGACTTCACATCATATCTGGGCACTGAAACGGGTTTCTGTGGCATCACAGCAGACGTTGTCACTGCAACAGTGCTCTGTGACATCACAGCACAACTAGGTACTGCAACACGGCTGTGTGACACTGCAGGAGATGTGGGCATTGCAGAGGTTGTGCTGTGTGTATTGCATCACAGCACATCTGGGCACCACTACACTGCTCTGTGACATCATTGCTTATCTAGGCACTGGAATGGGGCTCTGTGACATCACATCATATCTGGACACTGCGGCAGTATTCTGTGACGTCACATCACCTTTGGGCACAGCAACAGTGCTGTGTGACATCACAGGACGTCTGGGCACTGTAGCAGTGCTCTAAGGCTTCACATCATATCTGGGCACTGAAACAGGACTCTCTGACATCACAGCACATCTGGGTACTGCATCTAGACTGTGTGACATCATAGAATCCTAGAGTGGTAGGGGTTGGAAGGGACCATTAGAGATCATCTAGAGCAACCCCCTCCCCCAAAATGCAGTTCACCTAGATCAGGTCGCACAAGAACGTGTCCAGGCTTGTGCTGAAATCCTCCAAGGAAGGAGACTCCACAAGCCCTCTGGGCAGCCTGTTCTGCAGGGTTTCTTTTTCTTTGTGCAGGGGTTCTTCTTTGTTGCGTGAAACGGGAGTGACCAGACGCCAATCTGATGTGCATCAGCTCCAATTTATTGTCACATCATCATCACTTCTATACCTTTTCCAAATGCTTTGTACATGCCACAATTCATGGCAAATAGTTAATACTAAGCATCACGCACTATGCATAAGGCCCCAAAGTTTCGTTTTGGTAACAACTTAAACACCAACCTCACTGTGTTTAAACACCATCCTTATTGTGCTTAAAACATCAGCCTTATTGTGTCTAAAATATCACCCCATCTGTTGGGCCTTCAGTTAGTTTTCTCTCACACTATGGTTATGCTTACCTTACGTTTAGTTACCTTTATATTATTGTTAGTTACATATGTTACCATTTATTAGTCAAGTACAGTCAATCATACAATGCTAAACTGAATGCTATATTCAGTCCTCTAACAACGCTTGGTTTAATGTCCTGTCCTATCTTCTTGCTTTGACCTTGTTTCTGTTACAATCTGCTGTTTCGGTTTCCCCCTTGCTCAAGCTTGCTATGGATGTGGACGAGGAGGTGCAAGCCGGTCCATCACAACTTTATCCGTCCATAATTAACCTCAACTCCCATTGAAAAAATACAAACTGTCGGTAGAAGTTATACCACTGCGTATGAGAGCTACTAGAAAGCAGGAAGGAAGACCCCAGCTACAGTTGTACGTAGGTCCCATTGTAGACTATCAGCCAGCACTGTGTCCCATTTGCAGCTGCTTTCCTGTGGGAGCTATCTTCAGTCCCACTCCTTTGGACTGCTCAGCTCCCATTGAAAAAATACATGTTGTCGGTTAAGTTATACCACTGAGTATGGGAGCTACAAGAAAGCAGGAAGGCAGATGCCAGCTACAGTAGCAAGTAGGTCCCCATGCAGTCTATCAGCCAGCACGGTGTCACATTTGCAGCTGCTTTGCTGTGGGAGCTATCTTCAATACCACACTCTTTGACTCCTCATCTCCCATTGAAAAAATACATGTGTCTGTTAAGTTACAGCACTGCGTATGGGAGCTACAAGAAAGCAGGAAGGCAGATCCCACCTATGTGGGGAGTTTTGTGGAGGCTTGGCTAGAGAAAAGAGGACATGATAGAATACAGCTGGTTAGGCAGTAAGCATTAAGCGATAAGATAGTGGACTCCTGCTCAAGGCCGTGAGAGCAAGAGAGCTGTATGAGAACAGGATGAGAAAGCAGGAGCTTAGTTTGGGTTAAGCAGCCACACGTATCTGGAGTATGTTGAAACAAGGGCGAGGTTTGCACCTAACTGGGAACCAATGATGAGCTTAGCTTTTGCAATATGTATGAGCCTGATTATTGTATCTATAAAAGAGTTGTATCTTTGCAAATAAAGTTGAGACTTGTTGCACTGCAGGGTGGGCTTGTCTCCCGTCGTCTTCAGCAAATGGTGACCCCGACGTGATACGCGAAGGACGTGATATACCGACTGGGCGCCACGGCGGAGCGACGAAGGGGTTCGGGTCCTATGCAGCAAGGACGGCAATAAGCGTGAAAATTGGGAACACGCCGTGCCCTGGGTGACCGTATAGCCGAGCCCGGCCGATACGTGCCGCTGGACCTTGAAGGGCTGCAACAGCGCGCTGACAAATAGGTGTGGAAAGGCAAGCGGCATATGATTTATTTACTGCATTCTTGCAGAAGCGGCAGATAAAGGGTATAGATCTGCAAAAAGACCTACCAGGGTTGTTAGCTTATGGGTATGCTAAGGGAGTGTTTCAGAATCCACAGACAGTGCATGAATTGAGCGAATGGCGTAGATTTGGGGATTTGCTATGGGAAGCTACCCTGGAGGACGATGAGATAGCTGAAAAGTTAGGGAAGTTTTGGCGGATAGTGCACAATGAGTTGTTGCAACATCAGGCAGAAAAGAAGGCTGCTGAGCACGCATCAGCAGCACAGAGTAAGAACAAAAACGATGAGCGTGACTGGTTCCAATCCACCTCGCTGGCTCCTACCGTCTCAAAAGTAATGCTCCCCACCCCGCGTGTAGAAAATGACCCTGGAGGCACGGACGGGGTACGAGAACGATATGAGCCATCAGCCCCTCCCGAGGAACAAGAGTGCCGGCCTAAAGAGCCCCCGCCTCCCCCCCCCCCCCCCCACTTAGTGAGCCTGTCCCTGGGGCAGAGAGTGAACTGGCAGAGGCACCAACAGTAGTGCCGGGAGAGGTGCCGAGAGTAGCGCCGGGAGAGGTGCCGGGAGAGGTGCCGGGAGAGGCGCTGGGAGAGGTGCCGGGAGAAGCGCCGGGAGAGGTGCCGGGAGAGGTGCCGGGAGAGGTGCCGGGAGAGGTGCCGAGAGCAGCGCCGGGAGAGGTGCCGGGAGAGGTGCCGAGAGCAGCGCCGGGAGAGGTGCCGGGAGAGGTGCCGGGAGAAGCGCCGGGAGAGGTGCCGGGAGAGGTGCCGGGAGAAGCGCCGGGAGCAGCACCGAGAGTAGTGTCGGGAGCGGCGCTGAGGCGGATGATACCGAGAGAAAAGAAAAAGGTTCTTCTCTACACAAGAGTTTTACAAAGTCAGAGAGGCGAAGGGGCTTCGGAGCAGAGCCCCCGCGGGAGAGCTGCTTCCCATTCGAGCCCAACCCGCCGAGTTACCCCTGGGACGACTCGCAGGGGAATGCCGAGCGGGCGGAGTCGGGCCGGGGTGCAGCGCAGGATGATCAGAGGAGAGTGGGGGAGCGCGACCCCGTGTTAGACTGGGCACCATCGGGCATGTGAGGGAAGATAAAGAAAACACGGGAGAGAGTAACAGCGGCTGCGCCGCCGGCGCCGCCACGGAGTGAGCCAGACCCCCCCGCCCCTTCAACCCGCAGCCGCCGCAGGAGATAGAGGAGGCGGCCCCGAGGCTTTGCAGGTAGGGGTTTATATATGCTGGGGATGAGGGACGGAAAATTCCAACACACGCACACAACTTCCCCTTAACCCAGGTGCCCTGCTGGCAAGGTGGGGACAATGGATCCAATTTTCTGAGACATGTTTCTCAGCCACTGCGGTTTCTGATGCAATGGCCAGGGTTGGTTTCATCATCCTTTCTCGTGGCCTAGTCGGCCTTGCTGTGACTGAGCCTCACCGGCTCCATTTTATTTCATTTTATTCTTTCAGAACAAGCTGTTTTCTGTTGGGATTTAGAGGGGAAAAGTGCGGGTTTGTGGGAGTTGTGAGGGATGACATGAGGTGTGGGGGCAAATCTGAGAGGAAAAGTGAGGTTTGGGTGGCATTTCTGAGGGAAAAGGTGGTATTTGGGTGGTGTTTTGAGGGAAAAAGCAGGGTTTTGGTAAATTTCTGAGAGCAAAAGTGGGGTTTAGGTGGAGTTTGGATGGAAAAAGTGAGATTTTGGAGTAATTCTGAGGGGAAAAGAGGGCCTTTGGGGAAGATGTGAGGAGAAAAGGGGTTTTGTGTGAGTTTTGAAGGACCAAGTGGGGTTTTGGAGGAGTTCTGAGGGATGAAAAGAGGTTTTGGGGTAATTGTGAGGGAAAGCAATTGGGATTTGGGTGTAGTTTTGAGAGGAAAAGTGGGGTTTTGGAGCAATTCTCAGGGGCAAAGTGGGGGTTTGTGTGGAGTTTTGGGAGAAAATATGTGTTTTTGTTGGGGTGTTTAAAGAAAAAATGAGGGTTTTGGGAAATCTTGAGGGGAAAGTGTGAGGTCTGGGTGGAGTTGTGAGAAAAAAAGGAAGGTTTTGGTAACTATCTGAGGTCCAAAGTGGGGGTTTGGCTGGAGGTTTGAAGGAACAAGTTGTTTTCTGTTGGGGTTTTGAGGGGAAAAGTGAGGGTTTAGGGGAGTTCTGAGAGATAAAATGAGGTTGGGGGCAATTGTGAAGTCAAGTGAGGTTTGGGTGGCGTTTTGAGTGGAAAAATGGGGTTTTGGGGAACTTACGTGGCAAGAAGTGGGGTTTTAGTAGAGTTTTGAGAAGAAAAGTAGGGCTTGGGGGGGATTCTGAGGGATAAAATAAGGTTTTGGCGCAATTCTGAGAGCGAAAGTGTGGTTTCAGTGGAGTTGTGAGGGATGAAAGGAAGTTTTTGGGCATGTCTGAGGGGAAAAGTGTGGTTTGGGTGGCATTTTCCAGGAAAACAGTTGGGATTTGGGTGGAATTTTATAGAGGAAAAGCGGTGTTTTTGAGCAATTCTGAGGGAAAAAGTAGAGTTTTTGTTTATTTCTGAGAGCAAAGTGAGGTTTTGTTGGAGTTTTAGGAGAAAAAGTGGGTTTTGGTGCGATTTTTCAGGGAAAAGTGTAGTTTGGAAGAGTTTTGAGAGGAAAAGTGGGGATGGAGTACATTTCTGAGGGCCAAAAGCAGTGGAGTTGTGGGATAAAATGAGGTTATGGTGCAATTCTGAGGGGAAAAGGTAGGATTTGGGTGGAGTTTTGAGGGAAAAAGTGAGGTTTTGGTAAATTTTTAAAGGGAAAAGGTGGGGTTTGGGTGGATTTTTGAAAAAAACAAGTGTTTTGGTGGGGTTTTGAGGGGAAAAATGGGGTTTTGTGGAAATTCTGAGGGTAAAAGTGGAGTTTGGTGGTGCTTTGAGGGGGAAAATGGGGTTTTGGTGGAGTTTTGAGGGGAAAGGTGCAGTTTTGGGGAACTTCTGGGGGAAGAAGCGGGGTTTTGGTGCAGTTTTGAGGGAAACAGAACTCCACCAAAACACCACTGAGTGGAAAAGTGAGGTTTTGGAGGTATTTTCGAGGAAAAGTTGGTTTTGGGTGCTATTCTGAGGGAAAAAGTAGGATTTTTGGGAACTGCTTGGTAAAAAAGTGCCATCTTGAGGGCAAAAGTGGAGTTTGGGAAGCGTTTTGAGGGGAAAAAGTGGGGTTTGGGTGAATTCTGAGGGATAAAGTGAGGTTTTGGTGCAATTGTGAGAGAAAAACTAGGATTTTGGAGGAGTTTTGAGGCTGTAAAGTGGGGTTTGAGTACATTTCTGAGAAAGAAAAGTGGCATTTGGGTGGAGTTTTGAGGGAAAAAGTGAGGTTTTGGTAAATTTTTAAAGGGAAAAATTGCGGTTTGTGTGGATTTTTGAAAAAAACAAGTGTTTTGGTGGGGTTTTGAGGGGAAAAGTGGGGCTTTGGTGCAGTTTTGCAGGCGAAAGCTGGGATTGAGTACATTTGCGAGGGCAAAGAGCGGTGGAGTTGTGGGCTAAAACGGGGTTTTGTTTCAATTCTGAGAGCAAAAGTGTGGGTTTGTGTGGAGTTTGCAAGGAAAAAGTGTGTTTTTGTTGGGGTTTTGAGGGGAAAAGTGAGGGTTTAGGGGAGTTGTGAGAGATAAAATGAGGTTGGGGGCAATTGTGAAGTCAAGTGAGGTTTGGGTGGCGTTTTGAGTGGGAAAATGGGTTTTTGGGGAACTTAGGTGGCAAAAAGTGGGGTTTTAGTAGAGTTTTGAGAAGAAAAGTAGGGCTTGGGGGTGTTTGGAGGGATAAAATAAGGTTTTGGCGCAATTCTGAGAGCAAAAGTGTGGTTTCAGTGGAGTTGTGAGGGATGAAAGGAAGTTTTTGGGCATGTCTGAGGGGAAAAGTGGGGGTTTTGGTGGTTTTCTGAGGCGGCAAAAGTGGGGTTTTGAGGGTATTTCTGTGGGGAAAAGTGTTTGATTTGGTAGAGTTTTGAGGGGAAAAGTGAGCTTTTGGGGAAATCCTGAGGGGAAAGTGTGAGGTCTGGGTGGAGTTGTGAGAAAAAAAGGAAGGTTTTGGTCAATATCTGAGGTCCAAAGTGGGGGTTTGGGTGGAGGTTTGAAGGAACAAGTTGTTTTCTGTTGGGATTTAGAGGGGAAAAGTGAGGGTTTGTGGGAGTTGTGAGGGATAAGATGAGGTGTGGGGGCAAATCTGAGGGGAAAAGTGAGGTTTGGTTGGCATTTTACAGGAAAACAGTTGGGATTTGGGTGGAATTTGATAGAGGAAAAGCAGTGTTTTTGAGCAATTCTGAGGGAAAAAGTAGAGTTTTTGTTTATTTCTGAGAGCAAAAGGGAGGTTTTGTTGGAGTTTTAGGAGAAAAAGTGGGTTTTGGTGCAGCTTTGAAGGGAAAACTGTGTTTTTTGGAAGAGTTTTGAGAGGAAAAGTGGGGATGGAGTAGATTTCTGAGGGCCAAAAGCAGTGGAGTTGTGGGATAAAATGAGGCTTTGGTGCAATTCTGAGGGGAAAAGGTGGGATTTGGGTGGAGTTTTGAGGGGAAAAGTGGGGTTTGGGTGGATTTGTGGAAAAACAAGTGTTTTGGTGGTGTTTTGAGGGGAAAAGGTGGTGTTTTGGTGGAGTTCTGAATGAAAAAGTGAGGTTTTGGAGGTATTTTCAGAGGAAAAGTGGGTTTTGGGTGCTATTCTGAGGGAGAAAGTGGGATTTTTGGGAACTGCTGGGTAAAAAAGTGCCATCTTGAGGGAAAAAGTGGAGTTTTGGAAGCGTTTTGAGGGGAAAAAGTGGGGTTTGGGGGAGTTGTGAGGGATAAAATGAGGTTTTGGTGCAATTCTGAGAGAGAAAAAAAAGGATTTTGGAGGAGTTTTAATGCAAATTGCCTTTGCATCAGGCCAGTGCAGAGAGCCTCAGGTTCCATCAGAAATCATCTGCTGGTTGTTTCAAGTGCAGAGCACAGAGTCTGGATAAATGTCCAGCAAGAACTGTAAAGGGAGAATCCCAGGCAACAAATGTGAAAAGGGGGGTGGAAAAGGGAGGGAGAATTCTCAAGTCCAGGTGGCCAAAATGTCAAACCAAACCCAAAGTCAAGTCCCCAGGAGATCAACAGAAACTTGTCACCACTGCAGTGAGAGGGAGACTTTTAAAACACCCGTTGTTTGCTCTTCCAGATGCTGGGTTAGTGAGGAAACACTGGGCTGGAGAAGAGCAGGAAAGAACAGGCAGCTGCGTCATTGAAACACCATCACTCAGTTTTGCTACTACCCAGACAACAGCCAAAGTATGTGCTGTAGAAGATACCACATCTGATGTTTTCCTTTATGTGACAATAAAAGGTGAAAAGGTAAGATATTTTTATCTCTACAAACCTCTTTGTGCACTCTGCTATAGAAGTTATAACTTTGTGACAAATTTAAGACCGAAAAGTGTTATTTGCAAGTGAATTTTGTAATTTGCCATATACAGTAGAAGTGCAATCATTAACTTATTAGAAGATTTATTTTCTAAATCTGTTGTTTGTGAACTTTGGAATGAATTCTGTGAGGTGGAAACTTGTGAAGCGCTTTGGAAGGTATTGACAAGCAAATGAAGTCCCCCAAGTACTTCAGATGAACAACTATGTGAATTTACTGTACTCTTGTCCTTCTTTGTGATACACTTAAAGATATTTCAAGAAGGCAGTTGCATGGTGTTATGAAAATAAATACAAGTTCATATGTGCATAAGACTGAGTTCCCAAACAGTTGGGAGAAAGGAAGAAAGCTCGTTGCACTTACCAAAGTGCGTAACTCCTGCTAAATCTCTGCTGCAGCTACTGTCAGACTTAAGCAGCTGCGTAGTAGACAAAAATAAATGTGTTTGAAAACTGCTGCCATTTGGAGTATTTTACCAAGACTTTTAACATTAGAGCTGTGCTCTTCACTGTAGACAATAACTTGGATTACATCTTAATTTGAATACCTTCTCTGTTCAGAATCACAGTTGGCAAGTGTCACTTCTCTCTGAGCCAGTGAGAACTTTGAAGTTGAATATTGTTTTTTCCTGCCAGGTTTGGATGCACTCTGAATCAAAGGGACATAAAACTAAGATAGTTTTTCTAAAAATGTTTAAAGCTCATAGAAAACTGAGCACAGAATTTTAGGCAAAAGCATGAAACTGGTAAGTAACACCTGTTTGGAGAACATAGAGGAAGATATGACCAACTTTCCTGCCCTGGAATGAGTACTCTTCAGAAAGCATTTGTACATACTGCATATGTCTTCCTGTTGTCTCCAGCTTCAAATAAATTCTAAAGCAGTATGTGATGGTGACTTGCTTGTTGATTCTGGTCAGTCAAAGACTTGCGTTTTTTAGGTATGCGTTAATGATGATCTCGTCTTAAGCAGCTTTGCTCATTTTGAGCAAGCTGAAGAGAATGCAGTGAGTTCAGCATACTCAAACATCATTAAATCTTGACTCTCTTCCAATGAAAGTTGTTAATCCTGCACTTGATTTGAGGACAGTGCTGCTCCAGCAGAAGGTATCAACAGATCCTGAAACAAGTGGGAACCGTGTGTGTTGGCAGCAATCATTCATGCAGTGCATCATTTGTCTTTACCTGGATATATTGACCTACTGTATCAGTTGGAATCCAACAAGTGGAACAGAAGGTATCCTAACAAACACTGCCTATGTATCAGACTTTACAAAGAGCAATCAAATCAGCAGATGCAGGAATATTCTAAAGCGTTTTGTACTTGATAAGACAAAGGTGAGTTTCAGGGTCATTTGTTGATATGCTGAAAAGCATTAGATACTGTTGAAATAACTTGTAGCATTGATCAGTGATACCTTACTGTTTGATTTGAGTTTAGAGGGATTTCTCTACACAGAGGTAACTTGAATGTTTTCTGTGAGTTGTCTTGTTTAAAACAGACTTGAATCACTATAAATATCCTCTGTCCTTGTTCCCTCGGTTCATTTGCATATCTTTATGTAAATACAACTGTCTTTTGGTTGTTCTTTTTGCCATTAGAAAATGAGACAAGCAGAGAAAGAAGTCAGTTGCAACCAACTGTAAAAACACTGGCCTTTCATAGATTCAGATAATCCCAAACGTGTTTCTGCATCTTTTAAAATTGTCTTTCTAGATCTTGCTGTATCTGGTTCTGTTCTTGAAAAGACATGACAAAGCTCCAACACAGATGACAGTGAAACTACCAGATCTGTAAGTGTTAGATTTTCTATTCAAATGTCAGAATGAATTAAGTGAAGCATCTGTAAAGCAGATTAGGAATACTGTAGTCAGCTATCACGTCCTTTTCTGTAACAAATCTGGGACTAACTCTTGATCTAGTTAAAAGAGAACGTTGTCCTTCAAGTTTGTGGTTCTGGTGGTTTTGGTGTTTTAGATTGCAACGATGGACTTTGAACAGGTTGTGTCTCCTTTTGTGCTCACTTGCTCTAGTGCTGTGAAGATGTGTAGTGGTTCTGTGTGGCCAGCTTTTGGTAGTTGTTGGGGGAATACAGGGGCGGATTCTTCAAAGAAAGAGCTGCCAGAAGCTATAGCTTGAGCTGTGAACATGAACTGATTCTCCTGTGTGATTGATGTTCTCGTTGCATGCTTGATTCTTAATGAAGAAAATTCGGTTAGGTAAGAAAACCACCTTGAGCTCAGTAATCTTTTTTTTCTAAAATGTTGCTCTTAAACAGTATTTTACTGCCAGAAAAGGGTTTGTCTTTTCTTGATAGATTGTCCAAACAATCCCAGGATTGCCTTTCAAGGAAAATCCAGCAGTTCACACAGACAGGTATGGTACAGTATGTTACATATTTGAACCAATTGTTTAGCCAGATAATTAGGAGCTGTAGTATGTTTCCAGTTACTCTTCTTAGACAGCTAAAAGGGCAGAGGGTAAGACAAGATGTGTGCACATGGTATTGGGGAAGGAGGCCATTAGAAGCTGCTGATACTTATCCAGACCACAGTAAAAATAGCAATTCTTTCTAAACAGTAGCTTGAAAACAAGGCTGTGATGAGGCAGTACGTTTCTGCACACTCAGCATATTCAGTTGCCTTCTTTTATTCTTAGTGTGATTGATAAAGTTTTCCAGCTGAATGAAATCTGACTGAGTTGACTTGTGCAAGGCTTTTATTATGCTGCAAATCACTTGCTGCATATGTAAACAAGCTGAGGGGTGTTTTTAATTCAAGTTTTAACTGTTGCAAAGATACATTGTTTCATGTTTTTGCAACTTTAAGACACCTTTTTCCTGCAGTCCCATCTGATTTTCTTCTGAAGTTGAGGAACCCACCAATTGTCTTGGTTAAAAAAACCTTTGGGTTATTTTCAGATACCTAAAAGCTAATAGTAAATTTTACATCCAAAATGGTACTTTTTGATTTCTTCTTTCATATTTGAGGGTTTTTGTTGGCACAGGTAATACATCAGAGATATTTTGTAGGTGAACTGTTTCATGCCATTTTAGAAATATTGGTGATATTTATCGATTACACTTTCCTTTTGCATTTCCATTGAATTTAATATTTGTATATTTCTCAGGCTTCAGCAGTGCTTAAATTCTGATCCTTTGAACACACATAGAACTGAAAATGAGCAACAGGTAATTCCAGGATATAACTTCCATTTAAACCTCTGCAAACGTGTGTCATATATGTGGAGGTGTGGGTAGTGTTGAGGCTACAAGAGTGGTCATTGTGGAGGGACTCTGTGGAGGGACACCAGGGACTAAATCCAGCCACATCAGCAACAAGACCAGACCAAAGGTCAGCAAGCCAGCAAAGTTGATGGTGCCTCTGTGAAAATATGAAGGGCAAAAAAAAATGCAGGGGAAGAGACAAAAAGAAAAAAAGCAAGAAACAGAGGCAATGGCCAAGTCAGGGGACAGTAGGAGTCTCAGCACTGTTCTGTGTGACGTGTGTATGAGTTGTACTTCGTTTGTGTTTAGCATTTCTTTGGCTAATTCTTCTCAAAAAAACAGTTTTTAAGTTGGATGTAAGCTCAAACCCATCTACTAAGTATTGCCTTTGTCATCTATTTCATATGGTTTCAGAGTTTTCAAAATCTTGAAGAAAGAAACTTTGTCTTTCTTGGCAAGAAAATGAAGCCACCATCAATTCTGGAAACAGCACCACTTCTTGAAGATCTGGAAAGGGTAATGCTAACGTAATACATTACATTTAGCATTTTTAAGACTAGTATCATACCTTAACTTTCAGATACTAAATACTATAGTAGCTAATTTTGATTGAGGAATGTGTAGGAGGTTGTTCATACGGTTGAGTAAATTATGCTTCAGAGAGACTGTAGAATTGTACAGTTTCATCTGATCTATCAACCACTGCTACAAATGATGGCATTTGAATGAGATGTAAGAATTTAACTCCTCATCCCAGAAGAACTCTTATCATATTGTGTGTTAAGGAAATGTATTATGCAGTGGGTCAAAGGCTTTTAAATTGCTCATTGCTTTGTGTTGCCTTGTTGGTGTTTCAAGCACACGATTTTCAGGTAGAACTCTTTATTTCTCTTTCTGTAGGAACTTGGAAAAAAAGATTAGGCCGTAACTCCACTGAATCTTACTGTTGGCCACCAAAAGCTCAAGGATGTGATGTAGTTGCCATCTCATGTCAGGGAAATAATCCTTTCTTGTATATTCCACCAATTCTTACACTTTTGCAGTCGAGCAGTTGCTACAAACCTTGAGAAACAGGAGTGGAGGATGTATATATTAGAGTACTGCAGACTTTGTGTTCTAAGGTGCAAATGTCAATGAATGATCCAAAAGGTAGTGCATGTTGAGAATGGGTGCATCTGTTGGAATCTTAGAGTATCTTCATGATGCTTCCCAGGTTATTTAGGCCATCTGCTTAGACATTGACAGAGATGGACTGCATGAGTGTGGCAATCTGTAACTTATTTATCAAGTAATATCTAACAAGTGGTTAATGTCATATCACTTGGATACTCGATGAAGCTTGATTTTTCAGGGGCTGTTACATAGTGAAATGGAAATGTCTGGTTTGATTTTTAAAACATTGTCATTCATTTTCTAATGCATTAGATCACAGAAACATAGACTTACTGAGGCTGTAAGGGACCACTGAAAATGGCTCACACAGCTCCAAGACAGACAAGATGTTTCTGCTTCTATGAAACTTTTGGACCTTTCACCGTGTGTTGCTGCACATCCATTTGTCTCCAGCTTGGTGCACGGTTCCTCGGGCCTGTATCATCTGCATTTAAGAGGTGATATGGTGTTAAAAGCTTCTGTTTGAAGCATTGAAAGGCCTGTTTTGCAGATTTTAGTTTTGCCCTAAATTCTGAAACAGTACAATGACTAAGATTCTAAACAGTTGTCTCATGCTATACTGTAACTCTTTTGTACATGCACACCTAGCCACTAGCACTTATCTTGTGTCCTGGGTGGAAGAAGGCACGACTTGGTTTTGAGCTACTGAAAACATACCAAAGATGCTCCAGACTGCTTCATCCAATGTTGTTAATGCTTGGGCAGAACAAAGAAGCAGCTAAAAGTGTGAAAATCCAAAGACGTAAGAATACTTCTGTCGTCTTAATGACACTTGAATGCAATGTAGGCTGTCTTAGTTGCATAAAACTGTAAGAAATGAAGATACAATATTGGCATTATTTTGTTGTTAAAACCAAACTACTAAAGGCTATGCTTGAATGTGTTTAGATATTTACCTTCTGTCGATCTGGTTCTACCATGGTCTTGTTGGGAAATGAAATGACATCCTGCTCTGTAAAGCTGTTAACAAAGGCTTTTCAGTGTTTCAGAAACACAGTTTTGCCTACTCAGATCTTAAAGACACCCAGGGGTAAAGAAATAGAAGCGAACTAAAATGACTGTTGACTAGAAGTCAGAACATGGAGTTATATGGTCCCTATTTAAAAAAAAACAAAACAAAAACCCCAACCAAAAATCCAAACACACACAAATATCCAAACAAAAATACCTTACCACCAAAACCAACCAAAAAAACCTTCCCATAACTTCAAGATGATGCATCTGAAATGCAGTTGAGACCTTTTTGATAAAACTAGTGTGTCATGTGGAATGTAAATTAATGTTAACAGCTGTCCTTTACCGACTTGTAGGTGAGGTAATAGTGCCTACACCATATTGCCTCCTGAGACTGTCTGAACATCACACGCTGTTTCGTAATCTTTGCCATCTTGTTCTTGATGAGGTTGAGGTGCTGTTCTCTGATGCTCCTGAACAGGTAAATAGCTTAAATGTTCAGATGGTAAAATACTATTCAATTGTGCAAGTGTCTTGAAAGCAAGTGTCACCCACTGAAAACAAACACCTTCCTGAACCCCAGTGGTAGAGTTGAAAAGAAAATGAAGTTTGAAAACCCCACATTTGTATACTTCTGGCAGAATGAATTATTGGAGAAGTGGAGTTGTACTCAGTGAAAGCAGACTTTGCCTTGTTTTTTTCTTTAATCAGTGAGCCCTGTCTTGCCCTGGTCTAAGCTACTGCTCCATTATGCTGTTGTCTTTTGCTGTGGATGGTTTCCAAAGCAGATGACTTTTGTTTTTGTTTCATTTGGTAGCGGTGGTTTCAGTGTAGGGGTCTTTAATGTGCTTTAAGGTCTTGTCTGTAAGAAACTTCATTTTTCCTCTTAGCAGCACTGTTGAAACAGTAGAATGAAAGGCAGAAGTGAATGATCAAATAGTCTTGGAAGCATTTTCTTGGATTCTTGGGTCCTAATGACAGTGCAGATAGAAGAAGGAGCTGATCACAGTCTTCTAAGAGGAACAGCATCAAGTTCCATGTTGACAAGGATGTATCAGTATCAGATTTTTTTTAGATCATTAACCTTCTAATATTATCTGTTAAAAAATTGGTGATAAGACTAAAGGGCTGTGCTTCTATCACAATAAGCTAGAGAAATTCCTTAGTGGAAATAGGTTTCCCAATTTGCTGTATGTGAAGCTGTTAAATGTGCCTTCATAGCAGCAAATATCAAGTTACAAATTAGATGGTATGTCTTCTTTATCCAGTGGACTATTGCTGTTTTCTCTTCAGACTGTTCTTTTGTTCTGGTATTGGACTTCCTGAGATGGAGTGTGGATATAACATTACAATTGTGGGAGAGGTAGTTCTCAGTTTCTCAAAAACATCTGTCTTGAATAGGAAAAACAAAGATGCTCTTTCAGCGGGAAATGGTCATTTGAAAATGTTTGAGCTATTTGATAAAAATCTGATTGTAGCTCTTCTAAAGTATTGTTACAGAAAGGTATGTTATTGCAGCTAGGGGTAAGTTTAGTGGCAGGTTGAGAAAGATGTCTCAGACCACGATTAGGGGGAGCGGGTTGCAGTGAAGACCCGAGAAAGAGTTTGCGGACTCTCCCCCCCCCCCCCCCCCCCCCCCCCCGGGCTCCTGGGTTCACACCCACCTCCGCCCGGCTGGGCCAATCTGGCGCCTCTGCGATCATTATTTAGGGGACGGGAATTTGGAATGCGAGGCAGGAGGTGTAAGAGTGACACGAGATGGAGGCGACCACGCGGACCCTTCAGCCAGAGAAGGAGGAAGGAAGGAGAAGCAACAGAGCAGAGACTCCTCTGCAAGCCGTGGCGAGAATGCAGCTGTGCCCCTGCAGCCTGTGGAGATCCATGGCAGGAGCGAGAGTTCCCAGCAGCTCCGTGTGAGTGAGCCCGGACGGGAGAGGGACTGTGTGGGGAGGGGCCATGGCCCAGGCCGTGCTGGAGAGCCTGCACGCCGCAGAGCAGCCCCACACGAGAGGCAGAGACGAGCTGCAGCCTTTGGAGTCAGTGGGCATCGGAGCAGCCCGTGCGGGGCTGCCATGCGTGTGAGTTACCCCACGGACTCGCAGGGAGGACTGGTGTGGAGTTCACCGGTCCTGAGGAGGGACAAACGGCAGAAGCTATGGAGAACAGACTGACTGAAACCCCCACTGCCTGCCCCCCCGAACCGTTCAGGGGGGGACAAGGTAAAAGCCCCGGGATCAGGGCTCTGAGCCCGGGAAGAGGGGAGGGGTGGCAAGAAGGTGTTCTTCAAAAGGCTGGTTGGACTCTTCATTGATGTATTGCTCCGTGTTGTTTCATTTTGGTTATGTTTTGGGTTTTTGGGGGTATGTTTTAGTTGATGTTGCATTACACTGTTTCTCTGTTTTCTTCCCCAAAGCGAGTGGCCTGGTCTGCTTTGTCCTGAACCTTAAGCGGCAATTAAGCTCTCCCTGCCCTTGAGCAATTCTCAGCCACTTGGATACTCTGGGCTAATCGTGGCCTTTGTTCCCTGATGGGCCTAAACCAGGACAATTTCTGAGAAGAAAAGTGAGGTTTTTTTTGAGTTTTAGGAGAAAAAGTGGGTTTTGGTGCAGTTTTGCAGGGAAAAGTGTAGTTTGGAAGAGTTTTGAGGGGAAAAGTGGGGATGGAGTAGATTTCTGAGGGCCAAAATCCGTGGAGTTGTGGGATAAAATGAGGTTTTGGTGCAATTCTGAGGGGAAAAGGTGGGATTTGGGTGGAGTTTTGAGGGAAAAAGTGAGGTTTTGGTAAATTTCTAAGGGGAAAAAGAGGGGTTTGGGTGGATTTTTTGAAAAAAACAAGTGTTTTGGTGGGGTTTTGAGGGGAAAAGTGGGGTTTTGTGGAAATTCTGAGGGTAAAAGTGGAGTTTGGTGGTGTTTTGAGGGGGAAAATGGGGTTTTGGTGGAGTTTTGAGGGGAAAAAGTGGGGTTTGATGGAGTTTTGAGGGGAAAGATGCAGTTTTGGGGAACTTCTGGGGGAAGAAGCGGGGTTTTGGTGCAGTTTTGAGAGAAACAGTGGTGTTTTGGTGGAGTTCTGAGTGAAAAAGCGAGGTTTTGGAGGTCTTTTCCGAGGAAAAGTGGGTTTTGGGTGCTATTCTGAGGGAAAAAGTGTGATTTTTGGGAACTGCTGGGTAAAAAAGTGCCATCTTGAGGGCAAAAGTGGAGTTTGGGAAGCGTTTTGAGCGGAAAAAGTGGGGTTTGGGTGGATTTTGAATGCAAAAAAGGGGGGAGTTGGTGGGGTTTTGACAGGAAAAGTGGGGTTTGGGGGAATTCTGAGGGATAAAATGAGGTTTTGGTGCAATTCTGAGAGAAAAATTAGGATTTTGGAGGAGTTTTGAGGCTGTAAAGTGGGGTTTGAGTACATTTCTGAGAAAGAAAAGTGGCATTTGGGTGGAGTTTTGAGGGAAAAGATGAGGTTTGGGTGGCATTTCTGAGGGAAAAGGTGGGATTTGGGTGGTGTTTTGAGGGAAAAAGCAGGGTTTTGGTAAATTTCTGAGAGCAAAAGTGGGGTTTAGGTGGAGTTTGGATGGAAAAAGTGAGATTTTGGAGTAATTCTGAGGGGAAAAGAGGGCCTTTGGGGAAGATGTGAGGAGAAAAGGGGTTTTGTGTGAGTTTTGAAGGACCAAGTGGGGTTTTGGAGGAGTTCTGAGGGATGAAAAGAGGTTTTGGGGTAATTGTGAGGGAAAGCAATTGGGATTTGGGTGTAGTTTTGAGAGGAAAAGTGGGGTTTTGGAGCAATTCTCAGGGGCAAAGTGGGGGTTTGTGTGGAGTTTTGGGAGAAAATATGTGTTTTTGTTGGGGTGTTTAAAGAAAAAATGAGGGTTTTGGGAAATCTTGAGGGGAAAGTGTGAGGTCTGGGTGGAGTTGTGAGAAAAAAAGGAAGGTTTTGGTAACTATCTGAGGTCCAAAGTGGGGGTTTGGCTGGAGGTTTGAAGGAACAAGTTGTTTTCTGTTGGGGTTTTGAGGGGAAAAGTGAGGGTTTAGGGGAGTTCTGAGAGATAAAATGAGGTTGGGGGCAATTCTGAAGTCAAGTGAGGTTTGGGTGGCGTTTTGAGTGGGAAAATGGGTTTTTGGGGAACTCACGTGGCAAAAAAAAACCAAGGATTTTGGAGGAGTTTAATGCAAATTGCCTTTGCATCAGGCCAGTGCAGAGAGCCTCAGAGAACCTCTCTGTGCACTTTGCTATAGAAGTTATAACTTTGTAACAAATTTAAGACCGAAAAGTGTTATTTGCAAGTGAATTTTGTAATTTGCCATATACAGTAGAAGTGCAATCATTAACTTATTAGAGGATTTATTTTCTAAATCTGTTGTTTGTGAACTTTGGAATGAATTCTGTGAGGTGGAAACTTGTGAAGCGCTTTGGAAGGTATTGACAAGCAAATGAAGTCCCCCAAGTACTTCAGATGAACAACTATGTGAATTTACTGTACTCTTGTCCTTCTTTGTGATACACTTAAAGATATTTCAAGAAGGCAGTTGCATGGTGTTATGAAAATAAATACAAGTTCATATGTGCATAAGGCTGAATTCCCAAACAGTTGGGAGAAAGGAGGTGTGGTAGTTTGAGCCTGGCTGGATGCCAGGTGCCCACCACACCACTCTGTCCCCCACCTCCTCAGCAAGCCAGGGAAGGGGAGAAAATAAGATGGGAGTCTCGTGGGTTGAGATAAAAGCAGTTTAATAAAGAAGCAGCAAAGCCGCATGCGGGAAGCAAAGCAGAAGCAGATAAGCTGTTACTCTCCACTTCCCATCAGCAGCGATGTCCGGCCACCTCCCGAGAAGCAGGGCTGCGGTACGCTTAGCGGTTGCTTTGGGAAGGCCAGAAATGCATCTCGCCTCCCCTTCCTGCTCCTCTCCCCCAGTTTATAATACTGAGCTGACATCATATGGTATGGAATATCTCCTTGGTCAGCCTGGGTCAGCTGTCCTGGCCATAGTCCCTCCCAAGATCATGCCCACTCACAGCTATTGGTGAAGGTGGGGGAAGGAATGCTGGAGGGACAGCCCTGATGCTGTGCGAGCGGTAGTCATAATATTGATATCAACAGTAAGCACAGCACTGCAGGAGCTGCTGTGGAAAATCACTACGGTCCCAGACCCACTACAGTCTCCACCCCTTATTCCATACCATTTATCTCATGCTCAGACAAACCATCTTAACAATCCATATACATTCTTATATGCTCTCATTAACCAGTACCCCCACTCTTCAACAGACAAACATCATTCTTGTATTCCCTCTTGCATCTTGCATCCAACAAACAAACAACATTCTTATATCTTTCATCCTCTGTAGATGTTCACTGGAGCAGGCCATAACTTCTGTCTCATCCATCAAGATGGATATCCAAGCCAGGGGAAACAGTATGTTCAGTGCTGGGCACCAGCACCGGCTTGGTTTGTCCACTTGTCCGGTTTTTCTTGCAAAGTTCATCTACAACAGATAACTCACATAACAGGTTATTTTTCCCCCAAGGTTAAGTCTCCTTGAGGTACACATCGAGTTTCCCCATCCTTTCTCATCACCCACCAAGTACAGCCAGGCCCTTGAGCAAAGACAATCCCACGAATGGGTTTGCCTTTTCCCATGGGAGGTGCAACCCATACTGCCTTCCCCAGCCATTTCCCTGGGTGCACTACGGGGACCTTGTCTCCTCCCACAGTATGTAGTGGTTTTGTTTGGGCAGGACCAGGACGGTGAGTTGAACCTCTGCTATTGACCAGCCAAGTGGCTTCTGCTGAATTTTTATCCCACTGCTTCCATGCCCCATTGCCCAGTGCTCTCAACATGGTCTTAAGAGCTTCCATCTTTGTCAGCTTCACTGCTGGACACCACTGCTAGGGTCCGGTCCAGAGATGGCGGGCGTTCTTCACCGGCAGGGGACTGCTCTGCGATCGCGCCCAAAACGTCTGAGACATCAGGGCTCTGCTCAGGAGGATCTTCTCCAGCCCCAGCGTGAGCAGCGGCCAGATCTCCGCGTCGGCGCAGAGCGGCCACCGGCGGCGCTGAGAGCCGAAACGACGATCTGACGGAGGCGCGACTGCGGCGGCCGCAGCGGTGTGTGTATCCGAGGGCAACGCTGAGGCGGTCGTCGGCTGAGGTTGCGGAGCGAGGTCGGCGTCGGAGCCGCAGCTGTCCAGTGGCAGCACTAGGAGTGTCATAAAGTGTGGTGGCTGCAGGCGAGCGGGCTGCGGCTGCGGGCGCCCGCGACGGGTTGCGCCGACGTGCAGCAAGCCGCCCCTTCGGCACCCCCGTGCCAGCCCGCCCGTCCGCCCGCTTCCTCCGGCACTGCCGGCTCCTCGTCTGGCAGCCGCTCCGAGGTGGTCGCCGCTGTTCCATCCCCGGCCGTGGCTTCCTCCTGCTTCGCGGAGTGGGTGGCCGCCGCCTTGACCCGCTGCGCCTTGGCGGGCGCCGTCGGGGTGTCTGCCGCGATCCGCATCAGGCGCACTATCAGCGGCTTCGGCGGGAGCTAGCTCCGGTACTGCTGGCCAGCCAGCAAGCCCTAGAGAAACCGGCCGGCCGACCAGCCAACTCGCTCGCCCTCCCTCCCGGCCCCGGCCTCCACCCTACCCCGACAGAAGCCTCCAGTTGATGAATCAACTCACGGATGGGAGTCAGGGAATCTCGGTTCGTGCGATATTGCCTCTGGTGCACTGTCCTGGTAGCAATTGGTACCTGTTGGTCTTGAACTTGCAGCAATCCCACAACAAAAGGGTCTTCTGAGAGGCCAGGTAAATTAGAGAGTTGTTTGATTTTCTCTATATCTACAGTGGCTATACCAAAAGCCCATCGATACCCCTTGGGGTCTTTGAAGTACCCTCTCCTGAGGTAATCTATGCCAAGAATACAAGGGGCCTCTGGACCAGTCACAATGGGATGTTTTTTCCATTTGTCCCCTGTTAAGCTCACTTCAGCCTCTAATACAGATAATTCTTCACATCCCCCTGTCACTCCAGAGATCCAGACAGAATCTGTGCCTCTAGACCTTGATGGCATCAATGTACACTGTGCCCCTGTGTCTACTAAGGCTTTATACCTTTGTGGGTTTGATGTGCCAGGCCATTGAACCCACACAGTCCAGTAGATTCGGTCATCCCTTTCCTCCTCCTGGCTGGAGGCAGGGACCCTCTATTTCTGTTCTTCATCAGAGTATTCGCTATCTGATCCTTGCAATTGCAGACCTGAAGTCTCCTCATTGGCATCGAAGGAAGTAGTTGCAGTTCTTCTATGTCTGGGAGATTGTTGATGGTCCTCTTTTGTTTTGGCAGCCACTCTGCTGACAGCCCTCTTGGGAGGTCCTTTTCTAACAGCTGTCTTCCCCCTTAGTTCACGTACACGCGCTTCCAGCTTAAAAGTGGGTTCACCATCCCACTTCCTCATATCCTCTCCTTGGCCACGCAAAAAGAGCCAGAGTTCATTTCGCGGTGTACTCCTGCGTCTGGGACTTCCTTTTGCCCTGGTCGGGACAGTGGATGACTGAATTCTTGAGGCAGATCTGACAGTCAGGCCATCATCCCACACTGATGAGGAGGTGCAGAGGCTCTCTTCATAGTTCTGTAAATGTCCATGTTTTGGGGCTTTTGTTTAAGACTATCTGAGGTAGTGCACTGTGCTTATGGAGTGTGAAACTTCTTCAGTGGTACTTCAATGAGAAACTTCAACACTGACAAATCATCAAAAATCACATGTATAAGAAAATATTGATGTGAGATTTTGATTGTGATGGGTTTTAATTTTGCTTCTGGAAGCTGTCAGAAATTCACACCCTTTGTGAGAATTGTATATTGTGCATTGTAAGTTCAACAGGAGATTTACGATGTACCGATGTTCTTTGGCATATAACAATGCTTCGTGCTTCTTAAAAGAAGAAACACACAGTAAAGCATGTCTAGATTACATGAATTACCAGCCCTCTGGTTTGTATCCACCTTTAGGTTGTACAGCCTTGTATGGACAGTGAAAGAACTGCTGTGTTACTCAAAATACTGGCTTTTACCCACAGTAATCTTCAGAAGGTGCCGACATTCACTAATTCAGGAGATGAGGCAGAAATGGTTCATCGGGTGAGCATCATTTTACACAGGTAAGTGGGGTTTTTAATTATTAAGATATAACAAACTAAAATATCTTGACTTCTAAGAATAAAGGAGGTTTGTGAATTTGGAATTTAACTACTTCTGCTAAAAATAGCCCAAACCCTGCCCTTCTGCCAGCTAGAAGAAAGGCTGACAGGAATGTCTGACACAGAATGCATTCATGATGACATTTTTAACTATGTTCTGTCTCATTTTGATAAATCCCAATATGGTTCCTCCCCACAGTTACAGCTGTGGATATTGGGTCCCTCCTTCGGGACACAGCCTGCTCTGGCCATAGTGATAAAGAAGGAAATCACTGCCCCTGGCTCGGGGCCATTAATGAAGTGAATCGCTGCCCCTGGTCCAGGGTCAGCTTTAGCAAAATGAGCCTCTACCGCTGCTGTAGGGTCTTTAAAGAAATGAAAATAAACCTCAGCTTCCCCAGTTCTCTCCATAGAATGCAGGGGAGTCTCTGCTCCAGCACACCTCCTCCTCTCTTTCCTCACTGACCTTGGAGTCTGCATGGTTGTTTCTCTCACTGTTCCTACTCCTTGCACCACCACAGCCAGAAGAAGAAAGGGCAGAAGAAAGAAGAATGGAGGAAGAAACCTCCTCTTCAGGCTTCTCTTAAAAAGTGATGATGGAGGCTCATTGGCTCAGCCCCAGCAGTGGGTCTGGCTCAGAGCTGGGGAGAGCTGTGAGCAACTTCTTCCAGGAGCCATCTTTACAGCCCCTTCCCCCTCACCAGAAAAGGCTGTCATGGCAAACCATGACAAAGTGGTTTGGGAAGGACCTTTTTTCTTAATGCTTAAATCAGTGGATGGAGAGATGGAAACAGCTTCACATGCTTCGAGTAGTACACTTACAAGTGTGTATAAACCGTGTGCTTAGCTTTAACAGATGAATGCATGCAGTCTTTGGAAGCTACAGATGCCACTTGTGTGACACATTTCAGTTTTCCTCTCCAAGAATCTTTGCTCATCGTGTACACAGCATGCCTGACAACTTCTATAATGCGATAAAGGTTTGACAAACCGTTACCAGATTAATAGTGCATTTGATCACAAAGTAGTGGATACACAGAAGCTGTTAAAAATACATGTGTATTTGTTTTAGGATTCTTCTGTAGACCAAGAGATCACAAAGGCACAGTCAGTCGTTCTGTTAACAGAAAACAACGAGTGTGATGCACTTGGGATCCTCCGCTATTTGCAGCAGGCAGAAGCTGAAGTTCCCCCAGAACTGCCTGGTTTGACTGCCAAGGTGCTAAAAGATGAAGAATACCAGAAATTGTCAAGGCCACTGTGTACCCATCTTAAAACATTTGGGACTTGCAGGTAAGGAATTGCCAAGCTTTCTTACCACCCATACTGGTGTAGGAAGGTGGTATATGCCTCAATCATGGCTGCTTCTGTTTTCTTGCTCAATTTTGCTGTTGGATACTTTCATGAAACCATTTTTTGCTCATGACTCTTTTTCTTGTGGTTACTTTTGCATCAGTTTCACTCTTCTTAGATACTGCTACGAAAATCAAAATACCAACATTTTCTGCAGACCAATCTCATGTAGCCTGACAGGATATCATAATTCATTGTCATTCCTGCCCAAGTGTTCTTGAGGGAACTTCAGGCTCTTTTTTGATTAGTATTCTAGCCCATAATTGCCCAAGGCTTATGCTTTGCTCTCTGTTGTCTTCTGTCCCTCCAGATTAGGTAAGTAGATGACTTCTCTGAGCTGTGTCTAACTGGATTCTAACAGGGCCTTGGATGAAGCCCTCAGATATTCCTTCTCGTGTGGATGACCCTTGTTGCAAGTAACACAAAATTCAGTGTTAGTCTTTGTTTTATTCTGAAACTAGTTTCCTGGTGGATTTTGGTTTTGTTGTATAAACTTTTCCAACAAGAGCTTTTTGACCACTTCTGTCTAATCTCCAGTCATTGGTGCTACTTGAAACAGAAATTGAATACTGAGGGCTGATGAAATGTTAGTGTTAAAAGATGTTGTAAGCCACATCAAAAACAGTTTACAAGTAAAAGGGCTTTGTTCTTAAACCAGTTTTTAAATATGTAGAAACAGAACAGTGTGTCTGGATCGTCGTCAAGTTAATTTACAAATAGACGTGCCCCAGCATATCCCAGATGCAGTGACACAAACACCTGGATATCTGATGGTAAGTTACAGTTATTGCTTTTTCCCTTGGTTTGGTGTACCAAGAACACATCTTAAATACTTCCTTAGCATATTACCTTCATGTTAATGTAGTACATATCCCACATCTCTTGGGTATTTGGGAGATTTTTAGCTTTTTTAGTTTCTCTGTTGCTTAAGTGTGTGTCAGATTTTCCTTTAATCCTAAAATTGTTTTGTAGTGGTTCTGAGTTTACCTTAGGTTTTCTCCTGCATTGGAGCCTCATGTTCTATGGGAAGAGGGCATTTGTTGTGTTTATTCCTTTCCTCTGTCAATTTAGAACATAAACCAAAATAGGCAAAGATTAAGATCCTGTAAATGTCATTATTTTTGTAGTAGAGCAAACACAATCCTCTGGAGTGAAGAAACGTTGCAGTGGAAGATCATGCCTGTTTAACAAGAGTTGAAGGGAGGATTTTTCCTTCTCTGTCATGTTGATGCAGACTTCCTGAAAAATGAGTATATTCTGGCCTTGTCAATTGAACCAAATATTTTCTCTATTTGCACTGTCCATAGACATGGGATATAAATTCTCTCTTCTAGATGGAGCAGTTGCTTCCTACTAAGGTGTCATTGTGGTGTTGAAAACAGTTTTGATAGAATCCTGTTACATTCAGACTGCCATTTTTAGTAGTTAAATAGTCATGAAACCTTCCTGGTTACTGGTTTGACTTTGCTATAGTGGTTCTTCACATCTCAGTAACAATTTGTATGTCAAAACTCCCTTCACTTGGCTTTTCAGTCCCTACTTTACTAGATAGTCTTCCTGTACAGCAGTACTGTAGAGTCTGTCTCATCTCCACCTTGGATAATGATTGCTGAGGACAGGGTTGTAGACACTGGTGCTTCCTTTCAAGGTTAGTGCTTGGATCTGAGAACTGCTGGGTGCTTTCCTTTTTGGATGAGCTGCTTACACTTTCTTCCTGTCCTGTCTTTTGCTAGAATTCAGGTGTGCTCAAGTCATGCAATCAATGGGTGTTCCCCATTCCCAAAAATCATAGGTTGTGAGAATAGACAATAAAAACTGGGTGGATTCCTTGGTGTCACTCCATTTCTGCCTAATAAATAAGCTTTTGTTGGCAGCTGGTAGTTGAAACTCGTTGATAACCTATAGATACAATCTGAGTGCTTGAAACCTGGACAGATTTCATAATACTCCTGTTATAAACTTGTACTTCCCTTTTGTGCACTCAAGACAGCAGTTGTGGCCTCTTTCCTCATCTAGTTCTGCTTCTGCTGACTGCAGAGCCTGGATATATGTCTTACAAATCAGTTGTCAATTGGATAAGTGTTCACTGTCTCTTTTGTTTAGAACTCGGTATCATGTTGCTTTCCTTTAAGAATCTCTAGTTGCACTGTGAGAGTTTTAGGGTTTTAGTAAGTGGAAATTACCTTTCTGGTCTTCTTTTCTGTCTGGCCTCATACACTCAGCTGTATCTCAGTACTTGTGCCTAGCATGAGCCTTTGGATGAAATGCAGCCAGCATTTTGTGAATTGGTGTTCTTGATAGCTTATGTCAAGCATTTTCCGTGCAAAAAGAGGGAAGGCGTCACGCTTCCCCAGTCAGTTCTTGTAAATCTCATTGTAAGGTTGGAGAACACTTAAAATTAAGCTTGGATGATGTGAAATGCCTTAGTGGTTAGTAGCTTGACAGGTAATACTGTAGTTCACTAGTGTTCATTTAAGTGGAATACCACCAAGACCTAATAGATCTTGCTCTATAAACCTCTGTCCAGTCTGGACTGGGCTATGGACAGTTACCATTCATAAGGATTCATTCATTCAGGATTATTCCTAATCTTTGGAGTAATAAGAGGTCATCATCTTCTGAAATGCATGTGTACAGCAGTATTTGTCATCTCTTTAGGCTGGAAAGAGGTAGGTCACCTTCAACATGAAAACGTCTCATTAACTTAAGAAACCATCAGTTGTCTTTATAACGTATTTTATGCTTTCAGATTCTGCCTCTCCACGTTGTAAATGCAACAAACTACTTTCGTCGAAGAGTAGATCAGCAGAAGAACCAATATACAATTCTTGCTGAAGGAATTAATGGGTATTTTAAGGAACCTGGTAATAAGATTGCTGTTAAAAATGTGGAGAAGCTGGCATTTCATGGTTTATGTCAGAAAACAGTTGTTCTCAGGTAAAAATGTGGATTTGTTTTGGTTTAAATTACTCATGTGCTCTTTTTAATACAAAGTAATTGAGAACTTTTACTGCTAAGTTAAAGTTAACCCACCATCAAAAGTAGCAAAAAAATCTCTGCTGTACAAATTGTTCTTTAAAAAGCTCTCCCATGCTGCCTGTACTGAAGGGAAGCCAGAATGGCTCCACATACACACCACTGAACATTGTGCTGTGAAAGTTTAATCTTTTTTAGACACAAGGAGGTGAAGAAACTTTACAACTATAATAATTCTTTGTTTCCTCTCCAACTCTGAAGGGCTCAGGTGCTAGATATTTCCCCAAAAGAGAAGGAAAATATGTTCTGTAGTGTCAAAATTAACTATATAGATGAAGGCAGAACATGTCAAGTCCAAAGTTACCAGCTGCTTCACTCACCTGCCAAGTTTCAGTGTCTGCCACCTCAGGCTGGGGACTTTGTAGAGTGACACCCATTGGTAATGAACTGGAGTGGAACCCAAAGGTAATATTTATCAGATTTCCAATGGTATGTTCTTTTATTTCTCTTTGTGTGTTATTTTCTGTAAGAAAGCAGTAATGGACTGCAAACTTAGTTTTCAAATTTAACTCCTCATTAGTATTGACAAGAAATATCTACTATTGGCCAGATTCTGAGAAGTCAGCTTTCTTGGTTTGTTTTCCTGCAAAATCAAGTGAGATTTATGCGATTTTTTTTCTTCAATTCTTCTGAATTCAGTATCTTCTTCCAGAAAACGTTATTGCTGCTTTTGCATCTGTGGGGATTCAACGGGGGAAGGGTAGCCTCTGTAAATGAAACTGTGTTTGAGTACTGTCCCATTCAGGAAGCTCCTTCCTTAATGAGTAACAAAATCTGGTTTTATTTGTTTAATACTCGTGTCATGTTTAAGCTTGGAAGATTTGTTTCATTGCAGTTATTGTAAAGTTATGTTGGAATTCACCTCAAGTGCAGTGACTTTTTTTGCTTAGGTAACTAATTCTATTCATCAAACAGTTAAAGGAGAACTACACAAAGCGAAAGTAGTACTGACCTTGGGAAACACAACTGGGATTGACCCAATGGGAGGTATAGAATTGCAGCATTACAAAATATTTGTATCTAAACTCCTTTACCAAGAGCACCTGTTCTTTTCTTTGCTTCTGTGCGTTCCAAGTTCAATTTGATTCCACACGGTATTCAGGTAATACTGTTGGATAATTTACTGTGGTGGCGTCTGACCCCTGGAACAGGTTTCTCAGAGATAGTAGAGTCTCTGTCCTTGGAAATAAGCAGAAGCAACCAGCATGTGGTCCTGGGTACATGATTCTAGGTGTCCCTGCTTGAGCAGGGAGTTTGGATGAAATTACCTCCAGAGGGCCATTCCAGCCACAGCCATTCTGTGGTAAACTGAGATAACTTCTCATGGCAATAATCTCAGGCATGGGATGAAATTGTTTTAATTATTGGTTTTCTCAGAGCCAACTCTTCAGGTTTTCCTGAAAAGAAAATATTAGTCAGTGCCATGTTTGTATTGTTCTGTCAGTTCCCTGGCCTGTAATAAAGGCACTGGCAAATATTCTTCTGGGTAAGACTGACTAGAAGGTAACAGCCCTCCGTGCAGTGAGTGTTTCCTCTCAGCATTCTCCTATTCTCCCAAAACATTGTTGGTAGGAGATTGACTTAGAGATGAGTTTTGCTTGAAGAGTTGGTTATTTTTTAATTGTCTGGACAAGTTCATCAGAAAGGCCACCCCTCCATCTCAGGATCTTGACGTGCCTCTTGTGGCTGCTTGGTCCTGTCCAAGAGTACAGTTAGTTAGTGTTTTGGAATGTGTGATGCTGCTTTCCATCTGAGCATTCAGTCAATTTCAGATGAAAAATACAGTGGAAACGGGGAATTACTGGAAGTAATTCTCTTTAGCAGCTTCCTTTCCTATATGGCACATCTCAGCCTTTTTCTGATTGCTATGCTATTGTTTAGAGTTTTTCTAACTGTGTCCCCCCAGCAGTTTTCTTCTTCTATTTTGGTCTAGGAAGTTATTCTGTGTGGTGTGTATTTCAGCTGTAACTTGTGTAATCAGGGCTCAGATTGTTTACTTGGTTGCTCTCTTGGTTGTGTTCCATGGAGTTAACTACGAGTTCCTTATGACACTATTATGATGAAAAAGATGGCAATATCTGGAGAAGAATTAAACATGGGAACGTGCCTGTTGGGACATTGGGAGAAAACCAATTACTTCCAGGTATCAATAAATGGGTACATGTTTACAGTTTCACTTAGAGCAGCTTAGAGTTAGAGAGAGACTACTGATGAGTTGTGGTTTCAACTTGGTGTGTTTTGTCGTCCAAGGTCCGGGTTACCAGGCTTCCAGACTTGAAGATGTCAGTTAACGAATACGACGTTCAATCTGAGGTTTTGCCTACAGGTCTGGGAACTGACAATGCAGAACATAGAACACAACTTCAGAAGCTGTGCAGCCACATGAACATATTGGACATGCAGCAAACTTGGAGCCCTTGTAAGAGTTGACAAGGTCTTTTGAGCATACACTTTATGAAAAAAGAATGCTACAATTAAGGAGATGTTTTCATGATTGATATTACTGACTGTGTGTTTCGTTTGAACACAGAAACAATAGTGTTTGTAATATGTCTGCATTCCTGTGACTGTCTGTAGTGGGTCTGGGATGGTAGTGACTTTCCACAGCAGCTCCTGCAGTGCTGTGCTTACTGTTGATATCAATATTATGACTACCGCTCGCACAGCATCAGGGCTGTCCCTCCAGCATTCCTTCCCCCACCTTCACCAATAGCTGTGGGTGGGCATGATCTTGGGAGGGACTATGGCCAGGACAGCTGACCCAGGCTGACCAAGGAGATATTCCATACCCTAAGACATCAGCTCAGGAATATAAACTGGGGGAGAGGAGCAGGAAGGGGAGGCGAGATTCATTTCTGGCCTTCCCAAAGCAACCGCTACGCGTACCGCAGCCCTGCTTCTCGGGAGGTGGCCGGACATCGCTGCTGATGGGAAGTGGAGAGGAACAGCTTTATCTGCTTCTGCTTTGCTTCCCGCGCGCGGCTTTGCTGCTTCTTTATTAAACTGCTTTTATCTCAACCCACGAGACTCCCATCTTATTTTCTCCCCTTCCCTGGCTTGCTGAGGAGGTGGGGGACAGAGTGGTGTGGTGGACACCTGGCATCCAGCCAGGCTCAAACTACCACACCTACTTACCACTGTAGTTGGGGTCTGTGTACCTGCTTTCTTGTAGTGTCCACACGCAGTGGCATAACTTCTACTGGCAGCCTGTATGTTTTCAATGGGAACTGAGCAGCCCAAGTGCATGGGATTGGAGATAAGTCCCACAGGAAAGCAGCTGCAAATGTGACACAGTGCAAGATGATAGACTACAATGGGACCTACTTACCACTATAGGTGGAGTCTGCCTTCCTGCTTTCTTGTAGCTCCCATACTCAGTGGTAGAGCTTAACCGATACCATGTATTTTTTCAATGGGAGCTGAGGAGTCCCAGTGAGTGGGAATGGAGATAGCTCCCTCAGGAAAGCAGCTGCAAATGTGACACAGTGCTGGCTGATACACTGCATGGGGATATCACAGCACACGTGGGCACTGCAATGGGGTTCAGTGACATTGCCACACATGTGGCAATTGCAGAGAGACTGTGTGACATCACAGCAGACGTGGGCATGGCAAAAGTGCTCTATAACATCACATCACCTCTGGACACTCTAACAGTGCTCTGTGACATCACAGCACATCTGGGTACTGCATCCAGGCTGTGTGACATCATAGAATCGTAGAATGGTAGGGGTTGGAACGGACCATTAGATATCATCTAGACCAACCCTCTCCCCCACAATCAAGGTCACCTAGATCAGGTCGCACAGGAACGTGTCCAGGCTTATGCTGAAGTCCTCCAAGGAAGGAGACTCCACAAGCCCTGTGGGCAACCTGTTCCAGTGCTCCGTCTTCCTCTTCCGCGGACGTTTGACATCACAGCACAACTGAACACTGCAAGAGTGCTCTGTGACATCACAGCACAGGTGTGCACTGCAACAGGAGTGTGTAATACAACAGCCCATCTGGCCTTTGCAGCGGCGCTGTGTGCCATGACAACACTTGTGGGCACTGTAGCAGTGCTCTAAGACTTCACATTGAGAAGAGGCGAAACTGAGGAGAAGCAAAACAAACTGAGGAGAAGCAAAACAAACAAAATGGAGTACGGCCTGCACACCATGAGAACAACAACCGCCTCAGCGAAAGTGCAGTCTCATTGAGACCGCTTCATTTCCTAGAAGCAGAAGTTAAAAACATTTCCTAAAAAAGGCTGCGGCCTGTGGTTATCAGGAAGGGCCAGACCAAGGGTCAAGAGCTTGTAACTATTGTTTGAACCCTATATCTGTTGTGTGGCGTGTAAACCCTATAAAAACCCTTTTCTACTGAGCACCAGGGTCGCCTCCTCTGACTCCTGTGTGAGTTACGAGACGACCCGGAGCTCCGAAATAAACCTCACCTCGTGCGTTTGCATCAAGTCGGCTCCTCGTTTTCTTCTGAGGTGCGCGTCTGCCTGGGTAGAGGAAAGCTTCGCCTTTCATTTTGGGGGCTCGTCCGGGATCAACGACGAACACCTCAGGAAACGATGACCCCTTGGAGGTGAGCTTTTTTGTGTGAATGTTTGTGGCGCCACATGAGAGCTTGTGAGCTTGTGTAGATTGAGATTAAGAGTTTGTGGTTTGTGTAACTGAGCAGGCTTTGTTGAGATAACATTGTTTTTAACGTTATTTCTTTCCTTTATCTCTGTTTCTTTTGTGTCTCTCGAAATTTAAATTAGTGCCCATTCCTCTATGTCATAGGCTGCGTACCGTTGACCAAGTCTGAGACTAGGTCTGGATCTAGCCGCACCTAAGCCCCTTTTAAGGGTGCCTTAGAAAGCAAGGGGGTCCAGACTGAACCTCGTGACTCAACGGCAGGGTCTCCTTAAATAAGCCTACTGTTGACCAGGTCTGGGACTAAGGATTCTTTCCTGAACCTCGTGACCCAACAGTCCATAATCCCCAACTTCAGTAAGAAAAACACTTAGGGATACACGGATAAGGTTCTCAGTCTCTCACTCTCTTTTTCTCTCTCTCTCTCCATTAACCTCTGAAAATGTTTAAAGTGTGTGAGATTGGGAGCTCGCTGTTGCACAGATATCTTAAGCATCAGAGACCAAGTGAATGTTACTTTTGTGGGTGATTGGGTGAGAACATACCTTGATACCCTTGTAAGTTCAGGGAATGCTTTTTGTGCCGCCTCTGTGTCCATAAGTGTATTTGTTGGTTTCACCTGAGAGTCACACTCAACAATTACGGGGATAGGTACGGGACAGAAACCCCTTTGTGCAAAATTTTAGATGTGCCTGATTAATTGTATTGATTTTTTATGTTCTACCTGTGTAAGGATAGGAGTCATAATTGTCAGGGTTGTGTTATGTTGTTTTGGAAGTAAGGGTCACGGGAAAACTGAAGCTGCTGGGTCAGTAAAGGTCTGACAGACTTTAAAGAGGTTTCTGAGTAGCACGTGTAGGGGACAGACGTGTCCGGCACCACAGGCTACGGCCCTGGGGGACGCCTCACGGGTGAAAATAGGCAACCTTTGCCTATAGGTGAAACCTAGCTGGTCCTTGTGGAGTGAATGAGGGGACGAAGTCTCCGCCCTTCTGAAATTTTGATAAGATCTCTTCCGTGGTGTAAAAGTCGTGGAGAGCGAGAAATCGTTTCTGTGTGTGTGTGTCTTATTATAATCTTTTTTGTATTACTGATAACCATGGGGCAGTCCCGATCCACCCCTCTGTCATTAACATTGGCACATTGGCCAAAAGTAAAAGCACGAGGGCAAAACCTGTCTCTTATTATCAAGAAGGGGGATTGGCAAAATTATTGCGAAAGTGAATGGCCAACCTTTAAAGTAGGATGGCCACGGTCAGGTACCTTTGACATCCATACCATACGGGCAGTCCGAATGTCTATTTTCGCCTCAATAGGAGGCCATCCTGACCAAGAACCATATATCACAGTATGGGAAGACTTGGTGATGTATCCGCCGGACTGGGTCCGACCATTTCTTCCAAATGATAAAATAAGAGTCCTAGCCCCATCCTACTCATACTTTAAACGGGGCGTACCTGTGACAACCAGGACTCTGGCTCTCACAGGAGTAGAAGAAGGGGTGACCAATAATGGAGGAGATTATGAAAAATTGAAAGAACCAAGCCCTAAGACCAAGGTATATCCAGAGGTCGAAGGACCCCCTGAATGGACTCCACCTGTATCCACATCTATACCCACCGCCCCCCCAACTGGACCCCGGTCCCCAGACGAGGGAGTACCTGTGCCATATAACCCGGGGGGTTGGGAAGAAGGACCCTATACCGGTACCAGGAGTAAACGGGGGATAATGCCTGAGGGACCAGACTCCACTGTAGCCTTACCACTCCGGGCGGTGGGGCCAGCCCCCACAGAGCCAGATGAGTTACAACCATTACAGTACTGGCCCTTTTCGTCCTCCGATTTGTACAACTGGAAAGCAAATAACCCTTCTTTTTCTGAGAACTCTGCTGCCCTCATAGGACTAGTCGAATCCCTGATGTACTCCCATCAGCCCACATGGGACGACTGCCAGCAGTTACTTCAAACACTTTTCACCACAGAGGAGCGAGAACGAATCTTCTCGGAGGCACGAAAAACCCTGCAGGAAGGCCAACCAGGCCAACCCCCTCGAACAGGAATGGAAGTGGAAGCGTTGTTCCCAGTAGCGCGACCGCAATGGGACTATAATACAGCAGCAGGTAGGGAACGACTGTCCATATACCGCCGGGCTCTGGTAGCAGGACTAAGAGGGGCAGCCAGGAAACCTACCAATCTGGCAAAGGTGAGAGAAATTATGCAGGGGCCTAATGAACCACCCTCGGTGTTCCTAGAACGTATCATGGAGGCCTATCGTATTTATACCCCGTTTGATCCCAAATCTAGGGGACAACGGGCCTCCGTTATCATGTCCTTCATTGGACAAGCTGCACCAGATATAAAACGAAAACTGCAGCATATCGAGGGATTGCAGGATTACACCCTGCAAGATATTGTTAAAGAGGCTGAGAAAGTGTTCCATAAAAGGGAAACCGAGGAAGAAAAGTGGGAGAGGGAAAAGAATGAGAGAGAGAAGGAAGAAATACGAAGACAAAAGAGACAGGATAAGAATTTAACAAGAATACTTACTACAGTAATGGCCGAGGGGAAACGCCAAGGGGAAAGACAGGCGAAAGGAGGAAGGGACCTGGGCGACAATGACAGGAATAAGGGACCCAGAAGACTGGGAAAAGATCAATGTGCGTTCTGCAAGGAACATGGGCATTGGGCCCGTGAATGCCCTAAGAAAAAGGGAAAGAGAGTACTAACCCTGGAGGAAGATGAAGATTAATGGGGTCAGGGCCCGGAACCCCTCCCCGAGCCTAGGATAACGTTAAATGTGGAGGGGACCCCAGTAAATTTTTTGATTGATACTGGGGCAGAATATTCCGTACTGAAAACCTCATTAGGGACTGTAACTAACAAACAGACCATGGTAATTGGAGCAACAGGTCGAAAAGAATACCCCTGGACAACTAATCGAACTATTGACTTGGGAACTAACCAGGTATCCCATTCTTTTTTGTTAATACCCGAGTGCCCTACCCCCCTCCTCGGACGAGACCTGTTAACAAAAATGAAGGCTCAGATAAGCTTTACTTCTGCTGGCCCTGAGATCGCCCTTGCAGGCAGAAAGCCAAAAACATGCGTATTGTCTCTGCACTTGGGGGAGGAATATAGACTATACCAAAACCCCAAGGAGAACCTGGATAACCTTGAAAAGTGGCTCAAGCAGTATCATGGGGGCATGGGGGAAGCGGTGAACATCCCTCCCATAGTGATCAAGCTGCAATCAAATGCCACCCCAATAAGCGTAAAACAATACCCATTGTCAAAAGAGGCAGTAGCAGGGATACGACCTCACATCGACAAGCTTGTACAACAAGGGATTCTTGTGCCTTGTAAATCTCCCTGGAACACACCACTCTTGCCGGTAAAGAAACCTGGGACTGGGGATTATCGGCCAGTACAGGACTTGCGGGAAGTCAACAAGAGTCCTTACCTTACATCCTACGGTACCCAACCCATATAATCTCTTAAGCTCTCTTCCCCCAGATCGTGCCTGGTATACAGTCCTTGACCTAAAGGATGCATTTTTCTGCTTGCGACTGCATCCAGTGAGCCAGTTAATTTTCGCTTTCGAGTGGAGAGATCCTGAAAGTGGGAGAGTGGGTCAACTCACGTGGACAAGATTACCACAAGGATTTAAGAATTCTCCTACCTTGTTTGATGAAGCCCTCCACAGGGACCTGGCAACTTTCCGGGCACAAAACCCACAGGTAACTTTACTCCAATATGTAGATGACCTCCTACTCGCGGCGTCCACCAAAGAAAGCTGCCTGATGGGAACTCGCAGACTACTGGTTGAACTTGGAAGGTTGGGGTACCGTGTCTCAGCAAAGAAGGCACAAATCTGCCAGAAAGAGGTAACCTATCTGGGATATGCTCTAAAGGATGGAAAAAGGTGGCTGACGGAAGCCCGAAAGAAGGCCATCTTGCAGATCCCCACCCCGTCAACCTCTCGACAGGTGCGTGAGTTCCTGGGAACGGCGGGGTTCTGTCGCCTTTGGATACTTGGGTTTGCTAGCTTGGCTGAACCACTATATCCACTCACCAAAAACAAAGGAGAATTCGTATGGGGCAAAGAGCAGGAGGAGGCCTTCACCAACATAAAGAAGGCGCTGTTAAGTTCCCCTGCTCTGGCGTTACCTGACCTCACCAAACCATTTACTCTGTTCGTGGATGAGCGAAAGGGAGTGGCCCGGGGTGTGTTAACACAGAAACTCGGACCCTGGAAACGGCCAGTGGCATACTTGTCAAAAAAATTAGACCCCGTGGCCAGTGGATGGCCTGCCTGCCTTAAAATAGTGGCTGCCACCGCAGTCTTGGTAAAAGACTCTGATAAACTTACTTTTGGACAACCAATTACAATCATTGCAGCCCACTCCCTGGAAAGCATTATTCGACAACCTCCTGACCGGTGGTTAACAAATGCCAGGATGACTTACTATCAGAGTCTGTTACTAACTGAACGTATTAAGTTTGCCCCTCCAGCCATCCTGAACCCAGCCACACTGATGCCTGAAGCAGGAGAGAGTGACCAGCCTCTCCATGAATGCCAAGAGGTTCTAGCCGAAGAAGTGGGCATTCGCGCAGACCTAACTGACCAGCCTATGGAAGGAACCCCCTCGTGGTTCACCGATGGGAGCAGCTACCTGCTGGAAGGAAAGCGAAAGGCTGGCGCAGCCGTAGTGGACGGGAAACGGGTCGTGTGGGCTAGCTCGTTGCCAGAGGGGACCTCTGCCCAAAAAGCCGAACTAGTAGCCCTCATACAGGCCCTGAGGTTGGCTGAAGGAAAAGTGATTAACATATTTACCGATAGCAGATACGCCTTCGCAACAGCCCACGTCCACGGGGCAATATACAGACAGAGGGGGCTCTTGACATCGGCGGGGAAGGAAATTAAGAACAAAGAGGAAATTTTAAATCTCCTAGAAGCCGTACATCTCCCCAAAAAGGTGGCCATCATACATTGCCCAGGGCATCAAAAAGGAGATGACTGGGTTGCAAGAGGGAATCGAATGGCAGACACAACTGCCAAAGAGGCCGCACTAGAGGCCATGATACTCTCAGTAAAACTTGACGACAAACAGGCAGTGGAAGGAAAGGAAGAAACAAACCTATCCGCTGAGGAAGGGAAAGCTTACATCGATAAAATGCACCGACTTACGCATTTGGGGACTGAAAAACTTATCACACTAGCAAAAAAATCACGCTACAAGGTCCCGGAGCTACGGAAAACCGTGGAACGCATCGTACAAAATTGCGAGGCATGTGCCTTTACAAATGCAGGACATACTAAAGGAATCCAAGGAAAGAGACTGAGAGGAGATCGACCAGGAGCATATTGGGAAGTAGACTTTACGGAAGTAAAACCTGCCCGGTACGGTAACAAATATTTGTTAGTATTTGTAGATACCTTCTCTGGATGGGTCGAAGCATACCCTACAAGGAACGAAACAGCACTAGTAGTCGCAAAAAAGATCCTGGAAGAGATTTTTCCCCGGTTTGGTATTCCCAAGGTAATCGGGTCAGACAATGGACCTGCCTTTGTCGCCCAGGTAAGTCAGGGAGTAGCCAGACAATTGGGGATTAACTGGAAGCTCCATTGTGCATACCACCCTCAAAGTTCAGGACAGGTAGAAAGGATGAATAGGACCTTGAAAGAAACTTTAACTAAATTAGTAGCGGAGACCGGCGGGAGGGATTGGACAGTCTTTCTCTCCCTCGCTCTGTTTAGGGTTCGAAACACCCCAGGACCTACGGGGCTCACCCCTTATGAAATCTTGTATGGGAGTCCCCCTCCTCTGACAGAAATAGTGGGGACTGATGAACCTGTTGTGCCCTCTCTTACTCTTGCAGCACGCCTAAAAGCGTTGGAAGTAGTTAGAAAAGAAGTTTGGGAACAGTTGAAGAACCTCTACGATCCGGGCGAGGTGTCGATGCCCCATTCGTTCCAGGTCGGAGACAAAGTTCTGATTAGACGACACCGATCAGAGACGCTCGAACCTCGGTGGAAGGGACCATATGTGGTATTGTTAACAACTCCCACCGCTGTAAAAGTCGATGGGATTACTGCGTGGGTACATTCAGCGCATGTAAAAAGGGCACCTAGAGATATACAAAAGGATGATTGGGTGGTGGAAAAGACTGATAATCCTCTTAAGCTTCGTGTGTTTCGGAAACCAAACCGAAACACCTAGGGAAAATCTGTTGGTGGGACTAATCCGAGATTTCGGGAAGGCCCAAAATGCGACCAGTATCACTGCTTGTTTACCACTACCACAAGCAGCTGGGGAGCCTATTCCGTGGGGTATAATCCCGGCGGGACCACTACCAAAATATAAAAATAATGTATCCCAATTTTGTAAGAGTGTGCCTCGAACTAGGACTGGGGTAGGTCGGCGATTTATCAGGACACGAAAATCACAGTGGAAAATCAGGAAGGAAGACTGCAAACGAAAACTTAATTCTGAATATAAAAAGGGAGGGATCCATTCTGTGGGGACGTGTTATTTTGATGAGGAAAAACAAGTTACAGTAACTACCACTGAAACTTACTCTGAAGTGGTATGTCAGAATATCACACAATTAGACCCCAAGGTCTGGCAATCTATCTGGGGACCCGCTATTGCAGAAACTTTTAGCTACATAGGACCAGTAAACTGGTGTGTGCAGTTTCAAGGAAAGCAGGATCAACGCTATACACACACTTTTCACGAGATGACTTCTAAAAAAACGATTGTGGAACACACACATGGGTGGAACTGTACCAAAGTCCTCAACTGTGACACCCCGGAGAAGGAAATAGGGATTTTCCCCGTCCGTTATCTGCTTAAGTGGGGATGTGAATGTCGAGGATACAAACATACCCTGCCACCACATACTAAAGGTGGGTCAGATGGGGAAATGCTTGACTGCAAATATACTACAGTCCAGAGTTCTGGAAATTTAGTATGGGTCACTAACGAACGAAAATGGACCACACATATTTCCATTGATGGGCCTATTAATCAAGTTACCCTAGGGGTGCCCACACTGTGTCCCTACTGGAAAAAGTCTGGAGAAAAAGAACTTATGCCTCGAAAGAGGAGGGATGTAAGTAAAGAAGGCGAGGAAGCCCCCAGTGATGAATGGCAGGAACCAAAAACTGCGGTAAAAATAGGGTGGGCAATTGAATCCATATTTCCCCAAATCGCATCATATAGAAATAGGGAGATGCTTGATAAATTGTTGGCACAAACCGCACGACGAGCGGCTGTTACTAGAAAGGGATTTAAAGATATGAATTTCCAACTCCAGGCAACTAGCAAAATGGCTCTGCAAAATCGGATGGCCCTTGATATGTTACTATTAAAGGAACATGGGGTTTGTGGGTATCTAAAAAATAAAATAAGCGACTGTTGTATACATATCCCAAATGTTACGGAAGCTGTAGAAAACGATATTAACAAATTACATCAGATAGAGGAGAAAACAAAAGGAATTGAAGAGGAAGCCCGAAGAAATTGGGTAGGGGAAGTATTCAATTCCCTAGGAATACATATTGCTGAGTGGTTATCTTCATTAATCCAAACTGTGATAATTACTATTATTCTTATTGGTATAATCTTTATTTCTTATAAGTGTGTTTTAGGACTGTGCCTAAAGGGGTGGAAGAAGACTCCAAAATGACATCCATAATGTTATAAGCATAGAATAGAAATATAATGTTAGTAAGTGTTAGTCCTGACCACTGGCCTGGCCTCTCCAGAAATTCTAAGATTAGAAATGTACAAAAGAAAAAGAGGGGAATGAGAAGAGGCGAAACTGAGGAGAAGCAAAACAAACTGAGGAGAAGCAAAACAAACAAAATGGAGTACGGCCTGCACACCATGAGAACAACAACCGCCTCAGCGAAAGTGCAGTCTCATTGAGACCGCTTCATTTCCTAGAAGCAGAAGTTAAAAACATTTCCTAAAAAAGGCTGCGGCCTGTGGTTATCAGGAGGGTCCAGACCAAGGGTCAAGAGCTTGTAACTATTGTTTGAACCCTATATCTGTTGTGTGGCGTGTAAACCCTATAAAAACCCTTTTCTACTGAGCACCAGGGTCGCCTCCTCTGACTCCTGCGTGAGTTATGAGACGACCCGGAGCTCCGAAATAAACCTCACCTCATGTGTTTGCATCAAGTCGGCTTCTCGTTTTCCTCTGAGGTGCGCGTCTGCCTGGGTAGAGGAAAGCTTCGCCTTTCAACATCATATCTGGGCACTGAAACGGGTTTCTGTGGCATCACAGCAGACGTTGTCACTGCAACAGTGCTCTGTGACATCACAGCACAACTAGGTACTGCAACACGGCTGTGTGACATTGCAGGAGATGTGGGCATTGCAGAGGTTGTGCTGTGTGTATTGTATCACAGCACATCTGGGCACCACTACACTGCTCTGTGACATCATTGCTTATCTAGGCACTGGAATGGGGCTCTGTGACATCACATCACATCCGGACACTGCGGCAGTATTCTGTGACGTCACATCACCTTTGGGCACAGCAACAGTGCTGTGTGACATCACAGGACGTCTGGGCACTGTAGCAGTGCTCTAAGGCTTCACATCATATCTGGGCACTGAAACGGGACTCTCTGACATCACAGCACATCTGGGCACTGCAACAGTGCTCTATAACATCTTACCTCAACTGCACACTGCTACAGTGCTCTGTGACATTACAAGACATCTGAGCACTCAATCACTGCTGTGATATATAACAGCATCACTAGGCACTGGCACGGTGCTCTGTGACATCACAGCACATCTGGGAAAGGCAGCAGTGCTCTGTGACATCACAGAACATGTGCACAGTGCAACAGGACTGTGTAACACAACAGCACATCTGGGCTTTGCAGCAGGGCTGTGTGACCTTACAGCACATCTGGCCACTCCAATAGTGCTCTGTGACATCACAGGACGTCTGGGCACTGGACACACACTGCTCTGAGACTTCACATAGTATCTGGGCACTGAAACGAGACTCTGTCATCACAGCAGACGTGGGCACTGCAACAGTGCTCTGAAACATCCTATCACAAGAGGACATTGCTAGGGTGCCTGTGAGATCACAGCACAAGTGGGAACTGCAGTGGTACTCTGTGACATCACAGCACATCTGGGCACTGCAACAGTGCTCTGTGACATCATAGCACATCTGGGCCCTGCAACAGTGCTCTTTGACATCACAGCACATCTGGGCATGACAAGGGGGTGTGTGAAATCAGAGAACATCTAGGCACTACAACAGGACTGTGTGGCACAGCAGTACATGTGGGCATTGCAGAGGATGTGCGGTGTGCGTCGCATCACAGCACATCTGGGCAGTGCTACACTGCTCCGTGACATCATAGCATATCTAGGCACTGGAACGGGGCTGTAGGACATCACAGAAAATCTGGGCACTGCAACAAGAGTGTTTGACATCACATCACATCCAGACACTGCCGTGGGGTTCTGCGACGTCCTAGTACTAGGCAGTGCAACAGTGCTCTGTGACATCACAGCACATCTGGGAAAGGCAACAGTACTCTGTGACATCATAATACGTGTGCACTGCAATAGGACTATGTAACGCGACAGCACATCTGGGCTTTGCAGCAGGGCTGTGTGATATGACAGCACATCTGGGCACTGCAATAGTGCACTGTGACATCACAGGACGTCTGGACACTGGACACACAGTGCTCTGAGATTTCACACAATATCTGGGCACTGAAATGAGACTCTGTGACATCACAGCAGACGTGGGCATGGCAACAGTTCTCTATAACATCACATCACCTCTGGATGCCTCAACAGTGCTCTGTGACATCACAGCACATCTGGGTACTGCATCTAGACTGTGTGACATCATAGAATCCTAGAGTGGTAGGGGTTGGAAGGGACCATTAGAGATCATCTAGAGCAACCCCCTCCCCCAGAATTCAGTTCACCTAGATCAGGTCGCACAAGAACGTGTCCAGGCTTGTGCTGAAATCCTCCAAGGAAGGAGACTCCACAAGCCCTCTGGGCAGCCTGTTCTGCAGGGTTTCTTTTTCTTTGTGCAGGGGTTCTTCTTTGTTGCGCGAAACGGGAGTGACCAGACGCCAATCTGATGTGCATCAGCTCCAATTTATTGTCACATCATCATCACTTCTATACCTTTTCAAATGCTTTGTACGTGCCACAATTCATGGCAAATAGTTAATACTAAGCATCACGCACTATGCATAAGGCCTCAAAGTTTCATTTTGGTAACAACTTAAACACCAACCTCACTGTGTTTAAACACCATCCTTCTTGTGCTTAAAACATCAGCCTTATTGTGTCTAAAATATCACCCCATCTGTTGGGCCTTCAGTTAGTTTTCCCTCACACTATGGTTATGCTTACCTTACATTTAGTTACCTTTATATTATTGTTAGTTACATATGTTACCATTTATTACTCAAGTACAGTCAATCATACAATGCTAAATTGAATGCTATAGGTGTGGAAAGGCAAGCGGCATATGATTTATTTACTGCATTCTTGCAGAAGCGGCAGATAAAGGGTATAGATCTGCAAAAAGACCTACCAGGGTTGTTAGCTTATGGGTATGCTAAGGGAGTGTTTCAGAATCCACAGACAGTGCATGAATTGAGCGAATGGCGTAGATTTGGGCATTTGCTGTGGGAAGCTACCCTGGAGGACGATGAGATAGCTGAAAAGTTAGGGAAGTTTTGGCGGATAGTGCACAATGAGTTGTTGCAACATCAGGCAGAAAAGAAGGCTGCTGAGCACGCATCAGCAGCACAGAGTAAGAACAAAAACGATGAGCGTGACTGGTTCCAATCCACCTCGCTGGCTCCTATCGTCTCAAAAGTAATGCTCCCCCCCCACCCCGCCCCGCGTGTAGAAAATGACCCTGGAGGCACGGACGGGGTACGAGAACCATATGAGCCATCAGCCCCTCCCGAGGAACAAGAGTGCCGGCCTAAAGAGCCCCCGCCTCCCCCCCCTTCCCCCCCACTTAGTGAGCCTGTCCCTGGGGCAGAGAGTGAACTGGCAGAGGCACCGACAGTAGTGCCGGGAGAGGTGCCGAGAGTAGCGCCGGGAGCAGCGCCGGGAGAGGTGCCGAGAGTAGCGCCGGGAGAAGCGCCGGGAGAGGTGCCGGGAGAGGTGCCGGGAGAGGTGCCGAGAGTAGCGCCGGGAGAAGCGCCGGGAGAGGTGCCGGGAGAGGTGCCGGGAGAGGTGCCGAGAGCAGCGCCGGGAGAAGCGCCGGGAGAGGTGCCGGGAGAGGTGCCGGGAGCAGCGCCGGGAGAGGTGCCGGGAGAGGTGCCGAGAGCAGCGCCTGGAGCAGCACCGAGAGCAGCGTCGGGAGCGGCGCTGAGGCGGATGATACCGAGAAAAAAGAAAAAGGTTCTTCTCTACACAAGAGTATTTACAAAGTCAGAGAGGCGAAGGGGCTTCGGAGCAGAGCCCCCGCGGGAGAGCTGCTTCCCATTCGAGCCCAACCCGCCGAGTTACCCCTGGGACGACTCGCAGGGGAATGCCGAGCGGGCAGAGTCGGGCGGGGTGCAGCGCAGGATGATCAGAGGAGAGTGGGGAGCGCGACCCCGTGTTAGACTGGGCACCATCGGGCATGTGAGGGAAGAAAAATAAAACACGGTTGAGAGTAACAGCGGCTGCGCCGCCGGGGACGGCACGGAGTGAGCCAGACCCCCCCCGCCCCTTCCATCCGCAGCCGCCGCCGCGCAGCCGCTTCCCGCGCCCGGTCGGTGTCTCCGGAGCCCCCCCACACACACCGCGCCGACACCGCCGGCCCCGGCCCTCACGGACCGCTGGGCTCGTCCTTTCCATCCTCAATCCCCTGCCTCAACGAGTGTAAACACTGGGGTTTTGTGGAAATTCTGAGGGATTTGGGTGGAATTTGATAGAGGAAAAGCGGTGTTTTTGAGCAATTCTGAGGGAAAAAGTAGAGTTTTTGTTTATTTGTGTTCTGGTTTAGCAAGGAGCAGCTTTTGGCTTAGTAACAGGGGGAGCGGGTTGCAGTGAAGACCCGAGAAAGAGTTTGCGGACTCTCCCCCCGGCTCCTGGGTTCACACCCACCTCCGCCCGGCTGGGCCAATCTGGCGCCTCTGCGATCATTATTTAGGGGACGGGAATGTGAAATGCGAGGCAGGAGGTGTAAGAGTGACACGAGATGGAGGCGACCACGCGGACCCTTCAGCCAGAGAAGGAGGAAGGAAGGAGAAGCAACAGAGCAGAGACTCCTCTGCAAGCCGTGGCGAGAATGCAGCTGTGCCCCTGCAGCCTGTGGAGATCCATGGCAGGAGCGAGAGTTCCCAGCAGCTCCGTGTGAGTGAGCCCGGACGGGAGAGGGACTGTGTGGGGAGGGGTCATGGCCCAGGCCGTGCTGGAGAGCCTGCACGCCGCAGAGCAGCCCCACACGAGAGGCAGAGACGAGCTGCAGCCTTTGGAGTCAGTGGGCATCGGAGCAGCCCGTGCAGGGCTGCCATGCGTGTGAGTTACCCCACGGACTCGCAGGGAGGACTGGTGTGGAGTTCACCGGTCCTGAGGAGGGACAAACGGCAGAAGCTATGGAGAACAGACTGACTGAAACCCCCACTGCCTGCTCCCCCGAACCGTTCAGGGGGGGACAAGGTAAAAACCCCGGGATCAGGGCTCTGAGCCCGGGAAGAGGGGAGGGGTGGCAAGAAGGTGTTCTTCAAAAGGCTGGTTGGACTCTTCATTGATGTATTGCTCCGTGTTGTTTCATTTTGGTTATGTTTTGGGTTTTTGGGGGTATGTTTTAGTTGATGTTGCATTACACTGTTTCTCTGTTTTCTTCCCCAAACCGAGTGGCCTGGTCTGCTTTGTCCTGAACCTTAAGCGGCAATTAAGCTCTCCCTACCCTTGAGCAATTCTCAGCCACTTGGGTACTCTGGGCTAATCGTGGCCTTTGTTCCCTGATGGGCCTAAACCAGGACAATTTCTGAGAAGAAAAGTGAGGTTTTTTTTGAGTTTTAGGAGAAAAAGTGGGTTTTGGTGCAGTTTTGCAGGGAAAAGTGTAGTTTGGAAGAGTTTTGAGGGGAAAAGTGGGGATGGAGTACATTTCTGAGGGCCAAAAGCTGTGTAGTTGTGGGATAAAATGAGGTTTTGGTGCAATTCTGAGGAGAAAAGATGGTATTTTGGTGGAGTTTTGAGGGAAAAAGTGGGGTTTTGGTAAATTTTTAAAGGGAAAAAGTGGTGTTTGGGTGGATTTTTGAAAAATCCAAGTGTTTTGGTGGGGTTTTGAGGGGAAAAGTGGGGTTTTGTGGAAATTCTGAGGGGAAAAGTGGAGTTTGGGTGGTGTTTTGAGGGGGGAAAATGGGGTTTTGGTGGAGTTTTGAGGGGAAAAAGTGGGGTTTGGTAGAGTCTTGAGGGGAAAGGTGCAGTTTTGGGGAACTTCTGGGGGAAGAAGCGGGGTTTTGGTGCAGTTTTGAGGGAAATAGTGGTGTTTTGGTGGAGTTCTGAGTGAAAAAGTGAGGTTTTGGAGGTGTTTTCCGAGGAAAAGTTGGTTTTGGGTTCTATTCTGAGGGAAAAAGTGGGATTTTTGGGAACTGCTGCGTAAAAAAGTGCCATCTTGAGGGGAAAAAGTGGAGTTTTGGAAGCATTTTGAGGGGAAAAAGTGGGGTTTGGGGGAGTTGTGAGGGATAAAATGAGGTTTTGGTGCAATTCTGAGAGAAAAACAAGGATTTTGGAGAAGTTTTAATGCAAATTGCCTTTGCATCAGGCCAGTGCAGAGAGCCTCAGGTTCCATCAGAAATCATCTGCTGGTTGTTTCAAGTGCAGAGCACAGAGTCTGGCTAAATGTCCAGCAAGAACTGTAAAGGGAGAATCCCAGGCAACAGATGTGAAAAGGGGGGTGGAAAAGGGAGGGAGAATTCTCCAGTCCAGGTGGCCAAAATGTCAAACCAAACCCAAAGTCAAGTCCCCAGGAGATCAACAGAAACTTGTCACCACTACAGTGAGAGGGAGACTTTTAAAACACCCGTTGTTTGCTCTTCCAGATGCTGGGTTAGTGAGGAAACACTGGACTGGAGAAGAGCAGGAAAGAACAGGCAGCTGCGTCCTTGAAACACCATCACTCAGTTGCTACTGCCCAGACAACAGCCAAAGTATGTGCTGTAGAAGATACCACATCTGATGTTTTCCTTTATGTGACAATAAAAGGTGAAAAGGTAAGATATTTTTATCTCTACAAACCTCTTTATGCACTTTGCTATAGAAGTTATAACTTTGTGACAAATTTAAGACTGAAAAGTGTTATTTGCAAGTGAATTTTGTAATTTGCCATATACAGTAGAAGTGCAATCATTAACTTACTAGAAGATTTATTTTCTAAATCTGTTGTTTGTGAACTTTGGAATGAATTCTGTGAGGTGGAAACTTGTGAAGCGCTTTGGAAGGTATTGACAAGCAAATGAAGTCCCCCAAGTACTTCAGATGAACAACTATGTGAATTTACTGTACTCTTGTCCTTCTTTGTGATACACTTAAAGATATTTGAAGAAGGCAGTTGCATGGTGTTATGAAAATAAATACAAGTTCATATGTGCATAAGGCTGAATTCCCAAACAGTTGGGAGAAAGGAGGTGTGGTAGTTTGAGCCTGGCTGGATGCCAGGTGCCCACCACACCGCTTTATCCCCCACCTCCTCAGCAAGCCAGGGAAGGGGAGAAAATAAGATGGGAGTCTCGTGGGTTGAGATAAAAGCAGTTTAATAAAGAAGCAGCAAAGCCACGCGCGCGGGAAGCAAAGCAGAAGCAGATAAGCTGTTACTCTCTACTTCCCATCAGCAGCGATGTCCGGCCACCTCCCGAGAAGCAGGGCTGCGGTACGCGTAGCGGTTGCTTTGGGAAGGCCAGAAATGAATCTCGCCTCCCCCTGATATCAACAGTACGCACAGCACTGCAGGAGCTGCTGTGGAAAATCACTACCGTCCCAGACCCACTACAGTCTCCACTCCTTATTCCATACCATTTATCTCATGCTCAGACAAACTATCTTAACGATCCATATACATTCTTATATACTCTCATTAACCAGTACCCCCACTCTTCAACAGACAAACATCATTCTTGTATTCCCTCTTGCATCTTGCATCCAACAAACAAACAACATTCTTATATCTTTCATCCTCTGTAGATGTTCACTGGAGCAGGCCATAACTTCTGTCTCATCCATCAAGATGGATATCCAAGCCAGGGGAAACAGTATGTTCAGTGTTGGGCACCAGCACCGGCTTGGTTTGTCCACTTGTCCGGTTTTTCTTGCAAAGTTCATCTACAACAGATAACTCACATAACAGGTTATTTTTCCCCCAAGGTTAAGTCTCCTTGAGGTACACATCGAGTTTCCCCATCCTTTCTCATCACCCACCAAGTACAGCCAGGCCCTTGAGCAAAGACAATCCCACGAATGGGTTTGCCTTTTCCCATGGGAGGTGCAACCCATACTGCCTTCCCCAGCCATTTCCCTGGGTGCACTACGGGGACCTTGTCTCCTCCCACAGTATGTAGTGGTTTTGTTTGGGCAGGACCAGGACGGTGAGTTGAACCTCTGCTATTGACCAGCCAAGTGGCTTCTGCTGAATTTTTATCCCACTGCTTCCATGCCCCATTGCCCAGTGCTCTCAACATGGTCTTAAGAGCTTCCATCTTTGTCAGCTTCACTGCTGGACACCACTGCTAGGGTCCGGTCCAGAGATGGCGGGCGTTCTTCACCGGCAGGGGACTGCTCTGCGATCGCGCCCAAAACGTCTGAGACATCAGGGCTCTGCTCAGGAGGATCTTCTCCAGCCCCAGCGTGAGCAGCGGCCAGATCTCCGCGTCGGCGCAGAGCAGCCACCGGCGGCGCTGAGAGCCGAAAAAACGATCTGACGGAGGCGCGACCGCGGCGGCTGCGGCGGTGTGTGTATCCGAGGGCAACGCTGAGGCAGTCGTCAGCTGAGGTTGCGGAGCGAGGTCGGCGTCGGAGCCGCAGCTGTCCAGTGGCAGCACTAGGAGTGTCATAAAGTGCGGTGGCGGTGGCGAGCGGACTGCGGCTGCGGGCGCCCGTGACGGGTTGCGCCGACGTGCAGCAAGCCGCCCCTTCGGCGTCCCCGTGCCAGCCCGCCCGTCTGCCCGCTTCCTCCGGCACTGCCGGCTCCTCGTCTGGCAGCCGCTCCGAGGTGGTCGCCGCTGTTCCATCCCCGGCCGTGGCTTCCTCCTGCTTCGCGGAGTGGGTGGCCGCCGCCTTGACCCGCCGCGCCTCGGCGGGCGACGTCGGGGTGTCTGCCGCGATCCGCATCAGGTGCACTATCAGCGGCTTCGGCGGGAGCTAGCTCCGGTACTGCTGGCCAGCCAGCAAGCCCTAGAGAAACCGGCCGGCCGACCAGCCAACTCGCTCGCCCTCCCTCCCGGCCCCGGCCTCCACCCTACCCCGACAGAAGCCTCCAGTTGATGAATCAACTCACGGATGGGAGTCAGGGAATCTCGGTTCGTGCGATATTGCCTCTGGTGCACTGTCCTGGTAGCAATTGGTACCTGTTGGCACCTGTTGTGCCCCTGTGTCTACTAAGGCTTTATACCTTTGTGGGTTTGATGTGCCAGGCCATTGAACCCACACAGTCCAGTAGATTCGGTCATCCCTTTCCTCCTCCTGGCTGGAGGCAGGGACCCTCTATTTCTGTTCTTCATCAGAGTATTCGCTATCTGATCCTTGCAATTGCAGACCTGAAGTCTCCTCATTGGCATCAAAGGAAGTAGTTGCAGTTCTTCTATGTCTGGGAGATTGTTGATGGTCCTCTTTTGTTTTGGCAGCCACTCTGCTGACAGCCCTCTTGGGAGGTCCTTTTCTAACAGCTGTCTTCCCCCTTAGTTCACGTACACGCGCTTCCAGCTTAAAAGTGGGTTCACCATCCCACTTCCTCATATCCTCTCCTTGGCCACGCAAAAAGAGCCAGAGTTCATTTCGCGGTGTACTCCTGCGTCTGGGACTTCCCTTTCCCCTGGTCGGGACAGTGGATGACTGAATTCTTGAGGCAGATCTGACAGTCAGGCCATCATCCCACACTGATGAGGAGGTGCAGAGGCTCTCTTCATAGTTCTGTAAATGTCCATGTTTTGGGGCTTTTGTTTAAGACTATCTGAGGTAGTGCACTGTGCTTATGGAGTGTGAAACTTCTTCAGTGGTACTTCAATGAGAAACTTCAACACTGACAAATCATCAAAAATCACATGTATAAGAAAATATTGATGTGAGATTTTGATTGTGATGGGTTTTAATTTTGCTTCTGGAAGCTGTCACAAAAATTCACACCCTTTGTGAGAGCTGTATATTGTACATTATAAGTTTAACAGAAGATTTAGGATTTACCAATGTTCTTTGGCATATAACAATGCTTCGTGCTTCTTAAAAGAAGAAACACACAGTAAAGCATGTCTAGATTACATGAATTACCAGCCCTCTGGTTTGTATCCACCTTTAGGTTGTACAGCCTTGTATGGACAGTGAAAGAACCGCTGTGTTACTCAAAATACTGGCTTTTACCCGCAGTAATCTTCAGAAGGTGCCGACATTCACTAATTCAGGAGATGAGGCAGAAATGGTTCATCAGGTGAGCATCATTTTACACAGGTAAGTGGGGTTTTTAATTATTAAGATATAACAAACTAAAATATCTTGACTTCTAAGAATAAAGGAGGTTTGTGAATTTGGAATTTAACTACTTCTGCTAAAAATAGCCCAAACCCTGCCCTTCTGCCAGCTAGAAGAAAGGCTGACAGGAATGTCTGACACAGAATGCATTCATGATGACATTTTGAACTATGTTCTGTCTCATTTTGATAAATCCCAATATGGTTCCTCCCCACAGTTACAGCTGTGGATATTGGGTCCCTCCTTCGGGACACAGCCTGCTCTGGCCATAGTGATAAAGAAGGAAATCACTGCCCCTGGCTCGGGGCCATTAATGAAGTGAATCGCTGCCCCTGGTCCAGGGTCAGCTTTAGCAAAATGAGTCTCTACCGCTGCTGTAGGGTCTTTAAAGAAATGAAAATAAACCTCAGCTTCCCCAGTTCTCTCCATAGAATGCAGGGGAGTCTCTGCTCCAGCACACCTCCTCCTCTCTTTCCTCACTGACCTTGGAGTCTGCATGGTTGTTTCTCTCACTGTTCCTACTCCTTGCACCACCAGCAGCCAGAAGAAGAAAGGGCAGAAGAAAGAAGAATGGAGGAAGAAACCTCCTCTTCAGGCTTCTCTTAAAAAGTGATGATGGAGGCTCATTGGCTCAGCCCCAGCAGTGGGTCTGGCTCAGAGCTGGGGAGAGCTGCGAGGAACTTCCTAGAGGAGTCATCTTTACAGCCCCTTCCCCCTCACCAGAAAAGGCTGTCATGGCAAACCATGACAAAGTGGTTTGGGAAGGACCTTTTTTCTTAATGCTTAAATCAGTGGATGGAGAGATGGAAACAGCTTCACATGCTTTGAGTAGTACACTTACAAGTGTGTATAAACCGTGTGCTTAGCTTTAACAGATGAATGCATGCAGTCTTTGGAAGCTACAGATGCCACTTGTGTGACACATTTCAGTTTTCCTCTCCAAGAATCTTTGCTCATGGTGTACACAGCATGCCTGACAACTTCTGTAATGCGATAAAGGTTTGACAAACCGTTACCAGGTTAATACTGCATTTGATCACAAAGTAGTGGATACACAGAAGCTGTTAAAAATACATGTGTATTTGTTTTAGGATTCTTCTGTAGACCAAGAGATCACAAAGGCACAGTCAGTCATTCTGTTAAGAGAAAACAACGAGTGTGATGCACTTGGGATCCTCCGCTATTTGCAGCAGGCAGAAGCTGAAGTTCCCCCAGAACTGCCTGGTTTGACTGCCAAGGTGCTAAAAGATGAAGAATACCAGAAATTGTCAAGGCCACTGTGTACCCATCTTAAAACATTTGGGGCTTGCAGGTGAGGAATTGCCAAGCTTTCTTACCACCCATACTGATGTAGGAAGGTGGTATATGCCTCAATCATGGCTGCTTCTGTTTTCTTGCTCAATTTTGCTGTTGGATACTTTCATGAAACCATTTTTTGCTCATGACTCTTTTTCTTGTGGTTACTTTTGCATCAGTTTCACTCTTCTTAGGTACTGCTACGAAAATCAAAATACCAACATTTTCTGGAGACCAATCTCATGTAGCCTGACAGGATATCATAATTCATTGTCATTCCTGCCCAAGTGTTCTTGAGGGAACTTCAGGCTCTTTTTTGATTAGTATTCTAGCCCATAATTGCCCAAGGCTTATGCTTTGCTCTCTCCTCTGTTGTCTTCTGTCCCTCCAGATTAGGTAAGTAGATGACTTCTCTGAGCTGTGTCTAACTGGATTCTAACAGGGCCTTGGATGAAGCCCTCAGATATTCCTTCTCGTGTGGATGACCCTTGTTGCAAGTAACACAAAATTCAGTGTTAGTCTTTGTTTTATTCTGAAACTAGTTTCCTGGTGGATTTTGGTTTTGTTGTATAAACTTTTCCAACAAGAGCTTTTTGACCACTTCTGTCTAATCTCCAGTCATTGGTGCTACTTGAAACAGAAATTGAATACTGAGGGCTGATGAAATGTTAGTGTTAAAAGATGTTGTAAGCCACATCAAAAACAGTTTACAAGTAAAAGGGCTTTGTTCTTAAACCAGTTTTTAAATATGTAGAAACAGAACAGTGTGTCTGGATCGTCATCAAGTTAATTTACAAATAGACGTGCCCCAGCATATCCCAGATGCAGTGACACAAACACCTGGATATCTGATGGTAAGTTACAGTTATTGCTTTTTCCCTTGGTTTGGTGTACCAAGAACACATCTTAAATACTTCCTTAGCATATTACCTTCATGTTAATGTAGTACATATCCCACATCTCTTGGGTATTTGGGAGATTTTTAGCTTTTTTAGTTTCTCTGTTGCTTAAGTGTGTGTCAGATTTTCCCTTAATCCTAAAATTGTTTTGTAGTGGTTCTGAGTTTACCTTAGGTTTTCTCCTGCATTGGAGCCTCATGTTCTATGGGAAGAGGGCATTTGTTCTGTTTATTCCTTTCCTCTGTCAATTTAGAACATAAACCAAAATAGGCAAAGATTAAAGGTCCTGTAAATGTCATTATTTTTGTAGTAGAGCAAACACAATCCTCTGGAGTGAAGAAATGTTGCAGTGGAAGATCATGCCTGTTTAACAAGAGTTGAAGGGAGGATTTTTCCTTCTCTGCCACGTTGATGCAGACTTCCTGAAAAATGAGTATATTCTGGCCTTGTCAATTGAACCAAATATTTTCTCTATTTGCACCGTCCATAGACATGGGATATAAATTCTCTCTTCTAGATGGAGCAGTTGCTTCCTACTAAGGTGTCATTGTGGTGTTGAAAACAGTTTTGATAGAATCCTGTTACATTCAGACTGCCATTTTTAGTAGTTAAATAGTCATGAAACCTTCCTGGTTACTGGTTTGACTTTGCTATAGTGGTTCTTCACATCTCAGTAACAATTTGTATGTCAAAACTCCCTTCGCTTGGCTTTTCAGTCCCTACTTTACTAGATAGTCTTCCTGTACAGCAGTACTGTAGAGTCTGTCTCATCTCCACCTTGGATAATGATTGCTGAGGACAGGGTTGTAGACACTGGTGCTTCCTTTCAAGGTTAGTGCTTGGATCTGAGAACTGCTGGGTGCTTTCCTTTTTGGATGAGCTGCTTACACTTTCTTCCTGTCCTGTCTTTTGCTAGAATTCAGGTGTGCTCAAGTCATGCAATCAATGGGTGTTCCCCATTCCCAAAAATCATAGGTTGTGAGAATAGACAATAAAAACTGGGTGGATTCCTTGGTGTCACTCCATTTCTGCCTAATAAATAAGCTTTTGTTGGCAGCTGGTAGTTGAAACTCGTTGATAACCTATAGATACAGTTTGAGTGCTTGAAACCTGGACAGATTTCATAATACTCCTGTTATAAACTTGTACTTCCCTTTTGTGCACTCAAGACAGCAGTTGTGGCCTCTTTCCTCATCTAGTTCTGCTTCTGCTGACTGCAGAGCCTGGATATATGTCTTACAAATCAGTTGTCAATTGGATAAGTGTTCACTGTCTCTTTTGTTTAGAACTCGGTATCATGTTGCTTTCCTTTAAGAATCTCTAGTTCCATTGTGAGAGTTTTAGGGTTTTAGTAAGTGGAAATTACCTTTCTGGTCTTCTTTTCTGTCTGGCCTCATACACTCAGCTGTATCTCAGTACTTGTGCCTAGCATGAGCCTTTGGATGAAATGCAGCCAGCATTTTGTGAATTGGTGTTCTTGATAGCTTATGTCAAGCATTTTCCATGCAAAAAGAGGGAAGGCGTCACGCTTCCCCAGTCAGTTCTTGTAAATCTCATTGTAAGGTTGGAGAACACTTAAAATTAAGCTTGGATGATGTGAAATGCCTTAGTGGTTAGTAGCTTGACAGGTAATACTGTAGTTCACTAGTGTTCATTTAAGTGGAATACCACCAAGACCTAATAGATCTTGCTCTATAAACCTCTGTCCAGTCTGGACTGGGCTATGGACAGTTACCATTCATAAGGATTCATTCATTCAGGATTATTCCTAATCTTTGGAGTAATAAGAGGTCATCATCTTCTGAAATGCATGTGTACAGCAGTATTTGTCATCTCTTTAGGCTGGAAAGAGGTAGGTCACCTTCAACATGAAAACGTCTCATTAACTTAAGAAACCATCAGTTGTCTTTATAACGTATTTTATGCTTTCAGATTCTGCCTCTCCACGTTGTAAATGCAACAAACTACTTTCGTCGAAGAGTAGATCAGCAGAAGAACCAATATACAATTCTTGCTGAAGGAATTAATGGGTATTTTAAGGAACCTGGTAATAAGATTGCTGTTAAAAATGTGGAGAAGCTGGCATTTCATGGTTTATGTCAGAAAACAGTTGTTCACAGGTAAAAATGTGGATTTGTTTTGGTTTAAATTATTCATGTGCTCTTTTTAATACAAAGTAATTGAGAACTTTTACTGCTAAGTTAAAGTTAACCCACCATCAAAAGTAGCAAAAAAATCTCTGCTGTACAAATTGTTCTTTAAAAAGCTCTCACATGCTGCCTGTACTGAAGGGAAGCCAGAATGGCTCCACATACACACCACTGAACATTGTGCTGTGAAAGTTTAATCTTTTTTAGACACAAGTAGGTGAAGAAACTTTACAACTGTAATAATTCTTTGTTTCCTCTCCAACTCTGAAGGGCTCAGGTGCTAGATATTTCCCCAAAAGAGAAGGAAAATATGTTCTGTAGTGTCAAAATTAACTATATAGATGAAGGCAGAACATGTCAAGTCCAAAGTTACCAGCTGCTTCACTCACCTGCCAAGTTTCAGTGTCTGCCACCTCAGGCTGGGGACTTTGTAGAGTGACACCCATTGGTAATGAACTGGAGTGGAACCCAAAGGTAATATTTATCAGATTTTCAATGGTATGTTCTTTTATTTCTCTTTGTGTGTTATTTTCTGTAAGAAAGCAGTAATGGACTGCAAACTTAGTTTTCAAATTTAACTCCTCATTAGTATTGACAAGAAATATCTACTATTGGCCAGATTCTGAGAAGTCAGCTTTCTTGGTTTGTTTTCCTGCAAAATCAAGTGAGATTTATGCGATTTTTTTTCTTCAATTCTTCTGAATTCAGTATCTTCTTCCAGAAAACGTTATTGCTGCTTTTGCATCTGTGGGGATTCAACGGGGGAAGGGTAGCCTCTGTAAATGAAACTGTGTTTGAGTACTGTCCCATTCAGGAAGCTCCTTCCTTAATGAGTAACAAAATCTGGTTTTATTTGTTTAATACTCGTGTCATGTTTAAGCTTGGAAGATTTGTTTCATTGCAGTTATTGTAAAGTTATGTTGGAATTCACCTCAAGTGCAGTGACTTTTTTTGCTTAGGTAACTAATTCTATTCATCAAACAGTTAAAGGAGAACTACACAAAGCGAAAGTAGTACTGACCTTGGGAAACACAACTGGGACTGACCCAATGGGAGGTATAGAATTGCAGCATTACAAAATATTTGTATCTAAACTCCTTTACCAAGAGCACCTGTTCTTTTCTTTGCTTCTGTGCGTTCCAAGTTCAATTTGATTCCACACGGTATTCAGGTAATACTGTTGGATAATTTACTGTGGTGGCGTCTGACCCCTGGAACAGGTTTCTCAGAGATAGTAGAGTCTCTGTCCTTGGAAATAAGCAGAAGCAACCAGCATGTGGTCCTGGGTACATGATTCTAGGTGTCCCTGCTTGAGCAGGGAGTTTGGATGAAATTACCTCCAGAGGGCCATTCCAGCCACAGCCATTCTGTGGTAAACTGAGATAACTTCTCATGGCAATAATCTCAGGCATGGGATGAAATTGTTTTAATTATTGGTTTTCTCAGAGCCAACTCTTCAGGTTTTCCTGAAAAGAAAATATTAGTCAGTGCCATGTTTGTATTGTTCTGTCAGTTCCCTGGCCTGTAATAAAGGCACTGGCAAATATTCTTCTGGGTAAGACTGACTAGAAGGTAACAGCCCTCCGTGCAGTGAGTGTTTCCTCTCAGCATTCTCCTATTCTCCCAAAACATTGTTGGTAGGAGATTGACTTAGAGATGAGTTTTGCTTGAAGAGTTGGTTATTTTTTAATTGTCTGGACAAGTTCATCAGAAAGGCCACCCCTCCATCTCAGGATCGTGACGTGCCTCTTGTGGCTGCTTGGTCCTGTCCAAGAGTACAGTTAGTTAGTGTTTTGGAGTGTGTGATGCTGCTTTCCATCTGAGCATTCAGTCAATTTCAGATGAAAAATACAGTGGAAACGGGGAATTACTGGAAGTAATTCTCTTTAGCAGCTTCCTTTCCTATATGGCACATCTCAGCCTTTTTCTGATTGCTATGCTATTGTTTAGAGTTTTTGTAACTGTGTCACCCCAGCAGTTTTCTTCTTCTATTTTGGTCTAGGAAGTTATTCTGTGTGGTGTGTATTTCAGATGTAACTTGTGTAATCAGGGCTCAGATTGTTTACTTGGTTGCTCTCTTGGTTGTGTTCCATGGAGTTAACTACGAGTTCCTTATGACACTATTATGATGAAAAAGATGGCAATATCTGGAGAAGAATTAAACATGGGAACGTGCCTGTTGGGACATTGGGAGAAAACCAATTACTTCCAGGTATCAATAAATGGGTACATGTTTACAGTTTCACTTAGAGCAGCTTAGAGTTAGAGAGAGACTACTGATGAGTTGTGGTTTCAACTTGGTGTGTTTTGTCGTCCAAGGTCCGGGTTACCAGGCTTCCAGACTTGAAGATGTCAGTTAACGAATACGACGTTCAATCTGAGGTTTTGCCTACAGGTCTGGGAACTGACAATGCAGAACATAGAACACAACTTCAGAAGCTGTGCAGCCACATGAACATATTGGACATGCAGCAAACTTGGAGCCCTTGTAAGAGTTGACAAGGTCTTTTGAGCATACACTTTATGAAAAAAGAATGCTACAATTAAGGAGATGTTTTCATGATTGATATTACTGACTGTGTGTTTCGTTTGAACACAGAAACAATAGTGTTTGTAATATGTCTGCATTCCTGTGACTGTCTGTAGTGGGTCTGGGATGGTAGTGACTTTCCACAGCAGCTCCTGCAGTGCTGTGCTTACTGTTGATATCAATATTATGACTACCGCTCGCACAGCATCAGGGCTGTCCCTCCAGCATTCCTTCCCCCACCTTCACCAATAGCTGTGGGTGGGCATGATCTTGGGAGGGACTATGGCCAGGACAGCTGACCCAGGCTGACCAAGGAGATATTCCATACCCTAAGACATCAGCTCAGGAATATAAACTGGGGGAGAGGAGCAGGAAGGGGAGGCGAGATTCATTTCTGGCCTTCCCAAAGCAACCGCTACGCGTACCGCAGCCCTGCTTCTCGGGAGGTGGCCGGACATCGCTGCTGATGGGAAGTGGAGAGGAACAGCTTTATCTGCTTCTGCTTTGCTTCCCGCGCGCGGCTTTGCTGCTTCTTTATTAAACTGCTTTTATCTCAACCCACGAGACTCCCATCTTATTTTCTCCACTTCCCTGGCTTGCTGAGGAGGTGGGGGACAGAGTGGTGTGGTGGACACCTGGCATCCAGCCAGGCTCAAACTACCACACCTACTTACCACTGTAGTTGGGGTCTGTGTACCTGCTTTCTTGTAGTGTCCACACGCAGTGGCATAACTTCTACTGGCAGCCTGTATGTTTTCAATGGGAACTGAGCAGCCCAAGTGCATGGGATTGGAGATAAGTCCCACAGGAAAGCAGCTGCAAATGTGACACAGTGCAAGATGATAGACTACAATGGGACCTACTTACCACTATAGGTGGAGTCTGCCTTCCTGCTTTCTTGTAGCTCCCATACTCAGTGGTAGAGCTTAACCGATACCATGTATTTTTTCAATGGGAGCTGAGGAGTCCCAGTGAGTGGGAATGGAGATAGCTCCCTCAGGAAAGCAGCTGCAAATGTGACACAGTGCTGGCTGATACACTGCATGGGGATATCACAGCACACGTGGGCACTGCAATGGGGTTCAGTGACATTGCCGCACATGTGGCAATTGCAGAGAGACTGTGTGACATCACAGCAGACGTGGGCATGGCAAAAGTGCTCTATAACATCACATCACCTCTGGACACTCTGACAGTGCTCTGTGACATCACAGCACATCTGGGTACTGCATCCAGGCTGTGTGACATCATAGAATCGTAGAATGGTAGGGGTTGGAACGGACCATTAGATATCATCTAGACCAACCCTCTCCCCCACAATCAAGTTCACCTAGATCAGGTCGCACAGGAACGTGTCCAGGCTTATGCTGAAGTCCTCCAAGGAAGGAGACTCCACAAGCCCTGTGGCAACCTGTTCCAGTGCTCCGTCTTCCTCTTCCGCGGACGTTTGACATCACAGCACAACTGAACACTGCAAGAGTGCTCTGTGACATCACAGCACAGGTGTGCACTGCAACAGGAGTGTGTAATACAACAGCCCATCTGGCCTTTGCAGTGGCGCTGTGTGACATGACAGCACTTGTGGGCACTGTAGCAGTGCTCTAAGACTTCACATTGAGAAGAGGCGAAACTGAGGAGAAGCAAAACAAACTGAGGAGAAGCAAAACAAACAAAATGGAGTACGGCCTGCACACCATGAGAACAACAACCGCCTCAGCGAAAGTGCAGTCTCATTGAGACCGCTTCATTTCCTAGAAGCAGAAGTTAAAAACATTTCCTAAAAAAGGCTGCGGCCTGTGGTTATCAGGAAGGGCCAGACCAAGGGTCAAGAGCTTGTAACTATTGTTTGAACCCTATATCTGTTGTGTGGCGTGTAAACCCTATAAAAACCCTTTTCTACTGAGCACCAGGGTCGCCTCCTCTGACTCCTGCGTGAGTTACGAGACGACCCGGAGCTCCGAAATAAACCTCACCTCGTGCGTTTGCATCAAGTCGGCTCCTCGTTTTCCTCTGAGGTGCGCGTCTGCCTGGGTAGAGGAAAGCTTCGCCTTTCATTTTGGGGGCTCGTCCGGGATCAACGACGAATACCTCAGGAAACGATGACCCCTTGGAGGTGAGCTTTTTTGTGTGAATGTTTGTGGCGCCACATGAGAGCTTGTGAGCTTGTGTAGATTGAGATTAAGAGTTTGTGGTTTGTGTAACTGAGCAGGCTTTGTTGAGATAACATTGTTTTTAACGTTATTTCTTTCCATTATCTCTGTTTCTTTTGTGTCTCTCGAAATTTAAATTAGTGCCCATTCCTCTATGTCATAGGCTGCGTACCGTTGACCAAGTCTGAGACTAGGTCTGGATCTAGCCGCACCTAAGCCCCTTTTAAGGGTGCCTTAGAAAGCAAGGGGGTCCAGACTGAACCTCGTGACTCAACGGCAGGGTCTCCTTAAATAAGCCTACTGTTGACCAGGTCTGGGACTAAGGATTCTTTCCTGAACCTCGTGACCCAACAGTCCATAATCCCCAACTTCAGTAAGAAAAACACTTAGGGATACACGGATAAGGTTCTCAGTCTCTCACTCTCTTTTTCTCTCTCTCTCTCCATTAACCTCTGAAAATGTTTAAAGTGTGTGAGATTGGGAGCTCGCTGTTGCACAGATATCTTAAGCATCAGAGTCCAAGTGAATGTTACTTTTGTGGGTGATTGGGTGAGAACATACCTTGATACCCTTGTAAGTTCAGGGAATGCTTTTTGTGCCGCCTCTGTGTCCATAAGTGTATTTGTTGGTTTCACCTGAGAGTCACACTCAACAATTACGGGGATAGGTACGGGACAGAAACCCCTTTGTGCAAAATTTTAGATGTGCCTGATTAATTGTATTGATTTTTTATGTTCTACCTGTGTAAGGATAGGAGTCATAATTGTCAGGGTTGTGTTATGTTGTTTTGGAAGTAAGGGTCACGGGAAAACTGAAGCTGCTGGGTCAGTAAAGGTCTGACAGACTTTAAAGAGGTTTCTGAGTAGCACGTGTGGGGGACAGACGTGTCCGGCACCACAGGCTACGGCCCTGGGGGACGCCTCACGGGTGAAAATAGGCAACCTTTGCCTATAGGTGAAACCTAGCTGGTCCTTGTGGAGTGAATGAGGGGACGAAGTCTCCGCCCTTCTGAAATTTTGATAAGATCTCTTCCGTGGTGTAAAAGTCGTGGAGAGCGAGAAATCGTTTCTGTGTGTGTGTGTCTTATTATAATCTTTTTTGTATTACTGATAACCATGGGGCAGTCCCGATCCACCCCTCTGTCATTAACATTGGCACATTGGGCAAAAGTAAAAGCACGAGGGCAAAACCTGTCTCTTATTATCAAGAAGGGGGATTGGCAAAATTATTGCGAAAGTGAATGGCCAACCTTTAAAGTAGGATGGCCACGGTCAGGTACCTTTGACATCCATACCATACGGGCAGTCCGAATGTCTATTTTCGCCTCAATAGGAGGCCATCCTGACCAAGAACCATATATCACAGTATGGGAAGATTTGGTGATGTATCCGCCGGACTGGGTCCGACCATTTCTTCCAAATGATAAAATAAGAGTCCTAGCCCCATCCTACTCATACTTTAGACGGGGCGTACCTGTGACAACCAGGACTCTGGCTCTCACAGGAGTAGAAGAAGGGGTGACCAATAATGGAGGAGATTATGAAAAATTGAAAGAACCAAGCCCTAAGACCAAGGTATATCCAGAGGTCGAAGGACCCCCTGAATGGACTCCACCTGTATCCACATCTATACCCACCGCCCCCCCAACTGGACCCCGGTCCCCAGACGAGGGAGTACCTGTGCCATATAACCCGGGGGGTTGGGAAGAAGGACCCTATACCGGTACCAGGAGTAAACGGGGGATAATGCCTGAGGGACCAGACTCCACTGTAGCCTTACCACTCCGGGCGGTGGGGCCAGCCCCCACAGAGCCAGATGAGTTACAACCATTACAGTACTGGCCCTTTTCGTCCTCCGATTTGTACAACTGGAAAGCAAATAACCCTTCTTTTTCTGAGAACTCTGCTGCCCTCATAGGACTAGTCGAATCCCTGATGTACTCCCATCAGCCCACATGGGACGACTGCCAGCAGTTACTTCAAACACTTTTCACCACAGAGGAGCGAGAACGAATCTTCTCGGAGGCACGAAAAACCCTGCAGGAAGGCCAACCAGGCCAACCCCCTCGAACAGGAATGGAAGTGGAAGCGTTGTTCCCAGTAGCGCGACCGCAATGGGACTATAATACAGCAGCAGGTAGGGAACGACTGTCCATATACCGCCGGGCTCTGGTAGCAGGACTAAGAGGGGCAGCCAGGAAACCTACCAATCTGGCAAAGGTGAGAGAAATTATGCAGGGGCCTAATGAACCACCCTCGGTGTTCCTAGAACGTATCATGGAGGCCTATCGTATTTATACCCCGTTTGATCCCGAATCTAGGGGACAACGGGCCTCCGTTATCATGTCCTTCATTGGACAAGCTGCACCAGATATAAAACGAAAACTGCAGCATATCGAGGGATTGCAGGATTACACCCTGCAAGATATTGTTAAAGAGGCTGAGAAAGTGTTCCATAAAAGGGAAACCGAGGAAGAAAAGTGGGAGAGGGAAAAGAATGAGAGAGAGAAGGAAGAAATACGAAGACAAAAGAGACAGGATAAGAATTTAACAAGAATACTTACTACAGTAATGGCCGAGGGGAAACGCCAAGGGGAAAGACAGGCGAAAGGAGGAAGGGACCTGGGCGACAATGACAGGAATAAGGGACCCAGAAGACTGGGAAAAGATCAATGTGCGTTCTGCAAGGAACATGGGCATTGGGCCCGTGAATGCCCTAAGAAAAAGGGAAAGAGAGTACTAACCCTGGAGGAAGATGAAGATTAATGGGGTCAGGGCCCGGAACCCCTCCCCGAGCCTAGGATAACGTTAAATGTGGAGGGGACCCCAGTAAATTTTTTGATTGATACTGGGGCAGAATATTCCGTACTGAAAACCTCATTAGGGACTGTAACTAACAAACAGACCATGGTAATTGGAGCAACAGGTCGAAAAGAATACCCCTGGACAACTAATCGAACTATTGACTTGGGAACTAACCAGGTATCCCATTCTTTTTTGTTAATACCCGAGTGCCCTACCCCCCTCCTCGGACGAGACCTGTTAACAAAAATGAAGGCTCAGATAAGCTTTACTTCTGCTGGCCCTGAGATCGCCCTTGCAGGCAGAAAGCCAAAAACATGCGTATTGTCTCTGCACTTGGGGGAGGAATATAGACTATACCAAAACCCCAAGGAGAACCTGGATAACCTTGAAAAGTGGCTCAAGCAGTATCCGAAAGCATGGGCCGAAACTGGGGGCATGGGGGAAGCGGTGAACATCCCTCCCATAGTGATCAAGCTGCAATCAAGTGCCACCCCAATAAGCGTAAAACAATACCCATTGTCAAAAGAGGCAGTAGCAGGGATACGACCTCACATCGACAAGCTTGTACAACAAGGGATTCTTGTGCCTTGTAAATCTCCCTGGAACACACCACTCTTGCCGGTAAAGAAACCTGGGACTGGGGATTATCGGCCAGTACAGGACTTGCGGGAAGTCAACAAGAGTCCTTACCTTACATCCTACGGTACCCAACCCATATAATCTCTTAAGCTCTCTTCCCCCAGATCGTGCCTGGTATACAGTCCTTGACCTAAAGGATGCATTTTTCTGCTTGCGACTGCATCCAGTGAGCCAGTTGATTTTCGCTTTCAAGTGGAGAGATCCTGAAAGTGGGAGAGTGGGTCAACTCACGTGGACAAGATTACCACAAGGATTTAAGAATTCTCCTACCTTGTTTGATGAAGCCCTCCACAGGGACCTGGCAACTTTCCGGGCACAAAACCCACAGGTAACTTTACTACAATATGTAGATGACCTCCTACTCGTGGCGTCCACCAAAGAAAGCTGCCTGATGGGAACTCGCAGACTACTGGTTGAACTTGGAAGGTTGGGGTACCGTGTCTCAGCAAAGAAGGCACAAATCTGCCAGAAAGAGGTAACCTATCTGAGATATGCTCTAAAGGATGGAAAAAGGTGGCTGATGGAAGCCCGAAAGAAGGCCATCTTGCAGATCCCCACCCCGTCAACCTCTCGACAGGTGCGTGAGTTCCTGGGAACGGCGGGGTTCTGTCGCCTTTGGATACTTGGGTTTGCTAGCTTGGCTGAACCACTATATCCACTCACCAAAAACAAAGGAGAATTCGTATGGGGCAAAGAGCAGGAGGAGGCCTTCACCAACATAAAGAAGGCGCTGTTAAGTTCCCCTGCTCTGGCGTTACCTGACCTCACCAAACCATTTACTCTGTTCGTGGATGAGCGAAAGGGAGTGGCCCGGGGTGTGTTAACACAGAAACTCGGACCCTGGAAACGGCCAGTGGCATACTTGTCAAAAAAATTAGACCCCGTGGCCAGTGGATGGCCTGCCTGCCTTAAAGTGGTGACTGCCACCGCAGTCTTGGTAAAAGACTCTGATAAACTTACTTTTGGACAACCAATTACAATCATTGCAGCCCACTCCCTGGAAAGCATTATTCGACAACCTCCTGACCGGTGGTTAACAAATGCCAGGATGACTTACTATCAGAGTCTGTTACTAACTGAACGTATTAAGTTTGCCCCTCCAGCCATCCTGAACCCAGCCACACTGATGCCTGAAGCAGGAGAGAGTGACCAGCCTCTCCATGAATGCCAAGAGGTTCTAGCCGAAGAAGTGGGCATTCGCGCAGACCTAACTGACCAGCCTATGGAAGGAACCCCCTCGTGGTTCACCGATGGGAGCAGCTACCTGTTGGAAGGAAAGCGAAAGGCTGGCGCAGCCGTAGTGGACGGGAAACGGGTCGTGTGGGCTAGCTCGTTGCCAGAGGGGACCTCTGCCCAAAAAGCCGAACTAGTAGCCCTCATACAGGCCCTGAGGTTGGCTGAAGGAAAAGTGATTAACATATTTACCGATAGCAGATACGCCTTCGCAACAGCCCACGTCCATGGGGCAATATACAGACAGAGGGGGCTCTTGACATCGGCGGGGAAGGAAATTAAGAACAAAGAGGAAATTTTAAATCTCCTAGAAGCCGTACATCTCCCCAAAAAGGTGGCCATCATACATTGCCCAGGGCATCAAAAAGGAGATGACTGGGTTGCAAGAGGGAATCGAATGGCAGACACAACTGCCAAAGAGGCCGCACTAGAGGCCATGATACTCTCAGTAAAACTTGACGACAAACAGGCAGTGGAAGGAAAGGAAGAAACAAACCTATCCGCTGAGGAAGGGAAAGCTTACATCGATAAAATGCACTGACTTACGCATTTGGGGACTGAAAAACTTATCACACTAGCAAAAAAATCACGCTACAAGGTCCCGGACCTACGGAAAACCGTGGAACGCATCGTACAAAATTGCGAGGCATGTGCCTTTACAAATGCAGGACATACTAAAGGAATCCAAGGAAAGAGACTGAGAGGAGATCGACCAGGAGCATATTGGGAAGTAGACTTTACGGAAGTAAAACCTGCCCGGTACGGTAACAAATATTTGTTAGTATTTGTAGATACCTTCTCTGGATGGGTCGAAGCATACCCTACAAGGAACGAAACAGCACTAGTAGTCGCAAAAAAGATCCTGGAAGAGATTTTTCCCCGGTTTGGTATTCCCAAGGTAATCGGGTCAGACAATGGACCTGCCTTTGTCGCCCAGGTAAGTCAGGGAGTAGCCAGACAATTGGGGATTAACTGGAAGCTCCATTGTGCATACCACCCTCAAAGTTCAGGACAGGTAGAAAGGATGAATAGGACCTTGAAAGAAACTTTAACTAAATTAGTAGCGGAGACCGGCGGGAGGGATTGGACAGTCTTTCTCTCCCTCGCTCTGTTTAGGGTTCGAAACACCCCAGGACCTACGGGGCTCACCCCTTATGAAATCTTGTATGGGAGTCCCCCTCCTCTGACAGAAATAGTGGGGACTGATGAACCTGTTGTGCCCTCTCTTACTCTTGCAGCACGCCTAAAAGCGTTGGAAGTAGTTAGAAAAGAAGTTTGGGAACAGTTGAAGAACCTCTACGACCCAGGCGAGGTGTCGATGCCCCATTCGTTCCAGGTCGGAGACAAAGTTCTGATTAGACGACACCGATCAGAGACGCTCGAACCTCGGTGGAAGGGACCATATGTGGTATTGTTAACAACTCCCACCGCTGTAAAAGTCGATGGGATTACTGCGTGGGTACATTCAGCACATGTAAAAAGGGCACCTAGAGATATACAAAAGGATGATTGGGTGGTGGAAAAGACTGATAATCCTCTTAAGCTTTGTGTGTTTCGGAAACCAAACCGAAACACCTAGGGAAAATCTGTTGGTGGGACTAATCCGAGATTTCGGGAAGGCCCAAAATGCGACCAGTATCACTGCTTGTTTACCACTACCACAAGCAGCTGGGGAGCCTATTCCGTGGGGTATAATCCCGGCGGGACCACTACCAAAATATAAAAATAATGTATCCCAATTTTGTAAGAGTGTGCCTCGAACTAGGACTGGGGTAGGTCGGCGATTTATCAGGACACGAAAATCACAGTGGAAAATCAGGAAGGAAGACTGCAAACGAAAACTTAATTCTGAATATAAAAAGGGAGGGATCCATTCTGTGGGGACGTGTTATTTTGATGAGGAAAAACAAGTTACAGTAACTACCACTGAAACTTACTCTGAAGTGGTATGTCAGAATATCACACAATTAGACCCCAAGGTCTGGCAATCTATCTGGGGACCCGCTATTGCAGAAACTTTTAGCTACATAGGACCAGTAAACTGGTGTGTGCAGTTTCAAGGAAAGCAGGATCAACGCTATACACACACTTTTCATGAGATGACTTCTAAAAAAACGATTGTGGAACACACACATGGGTGGAACTGTACCAAAGTCCTCAACTGTGACACCCCGGAGAAGGAAATAGGGATTTTCCCCGTCCGTTATCTGCTTAAGTGGGGATGTGAATGTCGAGGATACAAACATACCCTGCCACCACATACTAAAGGTGGGTCAGATGGGGAAATGCTTGACTGCAAATATACTACAGTCCAGAGTTCTGGAAATTTAGTATGGGTCACTAACGAACGAAAATGGACCACACATATTTCCATTGATGGGCCTATTAATCAAGTTACCCTAGGGGTGCCCACACTGTGTCCCTACTGGAAAAAGTCTGGAGAAAAAGAACTTATGCCTCGAAAGAGGAGGGATGTAAGTAAAGAAGGCGAGGAAGCCCCCAGTGATGAATGGCAGGAACCAAAAACTGCGGTAAAAATAGGGTGGGCAATTGAATCCATATTTCCCCAAATCGCATCATATAGAAATAGGGAGATGCTTGATAAATTGTTGGCACAAACCGCACGACGAGCGGCTGTTACTAGAAAGGGATTTAAAGATATGAATTTCCAACTCCAGGCAACTAGCAAAATGGCTCTGCAAAATCGGATGGCCCTTGATATGTTACTATTAAAGGAACATGGGGTTTGTGGGTATCTAAAAAATAAAATAAGCGACTGTTGTATACATATCCCAAATGTTACGGAAGCTGTGGAAAACGATATTAACAAATTACATCAGATAGAGGAGAAAACAAAAGGAATTGAAGAGGAAGCCCGAAGAAATTGGGTAGGGGAAGTATTCAATTCCCTAGGAATACATATTGCTGAGTGGTTATCTTCATTAATCCAAACTGTGATAATTACTATTATTCTTATTGGTATAATCTTTATTTCTTATAAGTGTGTTTTAGGACTGTGCCTAAAGGGGTGGAAGAAGACTCCAAAATGACATCCATAATGTTATAAGCATAGAATAGAAATATAATGTTAGTAAGTGTTAGTCCTGACCACTGGCCTGGCCTCTCCAGAAATTCTAAGATTAGAAATGTACAAAAGAAAAAGAGGGGAATGAGAAGAGGCGAAACTGAGGAGAAGCAAAACAAACTGAGGAGAAGCAAAACAAACAGAATGGAGTACGGCCTGCACACCATGAGAACAACAACCGCCTCAGCGAAAGTGCAGTCTCATTGAGACCGCTTCATTTCCTAGAAGCAGAAGTTAAAAACATTTCCTAAAAAAGGCTGCGGCCTGTGGTTATCAGGAGGGTCCAGACCAAGGGTCAAGAGCTTGTAACTATTGTTTGAACCCTATATCTGTTGTGTGGCGTGTAAACCCTATAAAAACCCTTTTCTACTGAGCACCAAGGTCGCCTCCTCTGACTCCTGCGTGAGTTACGAGACGACCCGGAGCTCCGAAATAAACCTCACCTCATGTGTTTGCATCAAGTCGGCTTCTCGTTTTCCTCTGAGGTGCGCGTCTGCCTGGGTAGAGGAAAGCTTCGCCTTTCAACATCATATCTGGGCACTGAAACGGGTTTCTGTGGCATCACAGCAGACGTTGTCACTGCAACAGTGCTCTGTGACATCACAGCACAACTGGGTACTGCAACACGGCTGTGTGACACTGCAGGAGATGTGGGCATTGCAGAGGTTGTGCTGTGTGTATTGTATCACAGCACATCTGGGCACCACTACACTGCTCTGTGACATCATTGCTTATCTAGGCACTGGAATGGGGCTCTGTGACATCACATCACATCTGGACACTGCGGCAGTATTCTGTGACGTCACATCACCTTTGGGCACAGCAACAGTGCTGTGTGACATCACAGGACGTCTGGGCACTGTAGCAGTGCTCTAAGGCTTCACATCATATCTGGGCACTGAAACGGGACTCTCTGACATCACAGCACATCTGGGCACTGCAACAGTGCTCTATAACATCTTACCTCAACTGCACACTGCTACAGTGCTCTGTGACATTACAAGACATCTGAGCACTCAATCACTGCTGTGATATATAACAGCATCACTAGGCCCTGGCACGGTGCTCTGTGACATCACAGCACATCTGGGAAAGGCAGCAGTGCTCTGTGACATCACAGAACATGTGCACAGTGCAACAGGACTGTGTAACACAACAGCACATCTGGGCTTTGTAGCAGGACTGTGTGACCTTACAGCACATCTGGGCACTCCAATAGTGCTCTGTGACATCACAGGACGTCTGGGCACCGGACACACACTGCTCTGAGACTTCACATAGTATCTGGGCACTGAAACGAGACTCTGTCATCACAGCAGACGTGGGCACTGCAACAGTGCTCTGAAACATCCTATCACAAGAGGACATTGCTAGGGTGCCTGTGAGATCACAGCACAAGTGGGAACTGCAGTGGTACTCTGTGACATCACAGCACATCTGGGCACTGCAACAGTGCTCTGTGACATCATAGCACATCTGGGCCCTGCAACAGTGCTCTGTGACATCACAGCACATCTGGGCATGACAAGGGGGTGTGTGAAATCAGAGAACATCTAGGCACTACAACAGGACTGTGTGGCACAGCAGTACATGTGGGCATTGCAGAGGATGTGCGGTGTGTGTCGCATCACAGCACATCTGGGCAGTGCTACACTGCTCCGTGACATCATAGCATATCTAGGCACTGGAACGGGGCTGTAGGACATCACAGAAAATCTGGGCACTGCAACAAGAGTGTTTGACATCACATCACATCCAGACACTGCCGTGGGGTTCTGCGACGTCCTAGTACTAGGCAGTGCAACAGTGCTCTGTGACATCACAGCACATCTGGGAAAGGCAACAGTACTCTGTGACATCATAAGACGTGTGCACTGCAATAGGACTATGTAACGCGACAGCACATCTGGGCTTTGCAGCAGGGCTGTGTGATATGACAGCACATCTGGGCACTGCAATAGTGCTCTGTGACATCACAGCACATCTGGACACTGGACACACAGTGCTCTGAGATTTCACACAATATCTGGGCACTGAAATGAGACTCTGTGACATCACAGCAGACGTGGGCATGGCAACAGTTCTCTATAACATCACATCACCTCTGGATGCCTCAACAGTGCTCTGTGACATCACAGCACATCTGGGTACTGCATCTAGACTGTGTGACATCATAGAATCCTAGAGTGGTAGGGGTTGGAAGGGACCATTAGAGATCATCTAGAGCAACTCCCTCCCCCAGAATTCAGTTCACCTAGATCAGGTCGCACAAGAACGTGTCCAGGCTTGTGCTGAAATCCTCCAAGGAAGGAGACTCCACAAGCCCTCTGGGCAGCCTGTTCTGCAGGGTTTCTTTTTCTTTGTGCAGGGGTTCTTCTTTGTTGCGCAAAACGGGAGTGACCAGACGCCAATCTGATGTGCATCAGCTCCAATTTATTGTCACATCATCATCACTTCTATACCTTTTCAAATGCTTTGTACGTGCCACAATTCATGGCAAATAGTTAATACTAAGCATCACGCACTATGCATAAGGCCTCAAAGTTTCATTTTGGTAACAACTTAAACACCAACCTCACTGTGTTTAAACACCATCCTTATTGTGCTTAAAACATCAGCCTTATTGTGTCTAAAATATCACCCCATCTGTTGGGCCTTCAGTTAGTTTTCTCTCACACTATGGTTATGCTTACCTTACGTTTAGTTACCTTTATATTATTGTTAGTTACATATGTTACCATTTATTAGTCAAGTACAGTCAATCATACAATGCTAAATTGAATGCTATAGGTGTGGAAAGGCAAGCGGCATATGATTTATTTACTGCATTCTTGCAGAAGCGGCAGATAAAGGGTATAGATCTGCAAAAAGACCTACCAGGGTTGTTAGCTTATGGGTATGCTAAGGGAGTGTTTCAGAATCCACAGACAGTGCATGAATTGAGCGAATGGCGTAGATTTGGGCATTTGCTGTGGGAAGCTACCCTGGAGGACGATGAGATAGCTGAAAAGTTAGGGAAGTTTTGGCGGATAGTGCACAATGAGTTGTTGCAACATCAGGCAGAAAAGAAGGCTGCTGAGCACGCATCAGCAGCACTGAGTAAGAACAAAAACGATGGGCGTGACTGGTTCCAATCCACCTCGCTGGCTCCTATCGTCTCAAAAGTAATGCTCCCCACCCCGCGTGTAGAAAATGACCCTGGAGGCACGGACGGGGTACGAGAACCATATGAGCCATCAGCCCCTCCCGAGGAACAAGAGTGTCGGCCTAAAGAGCCCCCGCCTCTGCCCCCCCTTCCCCCCCACTTAGTGAGCCTGTCCCTGGGGCAGAGAGTGAACTGGCAGAGTCAGCGACAGTAGTGCCGGGAGAGGTGCCGAGAGTAGCGCCGGGAGCAGCGCCGGGAGAGGTGCCGAGAGTAGCGCCGGGAGAAGCGCCGGGAGAGGTGCCGGGAGAGGTGCCGGGAGCAGCGCCGGGAGAGGTGCCGGGAGAAGTGCCGGGAGCGGCGCTGAGGCGGATGATACCGAGAAAAAAGAAAAAGGTTCTTCTCTACACAAGAGTATTTACAAAGTCAGAGAGGCGAAGGGGCTTCGGAGCAGAGCCCCCGCGGGAGAGCTGCTTCCCATTCGAGCCCAACCCGCCGAGTTACCCCTGGGACGACTCGCAGGGGAATGCCGAGCGGGCAGAGTCGGGCCGGGGTGCGGCGCAGGATGATCAGAGGAGAGTGGGGGAGCGCGACCCCGTGTTAGACTGGGCACCATCGGGCATGTGAGGGGAGACAAAGAAAACACGGGAGGGAGTAACAGCAGCTGCGCCGCCGCCGCCGGGGACGGCAGGGAGTGAGCCAGACCCCCCGCGCCCCTTCAACCCGCAGCCGCCGCCGCGCAGCCGCTTCCCGCGCCCGGTCGGTGTCTCCGGAGCCCCCCCACACACATCGCACCGACACCGCCGGCCACGGCCCTCTGGTGTGGAGTTCACCCGTCCTAAGGAGGGACAAACGGCAGAAGCTATCGGGAACAGACTGACTGAAACCCCCACTGCCTGCCCCCCCGAACCGTTCAGGGGGAGACAAGGTAAAAACCCCGGGATCAGGGCTCTGAGCCCGGGAAGAGGGGAGGGGTGGCAAGAAGGTGTTCTTCAAAAGGCTGGTTGGACTCTTCATTGATGTATTGCTCTGTGTTGTTTCATTTTGGTTATGTTTTGGGTTTTTGGGGGTATGTTTTAGTTGATATTGCATTACACTGTTTCTCTGTTTTCTTCCCCAAACCCAGTGGCCTGGTCTGCTTTGTCCTGAACCTTCAGCGGCAATTAAGCTCTCCCTGCCCTTGAGCAATTCTCAGCCACTTGGGTACTCGGGGCTAATCGTGGTCTTTGTTTCCTGATGGGCCTAAACCAGGACACTTTCTGAGAGCAAAAGGGAGGTTTCGTTGGAGTTTTAGGAGAAAAAGTGGATTTTGGTGCAGCTTTGCAGGGAAAAGTGTAGTTTGGAAGAGTTTTGAGAGGCAAAGTGGGGATGGAGTAGATTTCTGAGGGCCAAAAGCAGTGGAGTTGTGGGATCAAATGAGGTTTTGGTGCAATTCTGAGGAGAAAAAGTGGGATTTGGGTGGAGTTTTGAGGGAAAAAGTGGGGTTTTGGTAAATTTTTAAGGGGAAAAAGTGGGGTTTGTGTGGATTTTTGAAAAAACAAGTGTTTTGGTGGGGTTTTGTGGAAATTCTGAGGGTAAAAGTGGAGTGTGGGTGGTGTTTTGAGGGGGAAAATGGGGTTTTGGTGGAGTTTTGAGGGGAAAGGTGCAGTTTTGGGGAACTTCTGGGGGAAGAAGCGGGGTTTTGGTGCAGTTTTGAGGGAAACAGTGGTGTTTTGGTGGAGTTCTGAGTGAAAAAGTGAGGTTTTGGAGGTATTTTCCGAGGAAAAGTAGGTCTTGGGTGCTATTGTGAGGGAAAAAGTGGGATTTTTGGGAACTGCTGGGTAAAAAAGTGCCATCTTGAGGGAAAAAGTGGAGTTTTGGAAGCGTTTTGAGGGGAAAAAGTGGGGTTTGGGGGAGTTGTGAGGGATAAAATGAGGTTTTGGTGCAATTCTGAGAGAAAAACAAGGATTTTGGAGGAGTTTTGAGGATGTAAAGTGGGGTTTGGGTACATTTCTGAGAAAGAAAAGTGGCATTTGGGTGGAGTTTTGAGGGAAAAGATGAGGTTTTGGGGCATTTCTGGGGGAAAAGGTGGGATTTGGGTGGTGTTTTGAGGGAAAAAGCAGGGTTTTGGTAAATTTCTGAGAGCAAAAGTGGGGTTTAGGTGAAGTTTGGATGGAAAAAGTGAGGTTTTGGAGTAATTCTGAGGGGAAAAGAGGGACTTTGGGGAAGACGTGAGGAGAAAATGGGTTTTGTGTGAGTTTTGAAGGACCAAGTGGGGTTTTGGAGGAGTTCTGAGGGATGAAAAGAGGTTTTGGGGTAATTGTGAGGGAAAGCAATTGGGATTTGGGTGTAGTTTTGAGAGGAAAAGTGGGGTTTTGGAGCAATTCTGAGGGGCAAAGTGGTGTTTTGGTTTATTTCTGAAAGGAGAAGTGGGGTTTTGTTGGAGTTTTGGGAGAAAAAGTGGGGCTTTGGTGCAGTTTTGCAGGGGAAAGCTGGGATTGAGTACATTTGCGAGGGCACACCCAACTCCGCCCGGCTGGGCCAATCTGGCGCCTCTGCCAGCGCTATTTAGGGGACGGGAATGTGAAATGCGAGGCAGGAGGTGTAAGAGTGACAGGAGATGGAGGCGACCACGCGTACCCTTCAGCCAGAGAAGGAGGAAGGAAGGAGAAGCAACAGAGCAGAGACTCCTCTGCAAGCCGTGGCGAGAATGCAGCTGTGCCCCTGCAGCCTATGGAGATCCATGGCAGGAGCGAGAGTTCCCAGCAGCTCCGTGTGAGTGAGCCCGGACGGGAGAGGGACTGTGTGGGGAGGGGCCATGGCCCAGGCCGTGCTGGAGAGCCTGCACGCCGCAGAGCAGCCCCACACGAGAGGCAGAGACGAGCTGCAGCCTTTGGAGTCAGTGGGCATCGGAGCAGCCCGTGCAGGGCTGCCATGCGTGTGAGTTACCCCACGGACTCGCAGGGAGGACTGGTGTGGAGTTCACCCGTCCTGAGGAGGGACAAACGGCAGAAGCTATTGGGAACAGACTGACTGAAACCCCCACTGCCTGCCCCCCCGAACCGTTCAGGGGGGGACAAGGTAAAAGCCCCGGGATCAGGGCTCTGAGCCCGGGAAGAGGGGAGGGGTGGCAAGAAGGTGTATTGCTCTGTGTTGTTTCATTTTGGTTATGTTTTGGGTTTTTGGGGGTATGTTTTAGTTGATGTTGCATTACACTGTTTCTCTGTTTTCTTCCCCAAAGCGAGTGGCCTGGTCTGCTTTGTCCTGAACCTTAAGCGGCAATTAAGCTCTCCCTGCCCTTGAGCAATTCTCAGCCACTTGGATGCTCTGGGCTAATCGTGGCCTTTGTTCCCTGATGGGCCTAAACCAGGACAATTTCTGAGAGCAAAAGTGAGGGTTTTTTTGAGTTTTAGGAGAAAAAGTGGGTTTTGGTGCAGTTTTGCAGGGAAAAGTGTAGTTTGGAAGAGTTTTGAGGGGAAAAGTGGGGATGGAGTACATTTCTGAGGGCCAAAATCCGTGGAGTTGTGGGATAAAATGAGGTTTTGGTGCAATTCTGAGGGGAAAAAGTGGGATTTGGGTGGAGTTTTGAGGGAAAAAGTGAGGTTTTGGTAAATTTTTAAGGGGAAAAAGTGGGATTTGGGTGGATTTTTTGAAAAAAACAAGTGTTTTGGTGGGGTTTTGAGGGGAAAAGTGGGGTTTTGTGGAAATTCGGAGGGTAAAAGTGGAGTTTGGTGGTGTTTTGAGGGGGAAAATGGGGTTTTGGTGGAGTTTTGAGGGGAAAAAGTGGGGTTTGATGGAGTTTTGAGGGGAAAGATGCAGTTTTGGGGAACTTCTGGGGGAAGAAGCGGGGTTTTGGTGCAGTTTTGAGAGAAACAGTGGTGTTTTGGTGGAGTTCTGAGTGAAAAAGCGAGGTTTTGGAGGTCTTTTCCGAGGAAAAGTGGGTTTTGGGTGCTATTCTGAGGGAAAAAGTGTGATTTTTGGGAACTGCTGGGTAAAAAAGTGCCATCTTGAGGGCAAAAGTGGAGTTTGGGAAGCGTTTTGAGGGGAAAAAGTGGGGTTTGGGTGGATTTTGAATGCAAAAAAGGGGGGAGTTGGTGGGGTTTTGACAGGAAAAGTGGGGTTTGGGGGAATTCTGAGGGATAAAATGAGGTTTTGGTGCAATTCTGAGAGAAAAACTAGGATTTTGGAGGAGTTTTGAGGCTGTAAAGTGGGGTTTGAGTACATTTCTGAGAAAGAAAAGTGGCATTTGGGTGGAGTTTTGAGGCAAAAGATGAGGTTTTGGGGCATTTCTGAGGGAAAAGGTGGGATTTGGGTGGTGTTTTGAGGGAAAAAGCAGGGTTTTGGTAAATTTCTGAGAGCGAAAGTGGGGTTTAGGTGGAGTTTGGATGGAAAAAGTGAGATTTTAGAGTAATTCTGAGGGGAAAAGAGGGCCTTTGGGGAAGATGTGAGGAGAAAAGGGGTTTTGTGTGAGTTTTGAAGGACCAAGTGGGGTTTTGGAGGAGTTCTGAGGGATGAAAAGAGGTTTTGGGGTAATTGTGAGGGAAAGCAATTGGGATTTGGGTGTAGTTTTGAGAGGAAAAGTGGGGTTTTGGAGCAATTCTGAGGGGCAAAGTGGGGGTTTGTGTGGAGTTTTGGGAGAAAATATGTGTTTTTGTTGGGGTGTTTAAAGAAAAAATGAGGGTTTTGGGAAATCTTGAGGGGAAAGTGTGAGGTCTGGGTGGAGTTGTGAGAAAAAAAGGAAGGTTTTGGTAACTATCTGAGGTCCAAAGTGGGGGTTTGGCTGGAGGTTTGAAGGAACAAGTTGTTTTCTGTTGGGGTTTTGAGGGGAAAAGTGAGGGTTTAGGGGAGTTCTGAGAGATAAAATGAGGTTGGGGGCAATTCTGAAGTCAAGTGAGGTTTGGGTGGCGTTTTGAGTGGAAAAATGGGTTTTTGGGGAACTCACGTGGCAAAAAGTGGGGTTTTAGTAGAGTTTAGAGAAGAAAAGTAGGGCTTGGGGGGGATTCTGAGGGATAAAATAAGGTTTTGGCGCAATTCTGAGAGCAAAAGTGTGGTTTCAGTGGAGTTGTGAGGGATCAAAGGAGGTTTTTGGGCATGTCTGAGGGGAAAAGTGTGGTTTGGGTGGCATTTTCCAGGAAAACAGTTGGGATTTGGGTGGAATTTGATAGAGGAAAAGCAGTGTTTTTGAGCAATTCTGAGGGAAAAAGTAGAGTTTTTGTTTATTTCTGAGAGCAAAAGGGAGGTTTTGTTGGAGTTTTAGGAGAAAAAGTGGGTTTTGGTGCAGCTTTGCAGGGAAAAGTGTAGTTTGGAAGAGTTTTGAGAGGAAAAGTGGGGATGGAGTACATTTCTGAGGGCCAAAAGCAGTGGAGTTGTGGGATAAAATGGGGCTTTGGTGCAATTCTGAGGGGAAAAGGTGGGATTTGGGTGGAGTTTTGAGGGAAAAAGTGGGGTTTGGGTGGATTTGTGGAAAAACAAGTGTTTTGGTGGTGTTTTGAGGGGAAAAGGTGGTGTTTTGGCGGAGTTCTGAATGAAAAAGTGAGGTTTTGGAGGTATTTTCAGAGGAAAAGTGGGTTTTGGGTGCTATTCTGAGGGAAAAAGTGGGATTTTTGGGAACTGCTGGGTAAAAAAGTGCCATCTTGAGGGGAAAATTGGAGTTTTGGAAGCGTTTTGAGGGGAAAAAGTGGGGTTTGGGGGAGTTCTGAGGGATAAAATGAGGTTTTGGTGCAATTCTGAGAGAAAAACAAGGATTTTGGAGGAGTTTTAATGCAAATTGCCTTTGCATCAGGCCAGTGCAGAGAGCCTCAGGTTCCATCAGAAATCATCTGCTGGTTGTTTCAAGTGCAGAGCACAGAGTCTGGCTAAATGTCCAGCAAGAATTGTAAAGGGAGAATCCCAGGCAACAAATGTGAAAAGGGGGGTGGAAAAGGGAGGGAGAATTCTCCAGTCCAGGTGGGCAAAATGTCAAACCAAAGCCAAAGTAAAGTCCCCAGGAGATCAACAGAAACTTGTCACCGCTGCAGTGAGAGGGAGACTTTTAAAACACCCGTTGTTTGCTCTTCCAGATGCTGGGTTAGTGAGGAAACACTGGGCTGGAGAAGAGCAGGAAAGAACAGGCAGCTGCGTCATTGAAACACCATCACTCAGTTGCTACTACCCAGACGACAGCCAAAGTATGTGCTGTAGAAGATACCACATCTGATGTTTTCCTTTATGTGACAATAAAAGGTGAAAAGGTAAGATATTTTTCTCTCTACAAACCTCTCTGTGCACTTTGCTATAGAAGTTATAACTTTGTGACAAATTTAAGACCGAAAAGTGTTATTTGCAAGTGAATTTTGTAATTTGCCATATACAGTAGAAGTGCAATCATTAACTTATTAGAAGATTTATTTTCTAAATCTGTTGTTTGTGAACTTTGGAATGAATTCTGTGAGGTGGAAACTTGTGAACCGCTTTGGAAGGTATTGACAAGCAAATGAAGTCCCCCAAGTACTTCAGATGAACAACTATGTGAATTTACTGTACTCTTGTCCTTCTTTGTGATACACTTAAAGATATTTCAAGAAGGCAGTTGCATGGTGTTATGAAAATAAATACAAGTTCATATGTGCATAAGGCTGAATTCCCAAACAGTTGGGAGAAAGGAGGTGTGGTAGTTTGAGCCTGGCTGGATGCCAGGTGCCCACCACACCGCTTTATCCCCCACCTCCTCAGCAAGCCAGGGAAGGGGAGAAAGTAAGATGGGAGTCTCGTGGGTTGAGATAAAAGCAGTTTAATAAATAAGGAGCAAAGCCGCGCGCGGGAAGCAAAGCAAAAGCAGATAAGCTGTTACTCTCCACTTCCCATCAGCAGCGATGTCCGGCCACCTCCCGAGAAGCAGGGCTGCGGTACGCGTAGCGGTTGCTTTGGGAAGGCCAGAAATGAATCTCGCCTCCCCTTCCTGCTCCTCTCCCCCAGTTTATAATACTGAGCTGACATCATATGGTATGGAATATCTCCTTGGTCAGCCTGGGTCAGCTGTCCTGGCCATAGTCCCTCCCAAGATCATGCCCACTCACAGCTATTGGTGAAGGTGGAGGAAGGAATGCTGGAGGGACAGCCCTGATGCTGTGCGAGGGGTAGTCATAATATTGATATCAACAGTAAGCACAGCACTGCAGGAGCTGCTGTGGAAAATCACTACGGTCCCAGACCCACTACAGTCTCCACCCCTTATTCCATACCATTTATCTCATGCTCAGACAAACCATCTTAACAATCCATATACATTCTTATATGCTCTCATTAACCAGTACCCCCACTCTTCAACAGACAAACATCATTCTTGTATTCCCTCTTGCATCTTGCATCCAACAAACAAACAACATTCTTATATCTTTCATCCTCTGTAGATGTTCACTGGAGCAGGCCATAACTTCTGTCTCATCCATCAAGATGGATATCCAGGCTTGGGAAACAGTATGTTCAGTGTTGGGCACCAGCACCGGCTTGGTTTGTCCACTTGTTCGGTTTTTTTTGCAAAGTTCATCTACAAAAGATAAATCACATAACAGGTTATTTTTCCCCCAAGGTTAAGTCTCCTTGAGGTACACATCGAGTTTCCCCATCCTTTCTCATCACCCACCAAGTACAGCCAGGTCCTTGAGCAAAGACAATCCCACAAATGGGTTTGCCTTTTCCCATGGGAGGTGCAACCCATACTTCCTTCCCCAGCCATTTCCCTGGGTGCACTACGGGGACCTTGTCTCCTCCCACAGTATGTAGTGGTTTTGTTTGGGCAGGACCAGGACGGTCAGTTGAACCTCTGCTATTGACCAGCCAAGTGGCTTCTGCTGAATTTTTATCCCACTGCTTCCATGCCCCATTGCCCAGTGCTCTCAACATGGTCTTAAGAGCTTCCATCTTTGTCAGCTTCACTGCTGGACACCACTGCTAGGGTCCGGTCCAGAGATGGCGGGCGTTCTTCACCGGCAGGGGACTGCTCTGCGATCGCGCCCAAAACGTCTGAGACATCAGGGCTCTGCTCAGGAGGATCTTCTCCAGCCCCAGCGTGAGCAGCGGCCAGATCTCCGCGTCGGCGCAGAGCGGCCACCGGCGGCGCTGAGAGCCGAAACGACGATCTGACGGAGGCGCGACCGCGGCGGCCACAGCGGTGTGTGTATCCGAGGGCAACGCTGAGGCGGTCGTCGGTTGAGGTTGCGGAGCGAGGTCGGCGTCGGAGCCGCAGCTGTCCAGTGGCAGCACTAGGAGTGTCATAAAGTGTGGTGGCTGCGGGCGAGCGGGCTGCGGCTGCGGGCGCCCGCGACGGGTTGCGCCGACATGCAGCAAGCCGCCCCTTCGGCGCCCCCGTGCCAGCCCGCCCGTCCGCCCGCTTCCTCCGGCACTGCCGGCTCCTCGTCTGGCAGCCGCTCCGAGGTGGTCGCCGCTGTTCCATCCCCGGCCGTGGCTTCCTCCTGCTTCGTGGAGTGGGTGGCCGCCGCCTTGACCCGCCGCGCCTCGGCGGGCGCCGTCGGGGTGTCTGCCGCGATCCGCATCAGGCGCACTATCAGCGGCTTCGGCGGGAGCTAGCTCCGGTACTGCTGGCCAGCCAGCAAGCCCTAGAGAAACCGGCCGGCCGACCAGCCAACTCGCTCGCCCTCCCTCCCGGCCCCGGCCTCCGCCCTACCCCGACAGAAGCCTCCAGTTGATGAATCAACTCACGGATGGGAGTCAGGGAATCTCGGTTCGTGCGATATTGCCTCCGGTGCACTGTCCTGGTAGCAATTGGTACCTGTTGCTCTTGAACTTGCAGCAATCCCACAACAAAAGGGTCTTCTGAGAGGCCAGGTAAATTAGAGAGTTGTTTGATTTTCTCTGTATCTACAGTGGCTATACCAAAAGCCCATCGATACCCCTTGGGGTCTTTGAAGTACCCTCTCCTGAGGTAATCTATGCCAAGAATACAAGGGGCCTCTGGACCAGTCACAATGGGGTGTTTTTATCATTTGTCCCCTGTTAAGCTCACTTCAGCCTCTAATACAGATAATTCTTCACATCCCCCTGTCACTCCAGAGATCCAGACAGAATCTGTGCCTCTAGACCTTGATGGCATCAATGTACACTGTGCCCCTGTGTCTACTAAGGCTTTATACCTTTGTGGGTTTGATGTGCCAGGCCATTGAACCCACACAGTCCAGTAGATTCGGTCATCCCTTTCCTCCTCCTGGCTGGAGGCAGGGACCCTCTATTTCTGTTCTTCATCAGAGTATTCGCTATCTGATCCTTGCAATTGCAGACCTGAAGTCTCCTCATTGGCATCGAAGGAAGTAGTTGCAGTTCTTCTATGTCTGGGAGATTGTTGATGGTCCTCTTTTGTTTTGGCAGCCACTCTGCTGACAGCCCTCTTGGGAGGTCCTTTTCTAACAGCTGTCTTCCCCCTTAGTTCACGTACACGCGCTTCCAGCTTAAAAGTGGGTTCACCATCCCACTTCCTCATATCCTCTCCTTGGCCACGCAAAAAGAGCCAGAGTTCATTTCGCGGTGTACTCCTGCGTCTGGGACTTCCTTTTGCCCTGGTCGGGACAGTGGATGACTGAATTCTTGAGGCAGATCTGACAGTCAGGCCATCATCCCACACTGATGAGGAGGTGCAGAGGCTCTCTTCATAGTTCTGTAAATGTCCATGTTTTGGGGCTTTTGTTTAAGACTATCTGAGGTAGTGCACTGTGCTTATGGAGTGTGAAACTTCTTCAGTGGTACTTCAGTGAGAAACTTCAACACTGACAAATCATCAAAAATCACATGTATAAGAAAATATTGATGTGAGATTTTGATTGTGATGGGTTTTAATTTTGCTTCTGGAAGCTGTCAGAAATTCACACCCTTTGTGAGAATTGTATATTGTGCATTGTAAGTTCAACAGGAGATTTACGATGTACCGATGTTCTTTGGCATATAACAATGCTTCGTGCTTCTTAAAAGAAGAAACACACAGTAAAGCATGTCTAGATTACATGAATTACCAGCCCTCTGGTTTGTATCCACCTTTAGGTTGTACAGCCTTGTATGGACAGTGAAAGAACCGCTGTGTTACTCAAAATACTGGCTTTTACCCACAGTAATCTTCAGAAGGTGCCGACATTCACTAATTCAGGAGATGAGGCAGAAATGGTTCATCGGGTGAGCATCATTTGACACAGGTAAGTGGGGTTTTTAATTATTAAGATATAACAAACTAAAATATCTTGACTTCTAAGGATAAAGGAGGTTTGTGAATTTGGAATTTAACTACTTCTGCTAAAAACAGCCCAAACCCTGCCCTTCTGCCAGCTAGAAGAAAGGCTGACAGGAATGTCTGACACAGAATGCATTCATGATGACATTTTGAACTATGTTCTGTCTCATTTTGATAAATCCCAATATGGTTCCTCCCCACAGTTACAGCTGTGGATATTGGGTCCCTCCTTCGGGACACAGCCTGCTCCGGCCATAGTGATAAAGAAGGAAATCACTGCCCCTGGCTCGGGGCCATTAATGAAGTGAATCGCTGCCCCTGGTCCAGGGTCAGCTTTAGCAAAATGAGTCTCTACCGCTGCTGTAGGGTCTTTAAAGAAATGAAAATAAACCTCAGCTTCCCCAGTTCTCTCCATAGAATGCAGGGAGGTCTCTGTTCCAGCACACCTCCTCCTCTCTTTCCTCACTGACCTTGGAGTCTGCATGGTTGTTTCTCTCACTGTTCCTACTCCTTGCACCACCACCAGCCAGAAGAAGAAAGGGCAGAAGAAAGAAGAATGGAGGAAGAAACCTCCTCTTCAGGCTTCTCTTAAAAAGTGATGATGGAGGCTCATTGGCTCAGCCCCAGCAGTGGGTCTGGCTCAGAGCTGGGGAGAGCTGTGAGCAACTTCTTCCAGGAGCCATCTTTACAGCCCCTTCCCCCTCACCAGAAAAGGCTGTCATGTCAAACCATGACAAAGTGGTTTGGGAAGGACCTTTTTTCTTACTTCTTAAATCAGTGGATGGAGAGATGGAAACAGCCACTGTTAAAGTGATGTCACACTTCACATGCTTCGAGTAGTACACTTACAAGTGTGTATAAACCGTGTGCTTAGCTTTAACAGATGAATGCATGCAGTCTTTGGAAGCTACAGATGCCACTTGTGTGACACATTTCAGTTTTCCTCTCCAAGAATCTTTGCTCATGGTGTACACAGCATGCCTGACAACTTCTGTAATGCGATAAAGGTTTGACAAACCGTTGCCAGGTTAATACTGCATTTGATCACAAAGTAGTGGATACACAGAAGCTGTTAAAAATACGTGTGTGTTTTGTTTTAGGATTCTTCTGTAGATCAAGAGAACACAAAGGCACAGTCAGTCATTCTGTTAATGTTAGCATTATAAGTTGTAGTTAGAAGTAGTGAGGCTAAGGCCTGGATAAAGGCCTAGTTGGAAATATTAAAGTGAATAATCTTAGTAGGACATGCTGACCATGTACATTCTTGCTTAGAGAATCAAAGGAATTAGTGGGGCATGTTGAACATTCTGTGTAATCAAGCAAAGAATGTCTTAGGAAATTGTTACTGATTATCAATTGTTATCTGAAAAATTTATGACTGTATAGTAGATAAATGGAAAATTGTTCTGAAGATTGTATGTGGAAACACAATGTAATTATAAATCTTTGAGAAAGCTGGCAAGCAGTATGTAGGCCTAGTGAAGCAAGACTTTGTGATGAGGTAATCATAAAAAGAAAGTATATAAGCTCTGTGAAATTTCTTTAAGATGGGGGCTCTGACTTTGGACACTAGTCCTCAGGTCCCTAGGGCCCTCAATAAAGCACCGCATAAAACGACCTCGGTTGTTTTGTGTTTTCCTCTGGGAACGGGCAACATTAACAGAAAACAATAAGTGTTATCACATCTGGAAACTGCAGCATGGCTATGTGACATTAAATCACATTTGAGAATTGCAGAGAGGCTCTGTGATATCAGAGCTCATCTGGGCACTGCTACAGTGCTCTGTGACCTTACAGCACATCTGGGCACTGCCATAGTGCTCTGTGACATCACAGGATGTCTGTGCGCTGCAACAGGAGTGTGTAATACAACAGCCCATCTGGGCTTTGCAGCGGCACTGTGTGACATGACAGCACTTTTGGGCTCTGTAGCAGTGCTCTAAGACTTCACATCATATCTGGGCACTGAAACTGTTTCAGTGCCCAGATATGATGTGAAGCCTTAGAGCAGTGCTACAGTGCCCAGACGTCCTGTGATGTCACACAGCACTGTTGCAGTGCCCAAAAGTGATGTGACGTCACAGAATACTGCCGCAGTGTCCGGATGTGATGTGATGTCACAGAGCCCCATTCCAGTGCCTAGATAAGCAATGATGTCACAGAGCAGCGTAGTGGTGCCCAGATGTGCTGTGATGCAATACACACAGCACAACATCTGCAATGCCCACATCTCCTGCAATGTCACACAGCCGTGTTGCAGTACCTAGTTGTGCTGTGATGTCACAGAGCACTGTTGCAGTGACAACGTCTGCTGTGATGCCACAGAAACCCGTTTCAGTGCCCAGATATGATGTGAAGTCTTAGAGCACTGCTACAGTGCCCAAAAGTGCTGTCATGTCACACAGCCCCGCTGCAAAGCCCAGATGGGCTGTTGTATTACACACTCCTGTTGCAGTGCACACCTGTGCTGTGATGTCACAGAGCCACGTTGCAGTATTCAGATGTGCTGTGATGTCACAGGGCACTGTTGCAATGTTCAGATGTGCTGTGATGTCAAACGTCCGCAGAAGAGGAAGACGGAGCACTGGAACAGGCTGCCCACAGGGCTTGTGGAGTCTCCTTCCTTGGAGGACTTCAGCATAAGCCTGGACACGTTCCTGTGTGACCTGACCTAGGTGAACTTGATTCTGGAGGAGGGGGTTGGTCTAGATGATATCTAATGGTCCCTTCCACCCCCTACCATTCTAGGATTCTATGTTGTCACACAGCCTGGATGCAGTACCCACATGTGCTGTGATGTCATGGATCACTGTTGCAGCATCCAGAGGTGATGTGATGTTATAGAGCACTGTAGCAGTGCCCAGATGAGCTGTGATGTCACACAGTCTCTCTGCAATTCCCACATGTGCTGCAATGACAGAGCCCCGTTGCAGTACCAACATGTGCTGCAATATCACACAGCCATGTTGCAGTTCCCAGATGTGATGTCGCAGAGAACTCTTGCAGTGCCCAGATGTGCTGGATGTAACAGACTCCCACTGCAGTTCCCAGATGTGCTGTGATGTCACAGAGCACAATGGCAGTGCTCATTTGGAGGGAGTTGGGGTCATTTGGGGAGGTTTTGGGCTCATGTGGGGGACTTTTGGGACCATTTTGGGGGGGATGGGTCATTTGAGGAGGTTTCAGGTTCATTTAGGGGGCTTTGGGCCTCATTTGGGGGAATTTGGGGGGTCTTGGGCTCATTGGGGGGAGTTTTGGGTCTTTTGGAGGGACTTGGGGCCATTTTGAGGGGTTTTGGGATCATTTGGGGAGTTTTGTGACTCATTTGGAGGGAGCTGGGGTCATTTAGGGAGCTTTTGGGCTCGTGGGGGGGCTTTTGGGACCATTTTGGGGGGTTTTGGTCATTTGAGGAGGTTTTAGGTTCATTTGGGGGGTTGGGGGCTCATTTGGGGGGTCTTTTGGGCTCATTTGGGGGAGTTTTGAGTCATTTGAAGGGAGTTGGGGCCATTTTGAGGGGTTTTGGGATCATTTGGGGTGTTTTGGGGCTCATTTTGAGGGAGTTGGGGTCATTTGGGGAGGTTTTGGGTTCATGTGGGGGGCTTTTGGGGCAATTTTCGGGTAGTTTTGGGTCATTTGGGGGTTTTTGGGTCATTTGGGGAGGTTTTGGGCTCATGTAGGGGGCTTTTGGGACCATTTTGGGGGGGTTTGGTTCCTTTGAGGAGGTTTCAGGTTCATTTAGGGGCGGTTTGGGATCATTTGGGGGGATTTTAGGCTCATTTGGAGGGGTTGGGGTTCATTTGGAGGCATCTTGGGTCGTTTGGGGGGGTTTGTGCCCTTTGCCTCGTGGCTTGGGGGGGCATTGTTTTTTGGGGGGGAGGGGACATCCCCTTCCCATGGTGCCCCGGGTGTAAGAAATATTGATGTTGCTTTTGCAGAATTAGAACTTAAGACAAGGAGTTTCGACTGCTGTCTGTGTCTGTGTGGTGTAAATCAGTGCACTGACAGTTGCAGGGTCATTTGTTGATATGCTGAAAAGCATTAGATACTGTTGAAATAACTTGTAGCATTGATCAGTGATACCTTACTGTTTGATTTGAGTTTAGAGGGATTTCTCTACACAGAGGTAACTTGAATGTTTTCTGTGAGTTGTCTTGTTTAAAACAGACTTGAATCACTATAAATATCCTCTGTCCTTGTTCCCTCGGTTCATTTGCATATCTTTATGTAACTACAACTGTCTTTTGGTTGTTCTTTTTGCCATTAGAAAATGAGACAAGCAGAGAAAGAAGTCAGTTGCAACCAACTGTAAAAACACTGGCCTTTCATAGATTCAGATAATCCCAAACGTGTTTCTGCATCTTTTAAAATTGTCTTTCTAGATCTTGCTGTATCTGGTTCTGTTCTTGAAAAGACATGACAAAGCTCCAACACAGATGACAGTGAAACTACCACATCTGTAAGTGTTAGATTTTCTATTCAAATGTCAGAATGAATTAAGTGAAGCATCTGTAAGGCAGATTAGGAATACTGTAGTCAGCTATCACGTCCTTTTCTGTAACAAATCTGGGACTAACTCTTGATCTAGTTAAAAGAGAACGTTGTCCTTCAAGTTTGTGGTTCTGGTGGTTTTGGTTTTTTAGATTGCAACGATGGACTTTGAACAGGTTGTGTCTCCTTTTGTACTCACTTGCTCTAGTGCTGTGAAGATGTGTAGTGGTTCTGTGTGGCCAGCTTTTGGTAGTTGTTGGGGGAATACAGGGGCGGATTCTTCAAAGAAAGAGCTGCCAGAAGCTATAGCTTGAGCTGTGAACATGAACTGATTCTCCTGTGTGGTTGATGTTCTTGTTGCATGCTTGATTCTTAATGAAGAAAATTCAGTTAGGTAAGAAAACCACCTTGAGCTCAGTAATCTTTTTTTTCTAAAATGTTGCTCTTAAACAGTATTTTACTGCCAGAAAAGGGTTTGTCTTTTCTTGATAGATTGTCCAAACAATCCCAGGATTGCCTTTCAAGGAAAATCCAGCAGTTCAAACAGACAGGTATGGTACAGTATGTTACATATTTGAACCAATTGTTTAGCCAGATAATTAGGAGCTGTAGTATGTTTCCAGTTACTCTTCTTAGACAGCTAAAAGGGCAGAGGGTAAGACAAGATGTGTGCACATGGTATTGGGGAAGGAGGCCATTAGAAGCTGCTGATACTTATCCAGACCACAGTAAAAATAGCAATTCTTTCTAAACAGTAGCTTGAAAACAAGGCTGTGATGAGGCAGTACGTTTCTGCACACTCAGCATATTCAGTTGCCTTCTTTTATTCTTAGTGTGATTGATAAAGTTTTCCAGCTGAATGAAATCTGACTGAGTTGATTTGTGCAAGGCTTTTATTATGCTGCAAATCACTTGCTGCATATGTAAACAACCTGAGGGGTGTTTTTAATTCAAGTTTTAACTGTTGCAAAGATACATTGTTTCATGTTTTTGCAACTTTAAGACACCTTTTTCCTGCAGTCCCATCTGATTTTCTTCTGAAGTTGAGGAACCCACCAATTGTCTTGGTTAAAAAAAACCTTTGGGTTATTTTCAGATACCTAAAAGCTAATAGTAAATTTTACATCCAAAATGGTACTTTTTGATTTCTTCTTTCATATTTGAGGGTTTTTGTTGGCACAGGTAATACATCAGAGATATTTTGTAGGTGAACTGTTTCGTGCCATTTTATAAATATTGGTGATATTTATCGATTACACTTTCCTTTTGCATTTCCATTGAATTTAATATTTGTATATTTCTCAGGCTTCAGCAGTGCTTAAATTCTGATCCTTTGAACACACATAGAACTGAAAATGAGCAACAGGTAATTCCAGGATATAACTTCCATTTAAACCTCTGCAAACGTGTGTCATATATGTGGAAGGTGTGAGTAGTGTTGAGGCTACAAGAGTGGTCATTGTGGAGGGACTCTGTGGAGGGACATCAGGGACTGAATCCAGCCACATCAGCAACAAGACCAGACCAAAGGTCAGCAAGCCAGCAAAGTTGGTGGTGCCTCTGTGAAAATATGAAGGGCAAAAAAAAATGCAGGGGAATAGACAAAAAGAAAAAAAGCAAGAAACAGAGGCAATGGGCAAGTCAGGGGACAGTAGGAGTCTCAGCACTGTTCTGTGTGACGTGTGTGTGAGTTGTACTTCATTTGTGTTTAGCATTTCTTTGGCTAATTCTTCTCAAAAAAAATAGTTTTTAAGTTGGATGTAAGCTCAAACCCATTTACTAAGTATTGCCCTTGTCATCTATTTCATATGGTTTCAGAGTTTTCAAAATCTTGAAGAAAGAAACTTTGTCTTTCTTGGCAAGAAAATGAAGCCACCATCAATTCTGGAAACAGCACCACTTCTTGAAGATCTGGAACGAGTAATGCTAATGTAATACATTACATTTAGTATTTTTAAGACTAATATCATACCTTAACTTTCAGATACTAAATATTATAGTAGCTAATTTTGATTGAGGAATGTGTAGGAGGTTGTTCATACGGTTGAGTAAATTATGCTTCAGAGAGACTGTAGAATTGTACAGTTTCATCTGATCTATCAACCACTGCTACAAATGATGGCATTTGAATGAGATGTAAGAATTTAAGTCCTCATCCCAGAAGAACTCTTATCATATTGTGTGTTAAGGAAATGTATTATGCAGTGGGTCAAAGGCTTTTAAATTGCTCATTGCTTTGTGTTGCCTTGTTGGTGTTTCAAGCACACGATTTTCAGGTAGAACTCTTTATTTCTCTTTCTGTAGGAACTTGCTTGGAAAAAAGTTTTAGGCCCTAACTCCACTGAATCTTACTGTTGGCCACCAATAGCTCAAGGATGTGATGCAGTTGCCATCTCATATCAGGGAAATAATCCTTTCTTGTATATTCCACCAATTCTTACACTTTTGCAGTTGAGCAGTTGCTACAAACCTTGAGAAACAGGAGTGGAGGATGTATATATTAGAGTACTGCAGGCTTTGTGTTCTAAGGTGCAAATGTCAATGAATGATCCAAAAGGTAGTGCATGTTGAGAATGGGTGCATCTGATGTCATCTTAGAGTATCTTCATGATGCTTCCCAGGTTATTTAGGCCATCTGCTTAGACATTGACAGAGATGGACTGCATGAGTGTGGCAGTCTGTAACTTATTTATCAAGTAATATCTAACAAGTGGTTAATGTCATATCACTTGGATACTCGATGAAGCTTGATTTTTAAGGGGCTGTTACATAGTGAAATGGAAATGTCTGGTTTGATTTTTAAAACATTGTCATTCATTTTCTAATGCATTAGATCACAGAAACATAGACTTACTGAGGCTGTAAGGGACCACTGAAAATGGCTCACACAGCTCCAAGTAAGACAAGATGTTTCTGCTTCTATGAAACTTTTGGACCTTTCACCGTGTGTTGCTGCACATCCATTTGTCTCCAGCTTGGTGCACAGTTCCTCGGGCCTGTACCATCTGCATTTAAGAGGTGATATGGTGTTAAAAGCTTCTGTTTGAAGCATTGAAAGGCCTGTTTTGCGGATTTTAGTTTTGCCCTAAATTCTGAAACAGTACAATGACTAAGATTCTAAACAGTTGTCTCATGCTCTACTGTAACTCTTTTGTACATCCACACCTAGCCACTAGCACTTATCTTGTGTCCTGGGTGCAAGAAGGCACAACTTGTTTTTGAGCTACTGAAAACATACCAGAGATGCTCCAGACAGCTTCATCCAATGTTGTTAATACTTGGGCAGAACAAAGAAGCAGCTAAAAGTGTGAAAATCTGAGTAAGTAAGAATACTCCTGTCGTCTGAATGACACTTGAATGCAATGTGGGCTGTCTTAGTTGCACAAAACTGTAAGAAAGGAAGTTTTACTTTTTCCTATCAAGTGATCATTTTGTTTCTTAGATGCTGTAACTCTAGTGATGCATGAAGCTTCATTAATGCTATTGAACAGTAAATAGTATTAAAGCTGTTAAAATGATCTGTGTTTTTGCAAGTCTCATAACCACTTTTTTGAGTCAAATGAGTGGGAGGGGTTTGCTGAGGTTCATGCTGAATTAAGATTCATCATAGATGTTCCTGATTTAGAGGCAGGTTTTACAATAGTGGTTTTATTTTTACATGTGTGTATTTTTACATACATGTGTAGATATGGAAGATACAATATTGGCTTTAATTTGTTGTTAAAACCAAACTTCTAAAGGCTATGCTTGAATGTATTTAAATATTTACCTTCTGTCGATCTGGTTCTACCATGGTCTTTTGGGAAATGAAATGACATCCTGCTCTGTAAAGCTGTTAACAAAGACTTTTCAGTGTTTCAGAAACACAGTTTTGCCTACTCAGATCTTAAAGACACACAGGGGTAAAGAAATAGAAGCGAACTAAAACGACTGTTGACTAGAAGTCAGAACATGGAGTTATATGGTCCCTATTTAAAACAAAACAAAACAAAAAACCCCAACCAAAAATCAAACACACACAAATATCCAAACAAAAATACCTTACCACCAAAACCAACCAAAAAAACCCTTCCCCTAACTTCAAGATGATGCATCTGAAATGCAGTTGAGACCTTCTTCATAAAACTACTGTGTCATGATGTGGAATGTAAATTAATGTTAACAGTTGTCCTTTACCGACTTGTAGGTGAGGTAATAGTGCCTGCACCATATTGCCTCCTGAGACTGTCTGAACGTCACACGCTGTTTCGTAATCTTTGCCATCTTGTTCTTGATGAGGTTGAGGTGCTGTTCTCTGATGCTCCTGAACAGGTAAATAGCTTACATGTTCAGATGGGAAAATACTGTTCAATTGTGCAAGTGTCTTGAAAGCAAGTGTCACCCACTGAAAACAAACACCTTCCTGAACCCCAGTGGTAGAGTTGAAAAGAAAATGAAGTTTGAAAACCCCACATCTTTATACTTCTGGCAGAATGAAGTATTGGAGAAGTGGAGTTGTAATCAGTCAAAGCAGACTTTACCTTGTTTTTTTCTTTAATCAGTGAGGCCTGTCTTGCCCTGGTCTAAGCTACTGCTCCATTATGCTGTTGTCTTTTGCTGTGGATGGTTTCCAAAGCAGTTGACTTTTGTTTTTGTTCCATTTGGTAGCGGTGGTTTCAGTGTAGGGGTCTTTAATGTGCTTTAAGGTCTTGTCTGTAAGAAACTTCATTTTTCCTCTTAGCAGCACTGTTTAAACAGTAGAATGAAAGGCAGAAGTGAATGATCAAATAGTCTTGGAAGCATTTTCTTGTGTTCTTGGGTCTTAATGACAGTGCAGATAAAGAAGGAGCTGATCACAGTCTTATAAGAGGAACAGCATCAAGTTCCATGTTGACAAGGATGTATCAGTATCAGATTTTTTTTAAATCATTAACCTTCTAATATTATCTATTAAAAAATTGGTGATAAGACTAAAGAGCTGTGCTTCTAGCTGTGATAAGCTAGAGAAAGTCCTTAGTGGAAACAGGTTGCCCAATTTGCTGTGTGTGAAGCTGTTAAATGTGCCTTTGTAGCAGCAAATATCAAGTCATAAATTAGATGATATGTCTTCTTTATCCAGTGGGCTATTGCTGTTTTCTCTTCAGACTGCTCTTTCTGTTGTGCTATTGGACTTCCTGAGATGGAGTGTGGATATAACATTAAAATTGTGGGAGAGGTAGTTCTCAGTTTCTCAAAAACATTTGTCTTGAATAGGAAAAACAAAGATGCTCTTTCAGCGGGGAATGGTCATTTGAAAATGTTTGAGCTATTTGATAAAAATCTGATTGTAGCTCTTCTAAAGTATTGTTACAGAAAGGGTATGTTATTGCAGCTAGGGGTAAGTTTAGTGGCAGGTTGAGAAAGATGTCTCAGAGCTGTGCCAGAGCTCTATATTACTTTAAAGTGTGGTAGAGCTTTGCCAAAAATCCTGCTGTTGTTCCACAGCTGAACTGCACGTCACTTAGGTCAGCAGTACACCAGGAATGTGTGAGCTCTGTCTTAGTGGGTTTCACTTGTTAGAAGTAATTTAATGCTGCACACACACCATTGGGGCTCTGGGGTTTGGTTTTTTTTGACAAGTCTGCTGTCTGCCTCTGACCTCTTGGATTTGCTTTTGCCTAGGCTTAGTTTGGTTTTTTTTTCAGATTTGAACTGCTCCTTTTCCTGAGACTTCCATCTTTTGTGACTGGAAAGAACAGTGTGCTGAAACAGTTTGCTTTTTACTGCTGCTACGTACTCGTTGGAACAGGATAAGAGGATAGAAACTGACTTCTGCTTTTTCTTGATAGGTGTTTACTATATGAGATTGTTACAAGAAACCCGTTATTGCTGAAGAATGGAAGTATTCACAGCAAATTATTGCTGTTGGAACTCATTGGAATAAGCGTACAGCACACTAGATAAAGGAGCTCATGAACGATCCTTGCGATGTGGTAACAGCCATTGAAGAAGCTTCCATCTATGGAAATGTGCAACAGGTAAGAGTTTGGGGATGGTGTCACTCTTTGTTCACGACACTGTTTTGCTGTTTGCACTGATTGAGGTCAGTATACATGAGCAGTGCTACAGGGCTGAATGGACTGTCCAGTTGCACGTCCCGCGAGTGCAGCGAGGGAACTCTTGGAAGACCTGTGTCAGTTAATCACTGAACCAGCTGAAGGTCTTGTTTAAGCCTGAGATGAAGGTGCACTCTCCAGTATTTTATTGTTAGTGCAAATGAGTCTGAGTTTGGTATCAAGTACTTGCAAATGCTATTGTTTGTGACCAGAATGTTCCAAATGTTTTTGTGGTTGTTGATTGAGTGGCAGAACTACAAGTGAGTTTTCCAAAGACAGAGCTAGTAAAATGCTTGTTTGACTGCTCTGTGCCACACAGTGCAGAAATTGATTTGACTTAATATTTTGAGAAAGCTACTGTATATCCTGAGGTGTCTTCTCGTTGAACTTCCAGTCAGTGTGGTGTAGAGCTGAAGAATTGTATAAAATGTTACAAGTATGATCTGAATTCTTCAATGACTCAAAACATAATCATTTGGGGATTGAAAATGTTGGGAAGTCTCTAAGACCAGACATTCTGAGCATGAAACTGGAAAAACATCACTTTTTGTGAAAAGTCTAGTGATTTGGCAGCACTGCAAATGTCCATGTTTTGGGGCTTTTGTTTAAGACTATCTGAGGTAGTGCACTGTGCTTATGGAGTGTGAAACTTCTTCAGTGGTACTTCAGTGAGAAACTTCAACACTGACAAATCATCAAAAATCACAGGTATAAGAAAATACCAATGTGAGATTTTGATTGTGATGGGTTTTAATTTTGCTTCTGGAAGCTGTCAGAAATTCACACCCTTTGTGAGAATTGTATATTGTACGTTATAAGTTTAACAGAAGATTTAGGATTTACCAATGTTCTTTGGCATATAACAATGCTTCGTGCTTCTTAAAAGAAGAAACACACAGTAAAGCATGTCTAGATTACATGAATTACCAGCCCTCTGGTTTGTATCCACCTTTAGGTTGTACAGCCTTGTATGGACAGTGAAAGAACCGCTGTGTTACTCAAAATACTGGCTTTTACCCACAGTAATCTTCAGAAGGTGCCGACATTCACTAATTCAGGAGATGAGGCAGAAATGGTTCATCGGGTGAGCATCATTTTACACAGGTAAGTGGGGGTTTTAATTATTAAGATATAACAAACTAAAATATCTTGACTTCTAAGGATAAAGGAGGTTTGTGAATTTGTAATTTAACTACTTCTGCTAAAAACAGCCCAAACCCTGCCCTTCTGCCAGCTAGAAGAAAGGCTGACAGGAATGTCTGACACAGAATGCATTCATGATGACATTTTGAACTATGTTCTGTCTCATTTTGATAAATCCCAATATGGTTCCTCCCCACAGTTACAGCTGTGGATATTGGGTCCCTCCTTCGGGACACGGCCTGCTCTGGCCATAGTGATAAAGAAGGAAATCACTGCCCCTGGCTCAGGGCCAATAATGAAGTGAATCGCTGCCCCTGAACTGTGGCCAGCTTTAGCAAAATGAGTCTCTACCGCTGCTGTAGGGTCTTTAAAGAAATGCAAACAAATCTCAGTTTCACCAATTCTCTCCATAGAATGCAGGGAGGTCTCTGTTCCAGCACACCTCCTCCTCTCTTTCATCACTGACCTTGGAGTCCGCGTGGTTGTTTCTCTCACTGTTCCTATTCCTTGCACCACTGTGGAGAGTGTTGCTCAAGTATGGCTGAAAGAAAGAGGTCATAGCAATGTTAACCTAATAGAAATGTCTTAAATAGAAAAAAGGTTAGCCCAAGGGCGCATTGTCCTTGAGATAAGGGACTGCTTGCAGCTGCATGTAGACAGGATATAAAAAGAGGATGTATTAACCACAAAAATGTAGAGCAAGATGTTTCTTAAGAGGAGTTGACATTTAGACAAATAGCCAATGATGAGCTTAGCTTTGGCAATATGTATGAGGCTGATTATTGATGCTATAAAAGAGTGGTGTCTTTGCAAATAAAGTGAGATTTGCTGATCATCCTTGTTGGTCGTGTTGCATTTCTCCCGCCGTCTCCGACAAATGGTGACCTCGACGTGATACACGGGGGACGTGATATACCGACGTGATACACGAACGACGTGATACAAGATTGGCAACCACGGCGGAGCGGCGAAGGAGCTCGGGTCCTAGCAGCGAGGACGGCAACTAAGCACCAGAAAACAGAAGGAAGGGGTGGTGCCGTGCCCTGGGTGATCGTACAGACGAGCCCGGCCGATACGTGCTGCCGAGACCTTGTGGGGCTGCAACAGCGCTGACGACTTCTGAAAATGGAAAGGCAAGCAGCATATGATTTATTTACTTGCTTTTTAAAGAAGCGACAGGTTAAGGGAATAGATTTGGAAAAGGATCTCCCTGGGCTTTTAGCTTATGGGTATGCTAAGGGTTGTTTTCAGAACCCACATACTGTTCATGAGTTAAGTGAATGGCGAAAGTTTGGGGATAAACTATGGGAAGCTACCCTGGAGGACGATGAGATAGCTGAAAAGTTAGGGAAGCTTTGGAGGATAGTGCGCAATGAGTTGTTGCAACATCAGGCAGAAAAGAACGCTGCTGAGCACACATCAGCAGCACAGAGTAAGAACAAAAACTATGAGCATGACTGGTTCCAATCCACCCCACTGGCTCCTACTGTCTCAAAAGTAATGCTCCCCCCCCCCCCCCGCGTGTAGAAAATGGGGTGCGGGAGCCATGTGAGTCATCGGCCCCTCCCGAGGAACGAGAGTGCAGGCCTAAAGAGCCCCCGCCTCTGCCCCCCCCACTTAGTGAGCCTGTCCCTGGGGCAGAGAGTGAACTGGCAGAGGCAGCGACAGTAGTGCCGGGAGAGGTGCCGAGAGCAGCGCCGGGAGAAGCGCCGGGAGAGGTGCCGGGAGCGGCGCTGAGGCGGATGATACCGAGAAAAAAGAAAAAGGTTCTTCTCTACACAAGAGTATTTACAAAGTCAGAGAGGCGAAGGGGCTTCAGAGCAGAGCCCCCGCGGGAGAGCTGCTTCCCATTCGAGCCCAACCCGCCGAGTTACCCCTGGGGCGACTCGCAGGGGAATGCCGAGCGGGCGGAGTCGGGCCGGGGTGCGGCGCAGGATGATCAGAGGAGAGTGGGGAGCGCGACCCCGTGTTAGACTGGGCACCATCGGGCATGTGAGGGGAGACAAAGAAAACACGGTTGAGAGTAACAGCGGCTGCGCCGCCGGGGACGGCACGGAGTGAGCCAGACCCCCCCCGCCCCTTCCATCCGCAGCCGCCGCCGCGCAGCCGCTTCCCGCGCCCGGTCGGTGTCTCCGGAGCCCCCCCACACACATCGCACCGACACCGCCGGCCCCGGCCCTCACGGACCGCTGGGCTCGTCCTTTCCATCCTCAGTCCCTTGCCTCAACGAGTGTAAACACTGGGGTTTTGTGGAAATTCTGAGGGATTTGGGTGGAATTTTATAGAGGAAAAGCGGTGTTTTTGAGCAATTCTGAGGGAAAAAGTAGAGTTTTTGTTTATTTGTGTTCTGGTTTAGCAAGGAGCAGCTTTTGGCTTAGTAACAGGGGGAGCGGGTTGCAGTGAAGACCCGAGAAAGAGTTTGCGGACTCTCCCCCCGGCTCCTGGGTTCACACCCACCTCCGCCCGGCTGGGCCAATCTGGCGCCTCTGCCAGCACTATTTAGGGGACGGGAATTTGGAATGCGAGGCAGGAGGTGTAAGAGTGACACGAGATGGAGGCGACCACGCGGACCCTTCAGCCGGAGAAGGAGGAAGGAAGGAGAAGCAACAGAGCAGAGACTCCTCTGCAAGCCGTGGCGAGAATGCAGCTGTGCCCCTGCAGCCTATGGAGATCCATGGCAGGAGCGAGAGTTCCCAGCAGCTCCGTGTGAGTGAGCCCGGACGGGAGAGGGACTGTGTGGGGAGGGGCCATGGCCCAGGCCGTGCTGGAGAGCCTGCACGCCGCAGAGCAGCCCCACACGAGAGGCAGAGACGAGCTGCAGCCTTTGGAGTCAGTGGGCATCGGAGCAGCCCGTGCAGGGCTGCCATGCGTGTGAGTTACCCCACGGACTCGCAGGGAGGACTGGTGTGGAGTTCACCGGTCCTGAGGAGGGACAAACGGCAGAAGCTATGGAGAACAGACTGACTGAAACCCCCACTGCCTGCCCCCCCGAACCGTTCAGGGGGGGACAAGGTAAAAGCCCCGGGATCAGGGCTCTGAGCCCGGGAAGAGGGGAGGGGTGGCAAGAAGGTGTTCTTCAAAAGGCTGGTTGGACTCTTCATTGATGTATTGCTCCGTGTTGTTTCATTTTGGTTATGTTTTGGGTTTTTGGGGGTATGTTTTAGTTGATGTTGCATTACACTGTTTCTCTGTTTTCTTCCCCAAACCCAGTGGCCTGGTCTGCTTTGTCCTGAACCTTCAGCGGCAATTAAGCTCTCCCTGCCCTTGAGCAATTCTCAGCCACTTGGGTACTCCTGGCTAATCGTAGTCTTTGTTCCCTGATGGGCCTAAACCAGGACAATTTCTGAGAGCAAAAGGGAGGTTTTTTTTGAGTTTTAGGAGAAAAAGTGGGTTTTGGTGCAGTTTTGCAGGGGAAAAGTGTAGTTTGGAAGAGTTTTGAGAGGAAAAGTGGGGATGGAGTACATTTCTGAGGGCCAAAAGCTGTGTAGTTGTGGGATAAAATGAGGTTTTGGTGCAATTCTGAGGAGAAAAGGTGGGATTTTGGTGGAGTTTTGAGGGAAAAAGTGGGGTTTTGGTAAATTTTTAAAGGGAAAAAGTGGTGTTTGGGTGGATTTTTGAAAAATCCAAGTGTTTTGGTGGGGTTTTGAGGGGAAAAGTGGGGTTTTGTGGAAATTCTGAGGGTAAAAGTGGAGTTTGGGTGGTGTTTTGAGGGGGGAAAATGGGGTTTTGGTGGAGTTTTGAGGGGAAAAAGTGGGGTTTGGTAGAGTCTTGAGGGGAAAGGTGCAGTTTTGGGGAACTTCTGGGGGAAGAAGCGGGGTTTTGGTGCAGTTTTGAGGGAAATAGTGGTGTTTTGGTGGAGTTCTGAGTGAAAAAGCGAGGTTTTTTGGAGGTCTTTTCAGAGGAAAAGGGGGTTTTGGGTGCTATTCTGAGGGAAAAAGTGGGATTTTTGGGAACTGCTGGGTGAAAAATTGCCATCTTGAGGGAAAAAGTGGAATTTTGGAAGCGTTTTGAGGGGAAAAAGTGGGGTTTAGGTGGATTTTGAATGCAAGAAAGGGGGGAGTTGGTTGGGTTTTGACAGGAAAAGAGGGGTTTGGGGGAGTTGTGAGGGATAAAATGAGGTTTTGGTGCAGTTGTGAGAGGAAAAAAAAAGGATTTTGGAGGAATTTTGAGGATGTAAAGTGGGGTTTGAGTAGATTTCTGAGGAAGAAAAGTGGCATTTGGGTGGAGTTTTGAGGGAAAAGATAAGGTTTTGGGGCATTTCTGAGGGAAAAGGTGGGATTTGGTTGTTGTTTTGAGGGAAAAAGCAGGGTTTTGGTAAATTTCTGAGAGCAAAAGTGGAGTTTAGGTGGAGTTTGGATGGAAAAAGTGAGGTTTTGGAGTAGTTCTGAGGGGAAAAGAGGGCCTTTGGGGAAGATGTGAGGAGAAAAGGGGTTTTGTGTGAGTTTTGAAGGACCAAGTGGGGTTTTGGAGGAGTTCTGAGGGATGAAAAGAGGTTTTGGGGTAATTGTGAGGGAAAGCAATTGGGATTTGGGTGTAGTTTTGAGAGGAAAAGTGGGGTTTTTAAGCAATTCTGAGGGGCAAAGTGGTGTTTTGGTTTATTTCTGAAAGGAGAAGTGGGGTTTTGTTGGAGTTTTGGGAGAAAAAGTGGGGCTTTGGTGCAGTTTTGCAGGCGAAAGCTGGGATTGAGTACATTTACGAGGGCAAAGAGCGGTGGAGTTGTGGGCTAAAACGGGGTTTTGTTTCAATTCTGAGAGCAAAAGTGTGGGTTTGTGTGGAGTTTGCAAGGAAAAAGTGTGTTTTTGTTGGGGTTTTGAGGGGAAAAGTGAGGGTTTAGGGGAGTTCTGAGAGATAAAATGAGGTTGGGGGCAATTGTGAAGTCAAGTGAGGTTTGGGTGGCGTTTTGAGTGGGAAAATGAGTTTTTGGGGAACTTAGGTGGCAAAAAGTGGGGTTTTGGTAGAGTTTTGAGAAGAAAAGTAGGGTTTGGGGGGTGTTTGGAGAGATAAAATAAGGTTTTGGCGCAATTCTGAGAGCAAAAGTGTGGTTTCAGTGGAGTTGTGAGGGATGAAAGGAGGTTTTTGGGCATGTCTGAGGGGAAAAGTGGGGGTTTTGGTGGTTTTCTGAGGCAGCAAAAGTGGGGTTTTGAGGGTATTTCTGTGGGGAAAAGTGTTTGATTTGGTAGAGTTTTGAGAGGAAAAGCGAGCTTTTGGGGAAGTCCTGAGGGGAAAGTGTGAGGTCTGGGTGGAGTTGTGAGAAAAAAAGGAAGGTTTTGGTCAATATCTGAGGTCCAAAGTGGGGGTTTGGGTGGAGGTTTGAAGGAACAAGTTGTTTTCTGTTGGGATTTAGAGGGGAAAAGTGTGGGTTTGTGGGAGTTCTGAGGGATAAGATGAGGTGTGGGGGCAAATCTGAGGGGAAAAGTGAGGTTTGGGTGGCCTTTTGAGGGATTTAGGTGGAATTTGATAGAGGAAAAGCGGTGTTTTTGAGCAATTCAGAGGGAAAAAGTAGAGTTTTTGTTTATTTCTGAGAACAAAATGAGGTTTTGTTGGAGTTTTAGGAGAAAAAGTGGGTTTTGGTGCAGCTTTGCAGGGAAAAGTGTAGTTTGGAAGAGTTTTGAGAGGAAAAGTGGGGATGGAGTAGATTTCTGAGGGCCAAAAGCAGTGGAGTTCTGGGATAAAATGAGGTTTTGTAGCAATTCTGAGGGGAAAAGGCGGGATTTGGGTGGAGTTTTGAGGGGAAAAGTGGGGTTTGGGTGGATTTGTGGAAAAACAAGTGTTTTGGTGGTGTTTTGAGGGGAAAAGGTGGTGTTTTGGTGGAGTTCTGAATGAAAAAGTGAGGTTTTGGAAGTATTTTCAGAGGAAAAGTGGGTTTTGGGTGCTATTCTGAGGGAGAAAGTGGGATTTTCGGGAACTGCTGGGTAAAAACGTACCATCGTGGGGGAAAAAGTGGAGTTTTGGAAGCGTTTTGAGGGGAAAAAGTGGGGTTTGGGGGAGTTGTGAGGGATAAAATGAGGTTTTGGTGCAATTCTGAGAGGAAAACAAGGATTTTGGAGGAGTTTTGATGCAAATTGCCTTTGCATCAGGCCAGTGCAGAGAGCCTGAGGTTCCATCAGAAATCATCTGCTGGTTGTTTCAAGTGCAGAGCACAGAGTCTGGCTAAATGTCCAGCAAGAACTGTAAAGGGAGAATCCCAGGCAACAGATGTGAAAAGGGGGGTGGAAAAGGGAGGGAGAATTCTCCAGTCCAGGTGGGCAAAATGTCAAACCAAACCCAAAGTAAAGTCCCCAGGAGATCAACAGAAACTTGTCACCACTGCAGTGAGAGGGAGACTTTTAAAACACCCATTGTTTGCTCTTCCAGGTGCTGGGTTAGTGAGGAAACACTGGGCTGGAGAAGAGCAGGAAAGAACAGGCAGCTGCGTCATTGAAACACCATCACTCAGTTGCTACTACCCAGACAACAGCCAAAGTATGTGCTGTAGAAGATACCACATCTGATGTTTTCCTTTATGTGACAATAAAAGGTGAAAAGGTAAGATATTTTTATCTCTACAAACCTCTTTGTGCACTGTGCTATAGAAGTTATAACTTTGTGACAAATTTAAGACCGAAAAGTGTTATTTGCAAGTGAATTTTGTAATTTGCCATATACAGTAGAAGTGCAATCATTAACTTACTAGAAGATTTATTTTCTAAATCTGTTGTTTGCGAACTTTGGAATGAATTCTGTGAGGTGGAAACTTGTGAAGCGCTTTGGAAGGTATTGACAAGCAAATGAAGTCCCCCAAGTACTTCAGATGAACAACTATGTGAATTTACTGTACTCTTGTCCTTCTTTGTGATACACTTAAAGATATTTCAAGAAGGCAGTTGCATGGTGTTATGAAAATAAATACAAGTTCATATGTGCATAAGGCTGAATTCCCAAACAGTTGGGAGAAAGGAGGTGTGGTAGTTTGAGCCTGGCTGGATGCCAGGTGCCCACCACACCACTCTGTCCCCCACCTCCTCAGCAAGCCAGGGAAGGGGAGAAAATAAGATGGGAGTCTCGTGGGTTGAGATAAAAGCAGTTTAATAAAGAAGCAGCAAAGCCGCGCGCGGGAAGCAAAGCAGAAGCAGATAAAGCTGTTCCTCTCCACTTCCCATCAGCAGCGATGTCCGGCCACCTCCCGAGAAGCAGGGCTGCGGTACGCGTAGCGGTTGCTTTGGGAAGGCCAGAAATGCATCTCGCCTCCCCTTCCTGCTCCTCTCCCCCAGTTTATAATACTGAGCTGACATCATATGGTATGGAATATCTCCTGGGTCAGCTGTCCTGGCCATAGTCCCTCCCAAGATCATGCCCACTCACAGCTATTGGTGAAGGTGGGGGAAGGAATGCTGGAGGGACAGCCCCGATGTTGTGCAAGCGGTAGTCATAATATTGATATCAACAGTAAGCACAGCACTGCAGGAGCTGCTGTGGAAAATCACTACCGTCCCAGACCCACTACAGTCTCCACCCCTTATTCCATACCATTTATCTCATGCTCAGACAAACCATCTTAACGATCCATATACATTCTTATATACTCTCATTAACCAGTACCCCCACTCTTCAACAGACAAACATCATTCTTGTATTCCCTCTTGCATCTTGCATCCAACAAACAAACAACATTCTTATATCTTTCATCCTCTGTAGATGTTCACTGGAGCAGGCCATAACTTCTGTCTCATCCATCAAGATGGATATCCAAGCCAGGGGAAACAGTATGTTCAGTGTTGGGCACCAGCACCGGCTTGGTTTGTCCACTTGTCCGGTTTTTCTTGCAAAGTTCATCTACAACAGATAACTCACATAACAGGTTATTTTTCCCCCAAGGTTAAGTCTCCTTGAGGTACACATCGAGTTTCCCCATCCTTTCTCATCACCCACCAAGTACAGCCAGGCCCTTGAGCAAAGACAATCCCACAAATGGGTTTGCCTTTTCCCTTGGGAGGTGCAACCCATACTGCCTTCCCCAGCCATTTCCCTGGGTGCACTACGGGGACCTTGTCTCCTCCCACAGTATGTAGTGGTTTTGTTTGGGCAGGACCAGGACAGTCAGTTGAACCTCTGCTATTGACCAGCCAAGTGGCTTCTGCTGAATTTTTATCCCACTGCTTCCATGCCCCATTGCCCAGTGCTCTCAACAAGGTCTTAAGAGCTTCCATCTTTGTCAGCTTCACTGCTGGACACCACTGCTAGGGTCCGGTCCAGAGATGGCGGGCGTTCTTCACCAGCAGGGGACTGCTCTGCGATCGCGCCCAAAACGTATGAGACATCAGGGCTCTGCTCAGGAGGATCTTCTCCAGCCCCAGCGTGAGCAGCGGCCAGATCTCCGCGTCGGCGCAGAGCGGCCACCGGCGGCGCTGAGAGCCGAAACGACGATCTGACGGAGGCGCGACCGCGGCGGCCGCAGCGGTGTGTGTATCCGAGGGCAACGCTGAGGCGGTCGTCGGCTGAGGTTGCGGAGCGAGGTCGGCGTCGGAGCCGCAGCTGTCCAGTGGCAGCACTAGGAGTGTCATAAAGTGCGGTGGCTGCAGGCGAGCAGGCTGCGGCTGCGGGCGCCCGCGACGGGTTGCGCCGACGTGCAGCAAGCCGCCCCTTCGGCGCCCCCGTGCCAGCCCGCCCGTCCGCCCGCTTCCTCCGGCACTGCCGGCTCCTCGTCTGGCAGCCGCTCCGAGGTGGTCGCCGCTGTTCCATCCCCGGCCGTGGCTTCCTCCTGCTTCGCGGAGTGGGTGGCCGCCGCCTTGACCCGCCGCGCCTCGGCGGGCGCCGTCGGGGTGTCTGCCGCGATCCGCATCAGGCGCACTATCAGCGGCTTCGGCGGGAGCTAGCTCCGGCACTGCTGGCCAGCCAGCAAGCCCTAGAGAAACCGGCCGGCCGACCAGCCAACTCGCTCGCCCTCCCTCCCGGCCCCGGCCTCCGCCCTACCCCGACAGAAGCCTCCAGTTGATGAATCAACTCACGGATGGGAGTCAGGGAATCTCGGTTCGTGCGATATTGCCTCCGGTGCACTGTCCTGGTAGCAATTGGTACCTGTTGCTCTTGAACTTGCAGCAATCCCACAACAAAAGGGTCTTCTGAGAGGCCAGGTAAATTAGAGAGTTGTTTGATTTTCTCTGTATCTACAGTGGCTATACCAAAAGCCCATCGATACCCCTTGGGGTCTTTGAAGTACCCTCTCCTGAGGTAATCTATGCCAAGAATACAAGGGGCCTCTGGACCAGTCACAATGGGGTGTTTTTTCCATTTGTCCCCTGTTAAGCTCACTTCAGCCTCTAATACAGATAATTCTTCACATCCCCCTGTCACTCCAGAGATCCAGACAGAATCTGTGCCTCTAGACCTTGATGGCATCAATGTACACTGTGCCCCTGTGTCTACTAAGGCTTTATACCTTTGTGGGTTTGATGTGCCAGGCCATCGAACCCACACAGTCCAGTAGATTCGGTCATCCCTTTCCTCCTCCTGGCTGGAGGCAGGGACCCTCTATTTCTGTTCTTCATCAGAGTATTCGCTATCTGATCCTTGCAATTGCAGACCTGAAGTCTCCTCATTGGCATCGAAGGAAGTAGTTGCAGTTCTTCTATGTCTGGGAGATTGTTGATGGTCCTCTTTTGTTTTGGCAGCCACTCTGCTGACAGCCCTCTTGGGAGGTCCTTTTCTAACAGCTGTCTTCCCCCTTAGTTCACGTACACGCGCTTCCAGCTTAAAAGTGGGTTCACCATCCCACTTCCTCATATCCTCTCCTTGGCCACGCAAAAAGAGCCAGAGTTCATTTCGCGGTGTACTCCTGCGTCTGGGACTTCCTTTTGCCCTGGTCGGGACAGTGGATGACTGAATTCTTGAGGCAGATCTGACAGTCAGGCCATCATCCCACACTGATGAGGAGGTGCAGAGGCTCTCTTCATAGTTCTGTAAATGTCCATGTTTTGGGGCTTTTGTTTAAGACTATCTGAGGTAGTGCACTGTGCTTATGGAGTGTGAAACTTCTTCAGTGGTACTTCAATGAGAAACTTCAACACTGACAAATCATCAAAAATCACATGTATAAGAAAATATTGATGTGAGATTTTGATTGTGATGGGTTTTAATTTTGCTTCTGGAAGCTGTCACAAAAATTCACAGCCTTTGTGAGAGCTGTATATTGTACATTGTAAGTTTAACAGAAGATTTAGGATTTACCAATGTTCTTTGGCATATAACAATGCTTCGTGCTTCTTAAAAGAAGAAACACACAGTAAAGCATGTCTAGATTACATGAATTACCAGCCCTCTGGTTTGTATCCACCTTTAGGTTGTACAGCCTTGTATGGACAGTGAAAGAACCGCTGTGTTACTCAAAATACTGGCTTTTACCCGCAGTAATCTTCAGAAGGTGCCGACATTCACTAATTCAGGAGATGAGGCAGAAATGGTTCATCGGGTGAGCATCATTTTACACAGGTAAGTGGCGTTTTTAATTATTAAGATATAACAAACTAAAATATCTTGACTTCTAAGGATAAAGGAGGTTTGTGAATTTGTAATTTAACTACTTCTGCTAAAAATAGCCCAAACCCTGCCCTTCTGCCAGCTAGAAGAAAGGCTGACAGGAATGTCTGACACAGAATGCATTCATGATGACATTTTGAACTATGTTCTGTCTCATTTTGATAAATCCCAATATGGTTCCTCCCCACAGTTACAGCTGTGGATATTGGGTCCCTCCTTCGGGACACGGCCTGCTCTGGCCATAGTGATAAAGAAGGAAATCACTGCCCCTGGCTCTGGGCCATTAATGAAGTGAATCGCTGCCCCTGGTCCAGGGTCAGCTTTAGCAAAATGAGCCTCTACCGCTGCTGTAGGGTCTTTAAAGAAATGAAAATAAACCTCAGCTTCCCCAGTTCTCTCCATAGAATGCAGGGGAGTCTCTGCTCCAGCACACCTCCTCCTCTCTTTCCTCACTGACCTTGGAGTCTGCATGGTTGTTTCTCTCACTGTTCCTACTCCTTGCACCACCACCAGCCAGAAGAAGAAAGGGCAGAAGAAAGAAGAATGGAGGAAGAAACCTCCTCTTCAGGCTTCTCTTAAAAAGTGATGATGGAGGCTCATTGGCTCAGCCCCAGCAGTGGGTCTGGCTCAGAGCTGGGGAGAGCTGTGAGCAACTTCTTCCAGGAGCCATCTTTACAGCCCCTTCCCCCTCACCAGAAAAGGCTGTCATGGCAAACCATGACAAAGTGGTTTGGGAAGGACCTTTTTTCTTAATGCTTAAATCAGTGGATGGAGAGATGGAAACAGCTTCACATGCTTCGAGTAGTACACTTACAAGTGTGTATAAACCGTGTGCTTAGCTTTAACAGATGAATGCATGCAGTCTTTGGAAGCTACAGATGCCACTTGTGTGACACATTTCAGTTTTCCTCTCCAAGAATCTTTGCTCATCGTGTACACAGCATGCCTGACAACTTCTATAATGCGATAAAGGTTTGACAAACCGTTACCAGGTTAATAGTGCATTTGATCACAAAGTAGTGGATACACAGAAGCTGTTAAAAATACATGTGTATTTGTTTTAGGATTCTTCTGTAGACCAAGAGAACACAAAGGCAAAGTCAGTCGTTCTGTTAAGAGAAAACAACGAGTGTGATGCACTTGGGATCCTCCGCTATTTGCAGCAGGCAGAAGCTGAAGTTCCCCCAGAACTGCCTGGTTTGACTGCCAAGGTGCTAAAAGATGAAGAATACCAGAAATTGTCAAGGCCACTGTGTACCCATCTTAAAACATTTGGGACTTGCAGGTAAGGAATTGCCAAGCTTTCTTACCACCCATACTGGTGTAGGAAGGTGGTATATGCCTCAATCATGGCTGCTTCTGTTTTCTTGCTCAATTTTGCTGTTGGATACTTTCATGAAACCATTTTTTGCTCATGACTCTTTTTCTTGTGGTTACTTTTGCATCAGTTTCACTCTTCTTAGATACTGCTACGAAAATCAAAATACCAACATTTTCTGCAGACCAATCTCATGTAGCCTGACAGGATATCATAATTCATTGTCATTCCTGCCCAAGTGTTCTTGAGGGAACTTCAGGCTCTTTTTTGATTAGTATTCTAGCCCATAATTGCCCAAGGCTTATGCTTTGCTCTCTCCTATGTTGTCTTCTGTCCCTCCAGATTAGGTAAGTAGATGACTTCTCTGAGCTGTGTCTAACTGGATTCTAACAGGGCCTTGGATGAAGCCCTCAGATATTCCTTCTCGTGTGGATGACCCTTGTTGCAAGTAACACAAAATTCAGTGTTAGTCTTTGTTTTATTCTGAAACTAGTTTCCTGGTGGATTTTGGTTTTGTTGTATAAACTTTTCCAACAAGAGCTTTTTGACCACTTCTGTCTAATCTCCAGTCATTGGTGCTACTTGAAACAGAAATTGAATACTGAGGGCTGATGAAATGTTAGTGTTAAAAGATGTTGTAAGCCACATCAAAAACAGTTTACAAGTAAAAGGGCTTTGTTCTAAAACCAGTTTTTAAATATGTAGAAACAGAACAGTGTGTCTGGATCGTCATCAAGTTAATTTACAAATAGACGTGCCCCAGCATATCCCAGATGCAGTGACACAAACACCTGGATATCTGATGGTAAGTTACAGTTATTGCTTTTTCCCTTGGTTTGGTGTACCAAGAACACATCTTAAATACTTCCTTAGCATATTACCTTCATGTTAATGTAGTACATATCCCACATCTCTTGGGTATTTGGGAGATTTTTAGCTTTTTTAGTTTCTCTGTTGCTTAAGTGTGTGTCAGATTTTCCCTTAATCCTAAAATTGTTTTGTAGTGGTTCTGAGTTTACCTTAGGTTTTCTCCTGCATTGGAGCCTCATGTTCTATGGGAAGAGGGCATTTGTTGTGTTTATTCCTTTCCTCTGTCAATTTAGAACATAAACCAAAATAGGCAAAGATTAAAGGTCCTGTAAATGTCATTATTTCTGTAGTAGAGCAAACACAATCCTCTGGAGTGAAGAAACGTTGCAGTGGAAGATCATGCCTGTTTAACAAGAGTTAAAGGGAGGATTTTTCCTTCTCTGTCACGTTGATGCAGACTTCCTGAAAAATGAGTATATTCTGGCCTTGTCAATTGAACCAAATATTTTCTCTATTTGCACTGTCCATAGACATGGGATATAAATTCTCTCTTCTAGATGGAGCAGTTGCTTCCTACTAAGGTGTCATTGTGGTGTTGAAAACAGTTTTGATAGAATCCTGTTACATTCAGACTGCCATTTTTAGTAGTTAAATAGTCATGAAACCTTCCTGGTTACTGGTTTGACTTTGCTATAGTGGTTCTTCACATCTCAGTAACAATTTGTATGTCAAAACTCCCTTCACTTGGCTTTTCAGTCCCTACTTTACTAGATAGTCTTCCTGTACAGCAGTACTGTAGAGTCTGTCTCATCTCCACCTTGGATAATGATTGCTGAGGACAGGGTTGTAGACACTGGTGCTTCCTTTCAAGGTTAGTGCTTGGATCTGAGAACTGCTGGGTGCTTTCCTTTTTGGATGAGCTGCTTACACTTTCTTCCTGTCCTGTCTTTTGCTAGAATTCAGGTGTGCTCAAGTCATGCAATCAATGGGTGTTCCCCATTCCCAAAAATCATAGGTTGTGAGAATAGACAATAAAAACTGGGTGGATTCCTTGGTGTCACTCCATTTCTGCCTAATAAATAAGCTTTTGTTGGCAGCTGGTAGTTGAAACTCGTTGATAACCTATAGATACAGTTTGAGTGCTTGAAACCTGGACAGATTTCATAATACTCCTGTTATAAACTTGTACTTCCCTTTTGTGCACTCAAGACAGCAGTTGTGGCCTCTTTCCTCATCTAGTTCTGCTTCTGCTGACTGCAGAGCCTGGATATATGTCTTACAAATCAGTTGTCAATTGGATAAGTGTTCACTGTCTCTTTTGTTTAGAACTCGGTATCATGTTGCTTTCCTTTAAGAATCTCTAGTTGCACTGTGAGAGTTTTAGGGTTTTAGTAAGTGGAAATTACCTTTCTGGTCTTCTTTTCTGTCTGGCCTCATACACTCAGCTGTATCTCAGTACTTGTGCCTAGCATGAGCCTTTGGATGAAATGCAGCCAGCATTTTGTGAATTGGTGTTCTTGATAGCTTATGTCAAGCATTTTCCGTGCAAAAAGAGGGAAGGCGTCACGCTTCCCCAGTCAGTTCTTGTAAATCTCATTGTAAGGTTGGAGAACACTTAAAATTAAGCTTGGATGATGTGAAATGCCTTAGTGGTTAGTAGCTTGACAGGTAATACTGTAGTTCACTAGTGTTCATTTAAGTGGAATACCACCAAGACCTAATAGATCTTGCTCTATAAACCTCTGTCCAGTCTGGACTGGGCTATGGACAGTTACCATTCATAAGGATTCATTCATTCAGGATTATTCCTAATCTTTGGAGTAATAAGAGGTCATCATCTTCTGAAATGCATGTGTACAGCAGTATTTGTCATCTCTTTAGGCTGGAAAGAGGTAGGTCACCTTCAACATGAAAACGTCTCATTAACTTAAGAAACCATCAGTTGTCTTTATAACGTATTTTATGCTTTCAGATTCTGCCTCTCCACGTTGTAAATGCAACAAACTACTTTCGTCGAAGAGTAGATCAGCAGAAGAACCAATATACAATTCTTGCTGAAGGAATTAATGGGTATTTTAAGGAACCTGGTAATAAGATTGCTGTTAAAAATGTGGAGAAGCTGGCATTTCATGGTTTATGTCAGAAAACAGTTGTTCTCAGGTAAAAATGTGGATTTGTTTTGGTTTAAATTATTCATGTGCTCTTTTTAATACAAAGTAATTGAGAACTTTTACTGCTAAGTTAAAGTTAACCCACCATCAAAAGTAGCAAAAAAATCTCTGCTGTACAAATTGTTCTTTAAAAAGCTCTCCCATGCTGCCTGTACTGAAGGGAAGCCAGAATGGCTCCACATACACACCACTGAACATTGTGCTGTGAAAGTTTAATCTTTTTTAGACACAAGTAGGTGAAGAAACTTTACAACTATAATAATTCTTTGTTTCCTCTCCAACTCTGAAGGGCTCAGGTGCTAGATATTTCCCCAAAAGAGAAGGAAAATATGTTCTGTAGTGTCAAAATTAACTATATAGATGAAGGCAGAACATGTCAAGTCCAAAGTTACCAGCTGCTTCACTCACCTGCCAAGTTTCAGTGTCTGCCACCTCAGGCTGGGGACTTTGTAGAGTGACACCCATTGGTAATGAACTGGAGTGGAACCCAAAGGTAATATTTATCAGATTTCCAATGGTATGTTCTTTTATTTCTCTTTGTGTGTTATTTTCTGTAAGAAAGCAGTAATGGACTGCAAACTTAGTTTTCAAATTTAACTCCTCATTAGTATTGACAAGAAATATCTACTATTGGCCAGATTCTGAGAAGTCAGCTTTCTTGGTTTGTTTTCCTGCAAAATCAAGTGAGATTTATGCAATTTTTTTTCTTCAATTCTTCTGAATTCAGTATCTTCTTCCAGAAAACGTTATTGCTGCTTTTGCATCTGTGGGGATTCAACGGGGGAAGGGTAGCCTCTGTAAATGAAACTGTGTTTGAGTACTGTCCCATTCAGGAAGCTCCTTCCTTAATGAGTAACAAAATCTGGTTTTATTTGTTTAATACTCGTGTCATGTTTAAGCTTGGAAGATTTGTTTCATTGCAGTTATTGTAAAGTTATGTTGGAATTCACCTCAAGTGCAGTGACTTTTTTTGCTTAGGTAACTAATTCTATTCATCAAACAGTTAAAGGAGAACTACACAAAGCGAAAGTAGTACTGACCTTGGGAAACACAACTGGGACTGACCCAATGGGAGGTATAGAATTGCAGCATTACAAAATATTTGTATCTAAACTCCTTTACCAAGAGCACCTGTTCTTTTCTTTGCTTCTGTGCGTTCCAAGTTCAATTTGATTCCACACGGTATTCAGGTAATACTGTTGGATAATTTACTGTGGTGGCGTCTGACCCCTGGAACAGGTTTCTCAGAGACTGTAGAGTCTCTGTCCTTGGAAATAAGCAGAAGCAACCAGCATGTGGTCCTGGGTACATGATTCTAGGTGTCCCTGCTTGAGCAGGGAGTTTGGATGAAATTATCTCCAGAGGGCCATTCCAGCCACAGCCATTCTGTGGTAAACTGAGATAACTTCTCATGGCAATAATCTCAGGCATGGGATGAAATTGTTTTAATTATTGGTTTTCTCAGAGTCAACTCTTCAGGTTTTCCTGAAATGAAAATATTAGTCAGTGCCATGTTTGTATTGTTCTGTCAGTTCCCTGGCCTGTAATAAAGGCACTGGCAAATATTCTTCTGGGTAAGACTGACTAGAAGATAACAGCCCTCCATGCAGTGAGTGTTTCCTCTCAGCATTCTCTTATTCTCCCAAAACATTGTTGGTAGGAGATTGACTTAGAGGTGAGTTTTGCTTAAAGAGTTGGTTATTTTTTAATTGTCTGGACAAGTTCATCAGAAAGGCCACCCCTCCATCTCAGGATCGTGACGTGCCTCTTGTGGCTGCTTGGTCCTGTCCAAGAGTACAGTTAGTTAGTGTTTTGGAATGTGTGATGCTGCTTTCCATCTGAGCATTCAGTCAATTTCAGATGAAAAATACAGTGGAAACGGGGAATTACTGGAAGTAATTCTCTTTAGCAGCTTCCTTTCCTATATGGCACATCTCAGCCTTTTTCTGATTGCTATGCTATTGTTTAGAGTTTTTCTAACTGTGTCCCCCCAGCAGTTTTCTTCTTCTATTTTGGTCTAGGAAGTTATTCTGTGTGGTGTGTATTTCAGCTGTAACTTGTGTAATCAGGGCTCAGATTGTTTACTTGGTTGCTCTCTTGGTTGTGTTCCATGGAGTTAACTACGAGTTCCTTATGACACTATGATGATGAAAAAGATGGCAATATCTGGAGAAGAATTAAACATGGGAACGTGCCTGTTGGGACATTGGGAGAAAACCAATTACTTCCAGGTATCAATAAATGGGTACATGTTTACAGTTTCACTTAGAGCAGCTTAGAGTTAGAGAGAGACTACTGATGAGTTGTGGTTTCAACTTGGTGTGTTTTGTCGTCCAAGGTCCGGGTTACCAGGCTTCCAGACTTGAAGATGTCAGTTAACGAATACGACGTTCAATCTGAGGTTTTGCCTACAGGTCTGGGAACTGACAATGCAGAACATAGAACACAACTTCAGAAGCTGTGCAGCCACATGAACATATTGGACATGCAGCAAACTTGGAGCCCTTGTAAGAGTTGACAAGGTCTTTTGAGCATACACTTTATGAAAAAAGAATGCTACAATTAAGGAGATGTTTTCATGATTGATATTACTGACTGTGTGTTTCGTTTGAACACAGAAACAATAGTGTTTGTAATATGTCTGCATTCCTGTGACTGTCTGTAGTGGGTCTGGGATGGTAGTGATTTTCCACAGCAGCTCCTGCAGTGCTGTGCTTACTGTTGATATCAATATTATGACTACCGCTCGCACAGCATCAGGGCTGTCCCTCCAGCATTCCTTCCCCCACCTTCACCAATAGCTGTGGGTGGGCATGATCTTGGGAGGGACTATGGCCAGGACAGCTGACCAAGGAGATATTCCATACCCTAAGACATCAGCTTAGGAATATAAACTGGGGGAGAGGAGCAGGAAGGGGAGGCGAGATGCATTTCTGGCCTTCCCAAAGCAACCGCTACGCGTACCGCAGCCCTGCTTCTCGGGAGGTGGCCGGACATCGCTGCTGATGGGAAGTGGAGAGGAACAGCTTTATCTGCTTCTGCTTTGCTTCCCGCGCGCGGCTTTGCTGCTTCTTTATTAAACTGCTTTTATCTCAACCCACGAGACTCCCATCTTATTTTCTCCCCTTCCCTGGCTTGCTGAGGAGGTGGGGGACAGAGTGGTGTGGTGGGCACCTGGCATCCAGCCAGGCTCAAACTACCACACCTACTTACCACTGTAGTTGGGGTCTGTGTACCTGCTTTCTTGTAGTGTCCACACGCAGTGGCATAACTTCTACTGGCAGCCTGTATGTTTTCAATGGGAACTGAGCAGCCCAAGTGCATGGGATTGGAGATAAGTCCCACAGGAAAGCAGCTGCAAATGTGACACAGTGCAAGATGATAGACTACAATGGGACCTACTTACCACTATAGGTGGAGTCTGCCTTCCTGCTTTCTTGTAGTTCCCATACTCAGTGGTAGAGCTTAACCGATACCATGTATTTTTTCAATGGGAGCTGAGGAGTCCCAGTGAGTGGGAATGGAGATAGCTCCCTCAGGAAAGCAGCTGCAAATGTGACACAGTGCTGGCTGATACACTGCATGGGGATATCACAGCACACGTGGGCACTGCAATGGGGTTCAGTGACATTGCCGCACATGTGGCAATTGCAGAGAGACTCTGTGACATCACAGCAGACGTGGGCATGGCAAAAGTGCTCTATAACATCACATCACCTCTGGACACTCTGACAGTGCTCTGTGACATCACAGCACATCTGGGTACTGCATCCAGGCTGTGTGACATCATAGAATCGTAGAATGGTAGGGGTTGGAACGGACCATTAGATATCATCTAGACCAACCCTCTCCCCCACAATCAAGTTCACCTAGATCAGGTCGCACAGGAACGTGTCCAGGCTTATGCTGAAGTCCTCCAAGGAAGGAGACTCCACAAGCCCTGTGGGCAACCTGTTCCAGTGCTCCGTCTTCCTCTTCCGCGGACGTTTGACATCACAGCACAACTGAACACTGCAACGTGGCTCTGTGACATCACAGCACAGGTGTGCACTGCAACAGGAGTGTGTAATACAACAGCCCATCTGGCCTTTGCAGCGGCGCTGTGTGACATGACAGCACTTGTGGGCACTGTAGCAGTGCTCTAAGACTTCACATCATATCTGGGCACTGAAACGGGTTTCTGTGGCATCACAGCAGACGTTGTCACTGCAACAGTGCTCTGTGACATCACAGCACAACTAGGTACTGCAACATGGCTGTGTGACACTGCAGGAGATGTGGGCATTGCAGAGGTTGTGCTGTGTGTATTGTATCACAGCACATCTGGGCACCACTACACTGCTCTGTGACATCATTGCTTATCTAGGCACTGGAATGGGGCTCTGTGACATCACATCACATCTGGACACTGCGGCAGTATTCTGTGACGTCACATCACCTTTGGGCACAGCAACAGTGCTGTGTGACATCACAGGACGTCTGGGCACTGTAGCAGTGCTCTAAGGCTTCACATCATATCTGGGCACTGAAACGGGACTCTCTGACATCACAGCACATCTGGGCACTGCAACAGTGCTCTATAACATCTTACCTCAACTGCACACTGCTACAGTGCTCTGTGACATTACAAGACATCTGAGCACTCAATCACTGCTGTGATATATAACAGCATCACTAGGCCCTGGCACGGTGCTCTGTGACATCACAGCACATCTGGGAAAGGCAGCAGTGCTCTGTGACATCACAGAACATGTGCACAGTGCAACAGGACTGTGTAACACAACAGCACATCTGGGCTTTGCAGCAGGGCTGTGTGACCTTACAGCACATCTGGGCACTCCAATAGTGCTCTGTGACATCACAGGACGTGATGTCACAGGGGTTGGAAGGGACCATTAGAGATCATCTAGAGCAACCCCCTCCCCCAGAATTCAGTTCACCTAGATCAGGTCGCACAAGAACGTGTCCAGGCTTGTGCTGAAATCCTCCAAGGAAGGAGACTCCACAAGCCCTCTGGGCAGCCTGTTCTGCAGGGTTTCTTTTTCTTTGTGCAGGGGTTCTTCTTTGTTGCGCAAAACGGGAGTGACCAGACGCCAATCTGATGTGCATCAGCTCCAATTTATTGTCACATCATCATCACTTCTATACCTTTTCAAATGCTTTGTACGTGCCACAATTCATGGCAAATAGTTAATACTAAGCATCACGCACTATGCATAAGGCCTCAAAGTTTCATTTTGGTAACAACTTAAACACCAACCTCACTGTGTTTAAACACCATCCTTATTGTGCTTAAAACATCAGCCTTATTGTGTCTAAAATATCACCCCATCTGTTGGGCCTTCAGTTAGTTTTCTCTCACACTATGGTTATGCTTACCTTACGTTTAGTTACCTTTATATTATTGTTAGTTACATATGTTACCATTTATTAGTCAAGTACAGTCAATCATACAATGCTAAATTGAATGCTATAGGTGTGGAAAGGCAAGCGGCATATGATTTATTTACTGCATTCTTGCAGAAGCGGCAGATAAAGGGTATAGATCTGCAAAAAGACCTACCAGGGTTGTTAGCTTATGGGTATGCTAAGGGAGTGTTTCAGAATCCACAGACAGTGCATGAATTGAGCGAATGGCGTAGATTTGGGGATTTGCTGTGGGCAGCTACCCTGGAGAACGATGAGATAGCTGAAAAGTTAGGGAAGTTTTGGCGGATAGTGCACAATGAGTTGTTGCAACATCAGGCAGAAAAGAAGGCTGCTGAGCACGCATCAGCAGCACAGAGTAAGAACAAAAACGATGAGCGTGACTGGTTCCAATCCACCTCGCTGGCTCCTATCGTCTCAAAAGTAATGCTCCCCCCCCCCCCACCTCCGCGTGTAGAAAATGACCCTGGAGGCACGGACAGGGTACGAAAACCATATGAGCCATCAGCCCCTCCCGAGGAACAAGAGTGCCGGCCTAAAGAGCCCCCGCCTCCCCCCCCTTCCCCCCCACTTAGTGAGCCTGTCCCTGGGGCAGAGAGTGAACTGGCAGAGGCACCGACAGTAGTGCCGGGAGAGGTGTCGAGAGCAGCGCCTGGAGCAGCGCCGGGAGAGGTGCCGAGAGTAGCGCCGGGAGAAGCGCCGGGAGAGGTGCCGGGAGAGGTGCCGGGAGCAGCGCCGGGAGAGGTGCCGGGAGAGGTGCCGAGAGTAGCGCCGGGAGAGGTGCCGGGAGAGGTGCCGAGAGCAGCGCCGGGAGAAGCGCCGGGAGAGGTGCCGGGAGCGGCGCTGAGGCGGATGATACCGAGAAAAAAGAAAAAGGTTCTTCTCTACACAAGAGTATTTACAAAGTCAGAGAGGCGAAGGGGCTTCGGAGCAGAGCCCCCGCGGGAGAGCTGCTTCCCATTCGAGCCCAACCCGCCGAGTTACCCCTGGGACGACTCGCAGGGGAATGCCGAGCGGGCAGAGTCGGGCCGGGGTGCGGCGCAGGATGATCAGAGGAGAGTGGGGAGCGCGACCCCGTGTTACACTCGACACCATCGGGCATGTGAGGGAAGAAAAATAAAACACGGGAGAGAGTAACAGCGGCTGCGCCGCCGCCGCCGGGGACGGCACGGAGTGAGCCAGACCCCCCCCGCCCCTTCCATCCGCAGCCGCCGCCGCGCAGCCGCTTCCCGCGCCCGGTCGGTGTCTCCGGAGCCCCCCCACACACACCGCGCCGACACCGCCGGCCCCGGCCCTCACGGACCGCTGGGCTCCTCCTTTCCATCCTCAGTCCCTTGCCTCAACGAGTGTAAACACTGGGGTTTTGTGGAAATTCTGAGGGATTTGGGTGGAATTTTATAGAGGAAAAGCGGTGTTTTTGAGCAATTCTGAGGGAAAAAGTAGAGTTTTTGTTTATTTGTGTTCTGGTTTGGCAAGGAGCAGCTTTTGGCTTAGTAACAGGGGGAGCGGGTTGCAGTGAAGACCCGAGAAAGAGTTTGCGGACTCTCCCCCCGGCTCCTGGGTTCACACCCACCTCCGCCCGGCTGGGCCAATCTTGCGCCTCTGCCAGCACTATTTAGGGGAGGGGAATTTGGAATGCGAGGCAGGAGGTGTAAGAGTGACACGAGATGGAGGCGACCACGCGGACCCTTCAGCCGGAGAAGGAGGAAGGAAGGAGAAGCAACAGAGCAGAGACTCCTCTGCAAGCCGTGGCGAGAATGCAGCTGTGCCCCTGCAGCCTGTGGAGATCCATGGCAGGAGCGAGAGTTCCCAGCAGCTCCGTGTGAGTGAGCCCGGACGGGAGAGGGACTGTGTGGGGAGGGGCCATGGCCCAGGCCGTGCTGGAGAGCCTGCACGCCGCAGAGCAGCCCCACACGAGAGGCAGAGACGAGCTGCAGCCTTTGGAGTCAGTGGGCATCGGAGCAGCCCGTGCAGGGCTGCCATGCGTGTGAGTTACCCCACGGACTCGCAGGGAGGACTGGTGTGGAGTTCACCGGTCCTGAGGAGGGACAAACGGCAGAAGCTATGGAGAACAGACTGACTGAAACCCCCACTGCCTGCCCCCCCGAACCGTTCAGGGGGGGACAAGGTAAAAGCCCCGGGATCAGGGCTCTGAGCCCGGGAAGAGGGGAGGGGTGGCAAGAAGGTGTTCTTCAAAAGGCTGGTTGGACTCTTCATTGATGTATTGCTCTGTGTTGTTTCATTTTGGTTATGTTTTGGGTTTTTGGGGGTATGTTTTAGTTGATGTTGCATTACACTGTTTCTCTGTTTTCTTCCCCAAAGCGAGTGGCCTGGTCTGCTTTGTCCTGAACCTTCAGCAGCAATTAAGCTCTCCCTGCCCTTGAGCAATTCTCAGCCACTTGGGTACTCTGGGCTAATCGTGGCCTTTGTTCCCTGATGGACCTAAACCAGGACAATTTCTGAGAGCAAAAGGGAGGTTTTTTTTGAGTTTTAGGAGAAAAAGTGGGTTTTGGTGCAGCTTTGCAGGGAAAAGTGTAGTTTGGAAGAGTTTTGAGGGGAAAAGTGGGGATGGAGTAGATTTCTGAGGGCCAAAATCCGTGGAGTTGTGGGATAAAATGAGGTTTTGGTGCAATTCTTAGGGGAAAAGGTGGGATTTGGGTGGAGTTTTGAGGGAAAAAGTGAGGTTTTGGTAAATTTTTAAGGGGGAAAAAGTGGGGTTTGGGTGGATTTTTTGAAAAAAACAAGTGTTTTGGTGGGGTTTTGAGGGGAAAAGTGGGGTTTTGTGGAAATTCTGAGGGTAAAGGTGGAGTTTGGTGGTGTTTTGAGGGGGAAAATGGGGTTTTGGTGGAGTTTTGAGGGGAAAAAGTGGGGTTTGATGGAGTTTTGAGGGGAAAGATGCAGTTTTGGGGAACTTCTGGGGGAAGAAGCGGGGTTTTGGTGCAGTTTTGAGGGAAATAGTGGTGTTTTGGTGGGGTTCTGAGTGAAAAAGCGAGGTTTTGGAGGTCTTTTCAGAGGAAAAGTGGGTTTTGGGTGCTATTCTGAGGGAAAAAGTGTGATTTTTGGGAACTGCTGGGTAAAAAAGTGCCATCTTGAGGGCAAAAGTGGAGTTTGGGAAGCGTTTTGAGGGGAAAAAGTGGGGTTTGGGTGGATTTTGAATGCAAAAAAGGGGGGAGTTGGTGGGGTTTTGACAGGAAAAGTGGGGTTTGGGGGAATTCTGAGGGATAAAATGAGGTTTTGGTGCAATTCTGAGAGAAAACCTAGGATTTTGGAGGAGTTTTGAGGCTGTAAAGTGGGGTTTGAGTACATTTCTGAGAAAGAAAAGTGGCATTTGGGTGGAGTTTTGAGGGAAAAGATGAGGTTTTGGGGCATTTCTGAGGGAAAAGGTGGGATTTGGTTGTTGTTTTGAGGGAAAAAGCAGGGTTTTGGTAAATTTCTGAGAGCAAAAGTGGAGTTTAGGTGGAGTTTGGATGGAAAAAGTGAGGTTTTGGAGTAGTTCTGAGGGGAAAAGAGGGCCTTTGGGGAAGATGTGAGGAGAAAAGGGGTTTTGTGTGAGTTTTGAAGGACCAAGTGGGGTTTTGGAGGAGTTCTGAGGGATGAAAAGAGGTTTTGGGGTAATTGTGAGGGAAAGCAATTGGGATTTGGGTGTAGTTTTGAGAGGAAAAGTGGGGTTTTGGAGCAATTCTGAGGGGCAAAGTGGGGGTTTGTGTGGAGTTTTGGGAGAAAATATGTGTTTTTGTTGGGGTGTTTAAAGAAAAAATGAGGGTTTTGGGAAATCTTGAGGGGAAAGTGTGAGGTCTGGGTGGAGTTGTGAGAAAAAAAGGAAGGTTTTGGTAACTATCTGAGGTCCAAAGTGGGGGTTTGGCTGGAGGTTTGAAGGAACAAGTTGTTTTCTGTTGGGGTTTTGAGGGGAAAAGTGAGGGTTTAGGGGAGTTCTGAGAGATAAAATGAGGTTGGGGGCAATTCTGAAGTCAAGTGAGGTTTGGGTGGCGTTTTGAGTGGAAAAATGGGGTTTTGGGGAACTTACGTGGCAAGAAGTGGGGTTTTAGAGTTTTGAGAAGAAAAGTAGGGCTTGGGGGGGATTCTGAGGGATAAAATAAGGTTTTGGCGCAATTCTGAGAGCGAAAGTGTGGTTTCAGTGGAGTTGTGAGGGATGAAAGGAGGTTTTTGGGCATGTCTGAGGGGAAAAGTGTGGTTTGGGTGGCATTTTCCAGGAAAACAGTTGGGATTTGGGTGGAATTTTATAGAGGAAAAGCGGTGTTTTTGAGCAATTCTGAGGGAAAAAGTAGAGTTTTTGTTTATTTCTGAGAGCAAAGTGAGGTTTTGTTGGAGTTTTAGGAGAAAAAGTGGGTTTTGGTGCAATTTTTCAGGGAAAAGTGTAGTTTGGAAGAGTTTTGAGAGGAAAAGTGGGGATGGAGTACATTTCTGAGGGCCAAAAGCAGTGGAGTTGTGGGATAAAATGAGGTTATGGTTCAATTCTGAGGGGAAAAGGTAGGATTTGGGTGGAGTTTTGAGGGAAAAAGTGAGGTTTTGGTAAATTTTTAAAGGGAAAAGGTGGGGTTTGGGTGGATTTTTGAAAAAAACAAGTGTTTTGGTGGGGTTTTGAGGGGAAAAATGGGGTTTTGTGGAAATTCTGAGGGTAAAAGTGGAGTTTGGTGGTGCTTTGAGGGGGAAAATGGGGTTTTGGTGGAGTTTTGAGGGGAAAAGTGCAGTTTTGGGGAACTTCTGGGGGAAGAAGCGGGGTTTTGGTGCAGTTTTGAGGGAAACAGAACTCCACCAAAACACCACTGAGTGGAAAAGTGAGGTTTTGGAGGTATTTTCGAGGAAAAGTTGGTTTTGGGTGCTATTCTGAGGGAAAAAGTAGGATTTTTGGGAACTGCTGGGTAAAAAAGTGCCATCTTGAGGGCAAAAGTGGAGTTTGGGAAGCGTTTTGAGGGGAAAAAGTGGGGTTTGGGTGAATTCTGAGGGATAAAGTGAGGTTTTGGTGCAATTGTGAGAGAAAAACTAGGATTTTGGAGGAGTTTTGAGGCTGTAAAGTGGGGTTTGAGTACATTTCTGAGAAAGAAAAGTGGCATTTGGGTGGAGTTTTGAGGGAAAAAGTGAGGTTTTGGTAAATTTTTAAAGGGAAAAATTGCGGTTTGTGTGGATTTTTGAAAAAAACAAGTGTTTTGGTGGGGTTTTGAGGGGAAAAGTGGGGCTTTGGTGCAGTTTTGCAGGCGAAAGCTGGGATTGAGTACATTTGCGAGGGCAAAGAGCGGTGGAGTTGTGGGCTAAAACGGGGTTTTGTTTCAATTCTGAGAGCAAAAGTGTGGGTTTGTGTGGAGTTTGCAAGGAAAAAGTGTGGTTTTTTTGGGGTTTTGAGGGGAAAAGTGAGGGTTTAGGGGAGTTCTGAGAGATAAAATGAGGTTGGGGGCAATTCTGAAGTCAAGTGAGGTTTGGGTGGCGTTTTGAGTGGGAAAATGGGTTTTTGGGGAACTTAGGTGGCAAAAAGTGGGGTTTTAGTAGAGTTTTGAGAAGAAAAGTAGGGTTTGGGGGGGTTCTGAGGGATAAAATAAGGTTTTGGCGCAATTCTGAGAGCAAAAGTGTGGTTTCAGTGGAGTTGTGAGGGATAAAAGGAGGTTTTTGGGCATGTCTGAGGGGAAAAGTCGGGGTTTTGGTGGTTTTCTGAGGCGGCAAAAGTGGGGTTTTGAGGGTATTTCTGTGGGGAAAAGTGTTTGATTTGGTAGAGTTTTGAGGGGAAAAGTGAGCTTTTGGGGAAATCCTGAGGGGAAAGTGTGAGGTCTGGGTGGAGTTGTGAGAAAAAAAGGAAGGTTTTGGTCAATATCTGAGGTCCAAAGTGGGGGTTTGGGTGGAGGTTTGAAGGAACAAGTTGTTTTCTGTTGGGATTTAGAGGGGAAAAGTGAGGGTTTGTGGGAGTTGTGAGGGATAAGATGAGGTGTGGGGGCAAATCTGAGGGGAAAAGTGAGGTTTGGTTGGCATTTTACAGGAAAACAGTTGGGATTTGGGTGGAATTTGATAGAGGAAAAGCAGTGTTTTTGAGCAATTCTGAGGGAAAAAGTAGAGTTTTTGTTTATTTCTGAGAGCAAAAGGGAGGTTTTGTTGGAGTTTTAGGAGAAAAAGTGGGTTTTGGTGCAGCTTTGAAGGGAAAACTGTGTTTTTTGGAAGAGTTTTGAGAGGAAAAGTGGGGATGGAGTAGATTTCTGAGGGCCAAAAGCAGTGGAGTTGTGGGATAAAATGAGGCTTTGGTGCAATTCTGAGGGGAAAAGGTGGGATTTGGGTGGAGTTTTGAGGGGAAAAGTGGGGTTTGGGTGGATTTTTGAAAAAACAAGTGTTTTGGTGGTGTTTTGAGGGGAAAAGGTGGTGTTTTGGTGGAGTTCTGAATGAAAAAGTGAGGTTTTGGAGGTATTTTCAGAGGAAAAGTGGGTTTTGGGTGCTATTCTGAGGGAGAAAGTGGGATTTTTGGGAACTGCTGGGTAAAAAAGTGCCATCTTGAGGGAAAAAGTGGAGTTTTGGAAGCGTTTTGAGGGGAAAAAGTGGGGTTTGGGGGAGTTGTGAGGGATAAAATGAGGTTTTGGTGCAATTCTGAGAGAGAAAAACAAGGATTGTGGAGGAGTTTTAATGCAAATTGCCTTTTCATCAGGCCAGTGCAGAGAGCCTGAGGTTCCATCAGAAATCATCTGCTGGTTGTTTCAAGTGCAGAGCACAGAGTCTGGCTAAATGTCCAGCAAGAACTGTAAAGGGAGAATCCCAGGCAACAAATGTGCAAAGGGGGGTGGAAAAGGGAGGGAGAATTCTCAAGTCCAGGTGGGCAAAATGTCAAACCAAACCCAAAGTCAAGTCCCCAGGAGATCAACAGAAACTTGTCACCACTGCAGTGAGAGGGAGACTTTTAAAACACCCGTTGTTTGCTCTTCCAGATGCTGGGTTAGTGAGGAAACACTGGGCTGGAGAAGAGCAGGAAAGAACAGGCAGCTGCGTCATTGAAACACCATCGCTCAGTTTTGCTACTACCCAGACAACAGCCAAAGTATGTGCTGTAGAAGATACCACATCTGATGTTTTCCTTTATGTGACAATAAAAGGTGAAAAGGTAAGATATTTTTATCTCTACAAACCTCTTTGTGCACTGTGCTATAGAAGTTATAACTTTGTGACAAATTTAAGACCGAAAAGTGTTATTTGCAAGTGAATTTTGTAATTTGCCATATACAGTAGAAGTGCAATCATTAACTTATTAGAAGATTTATTTTCTAAATCTGTTGTTTGTGAACTTTGGAATGAATTCTGTGAGGTGGAAACTTGTGAAGCGCTTTGGAAGGTATTGACAAGCAAATGAAGTCCCCCAAGTACTTCAGATGAACAACTATGTGAATTTACTGTACTCTTGTCCTTCTTTGTGATACACTTAAAGATATTTCAAGAAGGCAGTTGCATGGTGTTATGAAAATAAATACAAGTTCATATGTGCATAAGGCTGAATTCCCAAACAGCTGGGAGAAAGGAAGAAAGCTCGTTGCACTTACCAAAGTGCGTAACTCCTGCTAAATCTCTGCTGCAGCTACTGTCAGATTTAAGCAGCTGCGTAGTAGACAAAAATAAATGTGTTTGAAAACTGCTGCCATTTGGAGTATTTTACCAAGACTTTTAACATTAGAGCTGTGCTCTTCACTGTAGACAATAACTTGGATTACATCTTAATTTGAATACCTTCTCTGTTCAGAATCATTTTTAGCAAGCTGAAGAGAATGCAGTGAGTTCAGCAGATTATCAGGAGACCCAAACATCATTAAATCTTGACTCTCTTCCAATGAAAGTTGTTAATCCTGCACTTGATTTAAGGACAGTGCTGCTCCAGCAGAAGGTATCAACAGATCCTGAAACAAGTGGGAACCGTGTGTGTTGGCAGCAATCATTCATGCAGTGCATCATTTGTCTTTACCTGGATATATTGACCTACTGTATCAGTTGGAATCCAACAAGTGGAACAAAAGGTATCCTAACAAACACTGCCTATGTATCAGACTTTACAAAGAGCAATCAAATCAGCAGATGCAGGAATATTCTAAAGCATTTTGTACTTGATAAGACAAAGGGTGAGTTTCAGGGTCATTTGTTGATATGCTGAAAAGCATTAGATACTGTTGAAATAACTTGTAGCATTGATCAGTGATACCTTACTGTTTGATTTGAGTTTAGAGGGATTTCTCTACACAGAGGTAACTTGAATGTTTTCTGTGAGTTGTCTTGTTTAAAACAGACTTGAATCACTATAAATATCCTCTGTCCTTGTTCCCTCGGTTCATTTGCATATCTTTATGTAACTACAACTGTCTTTTGGTTGTTCTTTTTGCCATTAGAAAATGAGACAAGCAGAGAAAGAAGTCAGTTGCAACCAACTGTAAAAACACTGGCCTTTCATAGATTCAGATAATCACAAACGTGTTTCTGCATCTTTTAAAATTGTCTTTCTAGATCTTGCTGTATCTGGTTCTGTTCTTGAAAAGACATGACAAAGCTCCAACACAGATGACAGTGAAACTACCACATCTGTAAGTGTTAGATTTTCTATTCAAATGTCAGAATGAATTAAGTGAAGCATCTGTAAGGCAGATTAGGAATACTGTAGTCAGCTATCATGTCCTTTCGTGTAACAAATCTGGGACTAACTCTTGATCTAGTTAAAAGAGAACGTTGTCCTTCAAGTTTGTGGTTCTGGTGGTTTTGGTTTTTTAGATTGCAACGATGGACTTTGAACAGGTTGTGTCTCCTTTTGTGCTCACTTGCTCTAGTGCTGTGAAGATGTGTAGTGGTTTTGTGTGGCCAGCTTTTGGTAGTTGTTGGGGGAATACAGGGGCAGATTCTTCAAAGAAAGAGCTGCCAGAAGCTATAGCTTGAGCTGTGAACATGAACTGATTCTCCTGTGTGGTTGATGTTCTTGTTGCATGCTTGATTCTTAATGAAGAAAATTCGGTTAGGTAAGAAAACCACCTTGAGCTCAGTAATCTTGTTTTTCTAAAATGTTGCTCTTAAACAGTATTTTACTGCCAGAAAAGGGTTTGTCTTTTCTTGATAGATTGTCCAAACAATCCCAGGATTGCCTTTCAAGGAAAATCCAGCAGTTCACACAGACAGGTATGGTACAGTATGTTACATATTTGAACCAATTGTGTAGTCAGATAATTAGGAGCTGTAGTATGTTTCCAGTTACTCTTCTTAGACAGCTAAAAGGGCAGAGGGTAAGACAAGATGTGTGCACATGGTATTGGGGAAGGAGGCCATTAGAAGCTGCTGATACTTATCCAGACCACAGTAAAAATAGCAATTCTTTCTAAACAGTAGCTTGAAAACAAGGCTGTGATGAGGCAGTACGTTTCTGCACACTCAGCATATTCAGTTGCCTTCTTTTATTCTTAGTGTGATTGATAAAGTTTTCCAGCTGAATGAAATCTGACTGAGTTGACTTGTGCAAGGCCTTTATTATGCTGCAAATCACTTGCTGCATATGTAAACAACCTGAGGGGTGTTTTTAATTCAAGTTTTAACTGTTGCAAAGATACATTGTTTCATGTTTTTGCAACTTTAAGACACCTTTTTCCTGCAGTCCCATCTGATTTTCTTCTGAAGTTGAGGAACCCACCAATTGTCTTGGTTAAAAAAACCTTTGGGTTATTTTCAGATACCTAAACCTAATAGTAAATTTTACATCCAAAATGGTACTTTTTAATTTCTTCTGTCATATTTGAGGATTTTTGTTGGCACAGGTAATACATCAGAGATATTTTGTAGGTGAACTGTTTCATGCCATTTAGAAATATTGGTGATATTTATCGATTACACTTTCCTTTTGCATTTCCATTGAATTTAATATTTGTATATTTCTCAGGCTTCAGCAGTGCTTAAATTCTGATCCTTTGAACACACATAGAACCGAAAATGAGCAACAGGTAATTCCAGGATATAACTTCCATTTAACCTCTGCAAACGTGTGTCATATATGTGGAGGTGTGGGTAGTGTTGAGGCTACAAGAGTGGTCTTTGTGGAGGGACACCAGGGACTGAATCCAGCCACATCAGCAACAAGACCAGACCAAAGGTCAGCAAGCCAGCAAAGTTGGTGGTGCCTCTGTGAAAACAGGAGGGGCAAAAAAAAAAATGCAGGGGAAGAGACAAAAAGAAAAAAAGCAAGAAACAGAGGCAATGGCCAAGTCAGGGGACAGTAGGAGTCTCAGCACTGTTCTGTGTGACGTGTGTGTGAGTTGTACTTCATTTGTGTTTAGCATTTCTTTGGCTAATTCTTCTCAAAAAAACAGTTTTTAAGTTGGATGTAAGCTCAAACCCATTTACTAAGTATTGCCTTTGTCATCTATTTCATATGGTTCATAGCTTTCATAAGTATCATACCTTAACTTTCAGATACTAAATATGACAGTAGCTAATTTTGATTGAGGAATGTGTAGGAGGTTGTTCATACGGTTGAGTAATTTATGCTTCAGAGAGACTGTAGAATTGTACAGTTTCATCTGATCTATCAACCACTGCTACAAATGATGGCATTTGAATGAGATGTAAGAATTTAACTCCTCATCCCAGAAGAACTCTTATCATATTGTGTGTTAAGGAAATGTATTATGCAGTGGGTCAAAGGCTTTTAAATTGCTCATTGCTTTGTGTTGCCTTGTTGGTGTTTCAAGCACACGATTTTCAGGTAGAACTCTTTATTTCTCTTTCTGTAGGAACTTGCTTGGAAAAAAGTTTTAGGCCCTAACTCCACTGAATCTTACTGTTGGCCACCAATAGCTCAAGGATGTGATGCAGTTGCCATCTCATATCAGGGAAATAATCCTTTCTTGTATATTCCACCAATTCTTACACTTTTGCAGTTGAGCAGTTGCTACAAACCTTGAGAAACAGGAGTGGAGGATGTATATATTAGAGTACTGCAGGTTTTGTGTTCTAAGGTGCAAATGTCAATGAATGATCCAAAAGGTAGTGCATGTTGAGAATGGGTGCATCTGATGTAGTCTTAGAGTATCTTCATGATGCTTCCCAGGTTATTTAGGCCATCTGCTTAGACATTGACAGAGATGGACTGCATGAGTGTGGCAGTCTGTAACTTATTTATCAAGTAATATCTAACAAGTGGTTAATGTCATATCACTTGGATACTCGATGAAGCTTGATTTTTCAGGGGCTGTTACATAGTGAAATGGAAATGTCTGGTTTGATTTTTAAAACATTGTCATTCATTTTCTAATGCATTAGATCACAGAAACATAGATTTACTGAGGCTGTAAGGGACCACTGAAAATGGCTCACACAGCTCAAAGACAGACAAGATGTTTCTGCTTCTATGAAACTTTTGGACCTTTCACCGTGTGTTGCTGCACATCCATTTGTCTCCAGCTTGGTGCACGGTTCCTCGGGCCTGTACCATCTGCATTGAAGAGGTGATATGGTGTTAAAAGCTTCTGTTTGAAGCATTGAAAGGCCTGTTTTGCAGATTTTAGTTTTGCCCTAAATTCTGAAACAGTACAATGACTAAGATTCTAAACAGTTGTCTCATGCTCTACTGTAACTCTTTTGTACATCCACACCTAGCCACTAGCACTTATCTTGTGTCCTGGGTGGAAGAAGGCACAACTTGTTTTTGAGCTACTGAAAACATACCAGAGATGCTCCAGACAGCTTCATCCAATGTTGTTAATGCTTGGGCAGAACAAAGAAGCAGCTAAAAGTGTGAAAATCCGAGGAAGTAAGAATACTTCTTTCGTCTGAATGACACTTGAATGCAATGTAGGCTGTCTTAGTTGCATAAAACTGTAAGAAATGAAGATACAATATTGGCATTATTTTGTTGTTAAAACCAAACTACTAAAGGCTATGCTTGAATGTGTTTAGATATTTACCTTCTGTCGATCTGGTTCTACCATGGTCTTGTTGGGAAATGAAATGACATCCTGCTCTGTAAAGCTGTTAACAAAGGCTTTTCAGTGTTTCAGAAACACAGTTTTGCCTACTCAGATCTTAAAGACACACAGGGGTAAAGAAATAGAAGCAAACTAAAATGACTGTTGACTAGAAGTCAGAACATGGAGTTATATGGTCCCTATTTAAAAAAAAACAAAACAAAAACCCCAACCAAAAATCCAAACACACACAAATATCCAAACAAAAATACCTTACCACCAAAACCAACCAAAAAAACCTTCCCATAACTTCAAGATGATGCATCTGAAATGCAGTTGAGACATTTTGATAAAACTAGTGTGTCATGTGGAATGTAAATTAATGTTAACAGTTGTCCTTTACCGACTTGTAGGTGAGGTAATAGTGCCTGCACCATATTGCCTCCTGAGACTGTCTGAACGTCACACGCTGTTTCGTAATCTTTGCCATCTTGTTCTTGATGAGGTTGAGGTGCTGTTCTCTGATGCTCCTGAACAGGTAAATAGCTTACATGTTCAGATGGTAAAATACTATTCAATTGTGCAAGTGTTTTGAAAGCAAGTGTCACCCACTGAAAACAAACACCTTCCTGAACCCCAGTGGTAGAGTTGAAAAGAAAATGAAGTTTGAAAACCCCACATTTGTATACTTCTGGCAGAATGAAGTATTGGAGAAGTGGAGTTGTACTCAGTGAAAGCAGACTTTACCTTGTTTTTTTCTTTAATCAGTGAGCCCTGTCTTGCCCTGGTCTAAGCTACTGCTCCATTATGCTGTTGTCTTTTGCTGTGGATGGTTTCCAAAGCAGATGACTTTTGTTTTTGTTTCATTTGGTAGCGGTGGTTTCAGTGTAGGGGTCTTTAATGTGCTTTAAGGTCTTGTCTGTAAGAAACTTCATTTTTCCTCTTAGCAGCACTGTTGAAACAGTAGAATGAAAGGCAGAAGTGAATGATCAAATAGTCTTGGAAGCATTTTCTTGGATTCTTGGGTCCTAATGACAGTGCAGATAGAAGAAGGAGCTGATCACAGTCTTCTAAGAGGAACAGCATCAAGTTCCCTGTTGACCAGGATGTATCAGTATCAGATTTTTTTTAAATCATTAACCTTCTAATATTATCTGTTAAAAAATTGGTGATAAGACTAAAGGGCTGTGCTTCTAGCTGTGATAAGCTAGAGAAATTCCTTAGTGGAAATAGGTTTCCCAATTTGCTGTGTGTGAAGCTGTTAAATGTGCCTTTGTAGCAGCAAATATCAAGTTATAAATTAGATGGTATGTCTTCTTTATCCAGTGGACTATTGCTGTTTTCTCTTCAGACTGTTCTTTCTGTTCTGGTATTGGACTTCCTGAAATGGAGTGTGGATATAACATTACAATTGTGGGAGAAGTAGTTCTCAGTTTCTCAAAAACATCTGTCTTGAATAGGAAAAACAAAGATGCTCTTTCAGCGGGAAATGGTCATTTGAAAATGTTTGAGCTATTTGATAAAAATCTGATTGTAGCTCTTCTAAAGTATTGTTACAGAAAGGGTATGTTATTGCAGCTTGTCCTGGTTTAGGCCCATCAGGGAACAAAGACCACGATTAGGGGGAGCGGGTTGCAGTGAAGACCCGAGAAAGAGTTTGCGGACTCTCCCCCGGCTCCTGGGTTCACACCCACCTCCGGCCCGGCTGGGCCAATCTGGCGCCTCTGCGATCATTCTTTAGGGGACGGGAATTTGGAATGCGAGGCAGGAGGTGTAAGAGTGACACGAGATGGAGGCGACCACGCGGACCCTTCAGCCAGAGAAGGAGGAAGGAAGGAGAAGCAACAGAGCAGAGACTCCTCTGCAAGCCGTGGCGAGAATGCAGCTGTGCCCCTGCAGCCTATGGAGATCCATGGCAGGAGCGAGAGTTCCCAGCAGCTCCGTGTGAGTGAGCCCGGACGGGAGAGGGACTGTGTGGGGAGGGGCCATGGCCCAGGCCGTGCTGGAGAGCCTGCACGCCGCAGAGCAGCCCCACACGAGAGGCAGAGACGAGCTGCAGCCTTTGGAGTCAGTGGGCATCGGAGCAGCCCGTGCAGGGCTGCCATGCGTGTGAGTTACCCCACGGACTCGCAGGGAGGACTGGTGTGGAGTTCACCGGTCCTGAGGAGGGGCAAACGGCAGAAGCTATCGGGAACAGACTAACTGAGATCTCCACTGCCTGCCCCCCCGAACCGTTCAGGGGGGGACAAGGTAAAAGCCCCGGGATCAGGGCTCTGAGCCCGGGAAGAGGGGAGGGGTGGCAAGAAGGTGTTCTTCAAAAGGCTGGTTGGACTCTTCATTGATGTATTGCTCTGTGTTGTTTCATTTTGGTAATGTTTTGGGTTTTTGGGGGTATGTTTTAGTTGACGTTGCATTACACTGTTTCTCTGTTTTCTTCCCCAAACCGAGTGGCCTGGTCTGCTTTGTCCTGAACCTTAAGCGGCAATTAAGCTCTCCCTGCCCTTGAGCAATTCTCAGCCACTTCAGTACTAATCAGGCTAATCGTGGTCTTTGTTCCCTGATGGGCCTAAACCAGGACAATTTCTGAGAAGAAAAGTGAGGTTTTGTTGGAGTTTTAGGAGAAAAAGTGGGTTTTGGTGCAGTTTTGCAGGGAAAAGTGTAGTTTGGAAGAGTTTTGAGAGGAAAAGTGGGGATGGAGTAGATTTCTGAGGGCCAAAAGCAGTGGAGTTGTGGGATCAAATGAGGTTTTGGTGCAATTCTGAGGGGAAAAGGTAGGATTTGGGTGGAGTTTTGAGGGAAAAAGTGAGGTTTTGGTAAATTTTTAAAGGGAAAAGGTGGGGTTTGGGTGGATTTTTGAAAAAACAAGTGTATTGATGGGGTTTTGAGGGGAAAAGTGGGGTTTTGTGGAAATTCTGAGGGTAAAAGTGCAGTTTGGGTGGAGTTTTGAGGGGGAAAATGGGGTTTTGGTGGAGTTTTGAGGGGGAAAAAGTGGGGTTTGGTAGAGTCTTGAGGGGAAAGGTGCAGTTTTGGGGAACTTCTGGGGGAAGAAGCGGGGTTTTGGTGCAGTTTTGAGGGAAACAGTGGTGTTTTGGTGGAGTTCTGAGTGAAAAAGTGAGGTTTTGGAGGTGTTTTCCGAAGAAAAGTTGGTTTTGGGTGCTATTCTGAGGGAAAAAGTGTGATTTTTGGGAACTGCTGGGTAAAAAAGTGCCATCTTGAGGGGAAAAAGTGGAGTTTAGGAAGCGTTTAGAGGGGAAAAAGTGGGGTTTGGGGGAGTTGTGAGGGATAAAATGAGGTTTTGGTGCAATTCTGAGAGAAAAACAAGGATTTTGGAGGAGTTTTAATGCAAATTGCCTTTGCATCAGGCCAGTGCAGAGAGCCTGAGGTTCCATCAGAAATCATCTGCTGGTTGTTTCAAGTGCAGAGCACAGAGTCTGGCTAAATGTCCAGCAAGAACTGTAAAGGGAGAATCCCAGGCAACAAATGTGAAAAGGGGGGTGGAAAAGGGAGGGAGAATTCTCCAGTCCAGGTGGGCAAAATGTCAAACCAAACCCAAAGTCCCCAGGAGATCAACAGAAACTTGTCACCACTGCAGTGAGAGGGAGACTTTTAAAACACCCGTTGTTTGCTCTTCCAGATGCTGGGTTAGTGAGGAAACACTGGGCTGGAGAAGAGCAGGAAAGAACAGGCAGCTGTGTCATTGAAACACCATCATTCAGTTGCTACTACCCAGACGACAGCCAAAGTATGTGCTGTAGAAGATACCACATCTGATGTTTTCCTTTGTGACAATAAAAGGTGAAAAGGTAAGATATTTTTATCTCTACAAACCTCTTTGTGCACTGTGCTGTAGAAGTTATAACTTTGTGACAAATTTAAGACCGAAAAGTGTTATTTGCAAGTGAATTTTGTAATTTGCCATATACAGTAGAAGTGCAATCATTAACTTACTAGAAGATTTATTTTCTAAATCTGTTGTTTGTGAACTTTGGAATGAATTCTGTGAGGTGGAAACTTGTGAAGCGCTTTGGAAGGTATTGACAAGCAAATGAAGTCCCCCAAGTACTTCAGATGAACAACTATGTGAATTTACTGTACTCTTGTCCTTCTTTGTGATACACTTAAAGATATTTCAAGAAGGCAGTTGCATGGTGTTATGAAAATAAATACAAGTTCATATGTGCATAAGGCTGAATTCCCAAACAGTTGGGAGAAAGGAGGTGTGGTAGTTTGAGCCTGGCTGGATGCCAGGTGCCCACCACACCGCTTTATCCCCCACCTCCTCAGCAAGCCAGGGAAGGGGAGAAAATAAGATGGGAGTCTCGTGGGTTGAGATAAAAGCAGTTTAATAAAGAAGCAGCAAAGCCACGCGCGGGAAGCAAAGCAGAAGCAGATAAAGCTGTTACTCTCCACTTCCCATCAGCAGCGATGTCCGGCCACCTCCCGAGAAGCAGGGCTGCGGTACGCGTAGCGGTTGCTTTGGGAAGGCCAGAAATGCATCTCGCCTCCCCTTCCTGCTCCTCTCCCCCAGTTTATAATACTGAGCTGACATCATATGGTATGGAATATCTCCTTGGTCAGCCTGGGTCAGCTGTCCTGGCCATAGTCCCTCCCAAGATCATGCCCACTCACAGCTATTGGTGAAGGTGGGGGAAGGAATGCTGGAGGGACAGCCCCGATGTTGTGCAAGCGGTAGTCATAATATTGATATCAACAGTAAGCACAGCACTGCAGGAGCTGCTGTGGAAAATCAGTACCGTCCCAGACCCACTACAGTCTCCACCCCTTATTCCATACCATTTATGTCATGCTCAGACAAACCATCTTAACGATCCATATACATTCTTATATACTCTCATTAACCAGTACCCCCACTCTTCAACAGACAAACATCATTCTTGTATTCCCTCTTGCATCTTGCATCCAACAAACAAACAACATTCTTATATCTTTCATCCTCTGTAGATGTTCACTGGAGCAGGCCATAACTTCTGTCTCATCCATCAAGATGGATATCCAAGCCAGGGGAAACAGTATGTTCAGTGTTGGGCACCAGCACCGGCTTGGTTTGTCCACTTGTCCGGTTTTTCTTGCAAAGTTCATCTACAACAGATAACTCACATAACAGGTTATTTTTCCCCCAAGGTTAAGTCTCCTTGAGGTACACATCGAGTTTCCCCATCCTTTCTCATCACCCACCAAGTACAGCCAGGCCCTTGAGCAAAGACAATCCCACAAATGGGTTTGCCTTTTCCCATGGGAGGTGCAACCCATACTGCCTTCCCCAGCCATTTCCCTGGGTGCACTACGGGGACCTTGTCTCCTCCCACAGTATGTAGTGGTTTTGTTTGGGCAGGACCAGGACGGTGAGTTGAACCTCTGCTATTGACCAGCCAAGTGGCTTCTGCTAAATTTTTATCCCACTGCTTCCATGCCCCATTGCCCAGTGCTCTCAACATGGTCTTAAGAGCTTCCATCTTTGTCAGCTTCACTGCTGGACACCACTGCTAGGGTCCGGTCCAGAGATGGCGGGCGTTCTTCACCGGCAGGGGACTGCTCTGCGATCGCGCCCAAAACGTCTGAGACATCAGGGCTCTGCTCAGGAGGATCTTCTCCAGCCCCAGCGTGAGCAGCGGCCAGATCTCCGCGTCGGCGCAGAGCGGCCACCGGCGGCGCTGAGAGCCGAAACGACGATCTGACGGAGGCGCGACCGCGGCGGCCGCAGCGGTGTGTGTATCCGAGGGCAACGCTGAGGCGGTCGTCGGCTGAGGTTGCGGAGCGAGGTCGGCGTCGGAGCCCCTTCGGCTCCCCCGTGCCAGCCCGCTCGTCCGCCCGCTTCCTCCGGCACTGCCGGCTCCTCGTCTGGCAGCCGCTCCGAGGTGGTCGCCGCTGTTCCATCCCCGGCCGTGGCTTCCTCCTGCTTCGCGGAGTGGGTGGCCGCCGCCTTGACCCGCCGCGCCTCAGCGGGCGCCGTCGGGGTGTCTGCCGCGATCCGCATCAGGCGCACTATCAGCGGCTTCGGCGGGAGCTAGCTCCGGCACTGCTGGCCAGCCAGCAAGCCCTAGAGAAACCGGCCGGCCGACCAGCCAACTCGCTCGCCCTCCCTCCCGGCCCCGGCCTCCGCCCTACCCCGACAGAAGCCTCCAGTTGATGAATCAACTCACGGATGGGAGTCAGGGAATCTCGGATCGTGCGATATTGCCTCCGGTGCACTGTCCTGGTAGCAATTGGTACCTGTTGCTCTTGAACTTGCAGCAATCCCACAACAAAAGGGTCTTCTGAGAGGCCAGGTAAATTAGAGAGTTGTTTGATTTTCTCTGTATCTACAGTGGCTATACCAAAAGCCCATCGATACCCCTTGGGGTCTTTGAAGTACCCTCTCCTGAGGTAATCTATGCCAAGAATACAAGGGGCCTCTGGACCAGTCACAATGGGGTGTTTTTTCCATTTGTCCCCTGTTAAGCTCACTTCAGCCTCTAATACAGATAATTCTTCACATCCCCCTGTCACTCCAGAGATCCAGACAGAATCTGTGCCTCTAGACCTTGATGGCATCAATGTACACTGTGCCCCTGTGTCTACTAAGGCTTTATACCTTTGTGGGTTTGATGTGCCAGGCCATTGAACCCACACAGTCCAGTAGATTCGGTCATCCCTTTCCTCCTCCTGGCTGGAGGCAGGGACCCTCTATTTCTGTTCTTCATCAGAGTATTCGCTATCTGATCCTTGCAATTTGTCGTGGTTTGGCCCAGCTAGCACAACAGCACCACGACAGTTTCTCGCTCGATGCCCCCATTCACCCCCACCCTCGTTAAGATGGCGGAGGACCCAGCGAAATGGGAGTAAAAAGATAAGCAAGATTGTTGTGGATTGAGACAAGGGCAGGGAGGGCTCACTGCCAATTATGGTTCTGGGCAAAACAGACTCTAGTACTCGACTTAGAGAGGAAAGTAGGAAAGTTTATTCTACAAGAAACAGAACAGAATAAAAGCAAAAAGGGAGTAGGATGATGAGAAAATTACAACCAGCACTTTAAGATCTCCCTCCCCCATCCCTCCTTTCTTCCCGGGCCCAGCTCACTGCTCCCGATATCTCTACCTCCTCCCCCCGCAACAGCTCAGGGGGGCAGGGAGTGGGGGATGTGGTCAGTCTCTCACAGATGGGCTTTGCCGCTTCTGTCTTCTCAGATGAGGATGACTCCTGGCATTCTTCCCCTGCTCCAACACGGGGTTCCTCCCCCGGAACACAGTCCTTAACAAACTTCTCTGGTGTGGGTTGTTCCCAGCAGCTGTGGCTTCTGCCGATACAGGTTCCCTCACACGGGACACAGTCCTTGGTGAATATCTCTGGCGTGGATTCTTCACCGCGGTTGCAGTTTCTGCAGTTGCAAGGTCCCTCTCTTGGGACAAGGCCTCTTCTGGGCATAAGTTTAATGAGCTGCTTTGTCGTGGGTTCCTCCCCACAGTTGCAGCTGTGGATATTGGGTCCCTTCCTCGGGACAGGGCCTGCTCCGGCCATAGTGATAAAGGGCCCCTCCTTCGGGACAAGGCCTCCTCCGGCCAAAATCACTGTCCCTGGCTCGGGGCCTTTAATGAAGTGAATCGCTGCCCCTGGTCCGGGGTCAGCTTTAGCAAAATGAGTCTCTGCCCCTGATGCGGGCTCATTATCAAAATGAGTCTGTACCGCTGATGCGGAGTCTTTAAAGAAATGAAAATAAATCTCAGCTTCACCAGGTCTCTCCATAGAATGCAGGGGAGTCTCTGCTACAGTACACCTCCTCCCTTTCATCACTGACCTTGGAGTCCGCATGGTTGTTTCTCTCACCGTTCCTACTCCTTGCACCACCACCAGCCAGAAGAAGAGAAGAAGGGGCAGAAGAAGGAAAAGAAGATGGAGGAAGACACCTCCCCTTCTGGCTTCTTCTTAAAAAGTGATCGTGGAGGCGTCTAATTGGCTCAGCCCCAGAAGTGGGTCTGGCTCTGAGCTGGGGAGAGTTGTGAGCAACTTCTTGCAGGAGCCATCTTTGCAGCCCCTTCCCCCTTACCAGAAAAGGCTGTCATGTCAAACCATGACATTCCACCCCTCGCCTTCACGAATTGCTTTTTAAGGAGGTGTTAAAAATCCACCCCTCGTCCCTTCACCAAAGGTAGAACCACTTAAAACCTCAATAGTCAGCAGTACAGTTCATGTTTTGCCCGTTACCACTCCCAATTAGTATCCTTGTCTCAAATTTAATCTGTAATGCTCCAAGTCCCACAGACTCGGGGCCCCACGTTGGGCGCCAATAATGTCGTGGTTTGGCCCAGCTAGCACAACAGCACCACGACAGTTTCTCGCTCGATGCCCCCATTCACCCCCACCCTCGTTAAGATGGCGGAGGACCCAGCGAAATGGGAGTAAAAAGATAAGCAAGATTGTTGTGGATTGAGACAAGGGCAGGGAGGGCTCACTGCCAATTATGGTTCTGGGCAAAACAGACTCTAGTACTCGACTTAGAGAGGAAAGTAGGAAAGTTTATTCTACAAGAAACAGAACAGAATAAAAGCAAAAAGGGAGTAGGATGATGAGAAAATTACAACCAGCACTTTAAGATCTCCCTCCCCCATCCCTCCTTTCTTCCCGGGCCCAGCTCACTGCTCCCGATATCTCTACCTCCTCCCCCCGCAACAGCTCAGGGGGGCAGGGAGTGGGGGATGTGGTCAGTCTCTCACAGATGGGCTTTGCCGCTTCTGTCTTCTCAGATGAGGATGACTCCTGGCATTCTTCCCCTGCTCCAACACGGGGTTCCTCCCCCGGAACACAGTCCTTAACAAACTTCTCTGGTGTGGGTTGTTCCCAGCAGCTGTGGCTTCTGCCGATACAGGTTCCCTCACACGGGACACAGTCCTTGGTGAATATCTCTGGCGTGGATTCTTCACCGCGGTTGCAGTTTCTGCAGTTGCAAGGTCCCTCTCTTGGGACAAGGCCTCTTCTGGGCATAAGTTTAATGAGCTGCTTTGTCGTGGGTTCCTCCCCACAGTTGCAGCTGTGGATATTGGGTCCCTTCCTCGGGACAGGGCCTGCTCCGGCCATAGTGATAAAGGGCCCCTCCTTCGGGACAAGGCCTCCTCCGGCCAAAATCACTGTCCCTGGCTCGGGGCCTTTAATGAAGTGAATCGCTGCCCCTGGTCCGGGGTCAGCTTTAGCAAAATGAGTCTCTGCCCCTGATGCGGGCTCATTATCAAAATGAGTCTGTACCGCTGATGCGGAGTCTTTAAAGAAATGAAAATAAATCTCAGCTTCACCAGGTCTCTCCATAGAATGCAGGGGAGTCTCTGCTACAGTACACCTCCTCCCTTTCATCACTGACCTTGGAGTCCGCATGGTTGTTTCTCTCACCGTTCCTACTCCTTGCACCACCACCAGCCAGAAGAAGAGAAGAAGGGGCAGAAGAAGGAAAAGAAGATGGAGGAAGACACCTCCCCTTCTGGCTTCTTCTTAAAAAGTGATCGTGGAGGCGTCTAATTGGCTCAGCCCCAGAAGTGGGTCTGGCTCTGAGCTGGGGAGAGTTGTGAGCAACTTCTTGCAGGAGCCATCTTTGCAGCCCCTTCCCCCTTACCAGAAAAGGCTGTCATGTCAAACCATGACATTCCACCCCTCGCCTTCACGAATTGCTTTTTAAGGAGGTGTTAAAAATCCACCCCTCGTCCCTTCACCAAAGGTAGAACCACTTAAAACCTCAATAGTCAGCAGTACAGTTCATGTTTTGCCCGTTACCACTCCCAATTAGTATCCTTGTCTCAAATTTAATCTGTAATGCTCCAAGTCCCACAGACTCGGGGCCCCACGTTGGGCGCCAATAATGTCGTGGTTTGGCCCAGCTAGCACAACAGCACCACGACAGTTTCTCGCTCGATGCCCCCATTCACCCCCACCCTCGTTAAGATGGCGGAGGACCCAGCGAAATGGGAGTAAAAAGATAAGCAAGATTGTTGTGGATTGAGACAAGGGCAGGGAGGGCTCACTGCCAATTATGGTTCTGGGCAAAACAGACTCTAGTACTCGACTTAGAGAGGAAAGTAGGAAAGTTTATTCTACAAGAAACAGAACAGAATAAAAGCAAAAAGGGAGTAGGATGATGAGAAAATTACAACCAGCACTTTAAGATCTCCCTCCCCCATCCCTCCTTTCTTCCCGGGCCCAGCTCACTGCTCCCGATATCTCTACCTCCTCCCCCCGCAACAGCTCAGGGGGGCAGGGAGTGGGGGATGTGGTCAGTCTCTCACAGATGGGCTTTGCCGCTTCTGTCTTCTCAGATGAGGATGACTCCTGGCATTCTTCCCCTGCTCCAACACGGGGTTCCTCCCCCGGAACACAGTCCTTAACAAACTTCTCTGGTGTGGGTTGTTCCCAGCAGCTGTGGCTTCTGCCGATACAGGTTCCCTCACACGGGACACAGTCCTTGGTGAATATCTCTGGCGTGGATTCTTCACCGCGGTTGCAGTTTCTGCAGTTGCAAGGTCCCTCTCTTGGGACAAGGCCTCTTCTGGGCATAAGTTTAATGAGCTGCTTTGTCGTGGGTTCCTCCCCACAGTTGCAGCTGTGGATATTGGGTCCCTTCCTCGGGACAGGGCCTGCTCCGGCCATAGTGATAAAGGGCCCCTCCTTCGGGACAAGGCCTCCTCCGGCCAAAATCACTGTCCCTGGCTCGGGGCCTTTAATGAAGTGAATCGCTGCCCCTGGTCCGGGGTCAGCTTTAGCAAAATGAGTCTCTGCCCCTGATGCGGGCTCATTATCAAAATGAGTCTGTACCGCTGATGCGGAGTCTTTAAAGAAATGAAAATAAATCTCAGCTTCACCAGGTCTCTCCATAGAATGCAGGGGAGTCTCTGCTACAGTACACCTCCTCCCTTTCATCACTGACCTTGGAGTCCGCATGGTTGTTTCTCTCACCGTTCCTACTCCTTGCACCACCACCAGCCAGAAGAAGAGAAGAAGGGGCAGAAGAAGGAAAAGAAGATGGAGGAAGACACCTCCCCTTCTGGCTTCTTCTTAAAAAGTGATCGTGGAGGCGTCTAATTGGCTCAGCCCCAGAAGTGGGTCTGGCTCTGAGCTGGGGAGAGTTGTGAGCAACTTCTTGCAGGAGCCATCTTTGCAGCCCCTTCCCCCTTACCAGAAAAGGCTGTCATGTCAAACCATGACATTCCACCCCTCGCCTTCACGAATTGCTTTTTAAGGAGGTGTTAAAAATCCACCCCTCGTCCCTTCACCAAAGGTAGAACCACTTAAAACCTCAATAGTCAGCAGTACAGTTCATGTTTTGCCCGTTACCACTCCCAATTAGTATCCTTGTCTCAAATTTAATCTGTAATGCTCCAAGTCCCACAGACTCGGGGCCCCACGTTGGGCGCCAATAATGTCGTGGTTTGGCCCAGCTAGCACAACAGCACCACGACAGTTTCTCGCTCGATGCCCCCATTCACCCCCACCCTCGTTAAGATGGCGGAGGACCCAGCGAAATGGGAGTAAAAAGATAAGCAAGATTGTTGTGGATTGAGACAAGGGCAGGGAGGGCTCACTGCCAATTATGGTTCTGGGCAAAACAGACTCTAGTACTCGACTTAGAGAGGAAAGTAGGAAAGTTTATTCTACAAGAAACAGAACAGAATAAAAGCAAAAAGGGAGTAGGATGATGAGAAAATTACAACCAGCACTTTAAGATCTCCCTCCCCCATCCCTCCTTTCTTCCCGGGCCCAGCTCACTGCTCCCGATATCTCTACCTCCTCCCCCCGCAACAGCTCAGGGGGGCAGGGAGTGGGGGATGTGGTCAGTCTCTCACAGATGGGCTTTGCCGCTTCTGTCTTCTCAGATGAGGATGACTCCTGGCATTCTTCCCCTGCTCCAACACGGGGTTCCTCCCCCGGAACACAGTCCTTAACAAACTTCTCTGGTGTGGGTTGTTCCCAGCAGCTGTGGCTTCTGCCGATACAGGTTCCCTCACACGGGACACAGTCCTTGGTGAATATCTCTGGCGTGGATTCTTCACCGCGGTTGCAGTTTCTGCAGTTGCAAGGTCCCTCTCTTGGGACAAGGCCTCTTCTGGGCATAAGTTTAATGAGCTGCTTTGTCGTGGGTTCCTCCCCACAGTTGCAGCTGTGGATATTGGGTCCCTTCCTCGGGACAGGGCCTGCTCCGGCCATAGTGATAAAGGGCCCCTCCTTCGGGACAAGGCCTCCTCCGGCCAAAATCACTGTCCCTGGCTCGGGGCCTTTAATGAAGTGAATCGCTGCCCCTGGTCCGGGGTCAGCTTTAGCAAAATGAGTCTCTGCCCCTGATGCGGGCTCATTATCAAAATGAGTCTGTACCGCTGATGCGGAGTCTTTAAAGAAATGAAAATAAATCTCAGCTTCACCAGGTCTCTCCATAGAATGCAGGGGAGTCTCTGCTACAGTACACCTCCTCCCTTTCATCACTGACCTTGGAGTCCGCATGGTTGTTTCTCTCACCGTTCCTACTCCTTGCACCACCACCAGCCAGAAGAAGAGAAGAAGGGGCAGAAGAAGGAAAAGAAGATGGAGGAAGACACCTCCCCTTCTGGCTTCTTCTTAAAAAGTGATCGTGGAGGCGTCTAATTGGCTCAGCCCCAGAAGTGGGTCTGGCTCTGAGCTGGGGAGAGTTGTGAGCAACTTCTTGCAGGAGCCATCTTTGCAGCCCCTTCCCCCTTACCAGAAAAGGCTGTCATGTCAAACCATGACACAATTGCAGACCTGAAGTCTCCTCATTGGCATCAAAGGAAGTAGTTGCAGTTCTTCTATGTCTGGGAGATTGTTGATGGTCCTCTTTTGTTTTGGCAGCCACTCTGCTGACAGCCCTCTTGGGAGGTCCTTTTCTAACAGCTGTCTTCCCCCTTAGTTCACGTACACGCGCTTCCAGCTTAAAAGTGGGTTCACCATCCCACTTCCTCATATCCTCTCCTTGGCCACGCAAAAAGAGCCAGAGTTCATTTCGCGGTGTACTCCTGCGTCTGGGACTTCCTTTTGCCCTGGTCGGGACAGTGGATGACTGAATTCTTGAGGCAGATCTGACAGTCAGGCCATCATCCCACACTGATGAGGAGGTGCAGAGGCTCTCTTCATAGTTCTGTAAATGTCCATGTTTTGGGGCTTTTGTTTAAGACTATCTGAGGTAGTGCACTGTGCTTATGGAGTGTGAAACTTCTTCAGTGGTACTTCAATGAGAAACTTCAACACTGACAAATCATCAAAAATCACATGTATAAGAAAATATTGATGTGAGATTTTGATTGTGATGGGTTTTAATTTTGCTTCTGGAAGCTGTCACAAAAATTCACAGCCTTTGTGAGAGCTGTATATTGTACATTGTAAGTTTAACAGAAGATTTAGGATTTACCAATGTTCTTTGGCATATAACAATGCTTCGTGCTTCTTAAAAGAAGAAACACACAGTAAAGCATGTCTAGATTACATGAATTACCAGCCCTCTGGTTTGTATCCACCTTTAGGTTGTACAGCCTTGTATGGACAGTGAAAGAACCGCTGTGTTACTCAAAATACTGGCTTTTACCCGCAGTAATCTTCAGAAGGTGCCGACATTCACTAATTCAGGAGATGAGGCAGAAATGGTTCATCGGGTGAGCATCATTTTACACAGGTAAGTGGCGTTTTTAATTATTAAGATATAACAAACTAAAATATCTTGACTTCTAAGGATAAAGGAGGTTTGTGAATTTGTAATTTAACTACTTCTGCTAAAAATAGCCCAAACCCTGCCCTTCTGCCAGCTAGAAGAAAGGCTGACAGGAATGTCTGACACAGAATGCATTCATGATGACATTTTGAACTATGTTCTGTCTCATTTTGATAAATCCCAATATGGTTCCTCCCCACAGTTACAGCTGTGGATATTGGGTCCCTCCTTCGGGACACAGCCTGCTCTGGCCATAGTGATAAAGAAGGAAATCACTGCCCCTGGCTCTGGGCCATTAATGAAGTGAATCGCTGCCCCTGGTCCAGGGTCAGCTTTAGCAAAATGAGCCTCTACCGCTGCTGTAGGGTCTTTAAAGAAATGAAAATAAACCTCAGCTTCCCCAGTTCTCTCCATAGAATGCAGGGGAGTCTCTGCTCCAGCACACCTCCTCCTCTCTTTCCTCACTGACCTTGGAGCCCACATGGTTGTTTCTCTCACTGTTCCTACTCCTTGCACCACCACCAGCCAGAAGAAGAAAGGGCAGAAGAAAGAAGAATGGAGGAAGAAACCTCCTCTTCAGGCTTCTCTTAAAAAGTGATGATGGAGGCTCATCGGCTCAGCCCCAGCAGTGGGTCTGGCTCAGAGCTGGGGAGAGCTGTGAGCAACTTCTTCCAGGAGCCATCTTTACAGCCCCTTCCCCCTCACCAGAAAAGGCTGTCATGGCAAACCATGACAAAGTGGTTTGGGAAGGACCTTTTTTCTTAATGCTTAAATCAGTGGATGGAGAGATGGAAACAGCTTCACATGCTTCGAGTAGTACACTTACAAGTGTGTATAAACCGTGTGCTTAGCTTTAACAGATGAATGCATGCAGTCTTTGGAAGCTACAGATGCCACTTGTGTGACACATTTCAGTTTTCCTCTCCAAGAATCTTTGCTCATCGTGTACACAGCATGCCTGACAACTTCTATAATGCGATAAAGGTTTGACAAACCGTTACCAGGTTAATAGTGCATTTGATCACAAAGTAGTGGATACACAGAAGCTGTTAAAAATACATGTGTATTTGTTTTAGGATTCTTCTGTAGACCAAGAGATCACAAAGGCAAAGTCAGTCGTTCTGTTAAGAGAAAACAACGAGTGTGATGCACTTGGGATCCTCCGCTATTTGCAGCAGGCAGAAGCTGAAGTTCCCCCAGAACTGCCTGGTTTGACTGCCAAGGTGCTAAAAGATGAAGAATACCAGAAATTGTCAAGGCCACTGTGTACCCATCTTAAAACATTTGGGGCTTGCAGGTAAGGAATTGCCAAGCTTTCTTACCACCCATACTGGTGTAGGAAGGTGGTATATGCCTCAATGATGGCTGCTTCTGTTTTCTTGCTCAATTTTGCTGTTGGATACTTTCATGAAACCATTTTTTGCTCATGACTCTTTTTCTTGTGGTTACTTTTGCATCAGTTTCACTCTTCTTAGATACTGCTACGAAAATCAAAATACCAACATTTTCTGGAGACCAATCTCATGTAGCCTGACAGGATATCATAATTCATTGTCATTCCTGCCCAAGTGTTCTTGAGGGAACTTCAGGCTCTTTTTTGATTAGTATTCTAGCCCATAATTGCCCAAGGCTTATGCTTTGCTCTCTCCTCTGTTGTCTTCTGTCCCTCCAGATTAGGTAAGTAGATGACTTCTCTGAGCTGTGTCTAACTGGATTCTAACAGGGCCTTAGATGAAGCCCTCAGATATTCCTTCTCGTGTGGATGACCCTTGTTGCAAGTAACACAAAATTCAGTGTTAGTCTTTGTTTTATTCTGAAACTAGTTTCCTGGTGGATTTTGGTTTTGTTGTATAAACTTTTCCAACAAGAGCTTTTGACCACTTCTGTCTAATCTCCAGTCATTGGTGCTACTTGAAACAGAAATTGAATACTGAGGGCTGATGAAATGTTAGTGTGAAAAGATGTTGTAAGCCACATCAAAAACAGTTTACAAGTAAAAGGGCTTTGTTCTTAAACCAGTTTTTAAATATGTAGAAACAGAACAGTGTGTCTGGATCGTCATCAAGTTAATTTACAAATAGACGTGCCCCAGCATATCCCAGATACAGTGACACAAACACCTGGATATCTGATGGTAAGTTACAGTTATTGCTTTTTCCCTTGGTTTGGTGTACCAAGAACACATCTTAAATACTTCCTTAGCATATTACCTTCATGTTAATGTAGTACATATCCCACATCTCTTGGGTATTTGGGAGATTTTTAGCTTTTTTAGTTTCTCTGTTGCTTAAGTGTGTGTCAGATTTTCCCTTAATCCTAAAATTGTTTTGTAGTGGTTCTGAGTTTACCTTAGGTTTTCTCCTGCATTGGAGCCTCATGTTCTATGGGAAGAGGGCATTTGTTGTGTTTATTCCTTTCCTCTGTCAATTTAGAACATAAACCAAAATAGGCAAAGATTAAAGGTCCTGTAAATGTCATTATTTCTGTAGTAGAGCAAACACAATCCTCTGGAGTGAAGAAACGTTGCAGTGGAAGATCATGCCTGTTTAACAAGAGTTAAAGGGAGGATTTTTCCTTCTCTGTCACGTTGATGCAGACTTCCTGAAAAATGAGTATATTCTGGCCTTGTCAATTGAACCAAATATTTTCTCTATTTGCACTGTCCATAGACATGGGATATAAATTCTCTCTTCTAGATGGAGCAGTTGCTTCCTACTAAGGTGTCATTGTGGTGTTGAAAACAGTTTTGATAGAATCCTGTTACATTCAGACTGCCATTTTTAGTAGTTAAATAGTCATGAAACCTTCCTGGTTACTGGTTTGACTTTGCTATAGTGGTTCTTCACATCTCAGTAACAATTTGTATGTCAAAACTCCCTTCACTTGGCTTTTCAGTCCCTACTTTACTAGATAGTCTTCCTGTACAGCAGTACTGTAGAGTCTGTCTCATCTCCACCTTGGATAATGATTGCTGAGGACAGGGTTGTAGACACTGGTGCTTCCTTTCAAGGTTAGTGCTTGGATCTGAGAACTGCTGGGTGCTTTCCTTTTTGGATGAGCTGCTTACACTTTCTTCCTGTCCTGTCTTTTGCTAGAATTCAGGTGTGCTCAAGTCATGCAATCAATGGGTGTTCCCCATTCCCAAAAATCACAGGTTGTGAGAATAGACAATAAAAACTGGGTGGATTCCTTGGTGTCACTCCATTTCCGCCTAATAAATAAGCTTTTGTTGGCAGCTGGTAGTTGAAACTCGTTGATAACCTATAGATACAGTTTGAGTGCTTGAAACCTGGACAGATTTCATAATACTCCTGTTATAAACTTGTACTTCCCTTTTGTGCACTCAAGACAGCAGTTGTGGCCTCTTTCCTCATCTAGTTCTGCTTCTGCTGACTGCAGAGCCTGGATATATGTCTTACAAATCAGTTGTCAATTGGATAAGTGTTCACTGTCTCTTTTGTTTAGAACTCGGTATCATGTTGCTTTCCTTTAAGAATCTCTAGTTGCACTGTGAGAGTTTTAGGGTTTTAGTAAGTGGAAATTACCTTTCTGGTCTTCTTTTCTGTCTGGCCTCATACACTCAGCTGTATCTCAGTACTTGTGCCTAGCATGAGCCTTTGGATGAAATGCAGCCAGCATTTTGTGAATTGGTGTTCTTGATAGCTTATGTCAAGCATTTTCCGTGCAAAAAGAGGGAAGGCGTCACGCTTCCCCAGTCAGTTCTTGTAAATCTCATTGTAAGGTTGGAGAACACTTAAAATTAAGCTTGGATGATGTGAAATGCCTTAGTGGTTAGTAGCTTGACAGGTAATACTGTAGTTCACTAGTGTTCATTTAAGTGGAATACCACCAAGACCTAATAGATCTTGCTCTATAAACCTCTGTCCAGTCTGGACTGGGCTATGGACAGTTACCATTCATAAGGATTCATTCATTCAGGATTATTCCTAATCTTTGGAGTAATAAGAGGTCATCATCTTCTGAAATGCATGTGTACAGCAGTATTTGTCATCTCTTTAGGCTGGAAAGAGGTAGGTCACCTTCAACATGAAAACGTCTCATTAACTTAAGAAACCATCAGTTGTCTTTATAACGTATTTTATGCTTTCAGATTCTGCCTCTCCACGTTGTAAATGCAACAAACTACTTTGGTCGAAGAGTAGATCAGCAGAAGAACCAATATACAATTCTTGCTGAAGGAATTAATGGGTATTTTAAGGAACCTGGTAATAAGATTGCTGTTAAAAATGTGGAGAAGCTGGCATTTCATGGTTTATGTCAGAAAACAGTTGTTCTCAGGTAAAAATGTGGATTTGTTTTGGTTTAAATTATTCATGTGCTCTTTTTAATACAAAGTAATTGAGAACTTTTACTGCTAAGTTAAAGTTAACCCACCATCAAAAGTAGCAAAAAAATCTCTGCTGTACAAATTGTTCTTTAAAAAGCTCTCCCATGCTGCCTGTACTGAAGGGAAGCCAGAATGGCTCCACATACACACCACTGAACATTGTGCTGTGAAAGTTTAATCTTTTTTAGACACAAGTAGGTGAAGAAACTTTACAACTATAATAATTCTTTGTTTCCTCTCCAACTCTGAAGGGCTCAGGTGCTAGATATTTCCCCAAAAGAGAAGGAAAATATGTTCTGTAGTGTCAAAATTAACTATATAGATGAAGGCAGAACATGTCAAGTCCAAAGTTACCAGCTGCTTCACTCACCTGCCAAGTTTCAGTGTCTGCCACCTCAGGCTGGGGACTTTGTAGAGTGACACCCATTGGTAATGAACTGGAGTGGAACCCAAAGGTAATATTTATCAGATTTCCAATGGTATGTTCTTTTATTTCTCTTTGTGTGTTATTTTCTGTAAGAAAGCAGTAATGGACTGCAAACTTAGTTTTCAAATTTAACTCCTCATTAGTATTGACAAGAAATATCTACTATTGGCCAGATTCTGAGAAGTCAGCTTTCTTGGTTTGTTTTCCTGCAAAATCAAGTGAGATTTATGCGATTTTTTTTCTTCAATTCTTCTGAATTCAGTATCTTCTTCCAGAAAACGTTATTGCTGCTTTTGCATCTGTGGGGATTCAACGGGGGAAGGGTAGCCTCTGTAAATGAAACTGTGTTTGAGTACTGTCCCATTCAGGAAGCTCCTTCCTTAATGAGTAACAAAATCTGGTTTTATTTGTTTAATACTCGTGTCATGTTTAAGCTTGGAAGATTTGTTTCATTGCAGTTATTGTAAAGTTATGTTGGAATTCACCTCAAGTGCAGTGACTTTTTTTGCTTAGGTAACTAATTCTATTCATCAAACAGTTAAAGGAGAACTACACAAAGCGAAAGTAGTACTGACCTTGGGAAACACAACTGGGACTGACCCAATGGGAGGTATAGAATTGCAGCATTACAAAATATTTGTATCTAAACTCCTTTACCAAGAGCACCTGTTCTTTTCTTTGCTTCTGTGCGTTCCAAGTTCAATTTGATTCCACACGGTATTCAGGTAATACTGTTGGATAATTTACTGTGGTGGCGTCTGACCCCTGGAACAGGTTTCTCAGAGATAGTAGAGTCTCTGTCCTTGGAAATAAGCAGAAGCAACCAGCATGTGGTCCTGGGTACATGATTCTAGGTGTCCCTGCTTGAGCAGGGAGTTTGGATGAAATTATCTCCAGAGGGCCATTCCAGCCACAGCCATTCTGTGGTAAACTGAGATAACTTCTCATGGCAATAATCTCAGGCATGGGATGAAATTGTTTTAATTATTGGTTTTCTCAGAGTCAACTCTTCAGGTTTTCCTGAAATGAAAATATTAGTCAGTGCCATGTTTGTATTGTTCTGTCAGTTCCCTGGCCTGTAATAAAGGCACTGGCAAATATTCTTCTGGGTAAGACTGACTAGAAGATAACAGCCCTCCATGCAGTGAGTGTTTCCTCTCAGCATTCTCCTATTCTCCCAAAACATTGTTGGTAGGAGATTGACTTAGAGGTGAGTTTTGCTTAAAGAGTTGGTTATTTTTTAATTGTCTGGACAAGTTCATCAGAAAGGCCACCCCTCCATCTCAGGATCGTGACGTGCCTCTTGTGGCTGCTTGGTCCTGTCCAAGAGTACAGTTAGTTAGTGTTTTGGAATGTGTGATGCTGCTTTCCATCTGAGCATTCAGTCAATTTCAGATGAAAAATACAGTGGAAACGGGGAATTACTGGAAGTAATTCTCTTTAGCAGCTTCCTTTCCTATATGGCACATCTCAGCCTTTTTCTGATTGCTATGCTATTGTTTAGAGTTTTTCTAACTGTGTCCCCCCAGCAGTTTTCTTCTTCTATTTTGGTCTAGGAAGTTATTCTGTGTGGTGTGTATTTCAGCTGTAACTTGTGTAATCAGGGCTCAGATTGTTTACTTGGTTGCTCTCTTGGTTGTGTTCCATGGAGTTAACTACGAGTTCCTTATGACACTATTATGATGAAAAAGATGGCAATATCTGGAGAAGAATTAAACATGGGAACGTGCCTGTTGGGACATTGGGAGAAAACCAATTACTTCCAGGTATCAATAAATGGGTACATGTTTACAGTTTCACTTAGAGCAGCTTAGAGTTAGAGAGAGACTACTGATGAGTTGTGGTTTCAACTTGGTGTGTTTTGTCGTCCAAGGTCCGGGTTACCAGGCTTCCAGACTTGAAGATGTCAGTTAACGAATACGACGTTCAATCTGAGGTTTTGCCTACAGGTCTGGGAACTGACAATGCAGAACATAGAACACAACTTCAGAAGCTGTGCAGCCACATGAACATATTGGACATGCAGCAAACTTGGAGCCCTTGTAAGAGTTGACAAGGTCTTTTGAGCATACACTTTATGAAAAAAGAATGCTACAATTAAGGAGATGTTTTCATGATTGATATTACTGACTGTGTGTTTCGTTTGAACACAGAAACAATAGTGTTTGTAATATGTCTGCATTCCTGTGACTGTCTGTAGTGGGTCTGGGACGGTAGTGATTTTCCATAGCAGCTCCTGCAGTGCTGTGCTTACTGTTGATATCAATATTATGACTACCGCTCGCACAGCATCAGGGCTGTCCCTCCAGCATTCCTTCCCCCACCTTCACCAATAGCTGTGGGTGGGCATGATCTTGGGAGGGACTATGGCCAGGACAGCTGACCAAGGAGATATTCCATACCCTAAGACATCAGCTTAGGAATATAAACTGGGGGAGAGGAGCAGGAAGGGGAGGCGAGATGCATTTCTGGCCTTCCCAAAGCAACCGCTACGCGTACCGCAGCCCTGCTTCTCGGGAGGTGGCCGGACATCGCTGCTGATGGGAAGTGGAGAGGAACAGCTTTATCTGCTTCTGCTTTGCTTCCCGCGCGCGGCTTTGCTGCTTCTTTATTAAACTGCTTTTATCTCAACCCACGAGACTCCCATCTTATTTTCTCCCCTTCCCTGGCTTGCTGAGGAGGTGGGGGACAGAGTGGTGTGGTGGGCACCTGGCATCCAGCCAGGCTCAAACTACCACACCTACTTACCACTGTAGTTGGGGTCTGTGTACCTGCTTTCTTGTAGTGTCCACACGCAGTGGCATAACTTCTACTGGCAGCCTGTATGTTTTCAATGGGAACTGAGCAGCCCAAGTGCATAGGATTGGAGATAAGTCCCACAGGAAAGCAGCTGCAAATGTGACACAGTGCAAGATGATAGACTACAATGGGACCTACTTACCACTATAGGTGGAGTCTGCCTTCCTGCTTTCTTGTAGCTCCCATACTCAGTGGTAGAGCTTAACCGATACCATGTATTTTTTCAATGGGAGCTGAGGAGTCCCAGTGAGTGGGAATGGAGATAGCTCCCTCAGGAAAGCAGCTGCAAATGTGACACAGTGCTGGCTGATACACTGCATGGGGATATCACAGCACACGTGGGCACTGCAATGGGGTTCAGTGACATTGCCGCACATGTGGCAATTGCAGAGAGACTCTGTGACATCACAGCAGACGTGGGCATGGCAAAAGTGCTCTATAACATCACATCACCTCTGGACACTCTGACAGTGCTCTGTGACATCACAGCACATCTGGGTACTGCATCCAGGCTGTGTGACATCATAGAATCGTAGAATGGTAGGGGTTGGAACGGACCATTAGATATCATCTAGACCAACCCTCTCCCCCACAATCAAGTTCACCTAGATCAGGTCGCACAGGAACGTGTCCAGGCTTATGCTGAAGTCCTCCAAGGAAGGAGACTCCACAAGCCCTGTGGGCAACCTGTTCCAGTGCTCCGTCTTCCTCTTCCGCGGACGTTTGACATCACAGCACAACTGAACACTGCAAGAGTGCTCTGTGACATCACAGCACAGGTGTGCACTGCAACAGGAGTGTGTAATACAACAGCCCATCTGGCCTTTGCAGCGGCGCTGTGTGACATGACAGCACTTGTGGGCACTGTAGCAGTGCTCTGAGACTTCACATCATATCTGGGCACTGAAACGGGTTTCTGTGGCATCACAGCAGACGTTGTCACTGCAACAGTGCTCTGTGACATCACAGCACAACTGGGTACTGCAACATGGCTGTGTGACACTGCAGGAGATGTGGGCATTGCAGAGGTTGTGCTGTGTGTATTGCATCACAGCACATCTGGGCACCACTACACTGCTCTGTGACATCATTGCTTATCTAGGCACTGGAATGGGGCTCTGTGACATCACATCACATCCGGACACTGCGGCAGTATTCTGTGACGTCACATCACCTTTGGGCACAGCAACAGTGCTGTGTGACATCACAGGACGTCTGGGCACTGTAGCAGTGCTCTAAGGCTTCACATCATATCTGGGCACTGAAACAGGACTCTCTGACATCACAGCACATCTGGGCACTGCAACAGTGCTCTATAACATCTTATCTCAACTGCACACTGCTACAGTGCTCTGTGACATTACAAGACATCTGAGCACTCAATCACTGCTGTGATATATAACAGCATCACTAGGCACTGGCACGGTGCTCTGTGACATCACAGCACATCTGGGAAAGGCAGCAGTGCTCTGTGACATCACAGAACATGTGCACAGTGCAACAGGACTGTGTAACACAACAGCACATCTGGGCTTTGCAGCAGGACTGTGTGACCTTACAGCACATCTGGGCACTCCAATAGTGCTCTGTGACATCACAGGACGTCTGGGCACCGGACACACACTGCTCTGAGACTTCACATAGTATCTGGGCACTGAAACGAGACTCTGTCATCACAGCAGACGTGGGAACTGCAACAGTGCTCTGAAACATCCTATCACAAGAGGACATTGCTAGGGTGCCTGTGAGATCACAGCACAAGTGGGAACTGCAGTGGTACTCTGTGACATCACAGCACATCTGGGCAGTGCTACACTGCTCCGTGACATCATAGCATATCTAGGCACTGGAACGGGGCTGTGTGACATCACAGAGAATCTGGACACTGCAACAAGAGTGTTTGACATCACATCACATCCAGACACTGTCGTGGGGTTCTGCGACGTCCTAGTACTAGGCAGTGCAACAGTGCTCTGTGACATCACAGCACATCTGGGAAAGGCAACAGTACTCTGTGACATCATAAGACGTGTGCACTGCAATAGGACTATGTAACGCGACAGCACATCTGGGCTTTGCAGCAGGGCTGTGTGATATGACAGCACATCTGGGCACTGCAATAGTGCTCTGTGACATCACAGGACGTCTGGACACTGGACACACAGTGCTCTGAGATTTCACATAGTATCTGGGCACTGAAATGAGACTCTGTGACATCACAGCAGACATGGGCATGGCAACAGTTCTCTATAACATCACATCACCTCTGGATGCTGCGACAGTGCTCCGTGACATCACAGCACATCTGGGTACTGCATCTAGACTGTGTGACATCATAGAATCCTAGAGTGGTAGGGGTTGGAAGGGACCATTAGAGATCATCTAGAGCAACCCCCTCCCCCAGAATTCAGTTCACCTAGATCAGCTCGCACAAGAACGTGTCCAGGCTTGTGCTGAAATCCTCCAAGGAAGGAGACTCCACAAGCCCTCTGGGCAGCCTGTTCTGCAGGGTTTCTTTTTCTTTGTGCAGGGGTTCTTCTTTGTTGCATGAAACGGGAGTGACCAGACACCAATATGATGTGCATCAGCTCCAATTTATTGTCACATCATCATCACTTCTATACCTTTTCCAAATGCTTTGTACGTGCCACAATTCATGGCAAATAGTTAATACTAAGCTTCACGCACTATGCATAAGGCCTCAAAGTTTCATTTTGGTAACAACTTAAACACCAACCTCACTGTGTTTAAACACCATCCTTATTGTGCTTAAAACATCAGCCTTATTGTGTCTAAAATATCACCCCATCTGTTGGGCCTTCAGTTAGTTTTCTCTCACACTATGGTTATGCTTACCTTACGTTTAGTTACCTTTATATTATTGTTAGTTACATAGGTTACCATTTATTAGTCAAGTACAGTCAATCATACAATGCTAAACTGAATGCTATATTCAGTCCTCTAACAACGCTTGGTTTAATGTCCTGTCCTATCTTCTTGCTTTGAGCTTGTTTCTGTTACAATCTGCTGTTTCGGTTTCCCCCTTGCTCAAGCTTGCTATGGATGTGGACGAGGAGGTGCAAGCCGGTCCATCACAACTTTATCCGTCCATAATTAACCTCAACTCCCATTGAAAAAATACAAACTGTCGGTAGAAGTTATACCACTGCGTATGAGAGCTACTAGAAAGCAGGAAGGAAGACCCCAGCTACAGTTGTACGTAGGTCCCATTGTAGACTATCAGCCAGCACTGTGTCCCATTTGCAGCTGCTTTCCTGTGAGAGCTATCTTCAGTCCCACTCCTTTGGACTGCTCAGCTCCCATTGAAAAAATACATGTTGTGGGTTAAGTTATACCACTGAGTATGGGAGCTACAAGAAAGCAGGAAGGCAGACGCCAGCTACAGTAGTAAGAAGGTCCCCATGCAGTCTATCAGCCAGCACGGTGTCACATTTGCAGCTGCTTTCCTGTGGGAGCTATCTTCAATACCACACTCTTTGTCTCCTCATCTCCCATTGAAAAAATACATGTGTCTGTTAAGTTACAGCACTGCGTATGGGAGCTACAAGAAAGCAGGAAGGCAGATCCCACCTATGTGGGGAGTTTTGTGGAGACTTGGCTAGAGAAAAGAGGACATGATAGAATACAGCTGGTTAGGCAGTAAGCATTAAGCGATAAGATAGTGGACTCCTGCTCAAGGCCGTGAGAGCAAGAGAGCTGTATGAGAACAGGATGAGAAAGCAGGAGCTTAGTTTGGGTTAAGCAGCCACACGTATCTGGAGTATGTTGAAACAAGGGCGAGGTTTGCACCTAACTGGGAACCAATGATGAGCTTAGCTTTTGCAATATGTATGAGCCTGATTATTGTATCTATAAAAGAGTTGTATCTTTGCAAATAAAGTTGAGACTTGTTGCACTGCAGGGTGGGCTTGTCTCCCGTCGTCTTCAGCAAATGGTGACCCCGACGTGATACGCGAAGGACGTGATATACCGACTGGGCGCCACGGCGGAGCGACGAAGGGGTTCGGGTCCTATGCAGCAAGGACGGCAATAAGCGTGAAAATTGGGAACACGCCGTGCCCTGGGTGACCGTATAGCCGAGCCCGGCCGATACGTGCCGCTGGACCTTGAAGGGCTGCAACAGCGCGCTGACAAATAGGTGTGGAAAGGCAAGCGGCATATGATTTATTTACTGCATTCTTGCAGAAGCGGCAGATAAAGGGTATAGATCTGCAAAAAGACCTACCAGGGTTGTTAGCTTATGGGTATGCTAAGGGAGTGTTTCAGAATCCACAGACAGTGCATGAATTGAGCGAATGGCGTAGATTTGGGCATTTGCTGTGGGAAGCTACCCTGGAGGACGATGAGATAGCTGAAAAGTTAGGGAAGCTTTGGCGGATAGTGCACAATGAGTTGTTGCAACATCAGGCAGAAAAGAAGGCTGCTGAGCACGCATCAGCAGCACAGAGTAAGAACAAAAACGATGAGCGTGACTGGTTCCAATCCACCCCGCTGGCTCCTACCGTCTCAAAAGTAATGCTCCCCACCCCGCGTGTAGAAAATGACCCTGGAGGCACGGACGGGGTACGAGAAACATATGAGCCATCAGCCCCTCCCGAGGAACAAGAGTGCCGGCCTAAAGAGCCCCCGCCTCCCCCCCCTTCCCCCCCACTTAGTGAGCCTGTCCCTGGGGCAGAGAGTGAACTGGCAGAGGCACCGACAGTAGTGCCGGGAGAGGTGCCGAGAGTAGCGCCGGGAGAAGCGCCGGGAGAGGTGCCGGGAGAGGCGCTGGGAGAGGTGCCGGGAGAAGCGCCGGGAGAGGTGCCGGGAGAGGTGCCGGGAGAAGCGTCAGGAGAAGCGCCGGGAGAAGTGCCGGGAGAAGCGCCGGGAGAGGTGCCGGGAGAGGTGCCGGAGGAGCACGGAGAGTAGTGTCGGGAGCGGCGCTGAGGCGGATGTTTCTGTGGCATCACAGCAGACGTTGTCACTGCAACAGTCTCTGTGACATCACAACTAGGTACTGCAACATGGCTGTGTGACACTGCAGGAGATGTGGGCATTGCAGAGGTTGTGCTGTGTGTATTGCATCACAGCACATCTGGGCACCACTACACTGCTCTGTGACATCATTGCTTATCTAGGCACTGGAATGGGGCTCTGTGACATCACATCACATCCGGACACTGCGGCAGTATTCTGTGATGTCACATCACCTTTGGGCACAGCAACAGTGCTGTGTGACATCACAGGACATCTGGGCACTGTAGCAGTGCTCTAAGGCTTCACATCATATCTGGGCACTGAAACAGGACTCTCTGACATCACAGCACATCCGGGCACTGCAACAGTGCTCTATAACATCTTATCTCAACTGCACACTGCTACAGTGCTCTGTGACATTACAAGACATCTGAGCACTCGATCACTGCTGTGATATATAACAGCATCACTAGGCACTGGCACGGTGCTCTGTGACATCACAGCACATCTGGGAAAGGCAGCAGTGCTCTGTGACATCACAGAACATGTGCACAGTGCAACAGGACTGTGTAACACAACAGCACATCTGGGCTTTGCAGCAGGGCTGTGTGACCTTACAGCACATCTGGCCACTCCAATAGTGCTCTGTGACATCACAGGACGTCTGGGCACCGGACACACACTGCTCTGAGACTTCACATAGTATCTGGGCACTGAAACGAGACTCTGTCATCACAGCAGACGTGGGCACTGCAACAGTGCTCTGAAACATCCTATCACAAGAGGACATTGCTAGGGTGCCTGTGAGATCACAGCACAAGTGGGAACTGCAGTGGTACTCTGTGACATCACAGCACATCTGGGCAGTGCTACACTGCTCCGTGACATCATAGCACATCTGGGCCCTGCAACAGTGCTCTGTGACATCACAGCACATCTGGGCATGACAAGGGGGTGTGTGAAATCAGAGAACATCTAGGCACTACAACAGGACTGTGTGGCACAGCAGTACATGTGGGCATTGCAGAGGATGTGCGGTGTGCGTCGCATCACAGCACATCTGGGCAGTGCTACACTGCTCCGTGACATCATAGCATATCTAGGCACTGGAACGGGGCTGTAGGACATCACAGAAAATCTGGGCACTGCAACAAGAGTGTTTGACATCACATCACATCCAGACACTGCCGTGGGGTTCTGCGACGTCCTAGTACTAGGCAGTGCAACAGTGCTCTGTGACATCACAGCACATCTGGGAAAGGCAACAGTACTCTGTGACATCATGAGACGTGTGCACTGCAATAGGACTATGTAACGCGACAGCACATCTGGGCTTTGCAGCAGGGCTGTGTGATATGACAGCACATCTGGGCACTGCAATAGTGCACTGTGACATCACAGGACGTCTGGACACTGGACACACAGTGCTCTGAGATTTCACACAATATCTGGGCACTGAAATGAGACTCTGTGACATCACAGCAGACGTGGGCATGGCAACAGTTCTCTATAACATCACATCACCTCTGGATGCCTCAACAGTGCTCTGTGACATCACAGCACATCTGGGTACTGCATCTAGACTGTGTGACATCATAGAATCCTAGAGTGGTAGGGGTTGGAAGGGACCATTAGAGATCATCTAGAGCAACCCCCTCCCCCAGAATTCAGTTCACCTAGATCAGGTCGCACAAGAACGTGTCCAGGCTTGTGCTGAAATCCTCCAAGGAAGGAGACTCCACAAGCCCTCTGGGCAGCCTGTTCTGCAGGGTTTCTTTTTCTTTGTGCAGGGGTTCTTCTTTGTTGCGTGAAACGGGAGTGACCAGACGCCAATCTGATGTGCATCAGCTCCAATTTATTGTCACATCATCATCACTTCTATACCTTTTCAAATGCTTTGTACGTGCCACAATTCATGGCAAATAGTTAATACTAAGCATCACGCACTATGCATAAGGCCTCAAAGTTTCATTTTGGTAACAACTTAAACACCAACCTCACTGTGTTTAAACACCATCCTTATTGTGCTTAAAACATCAGCCTTATTGTGTCTAAAATATCACCCCATCTGTTGGGCCTTCAGTTAGTTTTCTCTCACACTATGGTTATGCTTACCTTACGTTTAGTTACCTTTATATTATTGTTAGTTACATATGTTACCATTTATTAGTCAAGTACAGTCAATCATACAATGCTAAATTGAATGCTATAGGTGTGGAAAGGCAAGCGGCATATGATTTATTTACTGCATTCTTGCAGAAGCGGCAGATAAAGGGTATAGATCTGCAAAAAGACCTACCAGGGTTGTTAGCTTATGGGTATGCTAAGGGAGTGTTTCAGAATCCACAGACAGTGCATGAATTGAGCGAATGGCGTAGATTTGGGCATTTGCTGTGGGAAGCTACCCTGGAGGACGATGAGATAGCTGAAAAGTTAGGGAAGTTTTGGCGGATAGTGCACAATGAGTTGTTGCAACATCAGGCAGAAAAGAAGGCTGCTGAGCACGCATCAGCAGCACAGAGTAAGAACAAAAACGATGAGCGTGACTGGTTCCAATCCACCCCACTGGCTCCTACCGTCTCAAAAGTAATGCTCCCCACCCCGCGTGTAGAAAATGACCCTGGAGGCACGGACGGGGTACGAGAAACATATGAGCCATCAGCCCCTCCCGAGGAACAAGAGTGCCGGCCTAAAGAGCCCCCGCCTCCCCCCCCTTCCCCCCCACTTAGTGAGCCTGTCCCTGGGGCAGAGAGTGAACTGGCAGAGGCACCGACAGTAGTGCCGGGAGAGGTGTCGAGAGCAGCGCCTGGAGCAGCGCCGGGAGAGGTGCCGACAGTAGTGCCGGGAGGGGTGCCGAGAGTAGCGCCAGGAGCAGCGCCGGGAGCAGCGCCGGGAGAGGTGCCGGGAGAGGTGCCGAGAGTAGCGCCGGGAGAGGTGCCGGGAGAGGTGTCGAGAGCAGCGCCGGGAGCAGCACCGAGAGTAGTGTTGGGAGCGGCGCTGAGGCGGATGATACCGAGAAAAAAGAAAAAGGTTCTTCTCTACACAAGAGTATTTACAAAGTCAGAGAGGCGAAGGGGCTTCGGAGCAGAGCCCCCGCGGGAGAGCTGCTTCCCATTCGAGCCCAACCCGCCGAGTTACCCCTGGGACGACTCGCAGGGGAATGCCGAGCGGGCAGAGTCGGGCCGGGGTGCAGCGCAGGATGATCAGAGGAGAGTGGGGAGCGCGACCCCGTGTTACACTCGACACCATCGGGCATGTGAGGGAAGAAAAATAAAACACGGGAGAGAGTAACAGCGGCTGCGCCGCCGCCGCCGGGGACGGCACGGAGTGAGCCAGACCCCCCCGCCCCTTCCATCCGCAGCCGCCGCCGCGCAGCCGCTTCCCGCGCCCGGTCGGTGTCTCCGGAGCCCCCCCACACACACCGCGCCGACACCGCCGGCCCCGGCCCTCACGGACCGCTAGGCTCGTCCTTTCCATCCTCAGTCCCTTGCCTCAACGAGTGTAAACACTGGGGTTTTGTGGAAATTCTGAGGGATTTGGGTGGAATTTTATAGAGGAAAAGCGGTGTTTTTGAGCAATTCTGAGGGAAAAAGTAGAGTTTTTGTTTATTTGTGTTCTGGTTTGGCAAGGAGCAGCTTTTGGCTTAGTAACAGGGGGAGCGGGTTGCAGTGAAGACCCGAGAAAGAGTTTGCGGACTCTCCCCCGGCTCCTGGGTTCACACCCACCTCCGCCCGGCTGGGCCAATCTGGCGCCTCTGCGATCATTATTTAGGGGACGGGAATTCGAAATGCGAGGCAGGAGGTGTAAGAGTGACACGAGATGGAGGCGACCACGCGGACCCTTCAGCCGGAGAAGGAGGAAGGAAGGAGAAGCAACAGAGCAGAGACTCCTCTGCAAGCCGTGGCGAGAATGCAGCTGTGCCCCTGCAGCCTGTGGAGATCCATGGCAGGAGCGAGAGTTCCCAGCAGCTCCGTGTGAGTGAGCCCGGACGGGAGAGGGACTGTGTGGGGAGGGGCCATGGCCCAGGCCGTGCTGGAGAGCCTGCACGCCGCAGAGCAGCCCCACACGAGAGGCAGAGACGAGCTGCAGCCTTTGGAGTCAGTGGGCATCGGAGCAGCCCGTGCAGGGCTGCCATGCGTGTGAGTTACCCCACGGACTCGCAGGGAGGACTGGTGTGGAGTTCACCGGTCCTGAGGAGGGACAAACGGCAGAAGCTATGGAGAACAGACTGACTGAAACCCCCACTGCCTGCCCCCCCGAACCGTTCAGGGGGGGACAAGGTAAAAGCCCCGGGATCAGGGCTCTGAGCCCGGGAAGAGGGGAGGGGTGGCAAGAAGGTGTTCTTCAAAAGGCTGGTTGGACTCTTCATTGATGTATTGCTCCGTGTTGTTTCATTTTGCTTATGTTTTGAGTTTTTGGGGGTATGTTTTAGTTGATGTTGCATTACACTGTTTCTCTGTTTTCTTCCCCAAAGCGAGTGGCCTGGTCTGCTTTGTCCTGAACCTTAAGCGGCAATTAAGCTCTCCCTGCCCTTGAGCAATTCTCAGCCACTTGGGTACTCTGGGCTAATCGTGGCCTTTGTTCCCTGATGGGCCTAAACCAGGACAATTTCTGAGAAGAAAAGTGAGGTTTTGTTGAAGTTTTAGGAGAAAAAGATGGTTTTGGTGCAGTTTTGCAGGGAAAAGTGTAGTTTGGAAGAGTTTTGAGGGGAAAAGTGGGGATGGAGTAGATTTCTGAGGGCCAAAATCCGTGGAGTCGTGGGATCAAATGAGGTTTTGGTGCAATTCTTAGGGGAAAAGGTGGGATTTGGGTGGATTTTGAATGCAAAAAAGGGGGGAGTTGGTGGGGTTTTGACAGGAAAAGTGGGGTTTGGGGGAATTCTGAGGGATAAAATGAGGTTTTGGTGCAATTCTGAGAGAAAAACTAGGATTTTGGAGGAGTTTTGAGGCTGTAAAGTGGTGTTTGAGTACATTTCTGAGAAAGAAAAGTGGCATTTGGGTGGAGTTTTGAGGGAAAAGATGAGGTTTTGGGGCATTTCTGGGGGAAAAGGTGGGATTTGGGTGGTGTTTTGAGGGAAAAAGCAGGGTTTTGGTAAATTTCTGAGAGCAAAAGTGGGGTTTAGGTGGAGTTTGGATGGAAAAAGTGAGATTTTGGAGTAATTCTGAGGGGAAAAGAGGGCCTTTGGGGAAGATGTGAGGAGAAAAGGGGTTTTGTGTGAGTTTTGAAGGACCAAGTGGGGTTTTGGAGGACTTCTGAGGGATGAAAAGAGGTTTTGGGGTAATTGTGAGGGAAAGCAATTGGGATTTGGGTGTAGTTTTGAGAGGAAAAGTGGGGTTTTGGAGCAATTCTCAGGGGCAAAGTGGGGGTTTGTGTGGAGTTTTGGGAGAAAATATGTGTTTTTGTTGGGGTGTTTAAAGAAAAAATGAGGGTTTTGGGAAATCTTGAGGGGAAAGTGTGAGGTCTGGGTGGAGTTGTGAGAAAAAAAGGAAGGTTTTGGTAACTATCTGAGGTCCAAAGTGGGGGTTTGGCTGGAGGTTTGAAGGAACAAGTGGGTTTTTGTTGGGGTTTTGAGGGGAAAAGTAAGGGTTTAGGGGAGTTCTGAGAGATAAAATGAGGTTGGGGGCAATTCTGAAGTCAAGTGAGGTTTGGGTGGCGTTTTGAGTGGGAAAATGGGTTTTTGGGGAACTTAGGTGGCAAAAAGTGGGGTTTTGGTAGAGTTTTGAGAAGAAAAGTAGGGTTTGGGGGGGTTCTGAGGGATAAAATAAGGTTTTGGCGCAATTCTGAGAGCAAAAGTGTGGTTTCAGTGGAGTTGTGAGGGATAAAAGGAGGTTTTTGGGCATGTCTGAGGGGAAAAGTGGGGGTTTTGGTGGTTTTCTGAGGCGGCAAAAGTGGGGTTTTGAGGGTATTTCTGTGGGGAAAAGTGTTTGATTTGGTAGAGTTTTGAGGGGAAAAGTGAGCTTTTGGGGAAATCCTGAGGGGAAAGTGTGAGGTCTGGGTGGAGTTGTGAGAAAAAAAGGAAGGTTTTGGTCAATATCTGAGGTCCAAAGTGGGGGTTTGGGTGGAGGTTTGAAGGAACAAGTTGTTTTCTGTTGGGATTTAGAGGGGAAAAGTGCGGGTTTGTGGGAGTTGTGAGGGATAAGATGAGGTGTGGGGGCAAATCTGAGGGGAAAAGTGAGGTTTGGGTGGCCTTTTGAGGGATTTAGGTGGAATTTGATAGAGGAAAAGCGGTGTTTTTGAGCAATTCTGAGGGAAAAAGTAGAGTTTTTGTTTATTTCTGAGAACAAAATGAGGTTTTGTTGGAGTTTTAGGAGAAAAAGTGGGTTTTGGTGCAGCTTTGCAGGGAAAAGTGTAGTTTGGAAGAGTTTTGAGAGGAAAAGTGGGGATGGAGTAGATTTCTGAGGGCCAAAATCCGTGGAGTTCTGGGATAAAATGAGGTTTTGTAGCAATTCTGAGGGGAAAAGGCGGGATTTGGGTGGAGTTTTGAGGGGAAAAGTGGGGTTTGGGTGGATTTGTGGAAAAACAAGTGTTTTGGTGGGGTTTTGAGGGGAAAAAGTGGTGTTTTGGTGGAGTTCTGAATGAAAAAGTGAGGTTTTGGAGGTATTTTCAGAGGAAAAGTGGGTTTTGGGTGCTATTCTGAGGGAGAAAGTGGGATTTTCGGGAACTGCTGGGTAAAAACGTACCATCGTGGGGGAAAAAGTGGAGTTTTGGAAGCGTTTTGAGGGGAAAAAGTGGGGTTTGGGGGAGTTCTGAGGGATAAAATGAGGTTTTGGTGCAATTCTGAGAGAAAAAAAAGGATTTTGGAGGAGTTTTGATGCAAATTGCCTTTGCATCAGGCCAGTGCAGAGAGCCTCAGGTTCCATCAGAAATCATCTGCTGATTGTTTGAAGTGTAGAGCACAGAGTCTGGATAAATGTCCAGTAAGAACTGTAAAGGGAGAATCCCAGGCAACAGATGTGAAAAGGGGGGTGGAAAAGGGAGGGAGAATTCTCCAGTCCAGGTGGGCAAAATGTCAAACCAAAGCCAAAGTAAAGTCCCCAGGAGATCAACAGAAACTTGTCACCACTGCAGTGAGAGGGAGACTTTTAAAACACCCATTGTTTGCTCTTCCAGATGCTGGGTTAGTGATGAAACACTGGGCTGGAGAAGAGCAGGAAAGAACAGGCAGCTGCGTCATTGAAACACCATCACTCAGTTTTGCCACTACCCAGACGACAGCCAAAGTATGTGCTGTAGAAGATACCACATCTGATGTTTTCCTTTATGTGACAATAAAAGGTGAAAAGGTAAGACATTTTTATCTCTACAAACCTCTTTGTGCACTCTGCTATAGAAGTTATAACTTTGTGACAAATTTAAGACCGAAAAGTGTTATTTGCAAGTGAATTTTGTAATTTGCCATATACAGTAGAAGTGCAATCATTAACTTACTAGAAGATTTATTTTCTAAATCTGTTGTTTGTGAACTTTGGAATGAATTCTGTGAGGTGGAAACTTGTGAAGCGCTTTGGAAGGTATTGACAAGCAAATGAAGTCCCCCAGGTACTTCAGATGAACAACTATGTGAATTTACTGTACTCTTGTCCTTCTTTGTGATACACTTAAAGATATTTCAAGAAGGCAGTTGCATGGTGTTATGAAAATAAATACAAGTTCATATGTGCATAAGACTGAGTTCCCAAACAGTTGGGAGAAAGGAAGAAAGCTCGTTGCACTTACCAAAGTGCGTAACTCCTGCTAAATCTCTGCTGCAGCTACTGTCAGATTTAAGCAGCTGCGTAGTAGACAAAAATAAATGTGTTTGAAAACTGCTGCCATTTGGAGTATTTTACCAAGACTTTCAACAGTAGAGCTGTGGTCTTCACTGTGTTGAATTTTAGGCAAAAGCATGAAACTGGTAAGTAACACCTGTTTGGAGAACATAGAGGAAGATATGACCAACTTTTCTGCCCTGGAATGAGTACTCTTCAGAAAGCATTTGTACATACTGCATATGTCTTCCTGTTGTCTCCAGCTTCAAGTAAATTCTAAAGCAGTATGTGATGGTGACTTGCTTGTTGATTCTGGTCAGTCAAAGACTTGCGTTTTTTAGGTATGAGTTAATGATGATCTCGTCTTAAGCAGCTTTGCTCATTTAGAGCAAGCTGAAGAGAATGCAGTGTGTTCAGTAGACCCAAACATCATTAAATCTTGACTCTCTTCCAATGAAAGTTGTTAATCCTGCACTTGATTTGAGGACAGTGCTGCTCCAGCAGAAGGTATCAACAGATCCTGAAACAAGTGGGAACCGTGTGTGTTGGCAGCAATCATTCATGCAGTGCATCATTTGTCTTTACCTGGATATATTGACCTACTGTATCAGTTGGAATCCAACAAGTGGAACAAAAGGTATCCTAACAAACACTGCCTATGTATCAGACTTTACAAAGAGCAATCAAATCAGCAGATGCAGGAATATTCTAAAGCATTTTGTACTTGATAAGACAAAGGGTGAGTTTCAGGGTCATTTGTTGATATGCTGAAAAGCATTAGATACTGTTGAAATAACTTGTAGCATTGATCAGTGATACCTTACTGTTTGATTTGAGTTTAGAGGGATTTCTCTACACAGAGGTAACTTGAATGTTTTCTGTGAGTTGTCTTGTTTAAAACAGACTTGAATCACTATATATATCCTCTGTCCTTGTTCACTCGGTTCATTTGCATATCTTTATGTAACTACAACTGTCTTTTGGTTGTTCTTTTTGCCATTAGAAAATGAGACAAGCAGAGAAAGAAGTCAGTTGCAACCAACTGTAAAAAGACTGGCCTTTCATAGATTCAGATAATCCCAAACGTGTTTCTGCATCTTTTAAAATTGTCTTTCTAGATCTTGCTGTATCTGGTTCTGTTCTTGAAAAGACATGACAAAGCTCCAACACAGATGACAGTGAAACTACCAGATCTGTAAGTGTTAGATTTCCTATTCAAATGTCAGAATGAATTAAGTTAAGCATCTGTAAGGCAGATTAGGAATACTGTAGTCAGCTATCACGTCCTTTTCTGTAACAAATCTGGGACTAACTCTTGATCTAGTTAAAAGAGAACGTTGTCCTTCAAGTTTGTGGTTCTGGTGGTTTTGGTTTTTTAGATTGCAACGATGGACTTTGAACAGGTTGTGTCTCCTTTTGTACTCACTTGCTCTAGTGCTGTGAAGATGTGTAGTGGTTCTGTGTGGCCAGCTTTTGGTAGTTGTTGGGGGAATACAGGGGCGGATTCTTCAAAGAAAGAGCTGCCAGAAGCTATAGCTTGAGCTGTGAACATGAACTGATTCTCCTGTGTGGTTGATGTTCTTGTTGCATGCTGAAGAAAATTCGGTTAGGTAAGAAAACCACCTTGAGCTCAGTAATCTTTTTTTTCTAAAATGTTGCTCTTAAACAGTATTTTACTGCCAGAAAAGGGTTTGTCTTTTCTTGATAGATTGTCAAAACAATCCCAGGATTGCCTTTCAAGGAAAATCCAGCAGTTCACACAGACAGGTATGGTACAGTATGTTACATATTTGAACCAATTGTGTAGCCAGATAATTAGGAGCTGTAGTACGTTTCCAGTTACTCTTCTTAGACAGTTAAAAGGGCAGAGGGTAAGACAAGATGTGTGCACATGGTATTGGGGAAGGAGGCAATTAGAAGCTGCTGATACTTATCCAGACCACAGTAAAAATAGCAATTCTTTCTAAACAAGGCTGTGATGAGGCAGTACGTTTCTGCACACTCAGCATATTCAGTTGCCTTCTTTTATTCTTAGTGTGATTGATAAAGTTTTCCAGCTGAATGATATCTGACTGAGTTGACTTGTGCAAGGCTTTTATTATGCTGCAAATCACAACCTGAGGGGTGTTTTTAATTCAAGTTTTAACTGTTGCAAAGATACATTGTTTCATGTTTTTGCAACTTTAAGACACCTTTTTCCTGCAGTCCCATCTGATTTTCTTCTGAAGTTGAGGAACCCACCAATTGTCTTGGTTAAAAAGCCTTCGGGTTATTTTCAGATACCTAAAAGCTAATAGTAAATTTTACATCCAAAATGATACTTCTTGATTTCTTCTTTCATATTTGAGGATTATTGTTGGCACAGGTAATACATCAGAGATATTTTGTAGGTGAACTGTTTCGTGCCATTTTAGAAATATTGGTGATATTTATCGATTACACTTTCCTTTTGCATTTCCATTGAATTTAATATTTGTATATTTCTCAGGCTTCAGCAGTGCTTAAATTCTGATCCTTTGAACACACATAGAACTGAAAATGAGCAACAGGTAATTCCAGGATGTAACTTCCATTTAAACCTCTGCAAACGTGTGTCATATATGTGGAAGGTGTGAGTAGTGTTGAGGCTACAAGAGTGGTCATTGTGGAGGGACTCTGTGGAGGGACATCAGGGACTGAATCCAGCCACATCAGCAACAAGACCAGACCAAAGGTCAGCAAGCCAGCAAAGTTGGTGGTGCCTCTGTGAAAATATGAAGGGCAAAAAAAAATGCAGGGGAAGAGACAAAAAGAAAAAAAGCAAGAAACAGAGGCAATGGGCAAGTCAGGGGACAGTAGGAGTCTCAGCACTGTTCTGTGTGACGTGTGTGTGAGTTGTACTTCATTTGTGTTTAGCATTTCTTTGGCTAATTCTTCTCAAAAAAAATAGTTTTTAAGTTGGATGTAAGCTCAAACCCATTTACTAAGTATTGCCCTTGTCATCTATTTCATATGGTTTCAGAGTTTTCAAAATCTTGAAGAAAGAAACTTTGTCTTTCTTGGCAAGAAAATGAAGCCACCATCAATTCTGGAAACAGCACCACTTCTTGAAGATCTGGAACGAGTAATGCTAATGTAATACATTACATTTAGTATTTTTAAGACTAATATCATACCTTAACTTTCAGATACTAAATATTATAGTAGCTAATTTTGATTGAGGAATGTGTAGGAGGTTGTTCATACGGTTGAGTAAATTATGCTTCAGAGAGACTGTAGAATTGTACAGTTTCATCTGATCTATCAACCACTGCTACAAATGATGGCATTTGAATGAGATGTAAGAATTTAAGTCCTCATCCCAGAAGAACTCTTATCATATTGTGTGTTAAGGAAATGTATTATGCAGTGGGTCAAAGGCTTTTAAATTGCTCATTGCTTTGTGTTGCCTTGTTGGTGTTTCAAGCACACGATTTTCAGGTAGAACTCTTTATTTCTCTTTCTGTAGGAACTTACTTGGAAAAAAGTTTTAGGCCCTAACTCCACTGAATCTTACTGTTGGCCACCAATAGCTCAAGGATGTGATGCAGTTGCCATCTCATATCAGGGAAATAATTCTTTCTTGTATATTCCACCAATTCTTACACTTTTGCAGTCGAGCAGTTGCTACAAACCTTGAGAAACAGGAGTGGAGGATGTATATATTAGAGTACTGCAGGTTTTGTGTTCTAAGGTGCAAATGTCAATGAATGATCCAAAAGGTAGTGCATGTTGAGAATGGGTGCATCTGATGTAGTCTTAGAGTATCTTCATGATGCTTCCCAGGTTATTTAGGCCATCTGCTTAGACATTGACAGAGATGGACTGCATGAGTGTGGCAGTCTGTAACTTATTTATCAAGTAATATCTAACAAGTGGTTAATGTCATATCACTTGGATACTCGATGAAGCTTGATTTTTCAGGGGCTGTTACATAGTGAAATGGAAATGTCTGGTTTGATTTTTAAAACATTGTCATTCATTTTCTAATGCATTAGATCACAGAAACATAGACTTACTGAGGCTGTAAGGGACCACTGAAAATGGCTCACACAGCTCCAAGACAGACAAGATGTTTCTGCTTCTATGAAACTTTTGGACCTTTCACCGTGTGTTGCTGCACATCCATTTGTCTCCAGCTTGGTGCACGGTTCCTCGGGCCTGTACCATCTGCATTTAAGAGGTGATATGGTGTTAAAAGCTTCTGTTTGAAGCATTGAAAGGCTTGTTTTGCAGATTTTAGTTTTGCCCTAAATTCTGAAACAGTACAATGACTAAGATTCTAAACAGTTGTCTCATGCTCTACTGTAACTCTTTTGTACATACACACCTAGCCACTAGCACTTATCTTGTGTCCTGGGTGGAAGAAGGCACAACTTGTTTTTGAGCTACTGAAAACATACCAGAGATGCTCCAGACAGCTTCATCCAATGTTGTTAATACTTGGGCAGAACAAAGAAGCAGCTAAAAGTGTGAAAATCTGAGGAAGTAAGAATACTCCTGTCGTCTGAATGACACTTGAATGCAATGTGGGTTGTCTTAGTTGTACAAAACTGTAAGAAAGGAAGTTTTACTTTTTCCTATCAAGTGATCATTTTGTTTCTTAGATGCTGTAACTCTAGTGATGCATGAAGCTTCATTAATGGTATTTAACAGTAAATAGTATTAAAGCTGTTAAAATGATCTGTGTTTTTGCAAGTCTCATAACCACTTTTTTGAGTCAAATGAGTGGGAGGGGTTTGCTGAGGTTCATGCTGAATTAAGATTCATCATAGATGTTCCTGATTTAGAGGCAGGTTTTACAATAGTGGTTTTATTTTTACATGTGTGTATTTTTACATACATGTGTAGATATGGAAGATACAATATTGGCTTTAATTTGTTGTTAAAACCAAACTTCTAAAGGCTATGCTTGAATGTATTTAAATATTTACCTTCTGTCGATCTGGTTCTACCATGGTCTTTTGGGAAATGAAATGACATCCTGCTCTGTAAAGCTGTTAACAAAGACTTTTCAGTGTTTCAGAAACACAGTTTTGCCTACTCAGATCTTAAAGACACACAGGGGTAAAGAAATAGAAGCGAACTAAAATGACTGTTGACTAGAAGTCAGAACATGGAGTTATATGGTCCCTATTTAAAAAAAAACAAAACAAAAAACCCCAACCAAAAATCAAACACACACAAATATCCAAACAAAAATACCTTACCACCAAAACCAACCAAAAAAACCCTTCCCATAACTTCAAGATGATGCATCTGAAATGCAGTTGAGACCTTCATAAAACTAGTGTGTCATGATGTGGAATGTAAATTAATGTTAACAGTTGTCCTTTACCGACTTGTAGGTGAGGTAATAGTGCCTGCACCATATTGCCTCCTGAGACTGTCTGAACGTCACACGCTGTTTCGTAATCTTTGCCATCTTGTTCTTGATGAGGTTGAGGTGCTGTTCTCTGATGCTCCTGAACAGGTAAATAGCTTACATGTTCAGATGGGAAAATACTGTTCAATTGTGCAAGTGTTTTGAAAGCAAGTGTCACCCACTGAAAACAAACACCTTCCTGAACCCCAGTGGTAGAGTTGAAAAGAAAATGAAGTTTGAAAACCCCACATCTTTATACTTCTGGCAGAATGAAGTATTGGAGAAGTGGAGTTGTAATCAGTCAAAGCAGACTTTACCTTGTTTTTTTCTTTAATCAGTGAGGCCTGTCTTGCCCTGGTCTAAGCTACTGCTCCATTATGCTGTTGTCTTTTGCTGTGGATGGTTTCCAAAGCAGTTGACTTTTGTTTTTGTTCCATTTGGTAGCGGTGGTTTCAGTGTAGGGGTCTTTAATGTGCTTTAAGGTCTTGTCTGTAAGAAACTTCATTTTTCCTCTTAGCAGCACTGTTTAAACAGTAGAATGAAAGGCAGAAGTGAATGATCAAATAGTCTTGGAAGCATTTTCTTGTGTTCTTGGGTCTTAATGACAGTGCAGATAAAGAAGGAGCTGATCACAGTCTTCTAAGAGGAACAGCATCAAGTTCCATGTTGACAAGGATGTATCAGTATCAGATTTTTTTTAAATCATTAACCTTCTAATATTATCTATTAAAAAATTGGTGATAAGACTAAAGGGCTGTGCTTCTAGCTGTGATAAGCTAGAGAAAGTCCTTAGTGGAAACAGGTTGCCCAATTTGCTGTGTGTGAAGCTGTTAAATGTGCCTTTGTAGCAGCAAATATCAAGTCATAAATTAGATGATATGTCTTCTTTATCCAGTGGGCTATTGCTGTTTTCTCTTCAGACTGCTCTTTCTGTTGTGCTATTGGACTCACTGAGATGGAGTGTGGATATAACATTACAATTGTGGGAGAGGTAGTTCTCAGTTTCTCAAAAACATTTGTCTTGAATAGGAAAAACAAAGATGCTCTTTCAGCGGGGAATGGTCATTTGAAAATGTTTGAGCTATTTGATAAAGATTTGATTGTAGCTCTTCTAAAGTATTGTTACAGAAAGGGTATGTTATTGCAGCTAGGGGTAAGTTTAGTGGCAGGTTGAGAAAGATGTCTCAGAGCTGTGCCAGAGCTCTATATTACTTTAAAGTGTGGTAGAGCTTTGCCAAAAATCCTGCTGTTGTTCCACAGCTGAACTGCACGTCACTTAGGTCAGCAGTACACCAGGAATGTGTGAGCTCTGTCTTAGTGGGTTTCACTTGTTAGAAGTAATTTAATGCTGCACACACAGCATTGGGACTCTTGGGTTTGGTTTTTTTTGACAAGTCTGCTGTCTGCCTCTGACCTCTTGGATTTGCTTTTGCCTAGGCTTAGTTTGTTTTTTTTTTCAGATTTGAACTGCTCCTTTTCCTGAGACTTCCATCTTTTGTGACTGGAAAGAACAGTGGGCTGAAACAGTTTGCTTTTTACTGCTGCTACGTACTCGTTGGAACAGGATAAGAGGATAGAAACTGACTTCTGCTTTTTCTTGATAGGTATTTACTATATGAGATTGTTACAAGAAACCCATTATTGCTGAAGAATGGAAGTATTCACAGCAAATTATTGCTGTTGGAACTCATTGGAATAAACGTACAGCACACTAGATAAAGGAGCTCATGAACGATCCTTGTGATGTGGTAACAGCCATTGAAGAAGCTTCCATCTACGGAAATGTGCAACAGGTAAGAGTTTGGGGATGGTGTCACTCTTTGTTCACTACACTGTTTTGCTGTTTGCACTGATTGAGGTCAGTGTACATGAGCAGTGCTACAGGGCTGAATGGACTGTCCAGTTGCACGTCCCGCGAGTGCAGCGAGGGAACTCTTGGAAGACCTGTGTCAGTTAATCACTGAACCAGCTGAAGGTCTTTTTTAAGCCTGAGATGAAGGTGCACTCTCGAGTATTTTATTGTTAGTGCAAATGAGTCTGAGTTTGGTATCAAGTACTTGCAAATGCTATTGTTTGTGACCAGAACGTTCCAAATGTTTTTGTGGTTGTTGATTGAGTGGCAGAACTACAAGTAAGTTTTCAAAAGACAGAGCTAGTAAAATGCTTGTTTGACTGCTCTGTGCCACACAGTGCAGAAATTGATTTGACTTAATATTTTGAGAAAACTACTGTATATCCTGAGGTGTCTTCTCGTTGAACGTCCAGTCAGTGTGATGTAGAGCTGAAGAATTGTATAAAATGTTACAAGTATGATCTGAATTCTTCAATGACTCAAAACATAATCATTTGGGGATTGAAAATGTTGGGAAGTCTCTAAGACCAGACATTCTGAGCATGAAACTGGAAAAACATCACTTTTTGTGAAAAGTCTAGTGATTTGGCAGCACTGCAAATGTCCATGTTTTGGGGCTTTTGTTTAAGACTATCTGAGGTAGTGCACTGTGCTTATGGAGTGTGAAACTTCTTCAGTGGTACTTCAGTGAGAAACTTCAACACTGACAAATCATCAAAAATCACAGGTATAAGAAAATACCAATGTGAGATTTTGATTGTGATGGGTTTTAATTTTGCTTCTGGAAGCTGTCAGAAATTCACACCCTTTGTGAGAATTGTATATTGTACGTTATAAGTTTAACAGAAGATTTAGGATTTACCAATGTTCTTTGGCATATAACAATGCTTCGTGCTTCTTAAAAGAAGAAACACACAGTAAAGCATGTCTAGATTACATGAATTACCAGCCCTCTGGTAATTTAATAAATCCACCTTTAGGTTGTACAGCCTTGTATGGACAGTGAAAGAACCGCTGTGTTACTCAAAATACTGGCTTTTACCCACAGTAATCTTCAGAAGGTGCCGACATTCACTAATTCAGGAGATGAGGCAGAAATGGTTCATCAGGTGAGCATCATTTTACACAGGTAAGTGGGGTTTTTAATTATTAAGATATAACAAACTAAAATATCTTGACTTCTAAGAATAAAGGAGGTTTGTGAATTTGGAATTTAACTACTTCTGCTAAAAATAGCCCAAGCCCTGCCCTTCTGCCAGCTAGAAGAAAGGCTGACAGGAATGTCTGACACAGAATGCATTCATGATGACATTTTTAACTATGTTCTGTCTCATTTTGATAAATCCCAATATGGTTCCTCCCCACAGTTACAGCTGTGGATATTGGGTCCCTCCTTCGGGTCACGGCCTGCTCTGGCCACAGTGATAAAGAAGGAAATCACTTCCCCTGGCTCAGGGCCAATAATGAAGTGAATCGCTGCCCCTGAACTGGGGCCAGCTTTAGCAAAATGAGTCTCTACCGCTGCTGTAGGGTCTTTAAAGAAATGCAAACAAATCTCAGTTTCACCAATTCTCTCCATAGAATGCAGGGAGGTCTCTGTTCCAGCACACCTCCTCCTCTCTTTCATCACTGACCTTGGAGTCCGCGTGGTTGTTTCTCTCACTGTTCCTACTCCTTGCACCACTGTGGAGAGTGTTGCTCAAGTATGGCTGAAAGAAAGAGGTCATAGCAATGTTAACCTAATAGAAATGTCTTAAATAGAAAAAAGGTTAGCCCAAGGGCGCATTGTCCTTGAGATAAGGGACTGCTTGCAGCTGCATGTAGACAGGATATAAAAAGAGGATGTATTAACCACAAAAATGTAGAGCAAGATGTTTCTTAAGAGGAGTTGACATTTAGACAAATAGCCAATGATGAGCTTAGCTTTGGCAATATGTATGAGGCTGATTATTGATGCTATAAAAGAGTGGTGTCTTTGCAAATAAAGTGAGATTTGCTGATCATCCTTGTTGGTCGTGTTGCATTTCTCCCGCCGTCTCCGACAAATGGTGACCTCGACGTGATACACGGGGGACGTGATATACCGACGTGATACACGAACGACGTGATACAAGATTGGCAACCACGGCGGAGCGGCGAAGGAGCTCGGGTCCTAGCAGCGAGGACGGCAACTAAGCACCAGAAAGCAGAAGGAAGGGGTGGTGCCGTGCCCTGGGTGATCGTACAGACGAGCCCGGCCGATACGTGCTGCCGAGACCTTGTGGGGCTGCAACAGCGCTGACGACTTCTGAAAATGGAAAGGCAAGCAGCATATGATTTATTTACTTGCTTTTTAAAGAAGCGACAGGTTAAGGGAATAGATTTGGAAAAGGATCTCCCTGGGCTTTTAGCTTATGGGTATGCTAAGGGTTGTTTTCAGAACCCACATACTGTTCATGAGTTAAGTGAATGGCGAAAGTTTGGGGATAAACTATGGGAAGCTACCCTGGAGGACGATGAGATAGCTGAAAAGTTAGGGAAGCTTTGGAGGATAGTGCGCAATGAGTTGTTGCAACATCAGGCAGAAAAGAAGGCTGCTGAGCAAGCATCAGCAACACAGAGTAAGAACAAAAACGATGGGCGTGACTGGTTCCAATCCACCTCGCTGGCTCCTATTGTCTCAAAAGTAATGGTCGCCCCCCCCCCCCCCCCCCCCCCCCGCCCCCCCGGCGTGAAGTGCCGGGAGAGGCACCAGGAGAAGAGCTGGGAGACGGGCTGAGAGCAGTGCCGGGAGCGGCGCTGAGGCGGATGATACCTTGAAAAGAGAAAACTCAAGCCACCCCACGATTCGCCAAAGTTGGCGCCTGACGGAAATGGAGGCGGGACAAAGGGGATAAGTCAGGCACCTCGTTGGCCACCGAAGATGAGTGATCTACGTGGAGGAGTGGCAGAAATGAGAGCCAGAAGACGGAGTGTGGTGAGGGGACGGGGGGTGGTGTGGGTACGCGGAGTGAAGAAAAAAGTTCTTCGCCACACAGGAGTTTTTACAAAGTCAGAGAGGCGAAGGGGCTTCAGAGCAGAGCCCACGCGGGAGAGCTGCTTCCCATTTGAGCCCAACCCGCCGAGTTACCCCTGGGACGACTTGCAGGGGAATGCCGAGCGGGCGGAGTCTGGCCGGGGTGCAGCGCAAGATGATCAGAGGAGAGTGGGGGAGCGCGACCCCGTGTTAGACTGGGCACCATTGGGCATGCGAGGGAAGAAAAAGAAAACACGGGAGAGAGTAACAGCGGCTGCGCTGCCGGCGCCGGCACGGAGTGAGCCAGACCCCCCCCCGCGCCCCTTCCATGCGCAACCGCCGCCGCGCAGCCGCTTCCTGCGCCCGGTCGGTGTCTCCGGAGCCCCCCACACACACCGCGCCGACACCGCCGGCCCCGGCCCTCATGGACTGCTGGGCTCGTCCTTTCCATCCTCAATCCCCTGCCTCAACGAGTGTAAAAACTGTTGATCATGATGTTATGCATTTTGCTGTAAATGTGATAATGAATAGTGGTTTTCTTACAGTGGAAACTCTCTGAGTCGTTTTAGGTGTCAGGAATGGAACTTGGAAGAACAGAACACTTTGGCATTGAGAAGCTAAAACGTGGTTTATGTTGATGCTTGAAATGATTGTAGTAAATGGTTTTAGGCAATTTCAATGGGAGCTGAGCAGTCCAAATGAGTGGGATTGAAAATAGCTCCCACAGGAAAGCAGCTACAAATTTGTAACAGTGCTGGCTGATAGACTGCATGGGAACCTACTTGCTACTGTAGCAGGAATCTGCCTTCCTGCTTTCTTGTAGCTCCCATAATCACTGGTATGACTTAACAGACACGTATTTTTTCAATGGGAGATGTAGAAAAAAAGAGTGTGGTATTGAAGATAGCTGCCACAGAAAAGCAGCTGCAAATGTGACACCGTGCTGGCTGATAGACTGCATGGGGACCTACTTACTACTGTAGCTGGGGTCTGCCTTCCTGCTTTCTTGTAGCTCCCATATGCAGTGATAAAACTTAACTGACAACATGTATTTTTTCAATGGCAGATGAGTAGAAAAAGTGTGGTATTGAAGATAGCTCCCACACGGAAGCAGCTCCAAATGTGACACCGTGCTGGCTGATAGACTGCATGGGGACCTACTTACTACTGTAGCTGGGGTCTACCTTCCTGCTTTATTGTAGCTCCCATACTCAGCGGTATAACTTAAAAGACAAAATGTATTTCTTTCAATGGGAGCTGAACAGAAAAAGCGTGGTATTGAAGATAGCTCCCACAGGAAAGCAGCTGCAAATGTGACACTGTGCTGGCTGATAGACTGCATAGGGATTTACTTATTAATGTAGCTGGGGACTGCCTTCCTGCTTTCCTGTAGCTCCCATACACATTGGTATAACTTAACAGACACATGTATTTTTTTCAACGGGAGATGAGGAGGAAAAGTGTGGTATTGAAGATAGGTCCGACACGAAAGCAGCTGCATATGTGACACCGTGCTGGCTGATAGACTCCATGGGGACCTACTTACTACTGTAGCTGGGGTCTGCCTTCCTGCTTTCTTGTAGCTCCCATACTCAGTGGCATAACTTAACAGACACATGTATTTTTTCAATGGGAGCTGAGGATAAAAACTGTGGTATTGAAGATAGCTCCCACAGGAAAGCAACTGCAAATGTGACACCGTGCTGGCTGATAGACTGCATGGGAACCTACTTACTACTGTAGCTGGGATCTGCCTTCCTGCTTTCTTGTAGCTCCCATACTCAGTGGTATAACTTAACAGACAACATGTATTTTTTGAATGGGAGCTGAGGAGAAAAAGAGTGTGGTATTCAAGATAGCTGCCACAGGAAAGCAGTTGCAAAGGGGACACCGTGCTGGCTGTTAGACTGCATGGTTACCTACTTACTACTGTAGCTGGGGTCTGCCTTCCTGCTTTCTTGTAGCTCCCATACTCAATGGTATAATTTAACCAATAACATGTATTTTTTGAATGGGAGATCACGAGAAAAAGAGTGTGGTAATGAAGATAGCTCCCACAGGAAAGCAGCTGTAAATGTCACACCGTGCTGGCTGATAGACTGCATGGGGTTTACTTAGTAATGTAGCTGGGGTCTGCCTTCCTGCTTTTTTGTAGCTCCCATACGCATTGGTATCACTTTGGTATCACATTGGTATCACATCATTGGTATCACTGTTGGGAAAATACAAACATACCCTCTACCCCATAATAAAACTGGGTCAGGGCCTCTCATAGATCCATCGATAGGATCTTTCCACAATACTGCAGGTTTCTGCTGAGCTGGGGATTGCCAATGACGATCAGCAGCCGAAAGGCCAGCTGCATCGAGAGTAAAAAAGTTTAAAACAAAAAGAGCATGATTTAACAAAGACAAAGGAGTGTCCTTAATCCCCCATGTCCCCGTTTTTAATTTCTTTAGTTGTGTTTTCAGAGTAAGGTTAAAGCGTTCAATCATGCCTTGACCCTGTGGATTATAAGGAATCCCTGTTTTATGTGTTATAGAAAAATGAGTACAAAATTTTGCAAATTTAGCACTAGTATATGCGGGGCCATTGTCTGTCTTGATAGTCTTTGGTATACCTTATATTGAAAAGCAGTGCAATAAGTGTGAGATCACTTGTGCGGCTGATTCTCCCGATAAAGGAGTAGCTACTGCAAAATGAGAAAAGGTATCAAGGGTTACATGGATATAAGAGAGGCGGCCAAAAGAAGGATAATGAGTAACATCCATCTGCCAGAGATCATTAGGTAAAAGACCTCGAGGATTAACTCCATAATGAGGAATTGGTAAAAAAGAAACACACGAAGAACATGTTCGAACAATTTCTCTGGCTTGTTCTCGAGAGATATGGCACATACGTTGTAGAGTAGCTGCAGGTAAGTGATGCAGAGAGTGCAAACGCTGGGCTTCTGCAACAGTAGCAACAGTAAAACGAGTTAACAAATCAGCCTGATTGTTGCCCTGACTCAAAGGTCCAGGTAATTTAGAGTGACTACGAATGTGTCCTACAAAAAGAGGTGCATCTCTTATTATTAAGAGAGATTGAATCAGACCAAAATATCGTTGTATAAAAGAAACTTTAGAAGCTATGACAGGAACTGTTTCTAAAAATTGTAATGAAGCGACAATGTAACGACTGTCAGAATAGATATTCAAAGGCTCAGAAAATTTCAACAGTGCTTGATAAATTGCATATAATTCAGTCATTTGTGCAGAAACATTCTCTAATTTCCAAACATATTGATCTGTAGGGGTATACAAAACTGCTTGTCCATTAGATGATCCATCTGTAAAAACAGTCAATGCTCCTGTTATAGGAGCTCCTTTAACGACCCTAGGAAAAGCTAAAGAATGATAGGTAGCAAAACTAAGAATTTTATCAGAAGGGAACTTTTGTGTTATTTCTCCAGGAAAAGCAGCTAAGGCTACAGCAAAATCGTCTACAGTGGCCATCAGCCAAGTAATTTGAGCAGGTGTGTATGGAATTCCAATTACTGCCGGTTCTTTCCCAAGATGAGTAATACATAACTTTCGTCCTTGTTTAATTCGTTCTGCTATCTTTTGAGGGTACGAAACAAGAACTCCTTTTGCAGAGTGAGATCCATGTATCCAACACAGAACACCGTCTTGATACAAGACTCCTGTAGGAGTCATTACTGTAGGCAAGATATATAAAGAGAAAGACTTTGTTATGTCTGCATATTGTAATTGAGCATTCTCTATGGCTTTTTCAACCAATCGAAGAGCTTGTTTTCCCTCTTCTGTTAACTTGCGAGGAGAAGTAGGATCAGGGTTTCCCTCAAGTATTTTAAAAAGAGGATGCAAATCGGCTGTAGTTAACTTAAGAAAAGATCTGAGCCAATTAATGTCTCCCAAAAGTTTCTGAAAATCATTCAGAGTTGTCAAAGAATTTGTTCGTATGGCAATTTTTTGTGGCATAAAAGATTTAGGATATAGTTGAAACCCCAAATATTGAAAAGGATATGATTTTTGTACCTTTTCTTGTGCTATTTTCAAACCATGTTTAGTTAACATTTGTTCAATATGAGCATAAGTATGTTGCAACTTATCGATAGATGAGGCTGCTAAAAGAATATCATCCATATAATGGATACAAAGAACATCAGGAAATTGTTGTCTAGTCGCTTTTATACTTTCATGAACAAATTTTTGACAAAGAGTAGGACTATTAGCCATTCCTTGAGGCAATACTTTCCATTGGTAGCGTTCCATAGGTTCACTAAAATTTATGGATGGTACGCTAAAAGCAAATCGACATTTGTCATCTGGATGTAAGGGGATAGTGTAAAAACAATCTTTTGAGTTAATAATTATTTTTTTCAAAATTCTGAGGAATGGCAATAGGACTGGGTAGACCAGGTTGTAACGCTCCCATGGTACACATTGTTTTATTGACTTCTCTCAAATCCTGGAGAAGTCGCCATTTCCCCGACTTCTTTTACAACGAAAATAGGTGAGTTCCATGGTGATGTGGAAGGTTCTATATGACCTAATTGTAATTGTTCCGCTACTAATTGACGAGCAGCTTGCAATTTTTCTTTAGTTAGAGGCCATTGATCAACCCAAACAGGTTGATCTGATTTCCAACAGATTTTATCTGCATACATAGTTACTGATAAATTTATCAGACTAACTGCTAGGCGTATAGAGGTATGCACCCATTTGTGTCAAGATAACTCGGCCCCAAAGGTTAAGAGGCAAGCTTTCTAGTACATATGGTTGAATGGTACCAGAGTGTCCCTCTTTGTCTGTCCAACTTAATAACTTACAGCTTTGAAGAGGCAAATTTGCAACTCCAATTCCTTTTCGATCAGCTGAAGCATGCTGTAAAGGCCATTCTTTTGGCCATTGTTTTAAAGTCATTACCGATACATCTGCTCCGGTGTCCAAGAGTCCCTTAAAAACTCTATCGTTAATAGTTAACTGAAGTTCAGGTCTCTGATGATTGATGGGCTGTAAAAGATAAACGTCAGTAGATCCAAAACCGCCTGTTCCCCGAATGTGGGAATCAGCTTTTCCTATAGATGAAACATAAGGAATTAAAAGCAACTGTGCAATCTTTGTTCCTGCAGGTAGATTAAAGACAGAAGTTTCAGATTGTAACATAACTTTTAACTCTCCTTCATAATCACAATCAATTAGTCCTGGTATAACTCGCAATCCTTTCATGCTCAGACTACTTCATCCCAAGACCAAACCGCATGTTCCCGCAGGTAACGGGCCATGTATCCCTGTTGGGATAGCTTGTGCCCCCATTTCAGGTGTTAATACGAAGTGGGAGGAGGAACACAGGTCCAGTCCGGCACTATGACTGGTGGCTCGGTGGAGTTGTGAAATGGATTGTTTAGCTGGTGCTCTGAGGTTTGCACCTGCACAGGATACATCCCCTGTTTGTTTGGGTGGGCCCGGGGCAAGCCCATTGAGAAGTTTCCCGACTGTAAGGAATTGCCGTTCTTATCATATTTAGATCGGCATTCATTAGCCCAATGATTACCCTTTTTGCATTTTGGGCATAAACCTGGATTTTTTCCATTATTACTTGGAATCTTTTTATTAGGACATTGACGTACTTGATGCCCCATTTGTCCGCAATGAAAACAGCTACCAGGAGGGCCTGCAACCCTTCTGTTTTTCTTAAATTGCATTGCAGCTAAAACTTGCTCAACAGGTTTGCCCTGTTGTGCTGCGGTAGTGACTATGCCTTGAATATACCCAGAGCTAACATCAGAACATAATCTGATATAATCATTTAACGTGGATTTATTTTTCCAAGGCCGTAATATGGATTGACAGATATTATTATCATTTTCAAAAGCTAATTCCTTAACTAAAATCATAGCTGAATCGGTGTCTTGTATGAGCCTAGATGAAGTTTGTAACAAACGAGATACAAAATCATGATAAGGTTCGTCTGGTCCCTGTCGGACTTTAGTTAATTCTTCCCTAGACGTTCCATGTCTAGGTAGCCCTTTCCAGGCTTTCAAACCAATTTCTCGAATGGCATCATATGTCGCAGCAGGATAAGTTAATTGTTGTGCCAGATCAACATGCGGTCCTGTGCCAGCTAACATTTCATGAGTAATTCCTTGTTGGCGAAAGTGTGGTTTTTGAGAATAATCATAACAGGAATCCATAAAATCTGTAAGCCATAACAAATATTCTCCTCCCGTTAAGGTAGCTTTAGCTAAGCCTTTCCAGTCCCATGGGGGAAGAACTTCAGCTGCAATTGTCTCTAAAATAGCAATAGTATATGGTGCAGTTGCACCATATTGAGCAGCAGCTGTTTTCAATTCTTTAAGATTCTTAAATGGAATGGATGTATATGTAGCAATTCTAACATTGGCTTGAGTAGGGTGAGGAGCATATGTTATAGGATAAGCATGCAATATTTTTGAAAACCCACTCACATCTTCACCTTGTTGTTTAGCTTGTAGCAATGATAACTGTAAGGGTGAGTGAGGTGATATTTGATGGTATATGTCAGGAGGGGGCGGACGTCTACCAGCTTCTATTGCTGGTAAAACAACAGGTTCCTTTTTTAAAAGTGTTTGCTGTTTCTTCAATTTAAAAGGCGTATTAACAAACACTTGATCATCTTCATTATGATACTGAGCAGCTTCTTTTTCTAATTCAGCTTCCTCATCGGAGGATAATTCTTCAGATAATTCTATAGGTCTCAAGGCGCTCTTGCTTTGTTTTAACGGTCGGCATTTTTTACCTCCCATATTTGAGTACATAAGAAAGGGATTTTTAAAATTAGATTCCTGAATATCTTTTTGTTCATTATTGATTATTGATGGATATTCAGGTGGAGCAGAGGGTTGTGAATCGGGATTAGTAAGAGCAGAAGGTTTTAAACCTGAATCTGCTGAACGAGATCGAGGACGTGTTTGTCGTTGCCATTTATCATATTCAGTATCACCTTGTAAACATTCTTTAATTAAAGTCCATAAAGGAAAAGCATCTATAGGGATCTTATCAGGGCCGTTAGCAGCATAATAGCCTTTAATGTTTTCACCGACCCTATTCCATGTTTCTAAATTAATAGTGCCTTTATTAGGAAACCAAGGACACACAGTGTCTATAAATTCTCAAAATCCACCCACTTGCTTGGTGGTTACAGATATATTTCGACTTTTTAACAATGTCTTGACCATAGCTACAAACAGCTGTCTTTCTGTACTATGTACATGTCTCATATTTTAAATTGTAAATGCTGAATATGAGGGAGCCCTACCGTTGAGTCACGAGGTTCAGTCTGGACCCCCTTGCTTTCTAAGACACCTTATAGAAAGGGCTTAGGTGCGGCTGGATCCAGACTTAGTCTCAGACTTGGTCAACGGAAAATCTAAGACAAAAAAGGGATTTTTGTTTTTATTTTACTGAGATAAATTTCTACTTTCTTATATTTTACACCTTCCTAGTAGTTCTGCCCCCCTTTATTTCCCCTTTTCCTTACCGCGGTTCTGTTGATTCGGAGGCAGCTCACCCTGGTCAAAGGCAACCGAGTTTCCCGGGTTTCGGCACCATTTGTCAGAGACCAGCTCTTTCCAGGACGATGAAGGACAGGCGGACCACTGCTCTTTGAGCAAGTGACAGTTTATTGCTTCTTCTTATGCTCTTTTTATAGTCAGTACATATCGCAAAGGTCATCAGTACAAATTCTGTATGTTGTATTGTGTACACACAGTAAATTCAACCATGTCCTCCAATTATCGGTCAAATCCTTTCAGATTCAGAAAGCTACCTGTCCTAAATTCAAAAGAATACTGTAATTCTCTGGAAAGAATTCTCTATCTTTTATACTGTGTGCACAAAGTACATTCCACCAGGCCATCCAATTACCAGCCAAAATTCTGTAACTTTCAGATACATACAAGCATTAAATTCAGAGGAGTAGTCTACTTATCAGGCACAAATTCCGTATGTCTAAATCTGTGCACACTGTAAAATCAATCAACGCTTCCAATTATCAGTCAAATCATTTCACTTTCAGAAACCTACCTGTCATAAATTCAGAAGAATACTCCAATTCTCAAGTGATAATTCTGTATCTTTCTACTCTGTGCACAAAGTACATTCCACCAAGCCCTCCAATTACAAGCCAAATTCTTTTACTTTCAGATATATACCAGCAAAAAATTCACGTGAGTAGTCTAGTTATCAGGCACAAATTCTGTATGTCTAAATCTGTGCAAACTGTAAAATCAATCAACGCTTCCAATTATCAGTCAAATCCTTTCACTTTCAGAAACCTACCTGTCATAAATTCAGAAGAATACTCCAATTCTCTAGAAAGAATTCTATCTATTTCTACTGTGTACACAGACTATTTTCCACCAAGACCTCGAATTATCAGCCAAATTCTGCAAATTTAAGATGTATACAAGCATTACATTCAGAAGAGTAGTCTAGTTATCAGGCAAAAATTCTTTATGTGTAAATCTCAGCACACTATAAAATGAATCAAAGCTTCCAATTATCAGTCAAATCCTTTCAGTTTCAGAAAGCTACCTATAATAAATTCAGAAGAATACCCCAATTCTCTGAAAACAATTCTGTATCTTTTATACTGTGTGCACAAAATACATTCCACCAAGTCCTCAAGTTATCAGCCAAAATTCTTTAACTTTCAGATATATACCAGCATTAAATTCAGAGGAGTAGTCTAGTTATCAAGCACAAATTCTGTATGTGTAAATTTGTGTACACTGTAAAACCAATCAAGTCTTCCAATTATCAGTCAAATCCTATCACTTTAAGAAAGCTACCTGTCATAAATTCAGAAGAATACTCCAAGCCTTGGACGAGAATTCCGTATGTTTATACTGTGTGCACAAATTATATTCCACCAAGCTCTCCAAGTATCAGAAAATTCTATAACTTTCAGATATATACCTGCATTAAATTCAAAGGAGTAGTCTAGTTGTCAGGCACAAATTCTGTATGTTGTATTGCGTACACACAGTAAATTCAAACATGTCCTCGAATTATCAGTCAAATCCTTTTAGTTTCAGAAAGTTACCTTTCATACATTCAGAAGAATATTCCAATTCTTAGACGAGAAATATGTACTTTTATACTGTGTACACAAAGTACATTCAATAAAGCACTTGAATTATCAACCAAATTCTGTAACTTTCAGATATATACCACCATTAAAGTCAGAGGAGTAGTCTAGTTACCATTTTTAACCAACACCGAGCTCTTTTCAGCAGCAGGACACCCGAGCCCTCATTACAAGGCCGAGGCCAGTAACGCAGCAGGAGGAAAGCCACGTGTATCCCCGTATCAAGTGCCTCTGGGAAAGAGGAGAAGCAAAGCCCACTGAACATTGATCAGTATCCTGTAGCTGTGGCACACGCCTGACGTGGCCCTCCCATCCTGCAACTGAGACGCCCTGAAGGGACAAAAAAGGGCTGAGCTGCCCCAAGGTCTCATTGCTCACCCCTGCCCCTCACTGAGCCAATCTGCTTGAACCCTTGAAAAGACTCAGTTGCTCATATACGTGGGGACAAGGACAGGAAAACTCAGTTCCTACTTGGTTGCTACCTTAGAGAGCAGTACTCGGAGGCAAGGCACTGATCCCAGGCATCACTCAGCTGGGTAAGAGCCAGTCAGCGCCAGCACAGCCCGGTGGGATGTGGACAGCCAGACACTCCCCAGGCCAGGCAGGACTCTGCCGCAGCACAACCAAACTCAACCTGCTGCCTCCAACTCCTCCACCAAGCTGGAAAAGCCTCTTTTTCTGCTGTTTAGGTTACGTTGCACATCAAGAGAGCTGTGCCCTGTGGGTGCTGTTAGGAAGCTGCGTGTTTGTGTGTGTGTGTGTGAAGGCAGTGGGGCTGCACAGCCTCATACTCACAAACTGCCGCCCGAGCTTGGCTTTGACGCGCTCGGCCTCGCTCTCAGCGGGGTGCGGGGCGTAGCTGAGGGCACCCATGCGGTTGCTTATCCACAGACGGGCTCTTCCTCGTGTAGAAGGAGCAGGTGCGGAAGCAGCTGAAGGGAGCGTCCTGCACGGCCGTGCCGAGCTGGGGGTCGCAGGGGGGATGTGTGCAGTCATCCTCCAGGCGCCAGGCCTCCCCTGGGGAGCAGAAGGACAAACCACCCCGGTCAGAGCCACAGCCTGGGCTACGTCCTACCGCTCCAGCCATTGGTGGGGGTCCCAGTGGACGGCCCAGCCCAGCCCCCCTCTGCCCACCCCACACCCAGCAGCACGGAGTCACAGAACGGTTTCAGCTGGAAGAGAGCTTGAAGCTCGTCGAGCGCAGCCTTTGTCCCAGCCCTATCGCCCACCAGCCCACTTCCCGTAGTGCAACATCCACCCGGCTCTGAAATCCCTCCAGGGACGGTCACTCCTGCACCTCCCTGGGCAGCCGCTCCAACGCCTGACAACCCTGTCAGCAAAGAAATTCCTCCTCAGATCCAGCTTGAACCTCCCCTGGTGCAACTTGCGGCCGTCTCCTCTCGTTCTATTGCTTGCTACTGGGGAGGACAGACCCACTCCCACCTCGCTACAGCTTCCTTTCAGGTAGTCGCAGAGAGCGAGAAGGGCTCCTCTGACCCTTGTTTTCTCCCCCAAATCCCTCCGTGGGCACCCTACAGCCCCCACAGCTGGAGGGCACACCCCTGCCACAAGCCCCTGGCCATTCCTTGCCCCCACCTGCCCCAGGCAGCACTCCCTGCTCCCGCCCTGCGCAGCCTCGTGTACCCACAGCTCCCAACATCTTTCTGGCAGGAATCAGTTAAAAACAGTCAAGCGTAACAAAGACTTGGCCAGAGTCAGGACCTCCGAGCGCTGCTGCAGGATTCAGTATTATTACTCAGAATAAAGGGAAAATCAGAAATTGAGAAAGACACGATTCACTGTAAAATAACACCATGATAAGAAACCCCAGCTCACTGGAATTCGAACCAGTAGAGGCCTTGAAGACCCCGAATGCTGAAAACAAAGAAGCTGGAGGGCAGACAGCTGCAGATAAGAAGGACTCGGAATGTGGAAAACAGAATTGCTTGCGTTCTGCTCCGTGGCATGGAAATCTACCGGAGACGCCGCACAAGTACAAACCGGAAGGAGCCTTACACCACAATACGAAGCGGGGATAGGTCATAAATATGTAATAGGCACTTCTGCGTACCCCTACCTGTACCCTGTACGTAGCCCTTTGTTATACAATAAGGTGCACGAGCTGGGCAGAATTATCTCCCTCGCACCCACCGGCGCAATACATACCTGGTTCATAACCCTTCACCGTGTTGTAGAGTTTGTTCCGCACGTCAATTGGCGAGCCAGGCAGGAGACCCTCTCGGCCCGGCTGCTGGACCGGGCGGGGCGTGGGACATTCTGGGTGCGCCACCAGACTGCTTCTCCAGAGAGTCTCCCATCCCCATCCCATCGCTGCAGGGGAAGAGACCGACCGGTGAGCGGGCCGGGAACGTAAACTGGGAAGCCTGCAGGGGTATAGGGGATGAGTCCATAAGCCGCGTATGGGACACCTCACGCTGTGACGGGGAGTAGCAGAGATCACCAAGACCCTGTAAGTTGTAAAGGGGGGTATAAGTACCCCTTGCGCCCGGGTGAGGGAGCGATACTGCTCGCCCCTGGGGAATTAGCGAGTTCGCTGGTACGGTAACTTGGGCGCTCCTCGCTGGGACAGCGGGGGCAACGTGTGTGGTATATAATTGCTTGCAGAATTGCTGTACCGGTACCGTGCATATTTTAGCATGGCTAAAGTTACCAAAGCAAGTAGCGATTATGCATTGCAAAGCTCACCAAAACGGAACAGCTGCACAAGAGGTAGCCAATTCGGCGGCAGATCAGGAAGCAAAGACAGCAGCTGAAAAAGGTACAGCAGAGATACCCTCTCTGATTCCGGATGGAAAAATCCCAATCAACCAAATTCCTAACCATTCAAAAGACGACCAGAAATCGATTCAGGATTTAGGGGGAAAACCAGAGAACAACGGTTGGGCTACAGCAGCACAGGTGACAGTAGCGGTGCCGAGCACGTTACTTTTGGGTTATAATCCTGGTTGAACATAGAAAGTCTCACTGGGGAGTCAAAGCCCTACGTAAGTATCTGAGCAAACGCATTGTCGCCTATAACTTGTACACAACCATCAAACAAGAAACACAACAATGTGAGATTTGGGAAGGGTACTTCCCCTGGACAGTGGTGGCAAATTGACTTTTCAGAACTTGAAAGAAAAAGGGGGTTCCAATATCTACTTGTACTAACTGATACCTTTTCAGGACGGCCAGAAGCATTCCCTTGCCAAACAAACAAGGCTAAAGAGGTAACTAAGGCTTTACTACATGAAGTAATACCGAGATTTGGGATCCCAGCAGTAATATCCTCAGACAGAGACCCTCATTTTGTGACCAAAATTACCCAACAAATTAGTCGGGTTCTGGGGATAGACTGGCAGTTGCACACTCCCTAAAGACCCCAAGCAACGGGCCAGGTAAAGAAGACGAACCACTTCCTTAAATTACAGATTGAAAAATTGTGCCGAGAAACCGGACTAGCCTGGCCTCTGTTACGACCTCTAGCCTTGTTGCGAACAAGAACCAAACTGAGGACTAAGGAGACATTAAGTCCCTTCAAAATACTCTATGGAAGACTGATGAGACCAATCTGCCTGAAAGGGTAGAATGGCCCTCGAAAGGATTTGCCTGGTAAGGGTTAATCTTTTCTAAGGAAGCCTGCCTGAAAGGGTTGGCTCCTTAAACAAAGCCCCTAATTTAAGCAAAAACATCCTGTATACACAACAATGATAACGACACCAGATGTCTTGTAGTCACGGAACATATATCACAGAAATGTAGTAAACAGTACCATAAATTTTGTAGATAACATTTGATTGATTTGTAGCATATAGAAAATACACGTACTCATATTGTTTGTTAACCTATACTGATGACCTTTACGATATGTATCAACTATAAAATAACATAAGAAGTAAGAATAAATTGTCACTTGCTCAAAGAGCAGTGGTCCGCCTGTCCTTCATCGTCCTGGAAAGAGCTGGTCTCTGACAAATGGTGCCGAAACCCGGGAAACTCGGTTGCCTTTGACCAGGGTGAGCTGCCTCCGAATCAACAGAACCGCGGTAAGGAAAAGGGGGAATAAAGGGGGGCAGAACTACTAGGAAGGTGTAAAATATAAGAAAGTAGAAATTTATCTCAGTAAAATAAAAACAAAAATCCCTTTTTTGTCTTTGATTTTCCGTTGACCAAGTCTGAGACTAAGTCTGGATCCAGCCGCACCTAAGCCCTTTCTATAAGGTGTCTTAGAAAGCAAGGGGGTCCAAACTGAACCTCGTGACTCAACGGTAGGGCTCCCTCATATTCAGCATTTACAATTTAAAATATGGGACATGTACATAGTACAGAAAGACAGCTGTTTGTAGCTATGGTTAAGACATTGTTAAAAAGTCGAAATATATCTGTAACCACCAAGCAAGTGGGTGGATTTTGAGAATTTATAGACACTGTGTGTCCTTGGTTTCCGAATAAAGGCACTATTAATTTAGAAACATGGAATAGGGTCGGTGAAAACATTAAAGGCTATTATGCTGCTAACGGCCCTGATAAGATCCCTATAGATGCTTTTCCTTTATGGATTTTAATTAAAGAATGTTTACAAGGTGATACTGAATATGATAAATGGCAACGACAAACACGTCCTCGATCTCGTTCAGCGGATTCAGGTTTAAAACCTTCTGCTCTTACTAATCCCGATTCACAACCCTCTGCTCCACCTGAATATCCATCAATAATCAATAATGAACAAAAAGATATTCAGGAATCTAATTTTAAAAATCCCTTTCTTATGTACTCAAATATGGGAGGTAAAAAATGCCGACCGTTAAAACAAAGCAAGAGCGCCTTGAGACCTATAGAATTGTCTGAAGGATTATCCTCCGATGAGGAAGCTGAATTAGAAAAAGAAGCTGCTCAGTATCATAATGAAGATGATCAAGTGTTTGTTAATACGCCTTTTAAATTGAAGAACAGCAAACACTTTTAAAAAGGGAACCTGTTGTTTTACCAGCAATAGAAGCTGGTAGACGTCCGCCCCCTCCTGACATATACCATCAAATATCACCTCACTCACCCTTACAGTTATCATTGCTACAAGCTAAACAACAAGGTGAAGATGTGAGTGGGTTTTCAAAAATATTGCATGCTTATCCTATAACATATGCTCCTCACCCTACTCAAGCCAATGTTAGAATTGCTACATATACATCCATTCCATTTAAGAATCTTAAAGAATTGAAAACAGCTGCTGCTCAATATGGTGCAACTGTACCATATACTATTGCTATTTTAGAGACAATTGCAGCTGAAGTTTTTCCCCCATGGGACTGGAAAGGCTTAGCTAAAGCTACCTTAACGGGAGGAGAATATTTGTTATGGCTTACAGATTTTACGGATTCCTGTTATGATTATTCTCAAAAACCACACTTTCGCCAACAAGGAATTACTCATGAAATGTTAGCTGGCACAGGACCGCATGTTGATCTGGCACAACAATTAACTTATCCTGCTGCGACATATGATGCCATTCGAGAAATTGGTTTGAAAGCCTGGAAAGGGCTACCTAGACATGGAACGTCTAGGGAAGAATTAACTAAAGTCCGACAGGGACCAGACGAACCTTATCATGATTTTGTATCTCGTTTGTTACAAACTTCATCTAGGCTCATACAAGACACCGATTCAGCTATGATTTTAGTTAAGGAATTAGCTTTTGAAAATGCTAATAATATCTGTCAATCCATATTAAGACCTTGGAAAAATAAATCAACATTAAATGACTATATCAGATTATGTTCTGATGTTAGCTCTGGATATATTCAAGGCATAGTCACTGCCGCAGCACAACAGGGCAAACCTGTTGAGCAAGTTTTAGCAGCAATGCAATTTAAGAAAAACAGAAGGGTTGCAGGCCCTCCTGGTAGCTGTTTTCATTGCGGACAAATGGGGCATCAAGTACGTCAATGTCCTAATAAAAAGATTCCAAGTAATAATGGAAAAAATCCAGGTTTATGCCCAAAATGCAAAAAGGGTAATCATTGGGCTAATGAATGCCGATCTAAATATGATAAGAACGGCAATTCCTTACAGTCGGGAAACTTCTCAATGGGCTTGCCCCGGGCCCACCCAAACAAACAGGGGATTTATCCTGTGCAGGTGCAAACCTCAGAGCACCAGCTAAACAATCCATTTCACAACTCCACCGAGCCACTAATCACAGTGCCGGACTGGACCTGTGTTCCTCCTCCCACTTCGTAATAACACCTGAAATGGGGGCACAAGCTATCCCAACAGGGATATATGGCCCGTTACCTGCGGGAACATGCGGTTTGGTATTGGGACAAAGTAGTCTGAGCATGAAAGGATTGCGAGTTATACCAGGATTAATTGATTGTGATTATGAAGGAGAGTTAAAAGTTATGTTACAATCTGAAACTTCTGTCTTTAATCTACCTGCAGGAACAAAGATTGCACAGTTGCTTTTAATTCCTTATGTTTCATCTATAGGAAAAGCTGATTCCCGCATTTGGGGAACAGGCAGTTTTGGATCTACTGACGTTTATCTTTTACAGCCCATCAATCATCAGAGACCTGAACTTCAGTTAACTATTAACAATAGAGTTTTTACGGGACTTTTGGACACCGGAGCAGATGTATCGGTAATGACTTTAAAACAATGGCCAAAAGAATGGCCTTTACAGCATGCTTCAGCTGATCTAAAAGGAATTGGAGTTGCAAATTTGCCTCTTCAAAGCTGTAAGATATTAAATTGGACGGATAAGGAGGGACACTCTGGTACCATTCAACCATATGTACTAGAAAGCTTGCCTCTTAACCTCTGGGGCCGAGATATCTTGACACAAATGGGTGCATACCTCTATACGCCTAGCAGTTAGTCTGATAAATTTATCAGTGACTATGTATGCAGATAAAATCTGTTGGAAATCAGATCAACCTGTTTGGGTTGATCAATGGCCTCTAACTAAAGAAAAATTGCAAGCTGCTCGTCAATTAGTAGCGGAACAATTACAATTAGGTCATATAGAACCTTCCACATCACCATGGAACTCACCTATTTTCGTTGTAAAAAAGAAGTCGGGGAAATGGCGACTTCTCCAGGATTTGAGAGAAGTCAATAAAACAATGTGTACCATGGGAGCGTTACAACCTGGTCTACCCAGTCCTATTGCCATTCCTCAGAATTTTGAAAAAATAATTATTAACTCAAAAGATTGTTTTTACACTATCCCCTTACATCCAGATGACAAATGTCGATTTGCTTTTAGCGTACCATCCATAAATTTTAGTGAACCTATGGAATGCTACCAATGGAAAGTATTGCCTCAAGGAATGGCTAATAGTCCTACTCTTTGTCAAAAATTTGTTCATGAAAGTATAAAAGCGACTAGACAACAATTTCCTGATGTTCTTTGTATCCATTATATGGATGATATTCTTTTAGCAGCCTCATCTATCGATAAGTTGCAACATGCTTATGCTCATATTGAACAAATGTTAACTAAACATGGTTTGAAAATAGCACAAGAAAAGGTACAAAAATCATATCCTTTTCAATATTTGGGGTTTCAACTATATCCTAAATCTTTTATGCCACAAAAAATTGCCATACGAACAAATTCTTTGACAACTCTGAATGATTTTCAGAAACTTTTGGGAGACATTAATTGTCTCAGATCTTTTCTTAAGTTAACTACAGCCGATTTGCATCCTCTTTTTAAAATACTTGAGGGAAACCCTGATCCTACTTCTCCTCGCAAGTTAACAGAAGAGGGAAAACAAGCTCTTCGATTGGTTGAAAAAGCCATAGAAAATGCTCAATTACAATATGCAGACATAACAAAGTCTTTCTCTTTATATATCTTGCCTACAGTAATGACTCCTACAGGAGTCTTGTATCAAGACGGTGTTCTATGTTGGGTACATGGATCTCACTCTGCAAAAGGAGTTCTTGTTTCGTACCCTCAAAAGATAGCAGAACGAATTAAACAAGGACGAAAGTTATGTATTACTCATCTTGGGAAAGAACCGGCAGTAATTGGAATTCCATACACACCTGCTCAAATTACTTGGCTGATGGCCACTGTAGACGATTTTGCTGTAGCCTTAGCTGCTTTTCCTGGAGAAATAACACAAAAGTTCCCTTCTGATAAAATTCTTAGTTTTGCTACCTATCATTCTTTAGCTTTTCCTAGGGTCGTTAAAGGAGCTCCTATAACAGGAGCATTGACTGTTTTTACAGATGGATCATCTAATGGACAAGCAGTTTTGTATACCCCTACAGATCAATATGTTTGGAAATTAGAGAATGTTTCTGCACAAATGACTGAATTATATGCAATTTATCAAGCACTGTTGAAATTTTCTGAGCCTTTGAATATCTATTCTGACAGTCGTTACATTGTCGCTTCATTACAATTTTTAGAAACAGTTCCTGTCATAGCTTCTAAAGTTTCTTTTATACAACGATATTTTGGTCTGATTCAATCTCTCTTAATAATAAGAGATGCACCTCTTTTTGTAGGACACATTCGTAGTCACTCTAAATTACCTGGACCTTTGAGTCAGGGCAACAATCAGGCTGATTTGTTAACTCGTTTTACTGTTGCTACTGTTGCAGAAGCCCAGCGTTTGCACTCTCTGCATCACTTACCTGCAGCTACTCTACAACGTATGTGCCATATCTCTCGAGAACAAGCCAGAGAAATTGTTCGAACATGTTCTTCGTGTGTTTCTTTTTTACCAATTCCTCATTATGGAGTTAATCCTCGAGGTCTTTTACCTAATGATCTCTGGCAGATGGATGTTACTCATTATCCTTCTTTTGGCCGCCTCTCTTATATCCATGTAACCCTTGATACCTTTTCTCATTTTGCAGTAGCTACTCCTTTATCGGGAGAATCAGCCGCACAAGTGATCTCACACTTATTGCACTGCTTTTCAATATAAGGTATACCAAAGACTATCAAGACAGACAATGGCCCCGCATATACTAGTGCTAAATTTGCAAAATTTTGTACTCATTTTTCTATAACACATAAAACAGGGATTCCTTATAATCCACAGGGTCAAGGCATGATTGAACGCTTTAACCTTACTCTGAAAACACAACTAAAGAAATTAAAAACGGGGACATGGGGGATTAAGGACACTCCTTTGTCTTTGTTAAATCATGCTCTTTTTGTTTTAAACTTTTTTACTCTCGATGCAGCTGGCCTTTCGGCTGCTGATCGTCATTGGCAATCCCCAGCTCAGCAGAAACCTGCAGTATTGTGGAAAGATCCTATCGATGGATCTATGAGAGGCCCTGACCCAGTTTTATTATGGGGTAGAGGGTATGTTTGTATTTTCCCAACAGTGATACCAATGATGTGATACCAATGTGATACCAAAGTGATACCAATGCGTATGGGAGCTACAAAAAAGCAGGAAGGCAGACCCCAGCTACATTACTAAGTAAACCCCATGCAGTCTATCAGCCAGCACGGTGTGACATTTACAGCTGCTTTCCTGTGGGAGCTATCTTCATTACCACACTCTTTTTCTCGTGATCTCCCATTCAAAAAATACATGTTATTGGTTAAATTATACCATTGAGTATGGGAGCTACAAGAAAGCAGGAAGGCAGACCCCAGCTACAGTAGTAAGTAGGTAACCATGCAGTCTAACAGCCAGCACGGTGTCCCCTTTGCAACTGCTTTCCTGTGGCAGCTATCTTGAATACCACACTCTTTTTCTCCTCAGCTCCCATTCAAAAAATACATGTTGTCTGTTAAGTTATACCACTGAGTATGGGAGCTACAAGAAAGCAGGAAGGCAGATCCCAGCTACAGTAGTAAGTAGGTTCCCATGCAGTCTATCAGCCAGCACGGTGTCACATTTGCAGTTGCTTTCCTGTGGGAGCTATCTTCAATACCACAGTTTTTATCCTCAGCTCCCATTGAAAAAATACATGTGTCTGTTAAGTTATGCCACTGTGTATGGGAGCTACAAGAAAGCAGGAAAGCAGACCCCAGCTACATTAATAAGTAAATCCCTATGCAGTCTATCAGCCAGCACGGTGTCACATTTGCAGCTGCTTTCCTGTGGGAGCTATCTTCAATACCACACTTTTTCTCCTCAGCTCCCATTGAAAAAATACATGTTGTCGGTTAAGTTATACCACTGAGTATGGGAGCTACAAGAAAGCAGGAAGGCAGACCCCAGCTACAGTAGTAAGTAGGTCCCCATGGAGTCTATCAGCCAGCACGGTGTCACATATGCAGCTGCTTTCGTGTCGGACCTATCTTCAATACCACACTTTTCCTCCTCATCTCCCGTTGAAAAAAATACATGTGTCTGCTAAGTTATACCAATGTGTATGGGAGCTACAAGAAAGCAGGAAGGCAGTCCCCAGCTACATTAATAAGTAAATCCCTATGCAGTCTATCAGCCAGCACGGTGTCACGTTTGCAGCTGCTTTCCTGTGGGAGCTATCTTCAATACCACGCTTTTTCTGTTCAGCTCCCATTGAAAGAAATACATTTTGTCTTTTAAGTTATACCGCTGAGTATGGGAGCTACAATAAAGCAGGAAGGTAGACCCCAGCTACAGTAGTAAGTAGGTCCCCATGCAGTCTATTAGCCAGCACGGTGTCACATTTGCAGCTGCTTTTCTGTGGCAGCTATCTTCAATACCACACTCTTTTTTTCTACATCTCCCATTGAAAAAATACGTGTCTGTTAAGTCATACCAGTGATTATGGGAGCTACAAGAAAGCAGGAAGGCAGATTCCTGCTACAGTAGCAAGTAGGTTTCCATGCAGTCTATCAGCCAGCACTGTTACAAATTTGTAGCTGCTTTCCTGTGGGAGCTATTTTCAATCCCACTCATTTGGACTGCTCAGCTCCCATTGAAATTGCCTAAAACCATTTACTACAATCATTTCAAGCATCAACATAAACCACGTTTTAGCTTCTCAATGCCAAAGTGTTCTGTTCTTCCAAGTTCCATTCCTGACACCTAAAACGACTCAGAGAGTTTCCACTGTAAGAAAACCACTATTCATTATCACATTTACAGCAAAATGCATATCATGATCAACAGTTTTTACACTCGTTGAGGCAGGGGATTGAGGATGGAAAGGACGAGCCCAGCGGTCCGTGAGGGCCGGGGCCGGCGGTGTCGGCGCGGTGTGTGTGGGGGGCTCCGGAGACACCGACCGGGCGCAGGAAGCGGCTGCGCGGCGGCGGCTGCGGATGGAAGGGGCGGGGGGGGTCTGGCTCACTCCGTGCCGGCGCCGGCAGCGCAGCTGCTGTTACTCTCTCCCGTGTTTTCTTTTTCTTCCCTCGCATGCCCAATGGTGCCCAGTCTAACACGGGGTCACGCTCCCCCACTCTCCTCTGATCATCCTGCGCTGCACCCCGGCCAGACTCCGCCCGCTCGGCATTCCCCTGCAAGTCGTCCCAGGGGTAACTCGGCGGGTTGGGCTCAAATGGGAAGCAGCTCTCCCGCGTGGGCTCTGCTCTGAAGCCCCTTCGCCTCTCTGACTTTGTAAAAACTCCTGTGTGGCGAAGAACTTTTTTCTTCACTCCACGTACCCACACCCCCCATCCCCTCACCACACTCCGTCTTCTGGCTCTCATTTCTGCCACTCCTCCACGTAGATCACTCATCTTCGGTGGCCAACGAGGTGCCTGACTTATCCCCTTTGTCCCGCCTCCATTTCCGTCAGGCACCAACTTTGGCGAATCGTGGGGTGGCTGTGTTTTCTCTTTTCTCGGTATCATCCGCCTCAGCGCCGCTCCCGGCACTGCTCTCAGCCCGTCTCCCAGCTCTTCTCCCGGTGCCTCTCCCGGCACTTCTCCCGGCGCTTCACGCCGGGGGGGGGGGGGGGGAGCATTACTTTTGAGACGGTAGGAGCCAGCGAGGTGGATTGGAACCAGTCATGCTCATAGTTTTTGTTCTTACTCTGTGTTGCTGATGCTTGCTCAGCAGCCTTCTTTTCTGCCTGATGTTGCAACAACTCATTGCGCACTATCCCCAAAGCTTCCCTAACTTTTCAGCTATCTCATTGTCCTCCAGGGTAGCTTCCCATAGTTTATCCCCAAACTTTCGCCATTCACTTAACTCATGAACAGTATGTGGGTTCTGAAAACAACCCTTAGCATACCCATAAGCTAAAAGCCCAGGGAGATCCTTTTCCAAATCTATTCCCTTAACCTGTCGCTTCTTTAAAAAGCAAGTAAATAAATCATATGCTGCTTGCCTTTCCATTTTCAGAAGTCGTCAGCGCTGTTGCAGCCCCACAAGGTCTCGGCAGCACGTATCGGCCGGGCTCGTCTGTACGATCACCCAGGGCACGGCACCACCCCTTCCTTCTGTTTTCTGGTGCTTAGTTGCCGTCCTCGCTGCTAGGACCCGAGCTCCTTCGCCGCTCCGCCGTGGTTGCCAATCTTGTATCACGTCGTTCGTGTATCACGTCGGTATATCACGTCCCCCGTGTATCACGTCGAGGTCACCATTTGTCGGAGACGGCGGGAGAAATGCAACACGACCAACAAGGATGATCAGCAAATCTCACTTTATTTGCAAAGACACCACTCTTTTATAGCATCAATAATCAGCCTCATACATATTGCCAAAGCTAAGCTCATCATTGGCTATTTGTCTAAATGTCAACTCCTCTTAAGAAACATCTTGCTCTACATTTTTGTGGTTAATACATCCTCTTTTTATATCCTGTCTACATGCAGCTGCAAGCAGTCCCTTATCTCAAGGACAATGCGCCCTTGGGCTAACCTTTTTTCTATTTAAGACATTTCTATTAGGTTAACATTGCTATGACCTCTTTCTTTCAGCCATACTTGAGCAACACTCTCCACAGTGGTGCAAGGAGTAGTAACAGTGAGAGAAACAACCACGCGGACTCCAAGGTCAGTGATGAAAGAGAGGAGGAGGTGTGCTGGAACAGAGACCTCCCTGCATTCTATGGAGAGAATTGGTGAAACTGAGATTTGTTTGCATTTCTTTAAAGACCCTACAGCAGCGGTAGAGACTCATTTTGCTAAAGCTGGCCCCAGTTCAGGGGCAGCGATTCACTTCATTATTGGCCCTGAGCCAGGGGAAGTGATTTCCTTCTTTATCACTGTGGCCAGAGCAGGCCGTGACCCGAAGGAGGGACCCAATATCCACAGCTGTAACTGTGGGGAGGAACCATATTGGGATTTATCAAAATGAGACAGAACATAGTTAAAAATGTCATCATGAATGCATTCTGTGTCAGACATTCCTGTCAGCCTTTCTTCTAGCTGGCAGAAGGGCAGGGCTTGGGCTATTTTTAGCAGAAGTAGTTAAATTCCAAATTCACAAACCTCCTTTATTCTTAGAAGTCAAGATATTTTAGTTTGTTATATCTTAATAATTAAAAACCCCACTTACCTGTGTAAAATGATGCTCACCTGATGAACCATTTCTGCCTCATCTCCTGAATTAGTGAATGTCGGCACCTTCTGAAGATTACTGTGGGTAAAAGCCAGTATTTTGAGTAACACAGCGGTTCTTTCACTGTCCATACAAGGCTGTACAACCTAAAGGTGGATACAAACCAGAGGGCTGGTAATTCATGTAATCTAGACATGCTTTACTGTGTGTTTCTTCTTTTAAGAAGCACGAAGCATTGTTATATGCCAAAGAACATTGGTAAATCCTAAATCTTCTGTTAAACTTATAACGTACAATATACAATTCTCACAAAGGGTGTGAATTTCTGACAGCTTCCAGAAGCAAAATTAAAACCCATCACAATCAAAATCTCACATCGGTATTTTCTTATACCTGTGATTTTTGATGATTTGTCAGTGTTGAAGTTTCTCACTGAAGTACCACTGAAGAAGTTTCACACTCCATAAGCACAGTGCACTACCTCAGATAGTCTTAAAAAAAGCCCCAAAACATGGACATTTGCAGTGCTGCCAAATCACTAGACTTTTCACAAAAAGTGATGTTTTTCCAGTTTCATGTCATGCTCAGAATGTCTGGTCTTAGAGACTTCCCAACATTCTCAATCCCCAAATGATTATGTTTTGAGTCACTGAAGAATTCAGATCATACTTGTAACATTTTATACAATTCTTCAGCTCTACACCACACTGACTGGAAGTTCAACGAGAAGACACCTCAGGACATACAGTAGCTTTCTCAAAATATTAAGTCAAATCAATTTCTGCACTGTGTGGCACAGAGCAGTCATACAAGCATTTTACTAGCTCTGTCTTTTGAAAACTTACTTGTAGTTCTGCCACTCAATCAACAACCACAAAAACATTTGGAACATTCTGGTCACAAACAATAGCATTTGCAAGTACTTGATACCAAACTCAGACTCATTTGCACTAACAATAAAATATTCGAGAGTGCACCTTCATCTCAGGCTTAAAAAAGACCTTCAGCTGGTTCAGTGATTAACTGACACAGTTCTTCCAAGAGTTCCCTCGCTGCACTCGCGGGACGTGCAACTGGACAGTCCATTCAGCCCTGTAGCACTGCTCATGTATACTGACCTCAGTCAGTGCAAACAGCAAAACAGTGTAGTGAACAAAGAGTGACACCATCCCCAAACTCTTACCTGTTGCACATTTCCGTAGATGGAAGCTTCTTCAATGGCTGTTACCACATCACAAGGATCGTTCATGAGCTCCTTTATCTAGTGTGCTGTACGTTTATTCCAATGAGTTCCAACAGCAATAATTTGCTGTGAATACTTCCATTCTTCAGCAATAACGGGTTTCTTGTAACAATCTCATATAGTAAACACCTATCAAGAAAAAGCAGAAGTCAGTTTCTATCCTCTTATCCTGTTCCAACGAGTACGTAGCAGCAGTAAAAAGCAAACTGTTTCAGCCCACTGTTCTTTCCAGTCACAAAAGATGGAAGTCTCAGGAAAAGGAGCAGTTCAAATCTGAAAAAAAAACCAAACTAAGCCTAGGCAAAAGCAAATCCAAGAGGTCAGAGGCAGACAGCAGACTTGTCAAAAAAAACCAAACCCAAGAGTCCCAATGCTGTGTGTGCAGCATTAAATTACTTCTAACAAGTGAAACCCACTAAGACAGAGCTCACACATTCCTGGTGTACTGCTGACCTAAGTGACGTGCAGTTCAGCTGTGGAACAACAGCAGGATTTTTGGCAAAGCTCTACCACACTTTAAAGTAATATAGAGCTCTGGCACAGCTCTGAGACATCTTTCTCAACCTGCCACTAAACTTACCCCTAGCTGCAATAACATACCCTTTCTGTAACAATACTTTAGAAGAGCTACAATCAAATCTTTATCAAATAGCTCAAACATTTTCAAATGACCATTCCCCGCTGAAAGAGCATCTTTGTTTTTCCTATTCAAGACAAATGTTTTTGAGAAACTGAGAACTACCTCTCCCACAATTGTAATGTTATATCCACATTCCGTCTCAGGAAGTCCAAGAGCACAACAGAAAGAGCAGTCTGAAGAGAAAACAGCAATAGCCCACTGGATAAAGAAGACATATCATCTAATTTATGACTTGATATTTGCTGCTACAAAGGCACATTTAACAGCTTCACACACAGCAAATTGGGCAACCTGTTTCCACTAAGGACTTTCTCTAGCTTATCACAGCTAGAAGCACAGCCCTTTAGTCTTATCACCAATTTTTTAATAGATAATATTAGAAGGTTAATGATTTAAAAAAAATCTGATACTGATACATCCTTGTCAACATGGAACTTGATGCTGTTCCTCTTAGAAGACTGTGATCAGCTCCTTCTTTATCTGCACTGTCATTAAGACCCAAGAACACAAGAAAATGCTTCCAAGACTATTTGATCATTCACTTCTGCCTTTCATTCTACTGTTTAAACAGTGCTGCTAAGAGGAAAAATGAAGTTTCTTACAGACAAGACCTTAAAGCACATTAAAGACCCCTACACTGAAACCACCGCTACCAAATGGAACAAAAACAAAAGTCAACTGCTTTGGAAACCATCCACAGCAAAAGACAACAGCATAATGGAGCAGTAGCTTAGACCAGGGCAAGACAGGCCTCACTGATTAAAGAAAAAAACAAGGTAAAGTCTGCTTTGACTGATTACAACTCCACTTCTCCAATACTTCATTCTGCCAGAAGTATAAAGATGTGGGGTTTTCAAACTTCATTTTCTTTTCAACTCTACCACTGGGGTTCAGGAAGGTGTTTGTTTTCAGTGGGTGACACTTGCTTTCAAGACACTTGCACAATTGAACAGTATTTTCCCATCTGAACATGTAAGCTATTTACCTGTTCAGGAGCATCAGAGAACAGCACCTCAACCTCATCAAGAACAAGATGGCAAAGATTACGAAACAGCGTGTGACGTTCAGACAGTCTCAGGAGGCAATATGGTGTAGGCACTATTACCTCACCTACAAGTCGGTAAAGGACAACTGTTAACATTAATTTACATTCCACATCATGACACACTAGTTTTATGAAGAAGGTCTCAACTGCATTTCAGATGCATCATCTTGAAGTTAGGGGAAGGGTTTTTTTGGTTGGTTTTGGTGGTAAGGTATTTTTGTTTGGATATTTGTGTGTGTTTGATTTTTGGTTGGGGTTTTTTGTTTTGGTTTTTTTTAAATAGGGACCATATAACTCCATGTTCTGACTTCTAGTCAACAGTCATTTTAGTTCGCTTCTATTTCTTTACCCCTGTGTGTCTTTAAGATCTGAGTAGGCAAAACTGTGTTTCTGAAACACTGAAAAGTCTTTGTTAACAGCTTTACAGAGCAGGATGTCATTTCATTTCCCAAAAGACCATGGTAGAACCAGATCGACAGAAGGTAAATATTTAAATACATTCAAGCATAGCCTTTAGAAGTTTGGTTTTAACAACAAATTAAAGCCAATATTGTATCTTCCATATCTACACATGTATGTAAAAATACACACATGTAAAAATAAAACCACTATTGTAAAACCTGCCTCTAAATCAGGAACATCTATGATGAATCTTAATTCAGCATGAACCTCAGCAAACCCCTCCCACTCATTTGACTCAAAAAAGTGGTTATGAGACTTGCAAAAACACAGATCATTTTAACAGCTTTAATACTATTTACTGTTAAATACCATTAATGAAGCTTCATGCATCACTAGAGTTACAGCATCTAAGAAACAAAATGATCACTTGATAGGAAAAAGTAAAACTTCCTTTCTTACAGTTTTGTGCAACTAAGACAACCCACATTGCATTCAAGTGTCATTCAGACGACAGGAGTATTCTTACTTCCTCAGATTTTCACACTTTTAGCTGCTTCTTTGTTCTGCCCAAGTATTAACAACATTGGATGAAGCTGTCTGGAGCATCTCTGGTATGTTTTCAGTAGCTCAAAAACAAGTTGTGCCTTCTTCCACCCAGGACACAAGATAAGTGCTAGTGGCTAGGTGTGTATGTACAAAAGAGTTACAGTAGAGCATGAGACAACTGTTTAGAATCTTAGTCATTGTACTGTTTCAGAATTTAGGGCAAAACTAAAATCTGCAAAACAGGCCTTTCAATGCTTCAAACAGAAGCTTTTAACACCATATCACCTCTTAAATGCAGATGGTACAGGCCCGAGGAACCGTGCACCAAGCTGGAGACAAATGGATGTGCAGCAACACACGGTGAAAGGTCCAAAAGTTTCATAGAAGCAGAAACATCTTGTCTTACTTGGAGCTGTGTGAGCCATTTTCAGTGGTCCCTTACAGCCTCAGTAAGTCTATGTTTCTGTGATCTCATGCATTAGAAAATGAATGACAATGTTTTAAAAATCAAACCAGACATTTCCATTTCACTATGTAACAGCCCCTTAAAAATCAAGCTTCATCGAGTATCCAAGTGATATGACATTAACCACTTGTTAGATATTACTTGATAAATAAGTTACAGACTGCCACACTCATGCAGTCCATCTCTGTCAATGTCTAAGCAGATGGCCTAAATAACCTGGGAAGCATCATGAAGATACTCTAAGACTACATCAGATGCACCCATTCTCAACATGCACTACCTTTTGGATCATTCATTGACATTTGCACCTTAGAACACAAAACCTGCAGTACTCTAATATATACATCCTCCACTCCTGTTTCTCAAGGTTTGTAGCAACTGCTCGACTGCAAAAGTGTAAGAATTGGTGGAATATACAAGAAAGGATTATTTCCCTGATATGAGATGGCAACTGCATCACATCCTTGAGCTATTGGTGGCCAACAGTAAGATTCAGTGGAGTTAGGGCCTACAACTTTTTTCCAAGCAAGTTCCTACAGAAAGAGAAATAAAGAGTTCTACCTGAAAATCGTGTGCTTGAAACACCAACAAGGCAACACAAAGCAATGAGCAATTTAAAAGCCTTTGACCCACTGCATAATACATTTCCTTAACACACAATATGATAAGAGTTCTTCTGGGATGAGGAGTTAAATTCTTACATCTCATTCAAATGCCATCATTTGTAGCAGTGGTTGATAGATCAGATGAAACTGTACAATTCTACAGTCTCTCTGAAGCATAATTTACTCAACCGTATGAACAACCTCCTACACATTCCTCAATCAAAATTAGCTACTGTCATATTTAGTATCTGAAAGTTAAGGTATGATATTAGTCTTAAAAATACTAAATGTAATGTATTACATTAGCATTACTCGTTCCAGATCTTCAAGAAGTGGTGCTGTTTCCAGAATTGATGGTGGCTTCATTTTCTTGCCAAGAAAGACAAAGTTTCTTTCTTCAAGATTTTGAAAACTCTGAAACCATATGAAATAGATGACAAAGGCAATACTTAGTAGATGGGTTTGAGCTTACATCCAACTTAAAAACTATTTTTTTTGAGAAGAATTAGCCAAAGAAATGCTAAACACAAATGAAGTACAACTCACACACACGTCACACAGAACAGTGCTGAGACTCCTACTGTCCCCTGACTTGCCCATTGCCTCTGTTTCTTGCTTTTTTTCTTTTTGTCTCTTCCCCTGCATTTTTTTTTGCCCTTCATATTTTCACAGAGGCACCACCAACTTTGCTGGCTTGCTGACCTTTGGTCTGGTCTTGTTGCTGATGTGGCTGGATTCAGTCCCTGATGTCCCTCCACAGAGTCCCTCCACAATGACCACTCTTGTAGCCTCAACACTACCCACACCTCCACATATATGACACACGTTTGCAGAGGTTAAATGGAAGTTATATCCTGGAATTACCTGTTGCTCATTTTCAGTTCTATGTGTGTTCAAAGGATCAGAATTTAAGCACTGCTGAAGCCTGAGAAATATACAAATATTAAATTCAATGGAAATGCAAAAGGAAAGTGTAATCGATAAATATCACCAATATTTCTAAATGGCACGAAACAGTTCACCTACAAAATATCTCTGATGTATTACCTGTGCCAACAAAAACCCTCAAATATGAAAGAAGAAATCAAGAAGTATCATTTTGGATGTAAAATTTACTATTAGGTTTTAGGTATCTGAAAATAACCCGAAGGCTTTTTAACCAAGACAATTGGTGGGTTCCTCAACTTCAGAAGAAAATCAGATGGGACTGCAGGAAAAAGGTGTCTTAAAGTTGCAAAAACATGAAACAATGTATCTTTGCAACAGTTAAAACTTGAATTAAAAACACCCCTCAGGTTGTTTACATATGCAGCAAGTGATTTGCAGCATAATAAAAGCCTTGCACAAATCAACTCAGTCAGATTTCATTCAGCTTGAAAACTTTATCAATCACACTAAGAATAAAAGAAGGCAACTGAATATGCTGAGTGTGCAGAAACGTACTGCCTCATCACAGCCTTGTTTTCAAGCTACTGTTTAGAAAGAATTGCTATTTTTACTGTGGTCTGGATAAGTATCAGCAGCTTCTAATGGCCTCCTTCCCCAATACCATGTGCACACATCTTGTCTTACCCTCTGCCCTTTTAGCTGTCTAAGAAGAGTAACTGGAAACATACTACAGCTCCTAATTATCTGGCTAAACAATTGGTTCAAATATGTAACATACTGTACCATACCTGTCTGTGTGAACTGCTGGATTTTCCTTGAAAGGCAATCCTGGGATTCTTTGGACAATCTATCAAGAAAAGACAAACCCTTTTCTGGCAGTAAAATACTGTTTAAGAGCAACATTTTAGAAAAAAAAGATTACTGAGCTCAAGGTGGTTTTCTTACCTAACCGAATTTTCTTCATTAAGAATCAAGCATGCAACAAGAACATCAACCACACAGGAGAATCAGTTCATGTTCACTGCTCAAGCTATAGCTTCTGGCAGCTCTTTCTTTGAAGAATCCGCCCCTGTATTCCCCCAACAACTACCAAAAGCTGGCCACACAGAACCACTACACATCTTCACAGCACTAGAGCAAGTGAGCACAAAAGGAGACACAACCTGTTCAAAGTCCATCGTTGCAATCTAAAAAACCAAAACCACCAGAACCACAAACTTGAAGGACAACGTTCTCTTTTAACTAGATCAAGAGTTAGTCCCAGATTTGTTACAGAAAAGGACGTGATAGCTGACTACAGTATTCCTAATCTGCCTTACAGATGCTTAGCTTAATTCATTCTGACATTTGAATAGAAAATCTAACACTTACAGATGTGGTAGTTTCACTGTCATCTGTGTTGGAGCTTTGTTATGTCTTTTCAAGAACAGAACCAGATACAGCAAGATCTAGAAAGACAATTTTAAAAGATGCAGAAACACGTTTGTGATTATCTGAATCTATGAAAGGCCAGTGTTTTTACAGTTGGTTGCAACTGACTTCTTTCTCTGCTTGTCTCATTTTCTAATGGCAAAAAGAACAACCAAAAGACAGTTGTAGTTACATAAAGATATGCAAATGAACCGAGGGAACAAGGACAGAGGATATTTATAGTGATTCAAGTCTGTTTTAAACAAGACAACTCACAGAAAACATTCAAGTTACCTCTGTGTAGAGAAATCCCTCTAAACTCAAATCAAACAGTAAGGTATCACTGATCAATGCTACAAGTTATTTCAACAGTATCTAATGCTTTTCAGCATATCAACAAATGACCCTGCAACTCACCTTTGTCTTATCAAGTACAAAATGCTTTAGAATATTCCTGCATCTGCTGATTTGATTGCTCTTTGTAAACTGATACATAGGCAGTGTTTGTTAGGATACTTTTTGTTCCACTTGTTGGATTCCAACTGATACAGTAGTTCAATATATCCAGGTAAAGACAAATGATGCACTGCATGAATGATTGCTGCCAACACACACGGTTCCCACTTGTTTCAGGATCTATTGATACCTTCTGCTGGAGCAGCACTGTCCTCAAATCAAGTGCAGGATTAACAACTTTCATTGGAAGAGAGTCAAGATTTAATGATGTTTGGGTCTCCTGATAATCTGCTGAACTCACTGCATTCTCTTCAGCTTGCTCAAAATGAGCAAAGCTGCTTAAGACAAGATCATCATTAACGCATACCTAAAAAACCCAAGTATTTGACTGACCAGAATCAACAAGCAAGTCACCATCACATACTGCTTTAGAATTTACTTGAAGCTGGAGACAACAGGAAGACATATGCAGTATGTACAAATGCTTTCTGAAGAGTACTCATTCCACAGCAGGAAAGTTGGTCATATCTTCCTCTATGTTCTCCAAACAGGTGTTACTTACCAGTTTCATGCTTTTGCCTAAAATTCTGTGCTCAGTTTTCTATGAGCTTTAAACATTTTTAGAAAAACTATCTTAGTTTTATGTCCCTTTGATTCAGAGTGCATCCAAACCTGGCAGGAAAAAACAATATTCAACTTCAAAGTTCTTACTGGCTCAGAGAGAAGTGACACTTGCCAACTGTGATTCTGAACAGAGAAGGTATTCAAATTAAGATGTAATCCAAGTTATTGTCTACAGTGAAGAGCACAGCTCTAATGTTAAAAGTCTTGGTAAAATACTCCAAATGGCAGCAGTTTTCAAACACATTTATTTTTGTCTACTACGCAGCTGCTTAAGTCTGACAGTAGCTGCAGCAGAGATTTAGCAGGAGTTACGCACTTTGGTAAGTGCAACGAGCTTTCTTCCTTTCTCCCAACTGTTTGGGAACTCAGCCTTATGCACATATGAACTTGTATTTATTTTCATAACACCATGCAACTGCCTTCTTGAAATATCTTTAAGTGTATCACAAAGAAGGACAAGAGTACAGTAAATTCACATAGTTGTTCATCTGAAGTACTTGGGGGACTTCATTTGCTTGTCAATACCTTCCAAAGCGCTTCACAAGTTTCCACCTCACAGAATTCATTCCAAAGTTCACAAACAACAGATTTAGAAAATAAATCTTCTAATAAGTTAATGATTGCACTTCTACTGTATATGGCAAATTACAAAATTCACTTGCAAATAACACTTTTCGGTCTTAAATTTGTCACAAAGTTATAACTTCTACAGCAGAGTGCACAAAGAGGTTTGTAGAGAGAAAAATATCTTACCTTTTCACCTTTTATTGTCACATAAAGGAAAACATCAGATGTGGTATCTTCTACAGCACATACTTTGGCTGTCGTCTGGGTAGTAGCAAAACTGAGTGATGGTGTTTCAAGGACGCAGCTGCCTGTTCTTTCCTGCTCTTCTCCAGCCCAGTGTTTCCTCACTAACCCAGCATCTGGAAGAGCAAACAATGGGTGTTTTAAAAGTCTCCCTCTCACTGTAGTGGTGACAAGTTTCTGTTGATCTCCTGGGGACTTTACTTTGGGTTTGGTTTGACATTTTGCCCACCTGGACTTGAGAATTCTCCCTCCCTTTTCCACCCCCCTTTTCACATCTGTTGCCTGGGATTCTCCCTTTACAGTTCTTGCTGGACATTTAGCCAGACTCTGTGCTCTGCACTTGAAACAACCAGCAGATGATTTCTGATGGAACCTGAGGCTCTCTGCAGTGGCCTGATGCAAAGGCAATTTGCATCAAAATTCCTCCAAAATCCTTTTTTTTCCTCTCTCAGAATTGCACCAAAACCTCATTTTATCCCTCAGAACTCCCCCAAACCCCACTTTTTCCCCTCAAAACGCTTCCAAAACTCCACTTTTTCCCTCAAGATGGCACTTTTTTACCCAGCAGTTCCCAAAAATCCCAATTTTTCCCTCAGAATAGCACCCAAAACCCACTTTTCTTCACAAAATACCTCCAAAACCTCACTTTTTCACTCAGAACTCCACCAAAACACCACTGTTTCCCTCAAAACTGCACCAAAACCCCGCTTCTTCCCCCAGAAGTTCCCCAAAACTGCACCTTTCCCCTCAAAACTCTACCAAACCCCACTTTTTCCCCTCAAAACTCCACCAAAACCCCATTTTCCCCCTCAAAACACCACCCAAACTCCACTTTTACCCTCAGAATTTCCACAAAACCCCACTTTTCCCCACAAGTTGTGTGCGTGTGTTGGAATTTTCCGTCCCTCATCCCCAGCATATATAAACCCCTACCTGCAAAGCCTCGGGGCCGCCTCCTCTATCCCCTGCGTGAGATACGAGACGACCCGGAGCTCCGCAATAAAGCTCACCTCTTGCTTTTGCAACAAGCCGGTCTCTCATCTTCCTTGGGGTGTTCGCCGTCCGGGCTTGGAGCGAAAGCCTGCAGCTTTCAACATCACGACCAACAGTTTTTACACTCGTTGAGGCAAGGGACTGAGGATGGAAAGGATGGAAAGGCCCCGTGAGGGCCGGGGCCGGCGGTGTTGGCGCGGTGTGTGTGGGGGGGCTCCGGAGACACCGACCGGGCGCGGGAAGCGGCTGCGCGGCGGCGGCTGCGGATGGAAGGGGCGGGGGGGTCTGGCTCACTCCGTGCCGTCCCCGGCGGCGGCGGCGCAGCCGCTGTTACTCTCTCCCGTGTTTTCTTTGTCTCCCCTCACATGCCCGATGGTGTCGAGTGTAACACGGGGTCACGCTCCCCCACTCTCCTCTGATCATCCTGCGCTGCACCCCGGCCCGACTCCGCCCGCTCGGCATTCCCCTGCGAGTCGTCCCAGGGGTAACTCGGCGGGTTAGGCTCGAATGGGAAGCAGCTCTCCCGCGGGGGCTCTGCTCCGAAGCCCCTTCGCCTCTCTGACTTTGTAAAACTCTTGTGTAGAGAAGAACCTTTTTCTTTTTTCTCGGTATCATCCGCCTCAGCGCCGCTCCCGGCGCTTCTCCCGGCACCTCTCCCGGCGCTTCTCCCGGCGCTGCTCTCAACCCCTCTCCCGGCACCTCTCCTGGCGCCTCTCCCGGCGCTGCTCCCGGCGCTACTCTCGGCACCTCTCCCGGCACCTCTCCCGGCACCTCTCCCGGCGCCTCTCCCGGCACCTCTCCCAGCGCCTCTCCCGGCACCTCTCCCGGCACCTCTCCCGGCGCTACTCTCGGCACCTCTCCCGGCACTACTGTCGGTGCCTCTGCCAGTTCACTCTCTGCCCCAGGGACAGGCTCACTAAGTGGGGGGGGGGGGGGGGGAGGCGGGGGCTCTTTAGGCCGGCACTCTTGTTCCTCGGGAGGGGCTGATGGCTCATATGTTTCTCGTACCCCGTCCGTGCCTCCAGGGTCATTTTCTACACGCGGGGTGGGGAGCATTACTTTTGAGACGGTAGGAGCCAGTGGGGTGGATTGGAACCAGTCACGCTCATCGTTTTTGTTCTTACTCTGTGCTGCTGATGCGTGCTCAGCAGCCTTCTTTTCTGCCTGATGTTGCAACAACTCATTGTGCACTATCCGCCAAAACTTCCCTAACTTTTCAGCTATCTCATCGTCCTCCAGGGTAGCTTCCCACAGCAAATGCCCAAATCTACGCCATTCGCTCAATTCATGCACTGTCTGTGGATTCTGAAACACTCCCTTAGCATACCCATAAGCTAACAACCCTGGTAGGTCTTTTTGCAGATCTATACCCTTTATCTGCCGCTTCTGCAAGAATGCAGTAAATAAATCATATGCCGCTTGCCTTTCCACACCTATTTGTCAGCGCGCTGTTGCAGCCCTTCAAGGTCCAGCGGCACGTATCGGCCGGGCTCGGCTATACGGTCACCCAGGGCACGGCGTGTTCCCAATTTTCACGCTTATTGCCGTCCTTGCTGCATAGGACCCGAACCCCTTTGTCGCTCCGCCGTGGCGCCCAGTCGGTATATCACGTCCTTCGCGTATCACGTCGGGGTCACCATTTGCTGAAGACGACGGGAGACAAGCCCACCCTGCAGTGCAACAAGTCTCAACTTTATTTGCAAAGATACAACTCTTTTATAGATACAATAATCAGGCTCATACATATTGCAAAAGCTAAGCTCATCATTGGTTCCCAGTTAGGTGCAAACCTCGCCCTTGTTTCAACATACTCCAGATACGTGTGGCTGCTTAACCCAAACTAAGCTCCTGCTTTCTCATCCTGTTCTCATACAGCTCTCTTGCTCTCACGGCCTTGAGCAGGAGTCCAATATCTTATCGCTTAATGCTTACTGCCTAACCAGCTGTATTCTATCATGTCCTCTTTTCTCTAGCCAAGTCTCCACAAAACTCCCCACATAGGAGGGATCTGCCTTCCTGCTTTCTTGTAGCTCCCATACGCAGTGCTGTAACTTAACAGACACATGTATTTTTTCAATGGGAGATGAGGAGTCAAAGAGTGTGGTATTGAAGATAGCTCCCACAGCAAAGCAGCTGCAAATGTGACACCGTGCTGGCTGATAGACTGCATGGGGACCTACTTGCTACTGTAGCTGGCATCTGCCTTCCTGCTTTCTTGTAGCTCCCATACTCAGTGGTATAACTTAACCGACAACATGTATTTTTTCAATGGGAGCTGAGCAGTCCAAAGGAGTGGGACTGAAGATAGCTCCCACAGGAAAGCAGCTGCAAATGGGACACAGTGCTGGCTGATAGTCTACAATGGGACCTACGTACAACTGTACCTGGGGTCTTCCTTCCTGCTTTCTAGTAGCTCTCATACGCAGTGGTATAACTTCTACCGACAGTTTGTATTTTTTCAATGGGAGTTGAGGTTAATTATGGACGGATAAAGTTGTGATGGACCGGCTTGCACCTCCTCGTCCACATCCATAGCAAGCTTGAGCAAGGGGGAAACCGAAACAGCAGATTGTAACAGAAACAAGCTCAAAGCAAGAAGATAGGACAGGACATTAAACCAAGCGTTGTTAGAGGACTGAATATAGCATTCAATTTAGCATTGTATGATTGACTGTACTTGACTAATAAATGGTAACATATGTAACTGACAATAATATAAAGGTAACTAAACGTAAGGTAAGCATAACCATAGTGTGAGAGAAAACTAACTGAAGGCCAAACAGATGGGGTGATATTTTAGACACAATAAGGCTGATGTTTTAAGCACAGTAAGGATGGTGTTAAAACACAGTGAGGTTGGTGTTTAAGTTGTTACCAAAATGAAACTTTGAGGCCTTATGCATAGTTTGTGATGCTTAGTATTAACTATTTGCCATGAATTGTGGCACGTACAAAGCATTTGGAAAAGGTATAGAAGTGATGATGATGTGACAATAAATTGGAGCTGATGCACATCAGATTGGCGTCTGGTCACTCCCGTTTCACGCAACAAAGAAGAACCCCTGTATAAAGAAAAAGAAATCCTGCAGAACAGGCTGCCCAGAGGGCTTGTGGAGTCTCCTTCCTTGGAGGATTTCAACACAAGCCTGGACACGTTCTTGTGCGACCTGATCTAGGTGAACTGAATTCTGGGGGAGGGGGTTGCTCTAGATGATCTCTAATGGTCCCTTCCAACCCCTACCACTCTAGGATTCTATGATGTCACACAGTCTAGATGCAGTATCCAGATGTGCTGTGATGTCACAGAGCACTGTTGAGGCATCCAGAGGTGATGTGATGTTATAGAGAACTGTTGCCATGCCCACGTCTGCTGTGATGTCACAGAGTCTCATTTCAGTGCCCAGATATTGTGTGAAATCTCAGAGCACTGTGTGTCCAGTGTCCAGATGTGCTGTGATGTCACAGAGCACTATTGCAGTGCCCAGATGTGCTGTCATATCACACAGCCCTGCTGCAAAGCCCAGATGTGCTGTCGCGTTACATAGTCCTATTGCAGTGCACACGTCTTATGATGTCACAGAGTACTGTTGCCTTTCCCAGATGTGCTGTGATGTCACAGAGCACTGTTGCACTGCCTAGTACTAGGACGTCGCAGAACCCCACGGCAGTGTCTGGATGTGATGTGATGTCAAACACTCTTGTTGCAGTGCCCAGATTTTCTGTGATGTCCTACAGCCCCGTTCCAGTGCCTAGATATGCTATGATGTCACGGAGCAGTGTAGCACTGCCCAGATGTGCTGTGATGCGACGCACACCGCACATCCTCTGCAATGCCCACATGTACTGCTGTGCCACACAGTCCTGTTGTAGTGCCTAGATGTTCTCTGATTTCACACACCCCCTTGTCATGCCCAGATGTGCTGTGATGTCACAGAGCACTGTTGCAGGGCCCAGATGTGCTATGATGTCACAGAGCACTGTTGCAGTGCCCAGATGTGCTGTGATGTCACAGAGTACCACTGCAGTTCCCACTTGTGCTGTGATCTCACAGGCACCCTAGCAATGTCCTCTTGTGATAGGATGTTTCAGAGCACTGTTGCAGTGCCCACGTCTGCTGTGATGACAGAGTCTCGTTTCAGTGCCCAGATACTATGTGAAGTCTCAGAGCAGTGTGTGTCCGGTGCCCAGACGTCCTGTGATGTCACAGAGCACTATTGGAGTGCCCAGATGTGCTGTAAGGTCACACAGCCCTGCTGCAAAGCCCAGATGTGCTGTTGTGTTACACAGTCCTGTTGCACTGTGCACATGTTCTGTGATGTCACAGAGCACTGCTGCCTTTCCCAGATGTGCTGTGATGTCACAGAGCACCGTGCCAGGGCCTAGTGATGCTGTTATATATCACAGCAGTGATTGAGTGCTCAGATGTCTTGTAATGTCACAGAGCACTGTAGCAGTGTGCAGTTGAGGTAAGATGTTATAGAGCACTGTTGCAGTGCCCAGATGTGCTGTGATGTCAGAGAGTCCCGTTTCAGTGCCCAGATATGATGTGAAGCCTTAGAGCACTGCTACAGTGCCCAGACGTCCTGTGATGTCACACAGCACTGTTGCTGTGCCCAAAGGTGATGTGACGTCACAGAATACTGCCGCTGTGTCCGGATGTGATGTGATGTCACAGAGCCCCATTCCAGAGCCTAGATAAGCAATGATGTCACAGAGCAGTGTAGTGGTGCCCAGATGTGCTGTGATACAATACACACAGCACAACCTCTGCAATGCCCACATCTCCTGCAATGTCACACAGCCGTGTTGCAGTACCTAGTTGTGCTGTGATGTCACAGAGCACTGTTGCAGTGACAACGTCTGCTGTGATGCCACAGAAACCCGTTTCAGTGCCCAGATATGATGTGAAGTCTTAGAGCACTGCTACAGTGCCCACAAGTGCTGTCATGTCACACAGCGCCGCTGCAAAGGCCAGATGGGCTGTTGTATTACACACTCCTGTTGCAGTGCACACCTGTGCTGTGATGTCACAGAGCACTCTTGCAGTGTTCAGTTGTGCTGTGATGTCAAACGTCCGCGGAAGAGGAAGACGGAGCACTGGAACAGGTTGCCCACAGGGCTTGTGGAGTCTCCTTCCTTGGAGGACTTCAGCATAAGCCTGGACACGTTCCTGTGCGACCTGATCTAGGTGAACTTGATTGTGGGGGAGAGGGTTGGTCTAGATGATATCTAATGGTCCGTTCCAACCCCTACCATTCTACGATTCGATGATGTCACACAGCCTGGATGCAGTACCCAGATGTGCTGTGATGTCACAGAGCACTGTCAAGAGTGTCCAGAGGTGATGTGATGTTATAGAGCACTTTTGCCATGCCCACGTCTGCTGTGATGTCACAGAGTCTCTCTGCAATTGCCACATGTGCGGCAATGTCACTGAACCCCATTGCAGTGCCCACGTGTGCTGTGATATCCCCATGCAGTGTATCAGCCAGCACTGTGTCACATTTGCAGCTGCTTTCCTGAGGGAGCTATCTCCATTCCCACTCACTGGGACTCCTCAGCTCCCATTGAAAACATACATGGTATCGGTTAAGCTCTACCACTGAGTATGGGAGCTACAAGAAAGCAGGAAGGCAGACTCCACCTATAGTGGTAAGTAGGTCCCATTGTAGTCTATCATCTTGCACTGTGTCACATTTGCAGCTGCTTTCCTGTGGGACTTATCTCCAATCCCATGCACTTGGGCTGCTCAGTTCCCATTGAAAACATACAGGCTGCCAGTAGAAGTTATGCCACTGCGTGTGGACACTACAAGAAAGCAGGTACACAGACCCCAACTACAGTGGTAAGTAGGTGTGGTAGTTTGAGCCTGGCTGGATGCCAGGTGCCCACCACACCACTCTGTCCCCCACCTCCTCAGCAAGCCAGGGAAGGGGAGAAAATAAGATGGGAGTCTCGTGGGTTGAGATAAAAGCAGTTTAATAAAGAAGCAGCAAAGCCGCGCGCGGGAAGCAAAGCAGAAGCAGATAAGCTGTTCCTCTCCACTTCCCATCAGCAGTGATGTCCGGCCACCTCCCGAGAAGCAGGGCTGCGGTACGCGTAGCGGTTGCTTTGGGAAGGCCAGAAATGCATCTCGCCTCCCCTTCCTGCTCCTCTCCCCCATTATATTCCTGAGCTGATGTCTTAGGGTATGGAATATCTCCTTGGTCAGCCTGGGTCAGCTGTCCTGGCCATAGTCCCTCCCAAGATCATGCCCACCCACAGCTATTGGTGAAGGTCGGGAAAGGAGTGCTGGAGGGACAGCCCTGATGCTGTGCGAGCGGTAGTCATAATATTGATATCAACAGTAAGCACAGCACTGCAGGAGCTGCTGTGGAAAGTCACTACCGTCCCAGACCCACTACAGACAGTCACAGGAATGCAGACATATTACAAACACTATTGTTTCTGTGTTCAAACGAAACACACAGTAATATCAATCATGAAAACATCTCCTTCTTTTTTCATAAAGTGTATGCTCAAAAGACCTTGTCAACTCTTACAAGGGCTCCAAGTTTTCTGCATGTCCAATATGTTCACGTGGCTGCACAGCTTCTGAAGTTGTGTTCTATGTTCTGCATTGTCAGTTCCCAGACCTGTAGGCAAAACCTCAGATTGAATGTCGTATTTGTTAACTGACATCTTCAAGTCTGGAAGCCTGGTAACCTGGACCTTGGATGACAAAACACATCAAGTTGAAACCATAACTCATCAGTAGTCTCTCTCTAACTCTAAGCTACTCTAAGTGAAGCTTTAAACATGTACCCATTTATTGATACCTGGAAGTAATTGGTTTTCTCCCAGTGTCCCAACAGGCACGTTCCCATGTTTAATTCTTCTCCAGATATTGCCATCTTTTTCATCATAATAGTGTCATAAGGAACTCGTAGTTAACTCCATGGAACACAACCAAGAGAGCAACCAAGTAAACAATCTGAGCCCTGATTACACAAGTTACAGCTGAAATACACACCACACAGAATAACTTCCTAGACCAAAATAGAAGAAGAAAACTGCTGGGGTGACACAGTTAGAAAAACTCTAAACAAAAGCATAGCAATCAGAAAAAGGCTGAGATGTGCCATATAGAAAAGGAAGCTGCTAAAGAGAATTACTTCCAGTAATTCCCTGTTTCTACTTTATTTTTCATCTGAAATTGACTGAATGGTCAGATGGAAAACAGCATCACACATTCCAAAACACTAACTAACTGTACTCTTGGACAGGACCAAGCATCCACAAGAGGCACGTCATGATCCTGAGATGGAGGGGTGGCCTTTCTGATGAACTTGTCCAGACAATTAAAAAATAACCAACTCTTTAAGCAAAACTCATCTCTAAGTCAATCTCCTACCAACAAGGTTTTGGGAGAATAAGAGAATGCTGAGAGGAAACACTCACTGCACGGAGGGCCGTTACCTTCTAGTCAGTCTTACCCAGAAGAATATTTGCCAGTGCCCTTATTACAGGCCAGGGAACTGACAGAACAATACAAACATGGCACTGACTGTAATATTTTCTTTTCAGGAAAACCTGAAGAGTTGACTCTGAGAAAACCAATAATTAAAACAATTTTAATAAGATTATTGCCATGCCTGAGATTATTGCCATGAGAAGTTATCTCAGTTTACCACAGAATGGCTGTGGCTGGAATGGCCCTCTGGAGATAATTTCATCCAAACTCCCTGCTCAAGCAGGGACACCTAGAATCATGTGCCCAGGACCACATGCTGGTTGCTTCTGATTATTTCCAAGGACAGAGACTCTACAGTCTCTGAGAAACCTGTTCCAGGGGTCAGACGCCACCACAGTAAATTATCCAACAGTATTACCTGAATACCGTGTGGAATCAAATTGAACTTGGAACGGACAGAAGCAAAGAAAAGAACAGGTGCTCTTGGTAAAGGAGTTTAGATACAAATATTTTGTAATGCTGCAATTCTATACCTCCCATTGGGTCAGTCCCAGTTGTGTTTCCCAAGGTCAGTACTACTTTCGCTTTGTGTAGTTCTCCTTTAACTGTTTGATGAATAGAATTAGTTACCTAAGGAAAAACAAAGTCACTGCACTTGAGATGAATTCCAACTTAACTTTACAATAACTGTAATGAAACAAATCTTCCAAGCTTAAACATGACACCAGTATTAAACAAATAAAACCAGATTTTGTTACTCATTAAGGAAGGAGCTTCCTGAATGGGACAGTACTCAAACACAGTTTCATTTACAGAGGCTACCCTTCCCCCGTTGAATCCCCACAGATGCAAAAGCAGCAGTAACGTTTTCTGGAAGAAGATACTGAATTCAGAAGAATTGAAGAAAAAAAATCGCATAAATCTCACTTGATTTTGCAGGAAAACAAACCAAGAAAGCTGACTTCTCAGAATCTGGCCAATAGTAGATATTTCTTGTCAATACTAATGAGGAGTTAAATTTGAAAACTAAGTTTGCAGTTCATTACTGCTTTCTTACAGAAAATAACACACAAAGAGAAATAAAAGAACATACCATTGAAAATCTGATAAATATTACCTTTGGGTTCCACTCCAGTTCATTACCAATGGGTGTCACTCTACAAATTCCCCAGCCTGAGGTGGTAGACACTGAAACTTGGCAGGTGAGTGAAGCACCTGGTAACTTTGGACTTGACAAGTTCTGCCTTCATCTATATAGTTAATTTTGACACTACAGAACATATTTTCCTTCTCTTTTGGGGAAATATCTAGCACCTGAGCCCTTCAGAGTTGGAGAGGAATCAAAGAATTATTATAGTTGTAAAGTTTCTTCACTTCCTTGTGTCTAAAAAAGATTAAACTTTCACAGCACAATGTTCAGTGGTGTGTATGCGGAGCCATTCTGGCTTCCCTTCAGTACAGGCAGCATGGGAGAGCTTTTTAAAGAACAATTTGTACAGCAGAGATTTTTTTGCTAGTTTTCATGGTGGGTTAACTTTAACTTAGCAGTAAAAGTTCTAAACTACTTTGTATTAAAAAGTGCACATGAATAATTTAAACCAAAAAAAAAATCCACATTTTTACCTGCGAACAACTGTTTTCTGACATAAACCATGAAATGCCAGCTTCTCCACATTTTTAACAGCAATCTTATTACCAGGTTCCTTAAAATATCCATTAATTCCTTCAGCAAGAATTGTATATTGGTTCTTCTGCTGATCTACTATTTGACCAAAGTAGTTTGTTGCATTTACAACGTGGAGAGGCAGAATCTGAAAGCATAAAATACGTTATAAAGACAACTGATGGTTTCTTAAGTTAATGAGACGTTTTCATGTTGAAGGTGACCTACCTCTTTCCAGCCTAAAGAGATGACAAATACTGCTGTACACATGCATTTCAGAAGATGATGACCTCTTATTACTCCAAAGATTAGGAATAATCCTGAATGAATGAATCCTTATGAATGGTAACTGTCCATAGCCCAGTCCAGACTGGACAGAGGTTTATAGAGCAAGATCTATTAGGTCTTGGTGGTATTCCACTTAAATGAACACTAGTGAACTACAGTATTACCTGTCAAGCTACTAACCACTAAGGCATTTCACATCATCCAAGCTTAATTTTAAGTGTTCTCCAACCTTACAATGAGATTTACAAGAACTGACTGGGGAAGCGTGACGCCTTCCCTCTTTTTGCACAGAAAATGCTTGACATAAGCTATCAAGAACACCAATTCACAAAATGCTGGGTGCATTTCATCCAAAGGCTCATGCTAGGCACAAGTACTGAGATACAGCTGAGTGTATGAGGCCAGACAGAAAAGAAGACCAGAAAGGTAATTTCCACTTACTAAAACCCTAAAACTCTCACAGTGCAACTAGAGATTCTTAAAGGAAAGCAACATGATACCGAGTTCTAAACAAAAGAGACAGTGAACACTTATCCAATTGACAACTGATTTGTAAGACATATATCCAGGCTCTGCAGTCAGCAGAAGCAGAACTAGATGAGGAAAGAGGCCACAACTGCTGTCTTGAGTGCACAAAAGGGAAGTACAAGTTTATAACAGGAGTATTATGAAATCTGTCCAGGTTTCAAGCACTCAGATTGTATCTATAGGTTATCAACGAGTTTCAACTACCAGCTGCCAACAAAAGCTTATTTATTAGGCAGAAATGGAGTGACACCAAGGAATCCACCCAGTTTTTATTGTCTATTCTCACAACCTATGATTTTTGGGAATGGGGAACACCCATTGATTGCATGACTTGAGCACACCTGAATTCTAGCTAAAGACAGGACAGGAAGAAAGTGTAAGCAGTTCATCCAAAAAGGAAAGCACCCAGCAGTTCTCAGATCCAAGTACTAACCTTGAAAGGAAGCACCAGTGTCTACACATCTGCCCTCAGCAATCATTATCCAAGGTGGAGATGAGACAGACTCTACAGTACTGCTGTACAGGAAGACTCTCTAGTAAAGTCGGGACTGAAAAGCCAAGTGAAGGGAGTTTTGACATACAAATTGTTACTGAGATGTGAAGAACCACTATAGCAAAGTCAAACCAGTAACCAGGAAGGTTTCATGACTATTTAACTACTAAAAATGGCAGTCTGAATGTAACAGGATTCTATCAAAACTGTTTTCAACACCACAATGACACCTTAGTAGGAAGCAACTGCTCCATCTAGAAGAGAGAATTTATATCCCATGTCTATGGACAGTGCAAATAGAGAAAATATTTGGTTCGATTGACAAGGCCAGAATATACTCATTTTTCAGGAAGTCTGCATCAACATGACAGAGAAGGAAAAATCCTCCCTTCAACTCTTGTTAAACAGGCATGATCTTCCACTGCAACGTTTCTTCACTCCAGAGGATTGTGTTTGCTCTACTACAGAAATAATGACATTTACAGGACCTTTAATCTTTGCCTATTTTGGTTTATGTTCTAAATTGATAGAGGAAAGGAATAAACAGAACAAATGCCCTCTTCCCATAGAATATGAGCCTCCAATGCAGGAGAAAACCTAAGGTAAACTCTGAACCACCTACAAAACAATTTTAGGTCAAGCTAAAGATTAAGGGAAAATCTGACACACACTTAAGCAACAGAGAAACTAAAAAAGCTAAAAATCTCCCAAATACCCAAGAGATGTGGGATATGTACTACATTAACATGAAGGTAATATGCTAAGGAGGTATTTAAGATGTGTTCTTCGTACAACAAACTAAGGGAAAAAAGCAATAACTGTAACTTACCATCAGATATCCAGGTGTTTGTGTCACTGCATCTGGGATATGCTGGGGCACGTCTATTTGTAAATTAACTTGACGACGATCCAGACACACTGTTCTGTTTCTACATATTTAAAAACTGGTTTTAGAACAAAGCCCTTTTACTTGTAAACTATTTTTGATGTGGCTTACAACATCTTTTAACACTAACATTTCATCAGCCCTCAGTATTCAATTTCTGTTTCAAGTAGCACCAATGACTGGAGATTAGACAGAAGTGGCCAAAAAGCTCTTGTTGGAAAAGTTTATACAATAAAACCAAAATCCACCAGGAAACTAGTTTCAGAATAAAACAAATACTAACACTGAATTCTGTGTTACTTGCAACAAGGGTCATCCACACTAGAAGGAATATCTGAGGGCTTCATCCAAGGCCCTGTTAGAATCCAGTTAGACACAGCTCAGAGAAGTCATCTACTTACCTAATCTGGAGGGACAGAAGACAACAGAGGAGAGAGCAAAGCATAAGCCTTGGGCAATTATGGGCTAGAGTACTAATCAAAAAAGAGCCTGAAGTTCCCTCAAGAACACTTGGGCAGGAATGACAATGAATTATGATATCCTGTCAGGCTACATGAGATTGGTCTCCAGAAAATGTTGGTATTTTGATTTTCGTAGCAGTACCTAAGAAGAGTGAAACTGATGCAAAAGTAACCACAAGAAAAAGAGTCATGAGCAAAAAATGGTTTCATGAAAGTATCCAACAGGAAAATTGAGCAACAAAACAGAAGCAGCCATGATTGAGGCATATACCACCTTCCTACACCAGTATGGGTGGTAAGAAAGCTTGGCAATTCCTTACCTGCAAGCCCCAAATGTTTTAAGATGGGTACACAGTGGCCTTGACAATTTCTGGTATTCTTCATCTTTTAGCACCTTGGCAGTCAAACCAGGCAGTTCTGGGGGAACTTCAGCTTCTGCCTGCTGCAAATAGCGGAGGATCCCAAGTGCATCACACTCGTTGTTTTCTCTTAACAGAACGACTGACTTTGCCTTTGTGTTCTCTTGGTCTACAGAAGAATCCTAAAACAAATACACACGTATTTTTAACAGCTTCTGTGTATCCACTACTTTGTGATCAAATGCACTATTAACCTGGTAACGGTTTGTCAAACCTTTATCGCATTACAGAAGTTGTCAGGCATGCTGTGTACACCATGAGCAAAGATTCTTGGAGAGGAAAACTGAAATGTGTCACACAAGTGGCATCTGTAGCTTCCAAAGACTGCATGCATTCATCTGTTAAAGCTAAGCACACGGTTTATACACACTTGTAAGGGTACTACTTGAAGCATGTGAAGTGTGACATCACTTTAACAGTGGCTGTTTCCATCTCTCCATCCACTGATTTAAGCATTAAGAAAAAAGGTCCTTCCCCAACCACTTTGTCATGGTTTGCCATGACAGCCTTTTCTGGTGAGGGGGAAGGGGCTGTAAAGATGACTCCTGGAAGAAGTTGCTCGCAGCTCTCCCCAGCTCTGAGCCAGACCCACTGCTGGGGCTGAGCCAATGAGCCTCCATCATCACTTTTTAAGAGAAGCCTGAAGAGGAGGTTTCTTCCTCCATTCTTCTTTCTTCTGCCCTTTCTTCTTCTGGCTGCTGGTGGTGCAAGGAGTAGGAACAGTGAGAGAAACAACCATGCAGACTCCAAGGTCAGCGATGAAAGAGAGGAGGAGGTGTGCTGGAACAGAGACCTCCCTGCATTCTATGGAGAGAACTGGGGAAGCTGAGGTTTGTTTGCATTTCTTTAAAGACCCTACAGCAGCGGTAGAGACTCATTTTGCTAAAGCTGGCCCCAGTCCAGGGGCAGCAATTCACTTCATTGTTGGCCCCGAGCCAGGGGCAGTGATTTCCTTCTTTATCACTATGGCCAGAGCAGGCCGTGTCCCGAAGGAGGGACCCAATATCCACAGCTGTAACTGTGGGGAGGAACCATATTGGGATTTATCCAAATGAGACAGAACATAGTTCAAAATGTCATCATGAATGCATTCTGTGTCAGACATTCCTGTCAGCCTTTCTTCTAGCTGGCAGAAGGGCAGGGTTTGGGCTATTTTTAGCAGAAGTAGTTAAATTCCAAATTCACAAACCTCCTTTATTCTTAGAAGTCAAGATATTTTAGTTTGTTATATCTTAATAATTAAAACCCCCACTTACCTGTGTAAAATGATGCTCACCCGATGAACCATTTCTGCCTCATCTCCTGAATTAGTGAATGTCGGCACCTTCTGAAGATTACTGTGGGTAAAAGCCAGTATTTTGAGTAACACAGCGGTTCTTTCACTGTCCATACAAGGCTGTACAACCTAAAGGTGGATACAAACCAGAGGGCTGGTAATTCATGTAATCTAGACATGCTTTACTGTGTATTTCTTCTTTTAAGAAACATGAAGCATTGTTATGTCAAACAACATTGGTAAATCCTAAATCTTCTGTTAAACTTATAATGTACAATATACAATTCTCACAAAGGGTGTGAATTTCTGACAGCTTCCAGAAGCAAAATTAAAACCCATCACAATCAAAATCTCACATCGGTATTTTCTTATACCTGTGATTTTTGATGATTTGTCAGTGTTGAAGTTTCTCACTGAAGTACCACTGAAGAAGTTTCACACTCCATAAGCACAGTGCACTACCTCAGATAGTCTTAAACAAAAGCCCCAAAACATGGACATTTGCAGTGCTGCCAAATCACTAGACTTTTCACAAAAAGTGATGTTTTTCCAGTTTCATGCTCAGAATGTCTGGTCTTAGAGACTTCCCAACATTCTCAATCCCTAAATGATTATGTTTTGAGTCACTGAAGAATTCAGATCATACTTGTAACATTTTATACAATTCTTCAGCTCTACACCACACTGACTGGAAGTTCCATGAGAAGACACCTCAGGATATACAGTAGCTTTCTCAAAATATTAGGTCAAATTAATTTCTGCACTGTGTGGCACAGAGCAGTCAAACAAGCATTTTACTAGCTCTGTCTTTGGAAAACTCACTTGTAGTTCTGCCACTCAATCAACAACCACAAAAACATTTGGAACATTCTGGTCACAAACAATAGCATTTGCAAGTACTTGATACCAAACTCAGGCTCATTTGCACTAACAATAAAATACTGGAGAGTGCACCTTCATCTCAGGCTTAAAAAAGACCTTCAGCTGGTTCAGTGATTAACTGACACAGGTCTTCCAAGAGTTCCCTCGCTGCAATCGCGGGACGTGCAACTGGACAGTCCATTCAGGCCTGTAGCACTGCTCATGTATACTGACCTCAGTCAGTGCAAACAGCAAAACAGTGTAGTGAACAAAGAGTGACACCATCCCCAAACTCTTACCTGTTGCACATTTCCGTAGATGGAAGCTTCTTCAATGGCTGTTACCACATCACAAGGATCGTTCATGAGCTCCTTTATCTAGTGTGCTGTACGTTTATTCCAATGAGTTCCAACAGCAATAATTTGCTGTGAATACTTCCATTCTTCAGCAATAACGGGTTTCTTGTAACAATCTCATATAGTAAACACCTATCAAGAAAAAGCAGAAGTCAGTTTCTATCCTCTTATCCTGTTCCAACGAGTACGTAGCAGCAGTAAAAAGCAAACTGTTTCAGCCCACTGTTCTTTCCAGTCACAAAAGATGGAAGTCTCAGGAAAAGGAGCAGTTCAAATCTGAAAAAAAAACCAAACTAAGCCTAGGCAAAAGCAAATCCAAGAGGTCAGAGGCAGACAGCAGACTTGTCAAAAAAAACCAAACCCAAGAGTCCCAATGGTGTGTGTGCAGCATTAAATTACTTCTAACAAGTGAAACCCACTAAGACAGAGCTCACACATTCCTGGTGTACTGCTGACCTAAGTGACGTGCAGTTCAGCTGTGGAACAACAGCAGGATTTTTGGCAAAGCTCTACCACACTTTAAAGTAATATAGAGCTCTGGCACAGCTCTGAGACATCTTTCTCAACCTGCCACTAAACTTACCCCTAGCTGCAATAACATACCCTTTCTGTAACAATACTTTAGAAGAGCTACAATCAAATCTTTATCAAATAGCTCAAACATTTTCAAATGACCATTCCCCGCTGAAAGAGCATCTTTGTTTTTCCTATTCAAGACAAATGTTTTTGAGAAACTGAGAACTACCTCTCCCACAATTGTAATGTTATATCCACACTCCGTCTCAGGAAGTCCAATAGCACAACAGAAAGAGCAGTCTGAAGAGAAAACAGCAATAGCCCACTGGATAAAGAAGACATATCATCTAATTTATGACTTGATATTTGCTGCTACAAAGGCACATTTAACAGCTTCACACACAGCAAATTGGGCAACCTGTTTCCACTAAGGACTTTCTCTAGCTTATCACAGCTAGAAGCACAGCCCTTTAGTCTTATCACCAATTTTTTAATAGATAATATTAGAAGGTTAATGATTTAAAAAAAATCTGATACTGATACATCCTGGTCAACATGGAACTTGATGCTGTTCCTCTTAGAAGACTGTGATCAGCTCCTTCTTTATCTGCACTGTCATTAAGACCCAAGAACACAAGAAAATGCTTCCAAGACTATTTGATCATTCACTTCTGCCTTTCATTCTACTGTTTAAACAGTGCTGCTAAGAGGAAAAATGAAGTTTCTTACAGACAAGACCTTAAAGCACATTAAAGACCCTTACACTGAAACCACCGCTACCAAATGGAACAAAAACAAAAGTCAACTGCTTTGGAAACCATCCACAGCAAAAGACAACAGCATAATGGAGCAGTAGCTTAGACCAGGGCAAGACAGGGCTCACTGATTAAAGAAAAAAACAAGGTAAAGTCTGCTTTGACTGATTACAACTCCACTTCTCCAATACTTCATTCTGCCAGAAGTATACAAATGTGAGGTTTTCAAACTTCATTTTCTTTTCAACTCTACCACTGGGGTTCAGGAAGGTGTTTGTTTTCAGTGGGTGACACTTGCTTTCAAAACACTTGCACAATTGAACAGTATTTTCCCATCTGAACATGTAAGCTATTTACCTGTTCAGGAGCATCAGAGAACAGCACCTCAACCTCATCAAGAACAAGATGGCAAAGATTACGAAACAGCGTGTGACGTTCAGACAGTCTCAGGAGGCAATATGGTGTAGGCACTATCACCTCACCTACAAGTCGGTAAAGGACAACTGTTAACATTAATTTACATTCCACATCATGACACAGTAGTTTTATGAAGAAGGTCTCAACTGCATTTCAGATGCATCATCTTGAAGTTCTGGGAAGGGTTTTTTTGGTTGGTTTTGGTGGTAAGGTATTTTTGTTTGGATATTTGTGTGTGTTTGATTTTTGATTGGGGTTTTTTGTTTTGGTTTTTTTTAAATAGGGACCATATAACTCCATGTTCTGACTTCTAGTCAACAGTCATTTTAGTTCGCTTCTATTTCTTTACCCCTGTGTGTCTTTAAGATCTGAGTAGGCAAAACTGTGTTTTTGAAACACTGAAAAGTCTTTGTTAACAGCTTTACAGAGCAGGATGTCATTTCATTTCCCAAAAGACCATGGTAGAACCAGATCGACAGAAGGTAAATATTTAAATACATTCAAGCATAGCCTTTAGAAGTTTGGTTTTAACAACAAATTAAAGCCAATATTGTATCTTCCATATCTACACATGTATGTAAAAATACACACATGTAAAAATAAAACCACTATTGTAAAACCTGCCTCTAAATCAGGAACATCTATGATGAATCTTAATTCAGCATGAACCTCAGCAAACCCCTCCCACTCATTTGACTCAAAAAAGTGGTTATGAGACTTGCAAAAACACAGATCATTTTAACAGCTTTAATACTATTTACTGTTCAATAGCATTAATGAAGCTTCATGCATCACTAGAGTTACAGCATCTAAGAAACAAAATGATCACTTGATAGGAAAAAGTAAAACTTCATTTCTTACAGTTTTGTGCAACTAAGACAGCCCACATTGCATTCAAGTGTCATTCAGACGACAGGAGTATTCTTACTTCCTCAGATTTTCACACTTTTAGCTGCTTCTTTGTTCTGCCCAAGTATTAACAACATTGGATGAAGCTGTCTGGAGCATCTTTGGTATGTTTTCAGTAGCTCAAAAACAAGTTGTGCCTTCTTCCACCCAGGACACAAGATAAGTGCTAGTGGCTAGGTGTGGATGTACAAAAGAGTTACAGTAGAGCATGAGACAACTGTTTAGAATCTTAGTCATTGTACTATTTCAGAATTTAGGGCAAAACTAAAATCCGCAAAACAGGCCTTTCAATGCTTCAAACAGAAGCTTTTAACACCATATCACCTCTTAAATGCAGATGGTACAGGCCCGAGGAACCGTGCACCAAGCTGGAGACAAATGGATGTGCAGCAACACACGGTGAAAGGTCCAAAAGTTTCATAGAAGCAGAAACATCTTGTCTGTCTTGGAGCTGTGTGAGCCATTTTCAGTGGTCCCTTACAGCCTCAGTAAGTCTATGTTTCTGTGATCTCATGCATTAGAAAATGAATGACAATGTTTTAAAAATCAAACCAGACATTTCCATTTCACTATGTAACAGCCCCTTAAAAATCAAGCTTCATCGAGTATCCAAGTGATATGACATTAACCACTTGTTAGATATTACTTGATAAATAAGTTACAGACTGCCACACTCATGCAGTCCATCTCTGTCAATGTCTAAGCAGATGGCCTAAATAACCTGGGAAGCATCATGAAGATACTCTAAGACTACATGAGATGAACCCATTCTCAACATGCACTACCTTTTGGATCATTCATTGACATTTGCACCTTAGAACACAAAGCCTGCAGTACTCTAATATATACATCCTCCACTCCTGTTTCTCAAGGTTTGTAGCAACTGCTCAACTGCAAAAGTGTAAGTATTGGTGGAATATACAAGAAAGGATTATTTCCCTGATATGAGATGGCAACTGCATCACATCCTTGAGCTATTGGTGGCCAACAGTAAGATTCAGTGGAGTTAGGGCCTAAAACTTTTTTCCAAGTAAGTTCCTACAGAAAGAGAAATAAAGAGTTCTACCTGAAAATCGTGTGCTTGAAACACCAACAAGGCAACACAAAGCAATGAGCAATTTAAAAGCCTTTGACTCACTGCATAATACATTTCCTTAACACACAATATGATAAGAGTTCTTCTGGGATGAGGACTTAAATTCTTACATCTAATTCAAATGCCATCATTTGTAGCAGTGGTTGATAGATCAGATGAAACTGTACAATTCTACAGTCTCTCTGAAGCATAATTTACTCAACCGTATGAACAATCTCCTACACATTCCTCAATCAAAATTAGCTACTGTCATATTTAGTATCTGAAAGTTAAGGTATGATATTAGTCTTAAAAATACTAAATGTAATGTATTACATTAGCATTACTCGTTCCAGATCTTCAAGAATTGATGCTGTTTCCAGAATTGATGGTGGCTTCATTTTCTTGCCAAGAAAGACAAAGTTTCTTTCTTCAAGATTTTGAAAACTCTGAAACCATATGAAATAGATGACAAAGGCAATACTTAGTAGATGGGTTTGAGCTTACATCCAACTTAAAAACTATTTTTTTTGAGAAGAATTAGCCAAAGAAATGCTAAACACAAATGAAGTACAACTCACACACACGTCACACAGAACAGTGCTGAGACTCCTACTGTCCCCTGACTTGGCCATCGCCTCTCTTTCTTGCTTTTTTTCTTTTTGTCTATTCCCCTGCATTTTTTTTTGCCCTTCATATTTTCACAGAGGCACCACCAACTTTGCTGGCTTGCTGAGCTTTGGTCTGGTCTTGTTGCTGATGTGGCTGGATTCAGTCCCTGATGTCCCTCCACAGAGTCCCTCCACAATGACCACTCTTGTAGCCTCAACACTACTCACACCTTCCACATATATGACACACGTTTGCAGAGGTTTAAATGGAAGTTATATCCTGGAATTACCTGTTGCTCATTTTCAGTTCTATGTGTGTTCAAAGGATCAGAATTTAAGCACTGCTGAAGCCTGAGAAATATACAAATATTAAATTCAATGGAAATGCAAAAGGAAAGTGTAATCGATAAATATCACCAATATTTCTAAAATGGCACGAAACAGTTCACCTAAAAAATATCTCTGATGTATTACCTGTGCCAACAAAAACCCTCAAATATGACAGAAGAAATCAAGAAGTATCATTTTGGATGTAAAATTTACTATTAGGTTTTAGGTATCTGAAAATAACCCGAAGGCTTTTTAACCAAGACAATTGGTGGGTTCCTCAACTTCAGAAGAAAATCAGATGGGACTGCAGGAAAAAGGTGTCTTAAAGTTGCAAAAACATGAAACAATGTATCTTTGCAACAGTTAAAACTTGAATTAAAAACACCCCTCAGGTTGTTTACATATGCAGCAAGTGATTTGCAGCATAATAAAAGCCTTGCACAAATCAACTCAGTCAGATTTCATTCAGCTTGAAAACTTTATCAATCACACTAAGAATAAAAGAAGGCAACTGAATATGCTGAGTGTGCAGAAACGTACTGCCTCATCACAGCCTTGTTTTCAAGCTACTGTTTAGAAAGAATTGCTATTTTTACTGTGGTCTGGATAAGTATCAGCAGCTTCTAATGGCCTCCTTCCCCAATACCATGTGCACACATCTTGTCTTACCCTCTGCCCTTTTAGCTGTCTAAGAAGAGTAACTGGAAACATACTACAGCTCCTAATTATCTGGCTAAACAATTGGTTCAAATATGTAACATACTGTACCATACCTGTCTGTGTGAACTGCTGGATTTTCCTTGAAAGGCAATCCTGGGATTGTTTGGACAATCTATCAAGAAAAGACAAACCCTTTTCTGGCAGTAAAATACTGTTTAAGAGCAACATTTTAGAAAAAAAAGATTACTGAGCTCAAGGTGGTTTTCTTACCTAACCGAATTTTCTTCATTAAGAATCAAGCATGCAACAAGAACATCAACCACACAGGAGAATCAGTTCATGTTCACTGCTCAAGCTATAGCTTCTGGCAGCTCTTTCTTTGAAGAATCCGCCCCTGTATTCCCCCAACAACTACCAAAAGCTGGCCACACAGAACCACTACACATCTTCACAGCACTAGAGCAAGTGAGCACAAAAGGAGACACAACCTGTTCAAAGTCCATCGTTGCAATCTAAAAAACCAAAACCACCAGAACCACAAACTTGAAGGACAATGTTCTCTTTTAACTAGATCAAGAGTTAGTCCCAGATTTGTTACAGAAAAGGACGTGATAGCTGACTACAGTATTCCTAATCTGCCTTACAGATGCTTAACTTAATTCATTCTGACATTTGAATAGAAAATCTAACACTTACAGATCTGGTAGTTTCACTGTCATCTGTGTTGGAGCTTTGTTATGTCTTTTCAAGAACAGAACCAGATACAGCAAGATCTAGAAAGACAATTTTAAAAGATGCAGAAACACGTTTGTGATTATCTGAATCTATGAAAGGCCAGTGTTTTTACAGTTGGTTGCAACTGACTTCTTTCTCTGCTTGTCTCATTTTCTAATGGCAAAAAGAACAACCAAAAGACAGTTGTATTTACATAAAGATATGCAAATGAACCGAGGGAACAAGGACAGAGGATATTTATAGTGATTCAAGTCTGTTTTAAACAAGACAACTCACAGAAAACATTCAAGTTACCTCTGTGTAGAGAAATCCCTCTAAACTCAAATCAAACAGTAAGGTATCACTGATCAATGCTACAAGTTATTTCAACAGTATCTAATGCTTTTCAGCATATCAACAAATGACCCTGAAACTCACCCTTTGTCTTATCAAGGACAAAATGCTTTAGAATATTCCTGCATCTGCTGATTTGATTGCTCTTTGTAAACTGATACATAGGCAGTGTTTGTTAGGATACCATTTGTTCCACTTGTTGGATTCTAACTGATACAGTAGTTCAATATATCCAGGTAAAGACAAATGATGCACTGCATGAATGATTGCTGCCAACACACACGGTTCCCACTTGTTTCAGGATCTATTGATACCTTCTGCTGGAGCAGCACTGTCCTCAAATCAAGTGCAGGATTAACAACTTTCATTGGAAGAGAGTCAAGATTTAATGATGTTTGGGTCTCCTGATAATCTGCTGAACTCACTGCATTCTCTTCAGCTTGCTCAAAATGAGCAAAGCTGCTTAAGACAAGATCATCATTAACGCATACCTAAAAAACCCAAGTATTTGACTGACCAGAATCAACAAGCAAGTCACCATCACATACTGCTTTAGAATTTACTTGAAGCTGGAGACAACAGGAAGACATATGCAGTATGTACAAATGCTTTCTGAAGAGTACTCATTCCACGGCAGGAAAGTTGGTCATATCTTCCTCTATGTTCTCCAAACAGGTGTTACTTACCAGTTTCATGCTTTTGCCTAAAATTCTGTGCTCAGTTTTCTATGAGCTTTAAACATTTTTAGAAAAACTATCTTAGTTTTATGTCCCTTTGATTCAGAGTGCATCCAAACCTGGCAGGAAAAAACAATATTCAACTTCAAAGTTCTTACTGGCTCAGAGAGAAGTGACACTTGCCAACTGTGATTCTGAACAGAGAAGGTATTCAAATTAAGATGTAATCCAAGTTATTGTCTACAGTGAAGAGCACAGCTCTAATGTTAAAAGTCTTGGTAAAATACTCCAAATGGCAGCAGTTTTCAAACACATTTATTTTTGTCTACTACGCAGCTGCTTAAGTCTGACAGTAGCTGCAGCAGAGATTTAGCAGGAGTTACGCACTTTGGTAAGTGCAACGAGCTTTCTTCCTTTCTCCCAACTGTTTGGGAACTCAGCCTTATGCACATATGAACTTGTATTTATTTTCATAACACCATGCAACTGCCTTCTTGAAATATCTTTAAGTGTATCACAAAGAAGGACAAGAGTACAGTAAATTCACATAGTTGTTCATCTGAAGTACTTGGGGGACTTCATTTGCTTGTCAATACCTTCCAAAGCGCCTCACAAGTTTCCACCTCACAGAATTCATTCCAAAGTTCACAAACAACAGATTTAGAAAATAAATCTTCTAATAAGTTAATGATTGCACTTCTACTGTATATGGCAAATTACAAAATTCACTTGCAAATAACACTTTTCGGTCTTAAATTTGTCACAAAGTTATAACTTCTACAGCAGAGTGCACAAAGAGGTTTGTAGAGAGAAAAATATCTTACCTTTTCACCTTTTATTGTCACATAAAGGAAAACATCAGATGTGGTATCTTCTACAGCACATACTTTGGCTGTCGTCTGGGTAGTAGCAAAACTGAGTGATGGTGTTTCAAGGACGCAGCTGCCTGTTCTTTCCTGCTCTTCTCCAGCCCAGTGTTTCCTCACTAACCCAGCATCTGGAAGAGCAAACAATGGGTGTTTTAAAAGTCTCCCTCTCACTGTAGTGGTGACAAGTTTCTGTTGATCTCCTGGGGACTTTACTTTGGGTTTGGTTTGACATTTTGCCCACCTGGACTTGAGAATTCTCCCTCCCTTTTCCACCCCCCTTTTCACATCTGTTGCCTGGGATTCTCCCTTTACAGTTCTTGCTGGACATTTAGCCAGACTCTGTGCTCTGCACTTGAAACAACCAGCAGATGATTTCTGATGGAACCTGAGGCTCTCTGCACTGGCCTGATGCAAAGGCAATTTGCATCAAAATTCCTCCAAAATCCTTTTTTTTCCTCTCTCAGAATTGCACCAAAACCTCATTTTATCCCTCAGAACTCCCCCAAACCCCACTTTTTCCCCTCAAAACGCTTCCAAAACTCCACTTTTTCCCTCAAGATGGCACTTTTTTACCCAGCAGTTCCCAAAAATCCCAATTTTTCCCTCAGAATAGCACCCAAAACCCACTTTTCTTCACAAAATACCTCCAAAACCTCACTTTTTCACTCAGAACTCCACCAAAACACCACTGTTTCCCTCAAAACTGCACCAAAACCCCGCTTCTTCCCCCAGAAGTTCCCCAAAACTGCACCTTTCCCCTCAAAACTCTACCAAACCCCACTTTTTCCCCTCAAAACTCCACCAAAACCCCATTTTCCCCCTCAAAACACCACCCAAACTCCACTTTTACCCTCAGAATTTCCACAAAACCCCACTTTTCCTCTCAAAACCCCACCAAAACATTTGGTTTTTTAAAAAATCCACCCAAACCCCACTTTTTCCCTTTAAAAATTTACCAAAACATCACTTTTTTCCTCAAAACTCCACCCAAATCCCACCTTTTCCCACAGAAATACCCAAAACTCTCATCTTTTCCCTCAAAACTGCACCCAAATCCCACCTTTTCCCTCAGAAATGCCACCCAAACCTCACTTTTCCTCTCAGATTTGCCCCCACACCTCATGTCATCCCTCACAACTCCCACAAACCCGCACTTTTCCCCTCTAAATCCCAACAGAAAACAGCTTGTTCTGAAAGAATAAAATGAAATAAAATGGAGCCGGTGAGGCTAAGTCACAGCAAGGCCGACTAGGCCACGAGAAAGGATGATGAAACCAACCCTGGCCATTGCATCAGAAACCGCAGGGGCTGAGAAACATGTCTCAGAAAATTGGATCCATTGTCCCCACCTTGCCAGCAGGGCACCTGGGTTAAGGGGAAGTTGTGTGCGTGTGTTGGAATTTTCCGTCCCTCATCCCCAGCATATATAAACCCCTACCTGCAAAGCCTCGGGGCCGCCTCCTCTATCCCCTGCGTGAGATACGAGACGGCCCGGAGCTCCGCAATAAAGCTCACCTCTTGCTTTTGCAACAAGCCGGTCTCTCATCTTCCTTGGGGTGTTCGCCGTCCGGGCTTGGAGCGAAAGCCTGCAGCTTTCAACATCACGACCAACAGTTTTTACACTCGTTGAGGCAAGGGACTGAGGATGGAAAGGATGGAAAGGCCCCGTGAGGGCCGGGGCCGGCGGTGTTGGCGCGGTGTGTGTGGGGGGGCTCCGGAGACACCGACCGGGCGCGGGAAGCGGCTGCGCGGCGGCGGCTGCGGATGGAAGGGGCGGGGGGGTCTGGCTCACTCCGTGCCGTCCCCGGCGGCGCAGCCGCTGTTACTCTCTCCCGTGTTTTCTTTGTCTCCCCTCACGTGCCCGATGGTGTCGAGTGTAACACGGGGTCGCGCTCCCCACTCTCCTCTGATCATCCTGCGCTGCACCCCGGCCCGACTCCGCCCGCTCGGCATTCCCCTGCGAGTCGTCCCAGGGGTAACTCGGCGGGTTGGGCTCGAATGGGAAGCAGCTCTCCCGCGGGGGCTCTGCTCCGAAGCCCCTTCGCCTCTCTGACTTTGTAAAACTCTTGTGTAGAGAAGAACCTTTTTCTTTTTTCTCGGTATCATCCGCCTCAGCGCCGCTCCCGGCGCTTCTCCCGGCGCTGCTCTCGGCACCTCTCCCGGCACCTCTCCCGGCGCTTCTCCCGGCGCTACTCTCGGCACCTCTCCCGGCACTACTGTCGGTGCCTCTGCCAGTTCACTCTCTGCCCCAGGGACAGGCTCACTAAGTGGGGGGGAAGGGGGGGGAGGCGGGGGCTCTTTAGGCCGGCACTCTTGTTCCTCGGGAGGGGCTGATGGCTCATATGTTTCTCGTACCCCGTCCGTGCCTCCAGGGTCATTTTCTACACGCGGGGTGGGGAGCATTACTTTTGAGACGGTAGGAGCCAGTGGGGTGGATTGGAACCAGTCACGCTCATCGTTTTTGTTCTTACTCTGTGCTGCTGATGCGTGCTCAGCAGCCTTCTTTTCTGCCTGATGTTGCAACAACTCATTGTGCACTATCCGCCAAAACTTCCCTAACTTTTCAGCTATCTCATCGTCCTCCAGGGTAGCTTCCCACAGCAAATGCCCAAATCTACGCCATTCGCTCAATTCATGCACTGTCTGTGGATTCTGAAACACTCCCTTAGCATACCCATAAGCTAACAACCCTGGTAGGTCTTTTTGCAGATCTATACCCTTTATCTGCCGCTTCTGCAAGAATGCAGTAAATAAATCATATGCCGCTTGCCTTTCCACACCTATTTGTCAGCGCGCTGTTGCAGCCCTTCAAGGTCCAGCGGCACGTATCGGCCGGGCTCGGCTATACGGTCACCCAGGGCACGGCGTGTTCCCAATTTTCACGCTTATTGCCGTCCTTGCTGCATAGGACCCGAACCCCTTTGTCGCTCCGCCGTGGCGCCCAGTCGGTATATCACGTCCTTCGCGTATCACGTCGGGGTCACCATTTGCTGAAGACGACGGGAGACAAGCCCACCCTGCAGTGCAACAAGTCTCAACTTTATTTGCAAAGATACAACACTTTTATAGATACAATAATCAGGCTCATACATATTGCAAAAGCTAACCTCATCATTGGTTCCCAGTTAGGTGCAAACCTCGCCCTTGTTTCAACATACTCCAGATACGTGTGGCTGCTTAACCCAAACTAAGCTCCTGCTTTCTCATCCTGTTATCATACAGCTCTCTTGCTCTCACAGCCTTGAGCAGGAATCCACTATCTTATCGCTTAATGCTTACTGCCTAACCAGCTGTATTCTATCATGTCCTCTTTTCTCTAGCCAAGTCTCCACAAAACTCCCCACATAGGTGGGGTCTGCCTTCCTGCTTTCTTGTAGCTCCCATACGCAGTGCTGTAACTTAACAGACACATGTATTTTTTCAATGGGAGATGAGGAGACAAAGAGTGTGGTATTGAAGATAGCTCCCACAGGAAAGCAGCTGCAAATGTGACACCGTGCTGGCTGATAGACTGCATGGGGACCTTCTTACTACTGTAGCTGGGATCTGCCTTCCTGCTTTCTTGTAGCTCCCATACTCAGTGGTATAACTTAACCCACAACATGTATTTTTTCAATGGGAGCTGAGCAGTCCAAAGGAGTGGGACTGAAGATAGCTCCCACAGGAAAGCAGCTGCAAATGGGACACAGTGCTGGCTGATAGTCTACAATGGGACCTACGTACAACTGTAGCTGGGGTCTTCCTTCCTGCTTTCTAGTAGCTCTCATACGCAGTGGTATAACTTCTACCGACAGTTTGTGTTTTTTCAATGGGAGCTGAGGTTAATTATGGACGGATAAAGTTGTGATGGACCGGCTTGCACCTCCTCGTCCACATCCATGGCAAGCTTGAGCAAGGGGGAAACCGAAACAGCAGATTGTAACAGAAACAAGCTCAAAGCAAGAAGATAGGACAGGACATTAAACCAAGCGTTGTTAGAGGACTGAATATAGCATTCAATTTAGCATTGTATGATTGACTGTACTTGACTAATAAATGGTAACATATGTAACTAACAATAATATAAAGGTAACTAAACGTAAGGTAAGCATAACCATAGTGTGAGAGAAAACTAACTGAAGGCCAAACAGATGGGGTGATATTTTAGACACAATAAGGCTGATGTTTTAAGCACAATAAGGATGGTGTTTAAACACAGTGAGGTTGGTGTTTAAGTTGTTACCAAAATGAAACTTTGAGGCCTTATGCATAGTGCGTGATGCTTAGTATTAACTATTTGCCATGAATTGTGGCACGTACAAAGCATTTGGAAAAGGTATAGAAGTGATGATGATGTGACAATAAATTGGAGCTGATGCATATCAGATTGGCGTCTGGTCACTCCCGTTTCACGCAACAAAGAAGAACCCCTGTATAAAGAAAAAGAAACCCTGCAGAACAGGCTGCCCAGAGGGCTTGTGGAGTCTCCTTCCTTGGAGGATTTCAGCACAAGCCTGGACACTTTCTTGTGCGAGCTGATCTAGGTGAACTGAATTCTGGGGGAGGGGGTTGCTCTAGATGATCTCTAATGGTCCCTTCCAACCCCTACCACTCTAGGATTCTATGATGTCACACAGTCTAGATGCAGTACCCAGATGTGCTGTGATGTCACAGAGCACTGTTGAGGCATCCAGAGGTGATGTGGTGTTATAGAGAACTCTTGCCATGCCCACGTCTGCTGTGATGTCACAGAGTCTCATTTCAGTGCCCAGATATTGTGTGAAATCTCAGAGCACTGTGTGTCCAGTGTCCAGATGTGCTGTGATGTCACAGAGCACTATTGCAGTGCCCAGATGTGCTGTCATATCACACAGCCCTGCTGCAAAGCCCAGATGTGCTGTCGCGTTACATAGTCCTATTGCAGTGCACATGTCTTATGATGTCACAGAGTACTGTTGCCTTTCCCAGATGTGTTGTGATGTCACAGAGCACTGTTGGAATGCCTAGTACTAGGACGTCGCAGAACCCCACGGCAGTGTCTGGATGTGATGTGATGTCAAACACTCTTGTTGCAGTGCCCAGATTTTCTGTGATGTCCTACAGCCCCGTTCCAGTGCCTAGATATGCTATGATGTCACGGAGCAGTGTAGCACTGCCCAGATGTGCTGTGATGCGACGCACACCGCACATCCTCTGCAATGCCCACATGTACTGCTGTGCCACACAGTCCTGTTGTAGTGCCTAGATGTTCTCTGATTTCACACACCCCCTTGTCATGCCCAGATGTGCTGTGATGTCACAGAGCACTGTTGCAGGGCCCAGATGTGCTATGATGTCACAGAGCACTGTTGCAGTGCCCAGATGTGCTGTGATGTCACAGAGTACCACTGCAGTTCCCACTTGTGCTGTGATCTCACAGGCACCCTAGCAATGTCCTCTTGTGATAGGATGTTTCAGAGCACTGTTGCAGTGCCCACGTCTGCTGTGATGACAGAGTCTCGTTTCAGTGCCCAGATACTATGTGAAGTCTCAGAGCAGTGTGTGTCCGGTGCCCAGACGTCCTGTGATGTCACAGAGCACTATTGGAGTGCCCAGATGTGCTGTAAGGTCACACAGCCCTGCTGCAAAGCCCAGATGTGCTGTTGTGTTACACAGTCCTGTTGCACTGTGCACATGTTCTGTGATGTCACAGAGCACTGCTGCCTTTCCCAGATGTGCTGTGATGTCACAGAGCACCGTGCCAGGGCCTAGTGATGCTGTTATATATCACAGCAGTGATTGAGTGCTCAGATGTCTTGTAATGTCACAGAGCACTGTAGCAGTGTGCAGTTGAGGTAAGATGTTATAGAGCACTGTTGCAGTGCCCAGATGTGCTGTGATGTCAGAGAGTCCCGTTTCAGTGCCCAGATATGATGTGAAGCCTTAGAGCACTGCTACAGTGCCCAGACGTCCTGTGATGTCACACAGCACTGTTGCTGTGCCCAAAGGTGATGTGACGTCACAGAATACTGCCGCTGTGTCCGGATGTGATGTGATGTCACAGAGCCCCATTCCAGAGCCTAGATAAGCAATGATGTCACAGAGCAGTGTAGTGGTGCCCAGATGTGCTGTGATACAATACACACAGCACAACCTCTGCAATGCCCACATCTCCTGCAATGTCACACAGCCGTGTTGCAGTACCTAGTTGTGCTGTGATGTCACAGAGCACTGTTGCAGTGACAACGTCTGCTGTGATGCCACAGAAACCCGTTTCAGTGCCCAGATATGATGTGAAGTCTTAGAGCACTGCTACAGTGCCCACAAGTGCTGTCATGTCACACAGCGCCGCTGCAAAGGCCAGATGGGCTGTTGTATTACACACTCCTGTTGCAGTGCACACCTGTGCTGTGATGTCACAGAGCACTCTTGCAGTGTTCAGTTGTGCTGTGATGTCAAACGTCCGCGGAAGAGGAAGACGGAGCACTGGAACAGGTTGCCCACAGGGCTTGTGGAGTCTCCTTCCTTGGAGGACTTCAGCATAAGCCTGGACACGTTCCTGTGCGACCTGATCTAGGTGAACTTGATTGTGGGGGAGAGGGTTGGTCTAGATGATATCTAATGGTCCGTTCCAACCCCTACCATTCTACGATTCGATGATGTCACACAGCCTGGATGCAGTACCCAGATGTGCTGTGATGTCACAGAGCACTGTCAGAGTGTCCAGAGGTGATGTGATGTTATAGAGCACTTTTGCCATGCCCACCTCTGCTGTGATGTCACACAGTCTCTCTGCAATTGCCACATGTGCGGCAATGTCACTGAACCCCATTGCAGTGCCCACGTGTGCTGTGATATCCCCATGCAGTGTATCAGCCAGCACTGTGTCACATTTGCAGCTGCTTTCCTGAGGGAGCTATCTCCATTCCCACTCACTGGGACTCCTCAGCTCCCATTGAAATAACACATGTTGTCGGTTAAGCTCTACCACTGAGTATGGGAGCTACAAGAAGGCAGACTCCACCTATAGTGGTAAGTAGGTCCCATTGTAGTCTATCATCTTGCACTGTGTCACATTTGCAGCTGCTTTCCTGTGGGACTTATCTCCAATCCCATGCACTTGGGCTGCTCAGTTCCCATTGAAAACATACAGGCTGCCAGTAGAAGTTATGCCACTGCGTGTGGACACTACAAGAAAGCAGGTACACAGACCCCAACTACAGTGGTAAGTAGGTGTGGTAGTTTGAGCCTGGCTGGATGCCAGGTGCCCACCACACCACTCTGTCCCCCACCTCCTCAGCAAGCCAGGGAAGGGGAGAAAATAAGATGGGAGTCTCGTGGGTTGAGATAAAAGCAGTTTAATAAAGAAGCAGCAAAGCCGCGCGCGGGAAGCAAAGCAGAAGCAGATAAAGCTGTTCCTCTCCACTTCCCATCAGCAGCGATGTCCGGCCACCTCCCGAGAAGCAGGGCTGCGGTACGCGTAGCGGTTGCTTTGGGAAGGCCAGAAATGCATCTCGCCTCCCCTTCCTGCTCCTCTCCCCCAGTTTATATTCCTGAGCTGATGTCTTAGGGTATGGAATATCTCCTTGGTCAGCCTGGGTCAGCTGTCCTGGCCATAGTCCCTCCCAAGATCATGCCCACCCACAGCTATTGGTGAAGGTGGGGGAAGGAATGCTGGAGGGACAGCCCTGATGCTGTGCGAGCGGTAGTCATAATATTGATATCAACAGTAAGCACAACACTGCAGGAGCTGCTGTGGAAAGTCACTACCATCCCAGACCCACTACAGACAGTCACAGGAATGCAGACATATTACAAACACTATTGTTTCTGTGTTCAAACGAAACACACAGTCAGTAATATCAATCATGAAAACATCTCCTTAATTGTAGCATTCTTTTTTCATAAAGTGTATGCTCAAAAGACCTTGTCAATTCTTACAAGGGCTCCAAGTTTGCTGCATGTCCAATATGTTCACGTGGCTGCACAGCTTCTGAAGTTGTGTTCTATGTTCTGCATTGTCAGTTCCCAGACCTGTAGGCAAAACCTCAGATTGAATGTCGTATTTGTTAACTGACATCTTCAAGTCTGGAAGCCTGGTAACCTGGACCTTGGATGACAAAACACACCAAGTTGAAACCATAACTCATCAGTAGTCTCTCTCTAACTCTAAGCTACTCTAAGTGAAGCTTTAAACATGTACCCATTTATTGATACCTGGAAGTAATTGGTTTTCTCCCAGTGTCCCAACAGGCACGTTCCCATGTTTAATTCTTCTCCAGACATTGCCATCTTTTTCATCATAATAGTGTCATAAGGAACTCGTAGTTAACTCCATGGAACACAACCAAGAGAGCAACCAAGTAAACAATCTGAGCCCTGATTACACAAGTTACAGCTGAAATACACACCACACAGAATAACTTCCTAGACCAAAATAGAAGAAGAAAACTGCTGGGGTGACACAGTTAGAAAAACTCTAAACAAAAGCATAGCAATCAGAAAAAGGCTGAGATGTGCCATATAGAAAAGGAAGCTGCTAAAGAGAATTACTTCCAGTAATTCCCTGTTTCTACTTTATTTTTCATCTGAAATTGACTGAATGGTCAGATGGAAAACAGCATCACACATTCCAAAACACTAACTTACTGTACTCTTGGACAGGACCAAGCATCCACAAGAGGCACGTCATGATCCTGAGATGGAGGGGTGGCCTTTCTGATGAACTTGTCCAGACAATTAAAAAATAACCAACTCTTTAAGCAAAACTCATCTCTAAGTCAATCTCCTACCAACAAGGTTTTGGGAGAATAAGAGAATGCTGAGAGGAAACACTCACTGCACGGAGGGCCGTTACCTTCTAGTCAGTCTTACCCAGAAGACTATTTGCCAGTGCCCTTATTACAGGCCAGGGAACTGACAGAACAATACAAACATGGCACTGACTGTAATATTTTCTTTTCAGGAAAACCTGAAGAGTTGACTCTGAGAAAACCAATAATTAAAACAATTTTAATAAGATTATTGCCATGCCTGAGATTATTGCCATGAGAAGTTATCTCAGTTTACCACAGAATGGCTGTGGCTGGAATGGCCCTCTGGAGATAATTTCATCCAAACTCCCTGCTCAAGCAGGGACACCTAGAATCATGTGCCCAGGACCACATGCTGGTTGCTTCTGATTATTTCCAAGGACAGAGACTCTACAGTCTCTGAGAAACCTGTTCCAGGGGTCAGACGCCACCACAGTAAATTATCCAACAGTATTACCTGAATACCGTGTGGAATCAAATTGAACTTGGAACGGACAGAAGCAAAGAAAAGAACAGGTGCTTTTGGTAAAGGAGTTTAGATACAAATATTTTGTAATGCTGCAATTCTATACCTCCCATTGGGTCAGTCCCAGTTGTGTTTCCCAAGGTCAGTACTACTTTCGCTTTGTGTAGTTCTCCTTTAACTGTTTGATGAATAGAATTAGTTACCTAAGGAAAAACAAAGTCACTGCACTTGAGATGAATTCCAACTTAACTTTACAATAACTGTAATGAAACAAATCTTCCAAGCTTAAACATGACACCAGTATTAAACAAATAAAACCAGATTTTGTTACTCATTAAGGAAGGAGCTTCCTGAATGGGACAGTACTCAAACACAGTTTCATTTACAGAGGCTACCCTTCCCCCGTTGAATCCCCACAGATGCAAAAGCAGCAATAACGTTTTCTGGAAGAAGATACTGAATTCAGAAGAATTGAAGAAAAAAAATCGCATAAATCTCACTTGATTCTGCAGGAAAACAAACCAAGAAAGCTGACTTCTCAGAATCTGGCCAATAGTAGATATTTCTTGTTAATACTAATGAGGAGTTAAATTTGAAAACTAAGTTTGCAGTCCATTACTGCTTTCTTACAGAAAATAACACACAAAGAGAAATAAAAGAACATACCATTGGAAATCTGATAAATATTACCTTTGGGTTCCACTCCAGTTCATTACCAATGGGTGTCACTCTACAAATTCCCCAGCCTGAGGTGGTAGACACTGAAACTTGGCAGGTGAGTGAAGCACCTGGTAACTTTGGACTTGACAAGTTCTGCCTTCATCTATATAGTTAATTTTGACACTACAGAACATATTTTCCTTCTCTTTTGGGGAAATATCTAGCACCTGAGCCCTTCAGAGTTGGAGAGGAATCAAAGAATTATTATAGTTGTAAAGTTTCTTCACTTCCTTGTGTCTAAAAAAGATTAAACTTTCACAGCACAATCTTCAGTGGTGTGTATGTGGAGCCATTCTGGCTTCCCTTCAGTACAGGCAGCATGGGAGAGCTTTTTAAAGAACAATTTGTACAGCAGAGATTTTTTTGCTAGTTTTCATGGTGGGTTAACTTTAACTTAGCAGTAAAAGTTCTAAACTACTTTGTATTAAAAAGTGCACATGAATAATTTAAACCAAAAAAAAATCCACATTTTTACCTGAGAACAACTGTTTTCTGACATAAACCATGAAATGCCAGCTTCTCCACATTTTTAACAGCAATCTTATTACCAGGTTCCTTAAAATATCCATTAATTCCTTCAGCAAGAATTGTATATTGGTTCTTCTGCTGATCTACTATTTGACCAAAGTAGTTTGTTGCATTTACAACGTGGAGAGGCAGAATCTGAAAGCATAAAATACGTTATAAAGACAACTGATGGTTTCTTAAGTTAATGAGACGTTTTCATGTTGAAGGTGACCTACCTCTTTCCAGCCTAAAGAGATGACAAATACTGCTGTACACATGCATTTCAGAAGATGATGACCTCTTATTACTCCAAAGATTAGGAATAATCCTGAATGAATGAATCCTTATGAATGGTAACTGTCCATAGCCCAGTCCAGACTGGACACAAGTTTATAGAGCAAGATCTATTAGGTCTTGGTGGTATTCCACTTAAATGAACACTAGTGAACTACAGTATTACCTGTCAAGCTACTAACCACTAAGGCATTTCACATCATCCAAGCTTAATTTTAAGTGTTCTCCAACCTTACAATGAGATTTACAAGAACTGACTGGGGAAGCGTGACGCCTTCCCTCTTTTTGCACAGAAAATGCTTGACATAAGCTATCAAGAACACCAATTCACAAAATGCTGGGTGCATTTCATCCAAAGGCTCATGCTAGGCACAAGTACTGAGATACAGCTGAGTGTATGAGGCCAGACAGAAAAGAAGACCAGAAAGGTAATTTCCACTTACTAAAACCCTAAAACTCTCACAGTGCAACTAGAGATTCTTAAAGGAAAGCAACATGATACCGAGTTCTAAACAAAAGAGACAGTGAAGACTTATCCAATTGACAACTGATTTGTAAGACATATATCCAGGCTCTGCAGTCAGCAGAAGCAGAACTAGATGAGGAAAGAGGCCACAACTGCTGTCTTGAGTGCACAAAAGGGAAGTACAAGTTTATAACAGGAGTATTATGAAATCTGTCCAGGTTTCAAGCACTCAAACTGTATCTATAGGTTATCAACGAGTTTCAACTACCAGCTGCCAACAAAAGCTTATTTATTAGGCAGAAATGGAGTGACACCAAGGAATCCACCCAGTTTTTATTGTCTATTCTCACAACCTATGATTTTTGGGAATGGGGAACACCCATTGATTGCATGACTTGAGCACACCTGAATTCTAGCAAAAGACAGGACAGGAAGAAAGTGTAAGCAGTTCATCCAAAAAGGAAAGCACCCAGCAGTTCTCAGATCCAAGTACTAACCTTGAAAGGAAGCACCAGTGTCTACACATCTGCCCTCAGCAATCATTATCCAAGGTGGAGACGAGACAGACTCTACAGTACTGCTGTACAGGAAGACTATCTAGTAAAGTCGGGACTGAAAAGCCAAGTGAAGGGAGTTTTGACATACAAATTGTTACTGAGATGTGAAGAACCACTATAGCAAAGTCAAACCAGTAACCAGGAAGGTTTCATGACTATTTAACTACTAAAAATGGCAGTCTGAATGTAACAGGATTCTATCAAAACTGTTTTCAACACCACAATGACACCTTAGTAGGAAGCAACTGCTCCATCTAGAAGAGAGAATTTATATCCCATGTCTATGGACGGTGCAAATAGAGAAAATATTTGGTTCAATTGACAAGGCCAGAATATACTCATTTTTCAGGAAGTCTGCATCAACATGACAGAGAAGGAAAAATCCTCCCTTCAACTCTTGTTAAACAGGCATGATCTTCCACTGCAACGTTTCTTCACTCCAGAGGATTGTGTTTGCTCTACTACAGAAATAATGACATTTACAGGACCTTTAATCTTTGCCTATTTTGGTTTATGTTCTAAATTGATAGAGGAAAGGAATAAACAGAACAAATGCCCTCTTCCCATAGAACATGAGCCTCCAATGCAGGAGAAAACCTAAGGTAAACTCTGAACCACCTACAAAACAATTTTAGGTCAAGCTAAAGATTAAGGGAAAATCTGACACACACTTAAGCAACAGAGAAACTAAAAAAGCTAAAAATCTCCCAAATACCCAAGAGATGTGGGATATGTACTACATTAACATGAAGGTAATATGCTAAGGAGGTATTTAAGATGTGTTCTTCGTACAACAAACTAAGGGAAAAAAGCAATAACTGTAACTTACCATCAGATATCCAGGTGTTTGTGTCACTGCATCTGGGATATGCTGGGGCACGTCTATTTGTAAATTAACTTGACGACGATCCAGACACACTGTTCTGTTTCTACATATTTAAAAACTGGTTTTAGAACAAAGCCCTTTTAGTTGTAAACTATTTTTGATGTGGCTTACAACATCTTTTAACACTAACATTTCATCAGCCCTCAGTATTCAATTTCTGTTTCAAGTAGCACCAATGACTGGAGATTAGACAGAAGTGGCCAAAAAGCTCTTGTTGGAAAAGTTTATACAATAAAACCAAAATCCACCAGGAAACTAGTTTCAGAATAAAACAAATACTAACACTGAATTTTGTGTTACTTGCAACAAGGGTCATCCACACGAGAAGGAATATCTGAGGGCTTCATCCAAGGCCCTGTTAGAATCCAGTTAGACACAGCTCAGAGAAGTCATCTACTTACCTAATCTGGAGGGACAGAAGACAACAGAGGAGAGAGCAAAGCATAAGCCTTGGGCAATTATGGGCTAGAGTACTAATCAAAAAAGAGCCTGAAGTTCCCTCAAGAACACTTGGGCAGGAATGACAATGAATTATGATATCCTGTCAGGCTACATGAGATTGGTCTCCAGAAAATGTTGGTATTTTGATTTTCGTAGCAGTACCTAAGAAGAGTGAAACTGATGCAAAAGTAACCACAAGAAAAAGAGTCATGAGCAAAAAATGGTTTCATGAAAGTATCCAACAGCAAAATTGAGCAAGAAAACAGAAACAGCCATGATTGAGGCATATACCACCTTCCTACACCAGTATGGGTGGTAAGAAAGCTTGGCAATTCCTTACCTGCAAGTCCCAAATGTTTTAAGATGGGTACACAGTGGCCTTGACAATTTCTGGTATTCTTCATCTTTTAGCACCTTGGCAGTCAAACCAGGCAGTTCTGGGGGAACTTCAGCTTCTGCCTGCTGCAAATAGCGGAGGATCCCAAGTGCATCACACTCGTTGTTTTCTGTTAACAGAACGACTGACTTTGCCTTTGTGTTCTCTTGGTCTACAGAAGAATCCTAAAACAAATACACACGTATTTTTAACAGCTTCTGTGTATCCACTACTTTGTGATCAAATGCACTATTAACCTGGTAACGGTTTGTCAAACCTTTATCGCATTACAGAAGTTGTCAGGCATGCTGTGTACACCATGAGCAAAGATTCTTGGAGAGGAAAACTGAAATGTGTCACACAAGTGGCATCTGTAGCTTCCAAAGACTGCATGCATTCATCTGTTAAAGCTAAGCACACGGTTTATACACACTTGTAAGGGTACTACTTGAAGCATGTGAAGTGTGACATCACTTTAACAGTGGCTGTTTCCATCTCTCCATCCACTGATTTAAGCATTAAGAAAAAAGGTCCTTCCCCAACCACTTTGTCATGGTTTGCCATGACAGCCTTTTCTGGTGAGGGGGAAGGGGCTGTAAAGATGACTCCTGGAAGAAGTTGCTCGCAGCTCTCCCCAGCTCTGAGCCAGACCCACTGCTGGGGCTGAGCCAATGAGCCTCCATCATCACTTTTTAAGAGAAGCCTGAAGAGGAGGTTTCTTCCTCCATTCTTCTTTCTTCTGCCCTTTCTTCTTCTGGCTGCTGGTGGTGCAAGGAGTAGGAACAGTGAGAGAAACAACCATGCAGACTCCAAGGTCAGCGATGAAAGAGAGGAGGAGGTGTGCTGGAACAGAGACCTCCCTGCATTCTATGGAGAGAACTGGGGAAGCTGAGGTTTGTTTGCATTTCTTTAAAGACCCTACAGCAGCGGTAGAGACTCATTTTGCTAAAGCTGGCCCCAGTCCAGGGGCAGCAATTCACTTCATTGTTGGCCCCGAGCCAGGGGCAGTGATTTCCTTCTTTATCACTATGGTCAGAGCAGGCCGTGTCCCGAAGGAGGGACCCAATATCCACAGCTGTAACTGTGGGGAGGAACCATATTGGGATTTATCAAAATGAGACAGAACATAGTTCAAAATGTCATCATGAATGCATTCTGTGTCAGACATTCCTGTCAGCCTTTCTTCTAGCTGGCAGAAGGGCAGGGTTTGGGCTATTTTTAGCAGAAGTAGTTAAATTCCAAATTCACAAACCACCTTTATCCTTAGAAGTCAAGATATTTTAGTTTGTTATATCTTAATAATTAAAAACCCCACTTACCTGTGTAAAATGATGCTCACCCGATGAACCATTTCTGCCTCATCTCCTGAATTAGTGAATTAGCACCTTCTGAAGATTACTGTGGGTAAAAGCCAGTATTTTGAGTAACACAGCGGTTCTTTCACTGTCCATACAAGGCTGTACAACCTAAAGGTGGATACAAACCAGAGGGCTGGTAATTCATGTAATCTAGACATGCTTTACTGTGTGTTTCTTCTTTTAAGAAGCACGAAGCATTGTTATATGCCAAAGAACATCGGTACATCGTAAATCTCCTGTTGAACTTACAATGCACAATATACAATTCTCACAAAGGGTGTGAATTTCTGACAGCTTCCAGAAGCAAAATTAAAACCCATCACAATCAAAATCTCACATCAATATTTTCTTATACATGTGATTTTTGATGATTTGTCAGTGTTGAAGTTTCTCACTGAAGTACCACTGAAGAAGTTTCACACTCCATAAGCACAGTGCACTACCTCAGATAGTCTTAAACAAAAGCCCCAAAACATGGACATTTACAGAACTATGAAGAGAGCCTCTGCACCTCCTCATCAGTGTGGGATGATGGCCTGACTGTCAGATCTGCCTCAAGAATTCAGTCATCCACTGTCCCGACCAGGGCAAAAGGAAGTCCCAGACGCAGGAGTACACCGCGAAATGAACTCTGGCTCTTTTTGCGTGGCCAAGGAGAGGATATGAGGAAGTGGGATGGTGAACCCACTTTTAAGCTGGAAGCGCGTGTACGTGAACTAAGGGGGAAGACAGCTGTTAGAAAAGGACCTCCCAAGAGGGCTGTCAGCAGAGTGGCTGCCAAAACAAAAGAGGACCATCAACAATCTCCCAGACATAGAAGAACTGCAACTACTTCCTTCGATGCCAATGAGGAGACTTCAGGTCTGCAATTGCAAGGATCAGATAGCGAATACTCTGATGAAGAACAGAAATAGAGGGTCCCTGCCTCCAGCCAGGAGGAGGAAAGGGATGACCGAATCTACTGGACTGTGTGGGTTCAATGGCCTGGCACATCAAACCCACAAAGGTATAAAGCCTTAGTAGACACAGGGGCACAGTGTACATTGATGCCATCAAGGTCTAGAGGCACAGATTCTGTCTGGATCTCTGGAGTGACAGGGGGATGTGAAGAATTATCTGTATTAGAGGCTGAAGTGAGCTTAACAGGGGACAAATGATAAAAACACCCCATTGTGACTGGTCCAGAGGCCCCTTGTATTCTTGGCATAGATTACCTCAGGAGAGGGTACTTCAAAGACCCCAAGGGGTATCGATGGGCTTTTGGTATAGCCACTGTAGATACAGAGAAAATCAAACAACTCTCTAATTTACCTGGCCTCTCAGAAGACCCTTTTGTTGTGGGATTGCTGCAAGTTCAAGAGCAACAGGTACCAATTGCTACCAGGACAGTGCACCGGAGGCAATATCGCACGAACCGACATTCCCTGACTCCCATCCGTGAGTTGATTCATCAACTGGAGGCTTCTGTCGGGGTAGGGCGGAGGCCGGGGCCGGGAGGGAGGGCGAGCGAGTTGGCTGGTCGGCCGGCCGGTTTCTCTAGGGCTTGCTGGCTGGCCAGCAGTACCGGAGCTAGCTCCCGCCGAAGCCGCTGATAGTGCGCCTGATGCAGACCGCGGCAGACACCCCGACGGCGCCCGCCGAGGCGCGGCGGGTCAAGGCGGCGGCCACCCACTCCGCGAAGCAGGAGGAAGCCACGGCCGGGGATGGAACAGTGGCGACCACCTCGGAGCGGCTGCCAGACGAGGAGCCGGCAGTGCCGGAGGAAGCGGGCGGACGGGCGGGCTGGCACGGGGGCGCCGAAGGGGCGGCTTGCTGCACGTCGGCGCAACCCGTCGTGGGCGCCCGCAGCCGCAGCCCTCTCGCCCGCAGCCCGCTCGCCTGCAGCCACCGCACTTTATGACACTCCTAGTGCTGCCACTGGACAGCTGCGGCTCCGACGCCGACCTCGCTCCGCAACCTCAGCCGACGACTGCCTCAGCGTTGCCCTCGGATACACACACCGCCGCGGCCGCCGCGGTCGCGCCTCCGTCAGATCGTCGTTTCGGCTCTCAGCGCCGCCGGTGGCTGCTCTGCGCCGACGCGGAGATCTGGCCGCTGCTCACGCTGGGGCTGGAGAAGATCCTCCTGAGCAGAGCCCTGATGTCTCAGATGTTTTGGGCGTGATCGCAGAGCAGTCCCCTGCCGGTGAAGAACGCCCGCCATCTCTGGACCGGACCCTAGCAGTGGTGTCCAGCAGTGAAGCTGACAAAGATGGAAGCTCTTAAGACCATGTTGAGAGCACTGGGCAATGCGGCATGGAAGCAGTGGGATAAAAATTCAGCAGAAGCCACTTGGCTGGTCAATAGCAGAGGTTCAACTAACCGTCCTGGTCCTGCCCAAACAAAACCACTACATACTGTGGGAGGAGACAAGGTCCCCGTAGTGCACCCAGGGAAATGGCTGGGGAAGGCAGTATGGGTTGCACCTCCCATGGGAAAAGGTAAACCCATTCGTGGGATTGTCTTTGCTCAAGGGCCTGGCTGTACTTGGTGGGTGATGAGAAAGGATGGGGAAACTCGATGTGTACCTCAAGGAGACTTAACCTTGGGGGAAAAATAACCTGTTATGTGAGTTATCTGTTGTAGATGAACTTTGCAAGAAAAACCGGACAAGTGGACAAACCAAGCCGGTGCTGGTGCCCAACACTGAACATACTGTTTCCCCTGGCCTGGATATCCATCTTGATGGATGAGACAGAAGTTATGGCCTGCTCCAGTGAACATCTACAGAGGATGAAAGATATAAGAATGTTGTTTGTTTGTTGGATGCAAGATGCAAGAGGGAATACAAGAATGATGTTTGTCTGTTGAAGAGTGGGGGTACTGGTTAATGAGAGTATATAAGAATGTATATGGATTGTTAAGATGGTTTGTCTGAGCATGACATAAATGGTATGGAATAAGGGGTGGAGACTGTAGTGGGTCTGGGACGGTAGTGATTTTCCACAGCAGCTCCTGCAGTGCTGTGCTTACTGTTGATATCAATATTATGACTACCGCTTGCACAACATCAGGGCTGTCCCTCCAGCATTCCTTCCCCCACCTTCACCAATAGCTGTGAGTGGGCATGATCTTGGGAGGGACTATGGCCAGGACAGCTGACCCAGGCTGACCAAGGAGATATTCCATACCCTAAGACATCAGCTCCAGAATATAAACTGGGGGAGAGGAGCAGGAAGGGGAGGCGAGATGCATTTCTGGCCTTCCCAAAGCAACCGCTACGCGTACCGCAGCCCTGCTTCTCGGGAGGTGGCCGGACATCGCTGCTGATGGGAAGTGGAGAGGAACAGCTTTATCTGCTTCTGCTTTGCTTCCCGCGTGCGGCTTTGCTGCTTATTTATTAAACTGCTTTTATCTCAACCCACGAGACTCCCATCTTATTTTCTCCCCTTCCCTGGCTTGCTGAGGAGGTGGGGGATAAAGTGGTGTGATGGGCACCTGGCATCCAGCCAGGCTCAAACTAACACACCTCCTTTCACCCAACTGTTTGGGAATTCTGCTGCAATAACATACCCTTTCTGTAACAATACTTTAGAAGAGCTACAATCAGATTTTTATCAAATAGCTCAAACATTTTCAAATGACCATTTCCCGCTGAAAGAGCATCTTTGTTTTTCCTATTCAAGACAGATGTTTTTGAGAAACTGAGAACTACCTCTCCCACAATTGTAATGTTATATCCACACTCCGTCTCAGGAAGTCCAATAGCAGAACAGAAAGAACAGTCTGAAGAGAAAACAGCAATAGTCCACTGGATAAAGAAGACATATCATCTAATTTATAACTTGATATTTGCTGCTACAAAGGCACATTTAACAGCTTCACATACAGCAAATTGGGCAACCTGTTTCCACTAAGGAATTTCTCTAGCTTATCACAGCTAGAAGCACAGCCCTTTAGTCTTATCACCAATTTTTTAACAGAAAATATTAGAAGGTTAATGATTTAAAAAAAATCTGATACTGATACATCCTTGTCAACATGGAACTTGATGCTGTTCCTCTTATAAGACTGTGATCAGCTCCTTCTTCTATCTGCACTGTCATTAGGACCCAAGAATCCAAGAAAATGCTTCCAAGACTATTTGATCATTCACTTCTGCCTTTCATTCTACTGTTTAAACAGTGCTGCTAAGAGGAAAAATGAAGTTTCTTACAGACAAGACCTTAAAGCACATTAAAGACCCCTACACTGAAACCACCGCTACCAAATGGAACAAAAACAAAAGTCATCTGCTTTGGAAACCATCCACAGCAAAAGACAACAGCATAATGGAGCAGTAGCTTAGACCAGGGCAAGACAGGGCTCACTGATTAAAGAAAAAAACAAGGTAAAGTCTGCTTTCACTGAGTACAACTCCACTTCTCCAATACTTCATTCTGCCAGAAGTATACAAATGTGGGGTTTTCAAACTTCATTTTCTTTTCAACTCTACCACTGGGGTTCAGGAAGGTGTTTGTTTTCAGTGGGTGACACTTGCTTTCAAGACACTTGCACAATTGAATAGTATTTTACCATCTGAACATTTAAGCTATTTACCTGTTCAGGAGCATCAGAGAACAGCACCTCAACCTCATCAAGAACAAGATGGCAAAGATTACGAAACAGCGTGTGACGTTCAGACAGTCTCAGGAGGCAATATGGTGCAGGCACTATTACCTCACCTACAAGTCGGTAAAGGACAACTGTTAACATTAATTTACATTCCACATGACACACTAGTTTTATCAAAAAGGTCTCAACTGCATTTCAGATGCATCATCTTGAAGTTATGGGAAGGTTTTTTTGGTTGGTTTTGGTGGTAAGGTATTTTTGTTTGGATATTTGTGTGTGTTTGGATTTTTGGTTGGGGTTTTTGTTTTGTTTTGTTTTAAATAGGGACCATATAACTCCATGTTCTGACTTCTAGTCAACAGTCATTTTAGTTCGCTTCTATTTCTTTACCCCTGTGTGTCTTTAAGATCTGAGTACGCAAAACTGTGTTTTTGAAACACTGAAAAGTCTTTGTTAACAGCTTTACAGAGCAGGATGTCATTTCATTTCCCAACAAGACCATGGTAGAACCAGATCGACAGAAGGTAAATATCTAAACACATTCAAGCATAGCCTTTAGTAGTTTGGTTTTAACAACAAAATAATGCCAATATTGTATCTTCATTTCTTACAGTTTTATGCAATTAAGACAGCCTACATTGCATTCAAGTGTCATTAAGACGACAGAAGTATTCTTACATCTTTGGATTTTCACACTTTTAGCTGCTTTGTTCTGCCCAAGCATTAACAACATTGGATGAAGCTGTCTGGAGCATCTCTGGTATGTTTTCAGTAGCTCAAAACCAAGTCGTGCCTTCTTCCACCCAGGACACAAGATAAGTGCTAGTGGCTAGGTGTGGATGTACAAAAGAGTTACAGTAGAGCATGAGACAACTGTTTAGAATCTTAGTCATTGTACTGTTTCAGAATTTAGGGCAAAACTAAAATCCGCAAAACAGGCCTTTCAATGCTTCAAACAGAAGCTTTTAACACCATATCACCTCTTCAATGCAGATGGTACAGGCCCGAGGAACCGTGCACCAAGCTGGAGACAAATGGATGTGCAGCAACACACGGTGAAAGGTCCAAAAGTTTCATAGAAGCAGAAACATCTTGTCTGTCTTGGAGCTGTGTGAGCCATTTTCAGTGGTCCCTTACAGCCTCAGTAAGTCTATGTTTCTGTGATCTAATGCATTAGAAAATGAATGACAATGTTTTAAAAATCAAACCAGACATTTCCATTTCACTATGTAACAGCCCCTTAAAAATCAAGCTTCATCGAGTATCCAAGTGATATGACATTAACCACTTGTTAGATATTACTTGATAAATAAGTTACAGACTGCCACACTCATGCAGTCCATCTCTGTCAATGTCTAAGCAGATGGCCTAAATAACCTGGGAAGCATCATGAAGATACTCTAAGACTACATGAGATGAACCCATTCTCAACATGCACTACCTTTTGGATCATTCATTGACATTTGCACCTTAGAACACAAAGCCTGCAGTACTCTAATATATACATCCTCCACTCCTGTTTCTCAAGGTTTGTAGCAACTGCTCAACTGCAAAAGTGTAAGAATTGGTGGAATATACAAGAAAGGATTATTTCCCTGATATGAGATGGCAACTGCATCACATCCTTGAGCTATTGGTGGCCAACAGTAAGATTCAGTGGAGTTAGGGCCTAAAACTTTTTTCCAAGTAAGTTCCTACAGAAAGAGAAATAAAGAGTTCTACCTGAAAATCGTGTGCTTGAAACACCAACAAGGCAACACAAAGCAATGAGCAATTTAAAAGCCTTTGACCCACTGCATAATACATTTCCTTAACACACAATATGATAAGAGTTCTTCTGGGATGAGGACTTAAATTCTTACATCTAATTCAAATGCCATCATTTGTAGCAGTGGTTGATAGATCAGATGAAACTGTACAATTCTACAGTCTTTCTGAAGCATAATTTACTCAACCGTATGAACAACCTCCTACACATTCCTCAATCAAAATTAGCTACTATAATATTTAGTATCTGAAAGTCAAGGTCTGATATTAGTCTTAAAAATACTAAATGTAATGTATTACGTTAGCATTACTCGTTCCAGATCTTCAAGAATTGATGCTGTTTCCAGAATTGATGGTGGCTTCATTTTCTTGCCAAGAAAGACAAAGTTTCTTTCTTCAAGATTTTGAAAACTCTGAAACCATATGAAATAGATGACAAAGGCAATACTTAGTAAATGGGTTTGAGCTTACATCCAACTTAAAAACTATTTTTTTTGAGAAGAATTAGCCAAAGAAATGCTAAACACAAATGAAGTACAACTCACACACACGTCACACAGAACAGTGCTGAGACTCCTACTGTCCCCTGACTTGCCCATTGCCTCTGTTTCTTGCTTTTTTTCTTTTTGTCTATTCCCCTGCATTTTTTTTTGCCCTTCATATTTTCACAGAGGCACCACCAACTTTGCTGGCTTGCTGAGCTTTGGTCTGGTCTTGTTGCTGATGTGGCTGGATTCAGTCCCTGATGTCCCTCCACAGAGTCCCTCCACAATGACCACTCTTGTAGCCTCAACACTACTCACACCTTCCACATATATGACACACGTTTGCAGAGGTTTAAATGGAAGTTATATCCTGGAATTACCTGTTGCTCATTTTCAGTTCTATGTGTGTTCAAAGGATCAGAATTTAAGCACTGCTGAAGCCTGAGAAATATACAAATATTAAATTCAATGGAAATGCAAAAGGAAAGTGTAATCGATAAATATCACCAATATTTCTAAAATGGCACGAAACAGTTCACCTAAAAAATATCTCTGATGTATTACCTGTGCCAACAAAAACCCTCAAATATGACAGAAGAAATCAAGAAGTATCATTTTGGATGTAAAATTTACTATTAGGTTTTAGGTATCTGAAAATAACCCGAAGGCTTTTTAACCAAGACAATTGGTGGGTTCCTCAACTTCAGAAGAAAATCAGATGGGACTGCAGGAAAAAGGTGTCTTAAAGTTGCAAAAACATGAAACAATGTATCTTTGCAACAGTTAAAACTTGAATTAAAAACACCCCTCAGGTTGTTTACATATGCAGCAAGTGATTTGCAGCATAATAAAAGCCTTGCACAAATCAACTCAGTCAGATTTCATTCAGCTTGAAAACTTTATCAATCACACTAAGAATAAAAGAAGGCAACTGAATATGCTGAGTGTGCAGAAACGTACTGCCTCATCACAGCCTTGTTTTCAAGCTACTGTTTAGAAAGAATTGCTATTTTTACTGTGGTCTGGATAAGTATCAGCAGCTTCTAATGGCCTCCTTCCCCAATACCATGTGCACACATCTTGTCTTACCCTCTGTCCTTTTAGCTGTCTAAGAAGAGTAACTGGAAACATACTACAGCTCCTAATTATCTGGCTACACAATTGGTTCAAATATGTAACATACTGTGCCATACCTGTCTGTGTGAACTGCCGGATTTTCCTTGAAAGGCAATCCTGGGATTGTTTGGACAATCTATCAAGAAAAGACAAACCCTTCTCTGGCAGTAAAATACTGTTTAAGAGCAACATTTTAGAAAAAAAAGATTACTGAGCTCAAGGTGGTTTTCTTACCTAACCGAATTTTCTTCATTAAGAATCAAGCATGCAACGAGAACATCAACCACACAGGAGAATCAGTTCATGTTCACAGCTCAAGCTATAGCTTCTGGCAGCTCTTTCTTTGAAGAATCTGCCCCTGTATTCCCCCAACAACTACCAAAAGCTGGCCACACAAAACCACTACACATCTTCACAGCACTAGAGCAAGTGAGCACAAAAGGAGACACAACCTGTTCAAAGTCCATCGTTGCAATCTAAAAAACCAAAACCACCAGAACCACAAACTTGAAGGACAATGTTCTCTTTTAACTAGATCAAGAGTTAGTCCCAGATTTGTTACAGAAAAGGACGTGATAGCTGACTACAGTATTCCTAATCTGCCTTACAGATGCTTCACTTAATTCATTCTGACATTTGAATAGAAAATCTAACACTTACAGATGTGGTAGTTTCACTGTCATCTGTGTTGGAGCTTTGTCATGTGTTTTCAAGAACAGAACCAGATACAGCAAGATCTAGAAAGACAATTTTAAAAGATGCAGAAACACGTTTGGGATTATCTGAATCTATGAAAGGCCAGTGTTTTTACAGTTGGTTGCAACTGACTTCTTTCTCTGCTTGTCTCATTTTCTAATGGCAAAAAGAACAACCAAAAGACAGTTGTATTTACATAAAGATATGCAAATGAACCGAGGGAACAAGGACAGAGGATATTTATAGTGATTCAAGTCTGTTTTAAACAAGACAACTCACGTAAAACATTCAAGTTACCTCTGTGTAGAGAAATCCCTCTAAACTCAAATCAAACAGTAAGGTATCACTGATCAATGCTACAAGTTATTTCAACAGTATCTAATGCTTTTCAGCATATCAACAAATGACCCTGCAACTCACCCTTTGTCTTATCAAGGACAAAATGCTTTAGAATATTCCTGCATCTGCTGATTTGATTGCTCTTTGTAAAGTCTGATACATAGGCAGTGTTTGTTAGGATACTTTTTGTTCCACTTGTTGGATTCCAACTGATACAGTAGTTCAATATATCCAGGTAAAGACAAATGATGCACTGCATGAATGATTGCTGCCAACACACACGGTTCCCACTTGTTTCAGGATCTGTTGATACCTTCTGCTGGAGCAGCACTGTCCTCAAATCAAGTGCAGGATTAACAACTTTCATTGGAAGAGAGTCAAGATTTAATGATGTTTGGGTCTCCTGATAATCTGCTGAACTCACTGCATTCTCTTCAGCTTGCTCAAAATGAGCAAAGCTGCTTAAGACGAGATCATCATTAATGCATACCTAAAAAAGCCAAGTATTTGACTGACCAGAATCAACAAGCAAGTCACCATCACATACTGCTTTAGAATTTACTTGAAGCTGGAGACAACAGGAAGACATATGCAGTATGTACAAATGCTTTCTGAAGAGTACTCATTCCACAGCAGGAAAGTTGGTCATATCTTCCTCTATGTTCTCCAAACAGGTGTTACTTACCAGTTTCATGCTTTTGCCTAAAATTCTGTGCTCAGTTTTCTATGAGCTTTAAACATTTTTAGAAAAACTATCTTAGTTTTATGTCCCTTTGATTCAGAGTGCATCCAAACCTGGTAGGAAAAAACAATATTCAACTTCAAAGTTCTTACTGGCTCAGAGAGAAGTGACACTTGCCAACTGTGATTCTGAACAGAGAAGGTATTCAAATTAAGATGTAATCCAAGTTATTGTCTACAGTGAAGACCACAGCTCTAATGTTAAAAGTCTTGGTAAAATACTCCAAATGGCAGCAGTTTTCAAACACATTTATTTTTGTCTACTACGCAGCTGCTTAAGTCTGACAGTAGCTGCAGCAGAGATTTAGCAGGAGTTACGCACTTTGGTAAGTGCAACGAGCTTTCTTCCTTTCTCCCAACTGTTTGGGAACTCAGCCTTATGCACATATGAACTTGTATTTATTTTCATAACACCATGCAACTGCCTTCTTGAAATATCTTTAAGTGTATCACAAAGAAGGACAAGAGTACAGTAAATTCACATAGTTGTTCATCTGAAGTACTTGGGGGACTTCATTTGCTTGTCAATACCTTCCAAACCGCTTCACAAGTTTCCACCTCACAGAATTCATTCCAAAGTTCACAAACAACAGATTTAGAAAATAAATCTTCTAATAAGTTAATGATTGCACTTCTACTGTATATGGCAAATTACAAAATTCACTTGCAAATAACACTTTTCGGTCTTAAATTTGTCACAAAGTTATAACTTCTACAGCACAGTGCACAAAGAGGTTTGTAGAGATAAAAATATCTTACCTTTTCACCTTTTATTGTCACATAAAGGAAAACATCAGATGTGGTATCTTCTACAGCACATACTTTGGCTGTCGTCTGGGTAGTAGCAAAACTGAGTGATGGTGTTTCAATGACACAGCTGCCTGTTCTTTCCTGCTCTTCTCCAGCCCAGTGTTTCCTCACTAACCCAGCATCTGGAAGAGCAAACAATGGGTGTTTTAAAAGTCTCCCTCTCACTGTAGTGGTGACAAGTTTCTGTTGATCTCCTGGGGACTTTACTTTGGGTTTGGTTTGACATTTTGGCCACCTGGACTTGAGAATTCTCCCTCCCTTTTCCACCCCCCTTTGCACATTTGTTGCCTGGGATTCTCCCTTTACAGTTCTTGCTGGACATTTAGCCAGACTCTGTGCTCTGCACTTGAAACAACCAGTAGATGATTTCTGATGGAACCTGAGGCTCTCTGCACTGGCCTGATGCAAAGGCAATTTGCATCAAAATTCCTCCAAAATCCTTTTTTTTCCTCTCTCAGAATTGCACCAAAACCTCATTTTATCCCTCACAACTCCCCCAAACCCCACTTTTTCCCCTCAAAACGCTTCCAAAACTCCACTTTTTCCCTCAAGATGGCACTTTTTTACCCAGCAGTTCCCAAAAATCCCACTTTTTCCCTCAGAATAGCACCCAAAACCCACTTTTCTTCACAAAATACCTCCAAAACCTCACTTTTTCACTCAGAACTCCACCAAAACACCACTGTTTCCCTCAAAACTGCACCAAAACCCCGCTTCTTCCCCCAGAAGTTCCCCAAAACTGCACCTTTCCCCTCAAAACTCTACCAAACCCCACTTTTTCCCCTCAAAACTCCACCAAAACCCCATTTTCCCCCTCAAAACACCACCCAAACTCCACTTTTACCCTCAGAATTTCCACAAAACCCCACTTTTCCTCTCAAAACCCCACCAAAACATTTGGTTTTTTCAAAAATCCACCCAAACCCCACTTTTTCCCTTTAAAAATTTACCAAAACATCACTTTTTTCCTCAAAACTCCACCCAAATCCCACCTTTTCCCACAGAAATACCCAAAACTCTCATCTTTTCCCTCAAAACTGCACCCAAATCCCACCTTTTCCCTCAGAAATGCCACCCAAACCTCACTTTTCCTCTCAGATATGCCCCCACACCTCATGTCATCCCTCAGAACTCCCACAAACCCGCACTTTTCCCCTCTAAATCCCAACAGAAACAGCTTGTTCTGAAAGAATAAAATGAAATAAAATGGAGCCGGTGAGGCTAAGTCACAGCAAGGCCGACTAGGCCACGAGAAAGGATGATGAAACCAACCCTGACCATTGCATCAGAAACCGCAGCGTCTGAGAAACATTTCTCAGAAAATTGGATCCATTGTCCCCACCTTGCCAGCAGGGCACCTGGGTTAAGGGGAAGTTGTGTGCGTGTGTTGGAATTTTCCGTCCCTCATCCCCAGCATATATAAACCCCTACCTGCAAAGCCTCGGGGCCGCCTCCTCTATCCCCTGCGTGAGATACGAGACGGCCCGGAGCTCCGCAATAAAGCTCACCTCTTGCTTTTGCAACAAGCCGGTCTCTCGTCTTCCTTGGGGTGTTCGCCGTCCGGGCTTGGAGCGAAAGCCTGCAGCTTTCAACATCACGACTGTGAGAAACTAAGAATCAGGGTATTGTTTATTGAAAATTTATGTTGGGCTCGATGTAAAGGTTAAACAACAGAAGACAGGAAGTCGCTTATGCAAACAGCTACCAGACATCCTTGTGTGAGATAAGATAACTGCAATGGCATATACAAAACGGATATCGATTATGCAAGCAGGGGATATACTGGTCAAAAATAACCATAGGATGTTCTGAGAAACTGGCAGATGTGGGATGAACGACTCCGTATAAAGACATACAAGTGAGAGATCAACTATGGAACAATGGAGGAAGACTCCTTGCTCAACAACCACCGGAAGGCGGAAAACGACCCCCTCACAGGAAAACGACCATCTCACAGCACCTGGAGCACGTACAGAATACCTACATTACTTCACGTCCACGAATTTAAAATGTATAAAAAGGGACTGTTCGAACTGATCAGCGCGGCAGTTGGTGGAGCGCAGACTCCCCTGTCGTCCAGCGCTGTCTTTGCTCATATTCTACTTGCTACAATTAATAAAACTATAATTGGATTATGATCCACTGTGGTCTTAATTTATGACAATTTCCTGGTGCCGTGACTCGGATAAGGAACGGTGAGCTTCAGTCCTCCGGGGAGGCGCCCCGTGGCAATCCGTGGCCCCGCGACTGACGGCCTACCTCAACCTTACCGACGAACCTAAATTCTAGAATAATGAGCAAAGGGGAAACCGGTAAAATCCCATAAAAATTCTGTGCACGGGAGTCCGGACGAAGACGCAGGGACGCGTAAGTATATTGCAAAATTGGTTCGCGGGTTATCCGTTCGGGCGGGATTGGGTTTCCTGGATTATAACGAATGAGAGGTTCGATACACTGAACCAAGCGAGTGTGGACCCTTAAGTACTGCGTTTCCCACCTCCCGCGAGGGACTGGGCCAGGAACAAAGGGAGTGAGTGAGTGTGTGTTTGTGGATAATCCAGAAGATGGGGGCGAAGGGCAGCAAGCCTTCGACACCCATGGGGAGGGTACCCACTGTACCTAAGCATACCCCTCTGGCATATATCTTAGACAATTGGAGATATTTCCCTGAAACCCTAGGGAAAGATAAGCAGAAAATGATAGAATACTGTACTAAGACATGGGGAGGGAAGAAGATTTCTAAAAATGTCTTTTGGCCAGTCTATGGGTCAGAAGAAGATTGGATAAGACAACAATTAAATCTCTGGGTTAATAATAAAAAACCCCTTAACCCGGAAGAAAGTCAGTATGCGGAAGTGTGGCTAAAAAGACCAGTAGCTAGACTTTACCCACTGGGTGAAATAAAAACTAAACAAAAGAAAAAGAAGGAAGAAATAGACGAAATCCTTCTAACCCCCCCTCCTTACATTTCCCCTCCTGCTCCCACAACCCCTCCAGAGGTCCCTAGAGCGCCCACTCCCCCACCGGAGTCGGAACAAGAGTCTCCCCCTCCTCCTAGACGTGTAACTAGAAGCCACAAAGGGGCAGCTCAGATGTACCCCCTAAGGGAAATGCCCATGGGGGTACCTCAACCCGTGATTGAATATATTGCTGTACCCCTGAACTCGGCAGACTTAAGAGATTTTAAAAGAACCGAGATGGGAAATTTAATTGAGGACCCACTCGGAGTGGCTGAAAAATTAGATCAATTCTTGGGACCAAACCTTTATACTTGGGATGAGATGCAATCTATCCTTGGTCAATTATTTACTACCGAGGAAAGAGATATGATTAGACGAGCAGGAATGAGATTGTGGGATACCCAACATGCCCAGGGACCTCAAGCAGATATTAAATGGCCACTCCAAAGACCTAATTGGGATAATCAGGATCCGGTGCATAGAACTCATATGCAGGACCTGAGAACTATAGTAATACAGGGAATTAGAGAAGCAGTACCCCGTGGCCAAAATATCAATAAAGCATTTCATGAAATGCAAAAGAAAGATGAGAGTCCTGCTGAGTGGCTGGAACGACTAAGAAAAGTCCTTCAGCTGTATTCTGGAATGAATCCAGATGACCCTTTAGGGCAGGCGCTTCTCAAGATTCAGTTTGTGGCAAAATCATGGGAAGATATTAGAAAGAAGATTGAAAAGTTAGAGGACTGGCAGAGTAGAGGATTGGATGAATTATTGAGGGAAGCTCAGAAAGTTTACGTAAGGCGAGAAGAAGAGAATAGCAAGCGGCAAGTAAAGATGATGGTTGCGGCGGTCAGAGAGGACCGTAAAGAACGGACTAATGGACATAAGTCTGCTGGAATGAAACAAGGGAATGTAGTAGTAAAGAAGGAACAGAGATGTTGTTTTTACTGTGGAAAAAAAGGACATATAAAGAAGGATTGCAGAGAAAGGATCAGGGATGAGGAAATATTGAAAGCGGAATAGGAAAGTCAGGGGCTCTATATTCTGGGGGACCGGAGTCATCATGAGCCCTTGATAAAATTAAAAGTAGGTCCCCATAAACAAGAGTTCACCTTTTTAGTAGACACTGGGGCTGAGAAATCGACTATTAGGCAAATACCTGAGGGATGTAAAGTATCCCCTGAAAGAGTACAAGTGATTGGAGCAAAAGGAGAACCCTTTAAGGTAAATAAAATCAAAAATGTGGTCTTTGAAACAGAAAATAAATTCGGAATGGGTGAACTCTTGCTCGTTCCTGAAGCAGAATTTAATTTGTTAGGACGAGATCTAATTGTTGAGTTGCAATTAGAAATCAAAGTAAAGAATCAAGAGCTAACAGTGTCTGCTTATCCTTTGACCGTGGATGATCAAAAACAAATTAACCCTGACGTCTGGTACTCTCCGGACACAATTAGTAAACTGGAAATCCCACCGATTAAAATCCAAATTTCTGAACCCCACATACCTGTGAGGGTAAAGCAATATCCCATATCCCTAGAAGGACGGAGAGGATTAAAACCAGAAATTGATCGATTATTAACACAAGGAATCTTAGAGCCTTGTATGTCACCCTTTAACACCCCCATTCTGCCTGTAAAGAAACCAAATGGGAAATATCGGCTCGTGCATGATTTAAGGGAAATAAACAAAAGAACTATCACCCGGTTCCCTGTGGTAGCAAATCCATACACACTACTAAGCAAGCTAGGACCCCATAACTCCTGGTATAGTGTGATTGATTTAAAGGATGCCTTTTGGGCCTGTCCACTGGCAGAAGAATGCCGTGATTATTTTGCCTTTGAATGGGAAGACATAGAAACAGGCCGTAGACAGCAATTGAGATGGACTGTGCTCCCCCAAGGGTTCACAGAGTCCCCTAATCTGTTTGGACAGGCCCTGGAAGAGCTCTTAAAAGAATATCAGGTACAAATGGGAAACGTGCTGCTACAGTATGTAGATGATCTGCTCATAGCAGGGAATAATAAGGAAAATGTAAGAAAAGAAAGTATTCGACTCCTAAACTTTCTTGCACAAAAAGGACTACGGGTATCACCAGAAAAGTTACAATTTGTGGAGGAAAAAGTGAAATATTTGGGACATTATTTGTTTAATGGGAAAAAGATATTGGATCCAGAGCGTATTAAAGGAATTCTGGAATTACCTATGCCTGTCACTAAAAGACAAATTCGGCAGGTATTAGGGCTATTTGGGTATTGTAGGCAATGGATAGAGAACTATAGCTTTAAAGTTAAATTCTTATATGAACAATTGTCTAAAGACAGAATACCCAAATGGACCCCTCAGGATCAAGAGCAGTTTGCCAGTCTCAAAAGGGAGTTAAGTCAAGCACCAGTTTTAAGCCTACCAGACTTAAAACGGCCGTTCCATTTATTTGTTAACATACATGAAGGGACGGCATTCGGAGTATTAACTCAGGAATGGGCCGGACAAAAGAAACCGGTGGCATACTTATCAAAGCTGTTAGACCCTGTGAGCAGGGGTTGGCCGAGCTGTTTACAAATCATTGTTGCTGCTGCCTTATTACTTGAGGAAACAAATCGTATTACTTTTAATGGAGAAGTTGTCCTATATGCGCCTCATAACATCAGAGGAGTGTTACAACAAAAAGCAGAGAAATGGCTTACAGATAGCCGATTATTAAAGTATGAAGGAATACTTATAGAATCCCCTAAACTATCTTTGAAAACTATTGGAGCAGTTAACCCTGCGGAATTTTTGTACCCAGGGGAAAGTAATGAATTATTGCACGATTGTTTTCAAACAATTGAACAGCAGACACGCATTAGACCCGATTTAGAAGAAGAAGAACTACAATATGGGGAAGTATTATTTATAGATGGGTCATCACGAATAGTGGAAGGTAAACGACTGTCCGGATATGCCATTGTTAAGATGGAAAAAGGAGAGTTTAAGACAGTAGAATCAGGCCCCCTGAGTGCCAGCTGGTCGGCTCAAGCTTGTGAATTATATGCATTGTGGAAAGCATTAGTGTCACTAAAGGAAAAGGATGGAACTATATATACAGACTCACGTTATGCGTTCGGAGTAGTACACACTTTTGGAAAAATATGGGAGGAAAGAGGATTTGTTAACTCACAGGGAAAAGAACTGATACACCCGGAATTGATTCGGCGAGTTCTGGGGGCATTAAAATTGCCAAATAAAATAGCAGTTGTACATATAAAGGGACACCAGCGAGGTACAAATTATCAAGTTAGGGGAAATAATGCAGCTGACACAGAAGCAAAACGAGTGGCAGGCAATTATAATACGATTTTGACTGTGCAACAAGTACCTGTTAGTAAAAATTTGAGTTTTGAGCCTGTAGAAAAGGAAAAACTAGAACAAATGGGAGCTAAAGAACAGGATAGTAAGTACATATTGCCAGATGGGAGAGAAGTCCTACCAAAGGGCATAGCACTCGAAATATTTTCAAAAATACACAGTAAAACACACTGGGGAACCCAGGCGTTAGTTGATCACTTCAATCGACAGTTTGCCTGTATAGGCGTATATAACATAGCAAAAACGGTCACAGCAGCCTGCGAGACCTGTCAAAGGGTAAATCGAAACAACATGAGACAAAAACCTCTTGGAGGACGTTCCCCAGCATACAGACCCTTCTCACACATACAAGTGGATTTTACTGAACTACCTAGGGTAGGGCGTTACAAATATTTATTAGTAATGGTGGATCATTTAACACATTATGTTGAGGCTTTTCCTACCTCCAAGGCAACTGCTAACCAAGTTACTAAGATGTTACTTGAACACATTATACCTCGATATGGAGTGCCTGATGTAATCGACTCAGACAGAGGAACACATTTTGTGTCAAAAATTGTTAGAGATCTAACAGAAAACTTGGGTATTAAGTGGGAATACCATACACCATGGCATCCACAAAGTTCGGGAAAGGTTGAAAGGATGAATGGAGAAATCAAAACTACTTTGACTAAATTAATGATAGAAACCAAATTATCATGGATTAAGTGCCTACCTATGGCACTATTAATTCTCAGAACCAGGCCCCGAGCAGATGTAGGAATATCAGCATTTGAAATGGTGTATGGAATGCCCTATAGAATTGAAAGCCCACAAACAAATGTTTTAATTCGAGATCGTGTAATTAATGAATATGTTTCGCAATTAGCAGAACATCGTAAAGAGCTTTGGGAACATGGATTGATTGTGCAACAACCCCCATTAGACCTAAAAATTCACAATGTTAAACCTGGCAATTGGATATTGATTAAAGTGTGGAAGGAAGAAACCCTAAAACCCAATTGGGAGGGACCTTATCTTGTTTTGCTTACAACAGAAACGGCTGTTCGGACTGCTGAGCGTGGATGGACTCATGCCAGTCGAATTAAAGGTCCAGTGACAAGACCCCACTGGAAAGTAATCAGTACTCCAGGTGACACCAGGATAACTCTGAAAAGATAATACAATGATAGAGACTTTATTTGATTATTTTGCTGAGTTACCTTTTGCTGTAAAGTGTGTATTGTTGTTTATATTCGCAATAATTTTTTCTTTGTTTATCTATTATATATGGAAACATACAAAGTGTGCTGAGGGAAATTGCTAAACTTATGTGACCATACAATATTGAATATAGAAGATATGAATATATATATACAAGATATATGAATTAAATGAATCACAATTGTTATCCATTTGCTTGTTTTAGGTGTAAAGTATGCCAGGATAAACGGTAGGCACATTGTGAATATTAAAGTTCGCACACAGTATTGGAGAATCTAAAGAACTTTCATTGAGCAAAGTTAAAACAATTCCAACAAACCAGTTCCCTTTTGTAGCAAAAACCTTGACTATAAAGTGCAGAAGGGGAGTGCTAACTGTGTCTTGCTTTGTCCCATTAGTTAAAGCTGCGAAGTGGGAAGCCTATGTAAACAGGCAGAAAGCCCGAAACAGCTGTTCTCCTGAAGAATTCCCCTGCTGCCAAGAAGATGGTATACCCCGTGGCTCGAAGCAACCGAGTCGACGGGCGAGGCAGAGGAGAAACAAACCGTGGAGAAAGGAACCAAAACAATGGGATGCAAATGCAACCATGGTCGAACTTCCCTAGGACTGGTAAAATTATATTTAAAATGGTAAAATTGACAAATACCGTTTTTCCTGGTATACTGTTAGTTTTGATATTGATCTTAACTCAAGCAGATGGAAACCCCCATGAGCCGATGCTCTGGAAACTATATAACCTACAAGAATCTAAACTAGTCCAAAGTCAAACCTCTCCAGGAGACTGGAATTTTACTGTGCCATTAGTCTCACTGATTCCTGTCGATATTAAAAGAGGTTGGGAGGAAACGGAAGCCAACTCTAAAGCATTCTATGTGTGTCCAGCTTCCAACCCTGGGAAGAGTTATTGTAATTATCCAGGCCATTATTATTGTGGTTATTGGGGGTGCGAGACAATAGCCTCAGATTGGAAAACAGCAGGAGATAGATATATAAACATTACTTGGGGTCCCCCAGGATGCAGTCCACCACAGCATGGATCTGACGGCTCCGGGGTCTGGGGGTCCGTAAGGGGAATGAAATCATCCCCATCAGAATGTGATAAAATAGAAATTAAAGTCAAGCAACCCCAAGATGACACATGGTTAATTGGCCGTATCTGGGGAATTAGATATTGGGAACCAGGAACAGATAGGGGAAGTTTCTTTAGAATAGTCAAAGAAAAGCTTCCTCATGATCCTTTGCCAATAGGACCAAATCTGGTCCTAAATCCACCCACTCTCCCTAAAGAGAAGCCAATGAGACCAAATCTGGTCCTGAATCCACCCACTCTCCCTAAAGAGAAGCCAATGAGACCAAATCTGGTCCTGAATCCACCCACTTTCTCTAAAGAAAAGGTTGCCCCCATAAGTGGGGGCACTTCTCCAAACCACTTCTCCAAACTCCTTTTCGGAAACAACTAATGACACTGTAACTGAATTCTCCTTATCCAGGAATGCAGAGTTGTCAGAATCCAAGGACCCCTTATGGAATCTAATGCAAGCCTCTTATCATGCTCTTAATGAAAGCAAACCAAATTTAACTAAGGAATGCTGGTTATGTTATAATGTTAGACCACCGTATTTTGAAGCAATTGGAAAACCAGGTAAAATTCACTGGTCTAATGGTTCAAACCCACGAGAATGTCCATGGGATGACCAGAGGAATCATACGCAAGGGATTACTATTCAATTAATAACAGGTCAAGGAAAATGTATAGGTACAGTGCCCGAAAAATATCAGCCTCTGTGCAACCGAACAGCCACTAATATTAATATAGAGAGACACAAGAACCAAAATGACAAATGGGTTATCCCGACACCAGGAGCTAAGTGGGTTTGCTCAGACATCGGAGTAACGCCTTGTTTATCCCTAGATGTGTTTAATCAATCTCAGTTTTGCGTACAGGTGATTGTTGTTCCTCGTCTGATCTATCACACCTCTGAGGAGGTGTTGCACCACTTTGAAGGAAATCTGAATAGACAAAAACGAGAGCCAATTACAGTAGTAACCTTAGCTACGCTGCTGATAGCGGGCGGAGTTGGAGCAGGTACAGGCATAGCCTCCCTAGTAAAAGGTCAGGAATTACAAAGTTTGCAGATGGCTGTAGATGAGGATTTAGCAAAAATAGAACAATCTATTCAAAGTTTAGCCACTTCAGTAAAGTCTTTATCAGAAGTAGTATTGCAAAACAGAAGAGGATTAGACCTATTGTTCTTAAAGGAAGGAGGGTTATGTGTAGCTCTCAATGAAGAATGTTGTTCTTTTGCTGATCATACGGGAATCGTCCAAGACACAATGTCTGAACTTCGGAAAAGGTTAGATCAACGTAAAAAAGATCGTGAGGTGGGCATATCATGGTATGAAAACTGGTTTAACGTTTCACCTTGGCTAACCACTTTGTTATCTGCTTTAGCAGGACCACTAATTATATTGATTCTGGGGCTTGTATTTGGACCATGCATATTACGCTATATTTTAGATTTTATTAAGGATCGGTTTGACGTAGCTAAATTACTTATTCTAACCACGAGATCTGAGATAGAGTATAACAGTGTATCTACTAATGAAGATGAAGATGATAAAGATTGTTGTGAATGCGTTATGCCACGTGAAAACTATGATTGTAATTGTAAGGCATTATATTGTGAGTGTTATGATAAATGTAGGAATTGTGGAAAAAGGTTTGCTTGCAGTTCTGAAAATGAAAATAGCGTCTAATAAACAATAATAGGATAAAAGAAAAAGGGGGGATTGTGAGAAACTAAGAATCAGGGTATTGTTTATTGAAAATTTATGTTGGGCTCGATGTAAAGGTTAAACAACAGAAGACAGGAAGTCGCTTATGCAAACAGCTACCAGACATCCTTGTGTGAGATAAGATAACTGCAATGGCATATACAAAACGGATATCGATTATGCAAGCAGGGGATATACTGGTCAAAAATAACCATAAGATGTTCTGAGAAACTGGCAGATGTGGGATGAACGACTCCGTATAAAGACATACAAGTGAGAGATCAACTATGGAACAATGGAGGAAGACTCCTTGCTCAACAACCACCGGAAGGCGGAAAACGACCCCCTCACAGGAAAACGACCATCTCACAGCACCTGGAGCATGTACAGAATACCTACATTACTTCACGTCCACGAATTTAAAATGTATAAAAAGGGACTGTTCGAACTGATCAGCGCGGCAGTTGGTGGAGCGCAGACTCCCCTGTCGTCCAGCGCTGTCTTTGCTCATATTCTACTTGCTACAATTAATAAAACTATAATTGGATTATGATCCACTGTGGTCTTAATTTATGACAACGACCAACAGTTTTTACACTCGTTGAGGCAAGGGACTGAGGATGGAAAGGATGGAAAGGCCCCGTGAGGGCCGGGGCCAGCGGTGTTGGCGCGGTGTGTGTGGGGGGGCTCCGGAGACACCGACCGGGCGCGGGAAGCGGCTGCGCGGCGGCGGCTGCGGATGGAAGGGGCGGGGGGGTCTGGCTCACTCCGTGCCGTCCCCGGCGGCGGCGGCGCAGCCGCTGTTACTCTCTCCCGTGTTTTCTTTGTCTCCCCTCACGTGCCCGATGGTGTCGAGTGTAACACGGGGTCGCGCTCCCCCACTCTCCTCTGATCATCCTGCGCTGCATCCCTGCCCGACTCCGCCCGCTCGGCATTCCCCTGCGAGTCGTCCCAGGGGTAACTCGGCGGGTTGGGCTCGAATGGGAAGCAGCTCTCCTGCGGGGGCTCTGCTCTGAAGCCCCTTCGCCTCTCTGACTTTGTAAAACTCTTGTGTGGAGAAGAACCTTTTTCTATTTTCTCGGTATCATCCGCCTCAGCGCCGCTCACGGCGCTTCTCCCGGCACCTCTCCCGGCGCTTCTCCCGGCGCTGCTCTCAACCCCTCTCCCGGCACCTCTCCTAGCGCCTCTCCTGGCGCTTCTCCCGGCGCTACTCTCGGCACCTCTCCCGGCACTACTGTCGGTGCCTCTGCCAGTTCACTCTCTGCTCCAGGGACAGGCTCACTAAGTGGGGGGGAGGGGGAGGCGGGGGCTCTTTAGGCCGGCACTCTTGTTCCTCGGGAGGGGCTGATGGCTCATATGGTTCTCGTACCCCGTCCGTGCCTCCAGGGTCATTTTCTACACGCGGGGTGGGGAGCATTACTTTTGAGACGGTAGGAGCCAGCGGGGTGGATTGGAACCAGTCACGCTCATCGTTTTTGTTCTTACTCTGTGCTGCTGATGCGTGCTCAGCAGCCTTCTTTTCTGCCTGATGTTGCAACAACTCATTGTGCACTATCCGCCAAAACTTCCCTAACTTTTCAGCTATCTCATCGTCCTCCAGGGTAGCTTCCCACAGCAAATCCCCAAATCTACGCCATTCGCTCAATTCATGCACTGTCTGTGGATTCTGAAACACTCCCTTAGCATACCCATAAGCTAACAACCCTGGTAGGTCTTTTTGCAGATCTATACCCTTTATCTGCCGCTTCTGCAAGAATGCAGTAAATAAATCATATGCCGCTTGCCTTTCCACACCTATTTGTCAGCGCGCTGTTGCAGCCCTTCAAGGTCCAGCGGCACGTATCGACCGGGCTCGGCTATACGGTCACCCAGGGCACGGCGTGTTCCCAATTTTCACGCTTATTGCCGTCCTTGCTGCATAGGACCCGAACCCCTTCGTCGCTCCGCCGTGGCGCCCAGTCGGTATATCACGTCCTTCGCGTATCACGTCGGGGTCACCATTTGCTGAAGACGACGGGAGACAAGCCCACCCTGCAGTGCAACAAGTCTCAACTTTATTTGCAAAGATACAACACTTTTATAGATACAATAATCAGGCTCATACATATTGCAAAAGCTAACCTCATCATTGGTTCCCAGTTAGGTGCAAACCTCGCCCTTGTTTCAACATACTCCAGATACGTGTGGCTGCTTAACCCAAACTAAGCTCCTGCTTTCTCATCCTGTTCTCATACAGCTCTCTTGCTCTCACAGCCTTGAGCAGGAGTCCACTATCTTATCGCTTAATGCTTACTGCCTAACCAGCTGTATTCTATCATGTCCTCTTTTCTCTAGCCAAGTCTCCACAAAACTCCCCACATAGGTGGGGTCTGCCTTCCTGCTTTCTTGTAGCTCCCATACGCAGTGCTGTAACTTAACAGACACATGTATTTTTTCAATGGGAGATGAGGAGACAAAGAGTGTGGTATTGAAGATAGCTCCCACAGCAAAGCAGCTGCAAATGTGACACCGTGCTGGCTGATAGACTGCATGGGGACCTTCTTACTACTGTAGCTGGGATCTGCCTTCCTGCTTTCTTGTAGCTCCCATACTCAGTGGTATAACTTAACCCACAACATGTATTTTTTCAATGGGAGCTGAGCAGTCCAAAGGAGTGGGACTGAAGATAGCTCCCACAGGAAAGCAGCTGCAAATGGGACACAGTGCTGGCTGATAGTCTACAATGGGACCTACGTACAACTGTAGCTGGGGTCTTCCTTCCTGCTTTCTAGTAGCTCTCATACGCAGTGGTATAACTTCTACCGACAGTTTGTGTTTTTTCAATGGGAGCTGAGGTTAATTATGGACGGATAAAGTTGTGATGGACCGGCTTGCACCTCCTCGTCCACATCCATGGCAAGCTTGAGCAAGGGGGAAACCGAAACAGCAGATTGTAACAGAAACAAGCTCAAAGCAAGAAGATAGGACAGGACATTAAACCAAGCGTTGTTAGAGGACTGAATATAGCATTCAATTTAGCATTGTATGATTGACTGTACTTGACTAATAAATGGTAACATATGTAACTAACAATAATATAAAGGTAACTAAACGTAAGGTAAGCATAACCATAGTGTGAGAGAAAACTAACTGAAGGCCAAACAGATGGGGTGATATTTTAGACACAATAAGGCTGATGTTTTAAGCACAATAAGGATGGTGTTCAAACATAGTGAGGTTGGTGTTTAAGTTGTTACCAAAATGAAACTTTGAGGCCTTATGCATAGTGCGTGATGCTTAGTATTAACTATTTGCCATGAATTGTGGCACGTACAAAGCATTTGGAAAAGGTATAGAAGTGATGATGATGTGACAATAAATTGGAGCTGATGCATATCAGATTGGCGTCTGGTCACTCCCGTTTCACGCAACAAAGAAGAACCCCTGTATAAAGAAAAAGAAATCCTGCAGAACAGGCTGCCCAGAGGGCTTGTGGAGTCTCCTTCCTTGGAGGATTTCAACACAAGCCTGGACACGTTCTTGTGCGACCTGATCTAGGTGAACTGAATTCTGGGGGAGGGGGTTGCTCTAGATGATCTCTAATGGTCCCTTCCAACCCCTACCACTCTAGGATTCTATGATGTCACACAGTCTAGATGCAGTATCCAGATGTGCTGTGATGTCACAGAGCACTGTTGAGGCATCCAGAGGTGATGTGATGTTATAGAGAACTGTTGCCATGCCCACGTCTGCTGTGATGTCACAGAGTCTCATTTCAGTGCCCAGATATTGTGTGAAATCTCAGAGCACTGTGTGTCCAGTGTCCAGATGTGCTGTGATGTCACAGAGCACTATTGCAGTGCCCAGATGTGCTGTCATATCACACAGCCCTGCTGCAAAGCCCAGATGTGCTGTCGCGTTACATAGTCCTATTGCAGTGCACACGTCTTATGATGTCACAGAGCACTGTTGCCTTTCCCAGATGTGCTGTGATGTCACAGAGCACTGTTGGACTGCCTAGTACTAGGACGTCGCAGAACCCCACAACAGTGTCTGGATGTGATGTGATGTCAAACACTCTTGTTGCAGTGCCCAGATTTTCTGTGATGTCCTACAGCCCCGTTCCAGTGCCTAGATATGCTATGATGTCACGGAGCAGTGTAGCACTGCCCAGATGTGCTGTGATGCGACGCACACCGCACATCCTCTGCAATGCCCACATGTACTGCTGTGCCACACAGTCCTGTTGTAGTGCCTAGATGTTCTCTGATTTCACACACCCCCTTGTCATGCCCAGATGTGCTGTGATGTCACAGAGCACTGTTGCAGGGCCCAGATGTGCTATGATGTCACAGAGCACTGTTGCAGTGCCCAGATGTGCTGTGATGTCACAGAGTACCACTGCAGTTCCCACTTGTGCTGTGATCTCACAGGCACTGTAGCAATGTCCTCTTGTGATAGGATGTTTCAGAGCACTGTTGCAGTGCCCACGTCTGCTGTGATGACAGAGTCTCGTTTCAGTGCCCAGATACTATGTGAAGTCTCAGAGCAGTGTGTGTCCGGTGCCCAGACGTCCTGTGATGTCACAGAGCACTATTGGAGTGCCCAGATGTGCTGTAAGGTCACACAGCCCTGCTGCAAAGCCCAGATGTGCTGTTGTGTTACACAGTCCTGTTGCACTGTGCACATGTTCTGTGATGTCACAGAGCACTGCTGCCTTTCCCAGATGTGCTGTGATGTCACAGAGCACCGTGCCAGGGCCTAGTGATGCTTTTATATATCACAGCAGTGATTGAGTGCTCAGATGTCTTGTAATGTCACAGAGCACTGTAGCAGTGTGCAGTTGAGGTAAGATGTTATAGAGCACTGTTGCAGTGCCCAGATGTGCTGTGATGTCAGAGAGTCCCGTTTCAGTGCCCAGATATGATGTGAAGCCTTAGAGCACTGCTACAGTGCCCAGACGTCCTGTGATGTCACACAGCACTGTTGCTGTGCCCAAAGGTGATGTGACGTCACAGAATACTGCCGCAGTGTCCGGATGTGATGTGATGTCACAGAGCCCCATTCCAGTGCCTAGATAAGCAATGATGTCACAGAGCAGTGTAGTGGTGCCCAGATGTGCTGTAATACAATACACACAGCACAACCTCTGCAATGCCCACATCTCCTGCAATGTCACACAGCCGTGTTGCAGTACCTAGTTGTGCTGTGATGTCACAGAGCACTGTTGCAGTGACAACGTCTGCTGTGATGCCACAGAAACCCGTTTCAGTGCCCAGATATGATGTGAAGTCTTAGAGCACTGCTACAGTGCCCACAAGTGCTGTCATGTCACACAGCGCCGCTGCAAAGGCCAGATGGGCTGTTGTATTACACACTCCTGTTGCAGTGCACACCTGTGCTGTGATGTCACAGAGCACTCTTGCAGTGTTCAGTTGTGCTGTGATGTCAAACGTCCGCGGAAGAGGAAGACGGAGCACTGGAACAGGTTGCCCACAGGGCTTGTGGAGTCTCCTTCCTTGGAGGACTTCAGCATAAGCCTGGACACGTTCCTGTGCTACCTGATCTAGGTGAACTTGATTGTGGGGGAGAGGGTTGGTCTAGATGATATCTAATGGTCCGTTCCAACCCCTACCATTCTACGATTCGATGATGTCACACAGCCTGGATGCAGTACCCAGATGTGCTGTGATGTCACAGAGCACTGTCAGAGTGTCCAGAGGTGATGTGATGTTATAGAGCACTTTTGCCATGCCCACGTGTGCTGTGATGTCACAGAGTCTCTCTGCAATTGCCACATGTGCGGCAATGTCACTGAACCCCATTGCAGTGCCCACGTGTGCTGTGATATCCCCATGCAGTGTATCAGCCAGCACTGTGTCACATTTGCAGCTGCTTTCCTGAGGGAGCTATCTCCATTCCCACTCACTGGGACTCCTCAGCTCCCATTGAAAACATACATGGTATCGGTTAAGCTCTACCACTGAGTATGGGAGCTACAAGAAAGCAGGAAGGCAGACTCCACCTATAGGGGTAAGTAGGTCCCATTGTAGTCTATCATCTTGCACTGTGTCACATTTGCAGCTGCTTTCCTGTGGGACTTATCTCCAATCCCCTGCACTTGGGCTGCTCAGTTCCCATTGAAAACATACAGGCTGCCAGTAGAAGTTATGCCACTGCGTGTGGACACTACAAGAAAGCAGGTACACAGACCCCAACTACAGTGGTAAGTAGGTGTGGTAGTTTGAGCCTGGCTGGATGCCAGGTGCCCACCACACCACTCTGTCCCCCACCTCCTCAGCAAGCCAGGGAAGGGGAGAAAATAAGATGGGAGTCTCGTGGGTTGAGATAAAAGCAGTTTAATAAAGAAGCAGCAAAGCCGCGCGCGGGAAGCAAAGCCGAAGCAGATAAAGCTGTTCCTCTCCACTTCCCATCAGCAGCGATGTCCGGCCACCTCCCGAGAAGCAGGGCTGCGGTACGCGTAGCGGTTGCTTTGGGAAGGCCAGAAATGAATCTCGCCTCCCCTTCCTGCTCCTCTCCCCCAGTTTATATTCCTGAGCTGATGTCTTAGGGTATGGAATATCTCCTTGGTCATCCTGGGTCAGCTGTCCTGGCCATGGCCCGTGCCAAGATCATGCCCACCCACAGTTATTGGTGAAGGTCGGGAAAGGAGTGCTGGAGGGACAGCCCTGATGCTGTGCGAGCGGTAGTCATAATATTGATATCAACAGTAAGCACAGCACTGCACGAGCTGCTGTGGAAAGTCACTACCGTCCCAGACCCACTACAGACAGTCACAGGAATGCAGACATATTACAAACACTATTGTTTCTGTGTTCAAACGAAACACACAGTAATATCAATCATGAAAACATCTCCTTCTTTTTTCATAAAGTGTATGCTCAAAAGACCTTGTCAACTCTTACAAGGGCTCCAAGTTTGCTGCATGTCCAATATGTTCATGTGGCTGCACAGCTTCTGAAGTTGTGTTCTATGTTCTGCATTGTCAGTTCCCAGACCTGTAGGCAAAACCTCAGATTGAATGTCGTATTTGTTAACTGACATCTTCAAGTCTGGAAGCCTGGTAACCTGGACCTTGGATGACAAAACACATCAAGTTGAAACCATAACTCATCAGTAGTCTCTCTCTAACTCTAAGCTACTCTAAGTGAAGCTTTAAACATGTACCCATTTATTGATACCTGGAAGTAATTGGTTTTCTCCCAGTGTCCCAACAGGCACGTTCCCATGTTTAATTCTTCTCCAGATATTGCCATCTTTTTCATCATAATAATGTCGTAAGGAACTCGTAGTTAACTCCATGGAACACAACCAAGAGAGCAACCAAGTAAACAATCTGAGCCCTGATTACACAAGTTACAGCTGAAATACACACCACACAGAATAACTTCCTAGACCAAAACATAGAAGAAAACTGCTGGGGTGACACAGTTAGAAAAACTCTAAACAAAAGCATAGCAATCAGAAAAAGGCTGAGATGTGCCATATAGGAAAGGAAGCTGCTAAAGAGAATTACTTCCAGTAATTCCCCATTTCCACTTTATTTTTCATCTGAAATTGACTGAATGGTCAGATGGAAAGCAGCATCACACATTCCAAAACACTAACTAACTGTACTCTTGGACAGGACCAAGCATCCACAAGAGGCACGTCATGATCCTGAGATGGAGGGGTGGCCTTTCTGATGAACTTGTCCAGACAATTAAAAAATAACCAACTCTTTAAGCAAAACTCATCTCTAAGTCAATCTCCTACCAACAAGGTTTTGGGAGAATAAGAGAATGCTGAGAGGAAACACTCACTGCACGGAGGGCTGTTACCTTCTAGTCAGTCTTACTGAGAAGACTATTTGCCAGTGCCCTTATTACAGGCCAGGGAACTGAAAGAACAATACAAACATGGCACTGACTGTAATATTTTCTTTTCAGGAAAACCTGAAGAGTTGACTCTGAGAAAACCAATAATTAAAACAATTTTAATAAGATTATTGCCATGCCTGAGATTATTGCCATGAGAAGTTATCTCAGTTTACCACAGAATGGCTGTGGCTGGAATGGCCCTCTGGAGATAATTTCATCCAAACTCCCTGCTCAAGCAGGGACACCTAGAATCATGTGCCCAGGACCACATGCTGGTTGCTTCTGATTATTTCCAAGGACAGAGACTCTACAGTCTCTGAGAAACCTGTTCCAGGGGTCAGACGCCACCACAGTAAATTATCCAACAGTATTACCTGAATACCGTGTGGAATCAAATTGAACTTGGAACGCACAGAAGCAAAGAAAAGAACAGGTGCTCTTGGTAAAGGAGTTTAGATACAAATATTTTGTAATGCTGCAATTCTATACCTCCCATTGGGTCAATCCCAGTTGTGTTTCCCAAGGTCAGTACTACTTTCGCTTTGTGTAGTTCTCCTTTAACTGTTTGATGAATAGAATTAGTTACCTAAGGAAAAACAAAGTCACTGCACTTGAGATGAATTCCAACTTAACTTTACAATAACTGTAATGAAACAAATCTTCCAAGCTTAAAAATGACACCAGTATTAAACAAATAAAACCAGATTTTGTTACTCATTAAGGAAGGAGCTTCCTGAATGGGACAGTACTCAAACACAGTTTCATTTACAGAGGCTACCCTTCCCCCGTTGAATCCCCACAGATGCAAAAGCAGCAATAACGTTTTCTGGAAGAAGATACTGAATTCAGAAGAATTGAAGAAAAAAAATCACATAAATCTCACTTGATTTTGCAGGAAAACAAACCAAGAAAGCTGACTTCTCAGAATCTGGCCAATAGTAGATATTTCTTGTTAATACTAATGAGGAGTTAAATTTGAAAACTAAGTTTGCAGTTCATTACTGCTTTCTTACAGAAAATAACACACAAAGAGAAATAAAAGAACATACCATTGAAAATCTGATAAATATTACCTTTGGGTTCCACTCCAGTTCATTACCAATGGGTGTCACTCTACAAATTCCCCAGCCTGAGGTGGCAGACACTGAAACTTGGCAGGTGAGTGATGCAGCTGGTAACCTTGGACTTGACAAGTTCTGCCTTCATCTATATAGTTAATTTTGACACTACAGAACATATTTTCCTTCTCTTTTGGGGAAATATCTAGCACCTGAGCCCTTCAGAGTTGGAGAGGAATCAAAGAATTATTATAGTTGTAAAGTTTCTTCACTTCCTTGTGTCTAAAAAAGATTAAACTTTCACAGCACAATGTTCAGTGGTGTGTATGTGGAGCCATTCTGGCTTCCCTTCAGTACAGGCAGCATGGGAGAGCTTTTAAAAGAACAATTTGTACAGCAGAGATTTTTTTGCCAGTTTTCATGGTGGGTTAACTTTAACTTAGCAGTAAAAGTTCTAAACTACTTTGTATTAAAAAGTGCACATGAATAATTTAAACCAAAAAAAAATCCACATTTTTACCTGCGAACAACTGTTTTCTGACATAAACCATGAAATGCCAGCTTCTCCACATTTTTAACAGCAATGTTATTACCAGGTTCCTTAAAATATCCATTAATTCCTTCAGCAAGAATTGTATATTGGTTCTTCTGCTGATCTACTATTTGACCAAAGTAGTTTGTTGCATTTACAACGTGGAGAGGCAGAATCTGAAAGCATAAAATACGTTATAAAGACAACTGATGGTTTCTTAAGTTAATGAGACGTTTTCATGTTGAAGGTGACCTACCTCTTTCCAGCCTAAAGAGATGACAAATACTGCTGTACACATGCATTTCAGAAGATGATGACCTCTTATTACTCCAAAGATTAGGAATAATCCTGAATGAATGAATCCTTATGAATGGTAACTGTCCATAGCCCAGTCCAGACTGGACACAAGTTTATAGAGCAAGATCTATTAGGTCTTGGTGGTATTCCACTTAAATGAACACTAGTGAACTACAGTATTACCTGTCAAGCTACTAACCACTAAGGCATTTCACATCATCCAAGCTTAATTTTAAGTGTTCTCCAACCTTACAATGAGATTTACAAGAACTGACTGGGGAAGCGTGACGCCTTCCCTCTTTTTGCACAGAAAATGCTTGACATAAGCTATCAAGAACACCAATTCACAAAATGCTGGCTGCATTTCATCCAAAGGCTCATGCTAGGCACAAGTACTGAGATACAGCTGAGTGTATGAGGCCAGACAGAAAAGAAGACCAGAAAGGTAATTTCCACTTACTAAAACCCTAAAACTCTCACAGTGCAACTAGAGATTCTTAAAGGAAAGCAACATGATACCGAGTTCTAAACAAAAGAGACAGTGAAGACTTATCCAATTGACAACTGATTTGTAAGACATATATCCAGGCTCTGCAGTCAGCAGAAGCAGAACTAGATGAGGAAAGAGGCCACAACTGCTGTCTTGAGTGCACAAAAGGGAAGTACAAGTTTATAACAGGAGTATTATGAAATCTGTCCAGGTTTCAAGCACTCAAACTGTATCTATAGGTTATCAACGAGTTTCAACTACCAGCTGCCAACAAAAGCTTATTTATTAGGCAGAAATGGAGTGACACCAAGGAATCCACCCAGTTTTTATTGTCTATTCTCACAACCTATGATTTTTGGGAATGGGGAACACCCATTGATTGCATGACTTGAGCACACCTGAATTCTAGCAAAAGACAGGACAGGAAGAAAGTGTAAGCAGTTCATCCAAAAAGGAAAGCACCCAGCAGTTCTCAGATCCAAGTACTAACCTTGAAAGGAAGCACCAGTGTCTACACATCTGCCCTCAGCAATCATTATCCAAGGTGGAGACGAGACAGACTCTACAGTACTGCTGTACAGGAAGACTATCTAGTAAAGTCGGGACTGAAAAGCCAAGTGAAGGGAGTTTTGACATACAAATTGTTACTGAGATGTGAAGAACCACTATAGCAAAGTCAAACCAGTAACCAGGAAGGTTTCATGACTATTTAACTACTAAAAATGACAGTCTGAATGTAACAGGATTCTATCAAAACTGTTTTCAACACCACAATGACACCTTAGTAGGAAGCAACTGCTCCATCTAGAAGAGAGAATTTATATCCCATGTCTATGGACGGTGCAAATAGAGAAAATATTTGGTTCGATTGACAAGGCCAGAATATACTCATTTTTCAGGAAGTCTGCATCAACATGACAGAGAAGGAAAAATCCTCCCTTCAACTCTTGTTAAACAGGCATGATCTTCCACTGCAACGTTTCTTCACTCCAGAGGATTGTGTTTGCTCTACTACAAAAATAATGACATTTACAGGACCTTTAATCTTTGCCTATTTTGGTTTATGTTCTAAATTGATAGAGGAAAGGAATAAACACAACAAACGCCCTCTTCCCATAGAACATGAGCCTCCAATGCAGGAGAAAACCTAAGGTAAACTCAGAACCACCTACAAAACAATTTTAGGTCAAGCTAAAGATTAAGGGAAAATCTGACACACACTTAAGCAACAGAGAAACTAAAAAAGCTAAAAATCTCCCAAATACCCAAGAGATGTGGGATATGTACTACATTAACATGAAGGTAATATGCTAAGGAGGTATTTAAGATGTGTTCTTGGTACACCAAACCAAGGGAAAAAGCAATAACTGTAACTTACCATCAGATATCCAGGTGTTTGTGTCACTGCATCTGGGATATGCTGGGGCACGTCTATTTGTAAATTAACTTGATGACGATCCAGACACACTGTTCTGTTTCTACATATTTAAAAACTGGTTTTAGAACAAAGCCCTTTTAGTTGTAAACTATTTTTGATGTGGCTTACAACATCTTTTAACACTAACATTTCATCAGCCCTCAGTATTCAATTTCTGTTTCAAGTAGCACCAATGACTGGAGATTAGACAGAAGTGGTCAATAAGCTCTTGTTGGAAAAGTTTATACAATAAAACCAAAATCCACCAGGAAACTAGTTTCAGAATAAAACAAATACTAACACTGAATTTTGTGTTACTTGCAACAAGGGTCATCCACACGAGAAGGAATATCTGAGGGCTTCATCTAAGGCCCTGTTAGAATCCAGTTAGACACAGCTCAGAGAAGTCATCTACTTACCTAATCTGGAGGGACAGAAGACAACAGAGGAGAGAGCAAAGCATAAGCCTTGGGCAATTATGGGCTAGAGTACTAATCAAAAAAGAGCCTGAAGTTCCCTCAAGAACACTTGGGCAGGAATGACAATGAATTATGATATCCTGTCAGGCTACATGAGATTGGTCTCCAGAAAATGTTGGTATTTTGATTTTCGTAGCAGTACCTAAGAAGAGTGAAACTGATGCAAAAGTAACCACAAGAAAAAGAGTCATGAGCAAAAAATGGTTTCATGAAAGTATCCAACAGGAAAATTGAGCAAGAAAACAGAAACAGCCATGATTGAGGCATATACCACCTTCCTACACCAGTATGGGTGGTAAGAAAGCTTGGCAATTCCTTACCTGCAAGCCCCAAATGTTTTAAGATGGGTACACAGTGGCCTTGACAATTTCTGGTATTCTTCATCTTTTAGCACCTTGGCAGTCAAACCAGGCAGTTCTGGGGGAACTTCAGCTTCTGCCTGCTGCAAATAGCGGAGGATCCCAAGTGCATCACACTCGTTGTTTTCTGTTAACAGAACGACTGACTTTGCCTTTGTGTTCTCTTGGTCTACAGAAGAATCCTAAAACAAATACACACGTATTTTTAACAGCTTCTGTGTATCCACTACTTTGTGATCAAATGCACTATTAACCTGGTAACGGTTTGTCAAACCTTTATCGCATTACAGAAGTTGTCAGGCATGCTGTGTACACCATGAGCTAAGATTCTTGGAGAGGAAAACTGAAATGTGTCACACAAGTGGCATCTGTAGCTTCCAAAGACTGCATGCATTCATCTGTTAAAGCTAAGCACACGGTTTATACACACTTGTAAGGGTACTACTTGAAGCATGTGAAGTGTGACATCACTTTAACAGTGGCTGTTTCCATCTCTCCATCCACTGATTTAAGCATTAAGAAAAAAGGTCCTTCCCCAACCACTTTGTCATGGTTTGCCATGACAGCCTTTTCTGGTGAGGGGGAAGGGGCTGTAAAGATGGCTCCTGGAAGAAGTTGCTCGCAGCTCTCCCCAGCTCTGAGCCAGACCCACTGCTGGGGCTGAGCCAATGAGCCTCCATCATCACTTTTTAAGAGAAGCCTGAAGAGGAGGTTTCTTCCTCCATTCTTCTTTCTTCTGCCCTTTCTTCTTCTGGCTGCTGGTGGTGCAAGGAGTAGGAACAGTGAGAGAAACAACCATGCAGACTCCAAGGTCAGCGATGAAAGAGAGGAGGAGGTGTGCTGGAACAGAGACCTCCCTGCATTCTATGGAGAGAACTGGGGAAGCTGAGGTTTGTTTGCATTTCTTTAAAGACCCTACAGCAGCGGTAGAGACTCATTTTGCTAAAGATGGCCCCAGTCCAGGGGCAGCAATTCACTTCATTGTTGGCCCCGAGCCAGGGGCAGTGATTTCCTTCTTTATCACTATGGCCGGAGCAGGCTGTGTCCCGAAGGAGGGACCCAATATCCACAGCTGTAACTGTGGGGAGGAACCATATTGGGATTTATCAAAATGAGACAGAACATAGTTCAAAATGTCATCATGAATGCATTCTGTGTCAGACATTCCTGTCAGCCTTTCTTCTAGCTGGCAGAAGGGCAGGGTTTGGGCTGTTTTTAGCAGAAGTAGTTAAATTACAAATTCACAAACCTCCTTTATCCTTAGAAGTCAAGATATTTTAGTTTGTTATATCTTAATAATTAAAACCCCCACTTACCTGTGTAAAATGATGCTCACCCGATGAACCATTTCTGCCTCATCTCCTGAATTAGTGAATGTTGGCACCTTCTGAAGATTACTGTGGGTAAAAGCCAGTATTTTGAGTAACACAGCGGTTCTTTCACTGTCCATACAAGGCTGTACAACCTAAAGGTGGATACAAACCAGAGGGCTGGTAATTCATGTAATCTAGACATGCTTTACTGTGTGTTTCTTCTTTTAAGAAGCACGAAGCATTGTTATATGCCAAAGAACATCGGTACATCGTAAATCTCCTGTTGAACTTACAATGCACAATATACAATTCTCACAAAGGGTGTGAATTTCTGACAGCTTCCAGAAGCAAAATTAAAACCCATCACAATCAAAATCTCACATCAATATTTTCTTATACATGTGATTTTTGATGATTTGTCAGTGTTGAAGTTTCTCACTGAAGTACCACTGAAGAAGTTTCACACTCCATAAGCACAGTGCACTACCTCAGATAGTCTTAAACAAAAGCCCCAAAACATGGACATTTACAGAACTATGAAGAGAGCCTCTGCACCTCCTCATCAGTGTGGGATGATGGCCTGACTGTCAGATCTGCCTCAAGAATTCAGTCATCCACTGTCCCGACCAGGGGAAAGGGAAGTACCAGACGCAGGAGTACACCGCGAAATGAACTCTGGCTCTTTTTGCGTGGCCAAGGAGAGGATATGAGGAAGTGGGATGGTGAACCCACTTTTAAGCTGGAAGCGCGTGTACGTGAACTAAGGGGGAAGACAGCTGTTAGAAAAGGACCTCCCAAGAGGGCTGTCAGCAGAGTGGCTGCCAAAACAAAAGAGGACCATCAACAATCTCCCAGACATAGAAGAACTGCAACTACTTCCTTCGATGCCAATGAGGAGACTTCAGGTCTGCAATTGCAAGGATCAGATAGCGAATACTCTGATGAAGAACAGAAACAGAGGGTCCCTGCCTCCAGCCAGGAGGAGGAAAGGGATGACCGAATCTACTGGACTGTGTGGGTTCGATGGCCTGGCACATCAAACCCACAAAGGTATAAAGCCTTAGTAGACACAGGGGCACAGTGTACATTGATGCCATCAAGGTCTAGAGGCACAGATTCTGTCTGGATCTCTGGAGTGACAGGGGGATGTGAAGAATTATCTGTATTAGAGGCTGAAGTGAGCTTAACAGGGGACAAATGGAAAAAACACCCCATTGTGACTGGTCCAGAGGCCCCTTGTATTCTTGGCATAGATTACCTCAGGAGAGGGTACTTCAAAGACCCCAAGGGGTATCGATGGGCTTTTGGTATAGCCACTGTAGATACAGAGAAAATCAAACAACTCTCTAATTTACCTGGCCTCTCAGAAGACCCTTTTGTTGTGGGATTGCTGCAAGTTCAAGAGCAACAGGTACCAATTGCTACCAGGACAGTGCACCGGAGGCAATATCGCACGAACCGACATTCCCTGACTCCCATCCGTGAGTTGATTCATCAACTGGAGGCTTCTGTCGGGGTAGGGCGGAGGCCGGGGCCGGGAGGGAGGGCGAGCGAGTTGGCTGGTCGGCCGGCCGGTTTCTCTAGGGCTTGCTGGCTGGCCAGCAGTACCGGAGCTAGCTCCCGCCGAAGCCGCTGATAGTGCGCCTGATGCGGACCGCGGCAGACACCCCGACGGCGCCCGCCGAGGCGCGGCGGGTCAAGGCGGCGGCCACCCACTCCGCGAAGCAGGAGGAAGCCACGGCCGGGGATGGAACAGCGGCGACCACCTCGGAGCGGCTGTCAGACGAGGAGCCGGCAGTGCCGGAGGAAGCGGGCAGACGGGCGGACTGGCACGGGGGCGCCGAAGGGGCGGCTTGCAGCACGTCGGCGCAACCCGTCGCGGGCGCCCGCAGCCGCAGCCTGCTCGCCCGCAGCCACCACACTTTATGAGCCGCCGGTGGCTGCTCTGCGCCGACGCGGAGATCTGGCCGCTGCTCACGCTGGGGCTGGAGAAGATCCTCCTGAGCAGAGCCCTGATGTCTCAGACGTTTTGGGCGCGATCGCAGAGCAGTCCCCTGCCGGTGAAGAACGCCCGCCATCTCTGGACCGGACCCTAGCAGTGGTGTCCAGCAGTGAAGCTGACAAAGATGGAAGCTCTTAAGACCATGTTGAGAGCACTGGGCAATGGGGCATGGAAGCAGTGGGATAAAAATTCAGCAGAAGCCACTTGGCTGGTCAATAGCAGAGGTTCAACTCACCGTCCTGGTCCTGCCCAAACAAAACCACTACATACTGTGGGAGGAGACAAGGTTCCCGTAGTGCACCCAGGGAAATGGCTGGGGAAGGCAGTATGGGTTGCACCTCCCATGGGAAAAGGCAAACCCATTTGTGGGATTGTCTTTGCTCAAGGGCCTGGCTGTACTTGGTGGGTGATGAGAAAGGATGGGGAAACTCGATGTGTACCTCAAGGAGACTTAACCTTGGGGGAAAAATAACCTGTTATGTGAGTTATCTGTTGTAGATGAACTTTGCAAGAAAAACCGGACAATTGGACAAACCAAGCCGATGCTGGTGCCCAACACTGAACATACTGTTTCCCCTGGCTTGGATATCCATCTTGATGGATGAGACAGAAGTTATGGCCTGCTCCAGTGAACATCTACAGAGGATGAAAGATATAAGAATGTTGTTTGTTTGTTGGATGCAAGCGCAAGAGGGAATACAAGAATGATGTTTGTCTGTTGAAGAGTGGGGGTACTGGTTAATGAGAGTATATAAGAATGTATATGGATCGTTAAGATGGTTTGTCTGAGCATGACATAAATGGTATGGAATAAGGGGTGGAGACTGTAGTGGGTCTGGGACGGTAGTGATTTTCCACAGCAGCTCCTGCAGTGCTGTGCTTACTGTTGATATCAATATTATGACTACCGCTCGCACAGCATCAGGGCTGTCCCTCCAGCATTCCTTCCCCCACCTTCACCAATAGCTGTGAGTGGGCATGATCTTGGGAGGGACTATGGCCAGGACAGCTGACCCAGGCTGACCAAGGAGATATTCCATACCCTAAGACATCAGCTCCGGAATATAAACTGCGGGAGAGGAGCAGGAAGGGGAGGCGAGATGCATTTCTGGCCTTCCCAAAGCAACCGCTACGCGTACCGCAGCCCTGCTTCTCGGGAGGTGGCCGGACATCGCTGCTGATGGGAAGTGGAGAGGAACAGCTTTATCTGCTTCTGCTTTGCTTCCTGCATGCGGCTTTGCTGCTTATTTATTAAACTGCTTTTATCTCAACCCACGAGACTCCCATCTTATTTTCTCCCCTTCCCTGGCTTGCTGAGGAGGTGGGGGATAAAGTGGTGTGGTGGGCACCTGGCATCCAGCCAGGCTCAAACTACCACACCTCCTTTCTCCCAACTGTTTGGGAATTCTGCTGCAATAACATACCCTTTCTGTAACAATACTTTAGAAGAGCTACAATCAGATTTTTATCAAATAGCTCAAACATTTTCAAATGACCATTTCCCGCTGAAAGAGCATCTTTGTTTTCCTATTCAAGACAGATGTTTTTGAGAAACTGAGAACTACCTCTCCCACAATTGTAATGTTATATCCACACTCCATCTCAGGAAGTCCAATACCAGAACAGAAAGAACAGTCTGAAGAGAAAACAGCAATAGTCCACTGGATAAAGAAGACATATCATCTAATTTATAACTTGATATTTGCTGCTACAAAGGCACATTTAACAGCTTCACATACAGCAAATTGGGCAACCTGTTTCCACTAAGGAATTTCTCTAGCTTATCACAGCTAGAAGCACAGCCCTTTAGTCTTATCACCAGTTTTTTAACAGATAATATTAGAAGGTTAATGATTTAAAAAAAATCTGATACTGATACATCCTGGTCAACATGGAACTTGATGCTGTTCCTCTTAGAAGACTGTGATCAGCTCCTTCTTTATCTGCACTGTCATTAGGACCCAAGAATCCAAGAAAATGCTTCCAAGACTATTTGATCATTCACTTCTGCCTTTCATTCTACTGTTTAAACAGTGCTGCTAAGAGGAAAAATGAAGTTTCTTACAGACAAGACCTTAAAGCACATTAAAGACCCCTACACTGAAACCACTGCTACCAAATGGAACAAAAACAAAAGTCATCTGCTTTGGAAACCATCCACAGCAAAAGACAACAGCATAATGGAGCAGTAGCTTAGACCAGGGCAAGACAGGCCTCACTGATTAAAGAAAAAAACAAGGCAAAGTCTGCTTTGACTGAGTACAACTCCACTTCTCCAATACTTCATTCTGCCAGAAGTATACAAATGTGGGGTTTTCAAACTTCATTTTCTTTTCAACTCTACCACTGGGGTTCAGGAAGGTGTTTGTTTTCAGTGGGTGACACTTGCTTTCAAGACACTTGCACAATTGAATAGTATTTTCCCATCTGAACATGTAAGCTATTTACCTGTTCAGGAGCATCAGAGAACAGCACCTCAACCTCATCAAGAACAAGATGGCAAAGATTACGAAACAGCGTGTGACGTTCAGACAGTCTCAGGAGGCAATATGGTGCAGGCACTATTACCTCACCTACAAGTCGGTAAAGGACAACTGTTAACATTAATTTACATTCCACATGACACACTAGTTTTATCAAAAAGGTCTCAACTGCATTTCAGATGCATCATCTTGAAGTTATGGGAAGGTTTTTTTGGTTGGTTTTGGTGGTAAGGTATTTTTGTTTGGATATTTGTGTGTGTTTGGATTTTTGGTTGGGGTTTTTGTTTTGTTTTGTTTTAAATAGGGACCATATAACTCCATGTTCTGACTTCTAGTCAACAGTCATTTTAGTTCGCTTCTATTTCTTTACCCCTGTGTGTCTTTAAGATCTGAGTACGCAAAACTGTGTTTTTGAAACACTGAAAAGTCTTTGTTAACAGCTTTACAGAGCAGGATGTCATTTCATTTCCCAACAAGACCATGGTAGAACCAGATCGACAGAAGGTAAATATCTAAACACATTCAAGCATAGCCTTTAGTAGTTTGGTTTTAACAACAAAATAATGCCAATATTGTATCTTCATTTCTTACAGTTTTATGCAATTAAGACAGCCTACATTGCATTCAAGTGTCATTAAGACGACAGAAGTATTCTTACATCTTTGGATTTTCACACTTTTAGCTGCTTCTTTGTTCTGCCCAAGCATTAACAACATTGGATGAAGCTGTCTGGAGCATCTCTGGTATGTTTTCAGTAGCTCAAAACCAAGTCGTGCCTTCTTCCACCCAGGACACAAGATAAGTGCTAGTGGCTAGGTGTGTATGTACAAAAGAGTTACAGTATAGCATGAGACAACTGTTTAGAATCTTAGTCATTTTACTATTTCAGAATTTAGGGCAAAACTAAAATCCACAAAACAGGCCTTTCAATGCTTCAAACAGAAGCTTTTAACACCATATCACCTCTTAAATGCAGATGGTACAGGCCCGAGGAACCGTGCACCAAGCTGGAGACAAATGGATGTGCAGCAACACACGGTGAAAGGTCCAAAAGTTTCATAGAAGCAGAAACATCTTGTCTGTCTTGGAGCTGTGTGAGCCATTTTCAGTAGCCCCTTACAGCCTCAGTAAGTCTATGTTTCTGTGATCTAATGCAGTAGAAAATGAATGACAATGTTTTAAAAATCAAACCAGACATTACCATTTCACCATGTAACAGCCCCTTAAAAATCAAGCTTCATCGAGTATCCAAGTGATATGACATTAACCACTTGTTAGATATTACTTGATAAATAAGTTACAGACTGCCACACTCATGCAGTCCATCTCTGTCAATGTCTAAGCAGATGGCCTAAATAACCTGGGAAGCATCATGAAGATACTCTAAGATTCCAACAGATGCACCCATTCTCAACATGCACTACCTTTTGGATCATTCATTGACATTTGCACCTTAGAACACAAAACCTGCAGTACTCTAATATATACATCCTCCACTCCTGTTTCTCAAGGTTTGTAGCAACTGCTCGACTGCAAAAGTGTAAGAATTGGTGGAATATACAAGAAAGGATTATTTCCCTGATATGAGATGGCAACTGCATCACATCCTTGAGCTTTTGGTGGCCAACAGTAAGATTCAGTGGAGTTAGGGCCTAAAACTTTTTTCCAAGTAAGTTCCTACAGAAAGAGAAATAAAGAGTTCTACCTGAAAATCGTGTGCTTGAAACACCAACAAGGCAACACAAAGCAATGAGCAATTTAAAAGCCTTTGACCCACTGCATAATACATTTCCTTAACACACAATATGATAAGAGTTCTTCTGGGATGAGGACTTAAATTCTTACATCTCATTCAAATGCCATCATTTGTAGCAGTGGTTGATAGATCAGATGAAACTGTACAATTCTACAGTCTCTCTGAAGCATAATTTACTCAACCGTATGAACAACCTCCTACACATTCCTCAATCAAAATTAGCTACTATAATATTTAGTATCTGAAAGTTAAGGTATGATATTAGTCTTAAAAATACTAAATGTAATGTATTACATTAGCATTACTCGTTCCAGATCTTCAAGAAGTGATGCTGTTTCCAGAATTGATGGTGGCTTCATTTTCTTGCCAAGAAAGACAAAGTTTCTTTCTTCAAGATTTTGAAAACTCTGAAACCATATGAAATAGATGACAAAGGCAATACTTAGTAAATGGGTTTGAGCTTACATCCAACTTAAAAACTATTTTTTTTGAGAAGAATTAGCCAAAGAAATGCTAAACACAAATGAAGTACAACTCACACACACGTCACACAGAACAGTGCTGAGACTCCTACTGTCCCCTGACTTGGCCATTGCCTCTGTTTCTTGCTTTTTTTCTTTTTGTCTATTCCCCTGCATTTTTTTTTGCCCTTCATATTTTCACAGAGGCACCACCAACTCTGCTGGCTTGCTGACCTTTGGTCTGGTCTTGTTGCTGATGTGGCTGGATTCAGTCCCTGATGTCCCTCCACAGAGTCCCTCCACAATGACCACTCTTGTAGCCTCAACAGTACTCACACCTTCCACATATATGACACACGTTTGCAGAGGTTTAAATGGAAGTTATATCCTGGAATTACCTGTTGCTCATTTTCAGTTCTATGTGTGTTCAAAGGATCAGAATTTAAGCACTGCTGAAGCCTGAGAAATATACAAATATTAAATTCAATGGAAATGCAAAAGGAAAGTGTAATCGATAAATATCACCAATATTTCTAAAATGGCACGAAACAGTTCACCTACAAAATATCTCTGATGTATTACCTGTGCCAACAAAAAACCTCAAATATGAAAGAAGAAATCAAGAAGTATCATTTTGGATGTAAAATTTACTATTAGGTTTTAGGTATCTGAAAATAACCCGAAGGCTTTTTAACCAAGACAATTGGTGGGTTCCTCAACTTCAGAAGAAAATCAGATGGGACTGCAGGAAAAAGGTGTCTTAAAGTTGCAAAAACATGAAACAATGTATCTTTGCAACAGTTAAAACTTGAATTAAAAACACCCCTCAGGTTGTTTACATATGCAGCAAGTGATTTGCAGCATAATAAAAGCCTTGCACAAGTCAACTCAGTCAGATTTCATTCAGCTTGAAAACTTTATCAATCACACTAAGAATAAAAGAAGGCAACTGAATATGCTGAGTGTGCAGAAACGTACTGCCTCATCACAGCCTTGTTTTCAAGCTACTGTTTAGAAAGAATTGCTATTTTTACTGTGGTCTGGATAAGTATCAGCAGCTTCTAATGGCCTCCTTCCCCAATACCATGTGCACACATCTTGTCTTACCCTCTGCCCTTTTAGCTGTCTAAGAAGAGTAACTGGAAACATACTACAGCTCCTAATTATCTGGCTAAACAATTGGTTCAAATATGTAACATACTGTACCATACCTGTCTGTGTGAACTGCTGGATTTTCCTTGAAAGGCAATCCTGGGATTGTTTGGACAATCTATCAAGAAAAGACAAACCCTTCTCTGGCAGTAAAATACTGTTTAAGAGCAACATTTTAGAAAAACAAGATTACTGAGCTCAAGGTGGTTTTCTTACCTAACTGAATTTTCTTCATTAAGAATCAAGCATGCAACAAGAACATCAACCACACAGGAGAATCAGTTCATGTTCACAGCTCAAGCTATAGCTTCTGGCAGCTCTTTCTTTGAAGAATCCGCCCCTGTATTCCCCCAACAACTACCAAAAGCTGGCCACACAAAACCACTACACATCTTCACAGCACTAGAGCAAGTGAGCACAAAAGGAGACACAACCTTTTCAAAGTCCATCGTTGCAATCTAAAAAACCAAAACCACCAGAACCACAAACTTGAAGGACAATGTTCTCTTTTAACTAGATCAAGAGTTAGTCCCAGATTTGTTACAGAAAAGGACGTGATAGCTGACTACAGTATTCCTAATCTGCCTTACAGATGCTTCACTTAATTCATTCTGACATTTGAATAGAAAATCTAACACTTACAGATGTGGTAGTTTCACTGTCATCTGTGTTGGAGCTTTGTCATGTCTTTTCAAGAACAGAACCAGATACAGCAAGATCTAGAAAGACAATTTTAAAAGATGCAGAAACACGTTTGTGATTATCTGAATCTATGAAAGGCCAGTGTTTTTACAGTTGGTTGCAACTGACTTCTTTCTCTGCTTGTCTCATTTTCTAATGGCAAAAAGAACAACCAAAAGACAGTTGTAGTTACATAAAGATATGCAAATGAACCGAGGGAACAAGGATAGAGGATATTTATAGTGATTCAAGTCTGTTTTAAACAAGACAACTCACGTAAAACATTCAAGTTACCTCTGTGGAGAGAAATCCCTCTAAACTCAAATCAAACAGTAAGGTATCACTGATCAATGCTACAAGTTATTTCAACAGTATCTAATGCTTTTCAGCATATCAACAAATGACCCTGCAACTCACCTTTGTCTTATCAAGTACAAAATGCTTTAGAATATTCCTGCATCTGCTGATTTGATTGCTCTTTGTAAAGTCTGATACATAGGCAGTGTTTGTTAGGATACTTTTTGTTCCACTTGTTGGATTCCAACTGATACAGTAGTTCAATATATCCAGGTAAAGACAAATGATGCACTGCATGAATGATTGCTGCCAACACACACGGTTCCCACTTGTTTCAGGATCTGTTGATACCTTCTGCTGGAGCAGCACTGTCCTCAAATCAAGTGCAGGATTAACAACTTTCATTGGAAGAGAGTCAAGATTTAATGATGTTTGGGTCTCCTGATAATCTGCTGAACTCACTGCATTCTCTTCAGCTTGCTCAAAATGAGCAAAGCTGCTTAAGACGAGATCATCATTAATGCATATCTAAAAAACCCAAGTATTTGACTGACCAGAATCAACAAGCAAGTCACCATCACATACTGCTTTAGAATTTACTTGAAGCTGGAGACAACAGGAAGACATATGCAGTATGTACAAATGCTTTCTGAAGAGTACTCATTCCAGGGCAGGAAAGTTGGTCATATCTTCCTCTATGTTCTCCAAACAGGTGTTACTTACCAGTTTCATGCTTTTGCCTAAAATTCTGTGCTCAGTTTTCTATGAGCTTTAAACATTTTTAGAAAAACTATCTTAGTTTTATGTCCCTTTGATTCAGAGTGCATCCAAACCTGGCAGGAAAAAACAATATTCAACTTCAAAGTTCTCACTGGCTCAGAGAGAAGTGACACTTGCCAACTGTGATTCTGAACAGAGAAGGTATTCAAATTAAGATGTAATCCAAGTTATTGTCTACAGTGAAGAGCACAGCTCTAATGTTAAAAGTCTTGGTAAAATACTCCAAATGGCAGCAGTTTTCAAACACATTTATTTTTGTCTACTACGCAGCTGCTTAAGTCTGACAGTAGCTGCAGCAGAGATTTAGCAGGAGTTACGCACTTTGGTAAGTGCAACGAGCTTTCTTCCTTTCTCCCAACTGTTTGGGAACTCAGCCTTATGCACATATGAACTTGTATTTATTTTCATAACACCATGCAACTGCCTTCTTGAAATATCTTTAAGTGTATCACAAAGAAGGACAAGAGTACAGTAAATTCACATAGTTGTTCATCTGAAGTACTTGGGGGACTTCATTTGCTTGTCAATACCTTCCAAAGCGGTTCACAAGTTTCCACCTCACAGAATTCATTCCAAAGTTCACAAACAACAGATTTAGAAAATAAATCTTCTAATAAGTTAATGATTGCACTTCTACTGTATATGGTAAATTACAAAATTCACTTGTAAATAACACTTTTCGGTCTTAAATTTGTCACAAAGTTATAACTTCTATAGCAAAGTGCACAAAGAGGTTTGTAGAGATAAAAATATCTTACCTTTTCACCTTTTATTGTCACATAAAGGAAAACATCAGATGTGGTATCTTCTACAGCACATACTTTGGCTGTTGTCTGGGTAGTAGCAACTGAGTGATGGTGTTTCAAGGACGCAGCTGCCTGTTCTTTCCTGCTCTTCTCCAGCCCAGTGTTTCCTCACTAACCCAGCACCTGGAAGAGCAAACAATGGGTGTTTTAAAAGTCTCCCTCTCACTGCAGTGGTGACAAGTTTCTGTTGATCTCCTGGGGACTTGACTTTGGGTTTGGTTTGACGTTTTGCCCACCTGGACTTGAGAATTCTCCCTCCCTTTTCCACCCCCCTTTTCACATTTGTTGCCTGGGATTCTCCCTTTACAGTTCTTGCTGGACATTTAGCCAGACTCTGTGCTCTGCACTTGAAACAACCAGCAGATGATTTCTGATGGAACCTGAGGCTCTCTGCACTGGCCTGATGCAAAGGCAATTTGCATTAAAACTCCTCCAAAATCCTTGTTTTTCTCTCAGAATTGCACCAAAACCTCATTTTATCCCTCACAACTCCCCCAAACCCCACTTTTTCCCCTCAAAACGCTTCCAAAACTCCACTTTTTCCCCTCAAGATGGCACTTTTTTACCCAGCAGTTCCCAAAAATCACACTTTTTCCCTCAGAATAGCACCCAAAACCAACTTTTCCTCGGAAAACACCTCCAAAACCTCACTTTTTCACTCAGAACTCCACCAAAACACCACTGTTTCTCTCAAAACTGCACCAAAACCCCGCTTCTTCCCCCAGAAGTTCCCCAAAACTGCACCTTTCCCCTCAAGACTCTACCAAACCCCACTTTTTCCCCCTCAAAATTCCACCAAAACCCCATTTTCCCCCTCAAAACTCCACCCAAACTGCACTTTTACCCTCAGAATTTCCACAAAACCCCACTTTTCCCCTCAAAACCCCATCAATACACTTGTTTTTTCAAAAATCCACACAAACCCCACTTTTTCCCCTTAAAAATTTACCAAAACCCCACTTTTTCCCTCAAAACTCCACCCAAATCCCACCTTTTCTCCTCAGAATTGCACCAAAACCTCATTTGATCCCACAACTCCACTGCTTTTGGCCCTCAGAAATGTACTCCATCCCCACTTTTCCTCTCAAAACTCTTCCAAACTACACTTTTCCCCTGCAAAACTGCACCAAAACCCACTTTTTCTCCTAAAACTCCAACAAAACCTGACTTTTCTTGTCAGAAATTGTCCTGGTTTAGGCCCACCAGGGAACAAAGACCACGATTAGCCCCGAGTACCCAAGTGGCTGAGAATTGCTCAAGGGTAGGGAGAGCTTAATTGCCGCTTAAGGTTCAGGACAAAGCAGACCAGGCCACTCGGTTTGGGGAAGAAAACAGAGAAACAGTGTAATGCAACATCAACTAAAACATACCCCCAAAAACCCAAAACATAACCAAAATTAAACAACACAGAGCAATACATCAATGAAGAGTCCAACCAGCCTTTTGAAGAACACCTTCTTGCCACCCCTCCCCTCTTCCCGGGCTCAGAGCCCTGATCCCAGGGCTTTTACCTTGTCCCCCCCTGAACGGTTCGGGGGGGCAGGCAGTGGGGGTTTCAGTCAGTCTGTTCCCGATAGCTTCTGCCGTTTGTCCCTCCTCAGGACCGGTGAACTCCACACCAGTCCTCCCTGCGAGTCCGTGGGGTAACTCACACGCATGGCAGCCCTGCACGGGCTGCTCCGATGCCCACTGACTCCAAAGGCTGCAGCTCGTCTCTGCCTCTCGTGTGGGGCTGCTCTGCGGCGTGCAGGCTCTCCAGTACGGCCTGGGCCATGGCCCCTCCCCACACAGTCCCTCTCCCGTCCGGGCTCACTCACACGGAGCTGCTGGGAACTCTCGCTCCTGCCATGGATCTCCATAGGCTGCAGGGGCACAGCTGCGTTCTCGCCACGGCTTGCAGAGGAGTCTCTGCTCTGTTGCTTCTCCTTCCTTCCTCCTTCTCTGGCTGAAGGGTCCGCGTGGTCGCCTCCATCTCGTGTCACTCTTACACCTCCTGCCTCGCATTCCAAATTCCCGTCCCCTAAATAGCGCTGGCAGAGGCGCCAGATTGGCCCAGCCGGGCCAGAGGTGGGTGTGAACCCAGGAGCCGGGGGGAGAGTCCGCAAACTCTTTCTCGGGTCTTCACTGCAACCCGCTCCCCCTAATCGTGGTCTTTGTTCCCTGATGGGCCTAAACCAGGACAAGCTGCAATAACATACCCTTTCTGTAACAATACTTTAGAAGAGCTACAATCAGATTTTTATCAAATAGCTCAAACATTTTCAAATGACCATTTCCTGCTGAAAGAGCATCTTTGTTTTTCCTATTCAAGACAGATGTTTTTGAGAAACTGAGAACTACCTCTCCCACAATTGTAATGTTATATCCACACTCCATCTCAGGAAGTCCAATACCAGAACAGAAAGAACAGTCTGAAGAGAAAACAGCAATAGTCCACTGGATAAAGAAGACATATCATCTAATTTATAACTTGATATTTGCTGCTACAAAGGCACATTTAACAGCTTCACATACAGCAAATTGGGAAACCTATTTCCACTAAGGAATTTCTCTAGCTTATCACAGCTAGAAGCACAGCCCTTTAGTCTTATCACCAATTTTTTAACAGATAATATTAGAAGGTTAATGATTTAAAAAAAATCTGATACTGGTACATCCTGGTCAACATGGAACTTGATGCTGTTCCTCTTAGAAGACTGTGATCAGCTCCTTCTTCTATCTGCACTGTCATTAGGACCCAAGAATCCAAGAAAATGCTTCCAAGACTATTTGATCATTCACTTCTGCCTTTCATTCTACTGTTTAAACAGTGCTGCTAAGAGGAAAAATGAAGTTTCTTACAGACAAGACCTTAAAGCACATTAAAGACCCCTACACTGAAACCACCGCTACCAAATGAAACAAAAACAAAAGTCATCTGCTTTGGAAACCATCCACAGCAAAAGACAACAGCATAATGGAGCAGTAGCTTAGACCAGGGCAAGACAGGGCTCACTGATTAAAGAAAAAAACAAGGTAAAGTCTGCTTTGACTGAGTACAACTCCACTTCTCCAATACTTCATTCTGCCAGAAGTATAAAGATGTGGGGTTTTCAAACTTCATTTTCTTTTCAACTCTCCCACTGGGGTTCAGGAAGGTGTTTGTTTTCAGTGGGTGACACTTGCTTTCAAGACACTTGCACAATTGAATAGTATTTTCCCATCTGAACATGTAAGCTATTTACCTGTTCAGGAGCATCAGAGAACAGCACCTCAACCTCATCAAGAACAAGATGGCAAAGATTACGAAACAGCGTGTGACGTTCAGACAGTCTCAGGAGGCAATATGGTGCAGGCACTATTACCTCACCTACAAGTCGGTAAAGGACAACTGTTAACATTAATTTACATTCCACATGACACACTAGTTTTATCAAAAAGGTCTCAACTGCATTTCAGATGCATCATCTTGAAGTTATGGGAAGGTTTTTTTGGTTGGTTTTGGTGGTAAGGTATTTTTGTTTGGATATTTGTGTGTGTTTGGATTTTTGGTTGGGGTTTTTGTTTTGTTTTTTTTTAAATAGGGACCATATAACTCCATGTTCTGACTTCTAGTCAACAGTCATTTTAGTTCGCTTCTATTTCTTTACCCCTGTGTGTCTTTAAGATCTGAGTACGCAAAACTGTGTTTTTGAAACACTGAAAAGTCTTTGTTAACAGCTTTACAGAGCAGGATGTCATTTCATTTCCCAACAAGACCATGGTAGAACCAGATCGACAGAAGGTAAATATCTAAACACATTCAAGCATAGCCTTTAGTAGTTTGGTTTTAACAACAAAATAATGCCAATATTGTATCTTCATTTCTTACAGTTTTATGCAATTAAGACAGCCTACATTGCATTCAAGTGTCATTAAGACGACAGAAGTATTCTTACATCTTTGGATTTTCACACTTTTAGCTGCTTCTTTCTTCTGCCCAAGCATTAACAACATTGGATGAAGCTGTCTGGAGCATCTCTGGTATGTTTTCAGTAGCTCAAAACCAAGTCGTGCCTTCTTCCACCCAGGACACAAGATAAGTGCTAGTGGCTAGGTGTGGATGTACAAAAGAGTTACAGTAGAGCATGAGACAACTGTTTAGAATCTTAGTCATTGTACTGTTTCAGAATTTAGGGCAAAACTAAAATCCGCAAAACAGGCCTTTCAATGCTTCAAACAGAAGCTTTTAACACCATATCACCTCTTAAATGCAGATGGTACAGGCCCGAGGAACCGTGCACCAAGCTGGAGACAAATGGATGTGCAGCAACACACGGTGAAAGGTCCAAAAGTTTCATAGAAGCAGAAACATCTTGTCTTACTTGGAGCTGTGTGAGCCATTTTCAGTGGTCCCTTACAGCCTCAGTAAGTCTATGTTTCTGTGATCTCATGCATTAGAAAATGAATGACAATGTTTTAAAAATCAAACCAGACATTTCCATTTCACTATGTAACAGCCCCTTAAAAATCAAGCTTCATCGAGTATCCAAGTGATATGACATTAACCACTTGTTAGATATTACTTGATAAATAAGTTACAGACTGCCACACTCATGCAGTCCATCTCTGTCAATGTCTAAGCAGATGGCCTAAATAACCTGGGAAGCATCATGAAGATACTCTAAGACTACATCAGATGCACCCATTCTCAACATGCACTACCTTTTGGATCATTCATTGACATTTGCACCTTAGAACACAAAACCTGCAGTACTCTAATATATACATCCTCCACTCCTGTTTCTCAAGGTTTGTAGCAACTGCTCGACTGCAAAAGTGTAAGAATTGGTGGAATATACAAGAAAGGATTATTTCCCTGATATGAGATGGCAACTGCATCACATCCTTGAGCTATTGGTGGCCAACAGTAAGATTCAGTGGAGTTAGGGCCTAAAACTTTTTTCCAAGTAAGTTCCTACAGAAAGAGAAATAAAGAGTTCTACCTGAAAATCGTGTGCTTGAAACACCAACAAGGCAACACAAAGCAATGAGCAATTTAAAAGCCTTTGACCCACTGCATAATACATTTCCTTAACACACAATATGATAAGAGTTCTTCTGGGATGAGGACTTAAATTCTTACATCTCATTCAAATGCCATCATTTGTAGCAGTGGTTGATAGATCAGATGAAACTGTACAATTCTACAGTCTCTCTGAAGCATAATTTACTCAACCGTATGAACAACCTCCTACACATTCCTCAATCAAAATTAGCTACTATAGTATTTAGTATCTGAAAGTTAAGGTATGATACTTATGAAAGCTATGAACCATATGAAATAGATGACAAAGGCAATACTTAGTAGATGGGTTTGAGCTTACATCCAACTTAAAAACTGTTTTTTTGGAGAAGAATTAGCCAAAGAAATGCTAAACACAAATGAAGTACAACTCACACACACGTCACACAGAACAGTGCTGAGACTCCTACTGTCCCCTGACTTGGCCATTGCCTCTGTTTCTTGCTTTTTTTCTTTTTGTCTCTTCCCCTGCATTTTTTTTTTTGCCCCTCCTGTTTCCACAGAGGCACCACCAACTTTGCTGGCTTGCTGACCTTTGGTCTGGTCTTGTTGCTGATGTGGCTGGATTCAGTCCCTGATGTCCCTCCACAGAGTCCCTCCACAATGACCACTCTTGTAGCCTCAACAGTACTCACACCTTCCACATATATGACACACGTTTGCAGAGGTTTAAATGGAAGTTATATCCTGGAATTACCTGTTGCTCATTTTCAGTTCTATGTGTGTTCAAAGGATCAGAATTTAAGCACTGCTGAAGCCTGAGAAATATACAAATATTAAATTCAATGGAAATGCAAAAGGAAAGTGTAATCGATAAATATCACCAATATTTCTAAAATGGCACGAAACAGTTCACCTACAAAATATCTCTGATGTATTACCTGTGCCAATAAAAACCCTCAAATATGAAAGAAGAAATCAAGAAGTATCATTTTGGATGTAAAATTTACTATTAGGTTTTAGGTATCTGAAAATAACCCGAAGGCTTTTTAACCAAGACAATTGGTGGGTTCCTCAACTTCAGAAGAAAATCAGATGGGACTGCAGGAAAAAGGTGTCTTGAAGTTGCAAAAACATGAAACAATGTATCTTTGCAACAGTTAAAACTTGAATTAAAAACACCCCTCAGCTTGTTTACATATGCAGCAAGTGATTTGCAGCATAATAAAAGCCTTGCACAAATCAACTCAGTCAGATTTCATTCAGCTTGAAAACTTTATCAATCACACTAAGAATAAAAGAAGGCAACTGAATATGCTGAGAGTGCAGAAACGTACTGCCTCATCACAGCCTTGTTTTCAAGCTACTGTTTAGAAAGAATTGCTATTTTTACTGTGGTCTGGATAAGTATCAGCAGCTTCTAATGGCCTCCTTCCCCAATACCATGTGCACACATCTTATCTTACCCTCTGCCCTTTTAGCTGTCTAAGAAGAGTAACTGGAAACATACTACAGCTCCTAATTATCTGACTACACAATTGGTTCAAATATGTAACATACTGTACCATACCTGTCTGTGTGAACTGCTGGATTTTCCTTGAAAGGCAATCCTGGGATTGTTTGGACAATCTATCAAGAAAAGACAAACCCTTCTCTGGCAGTAAAATACTGTTTAAGAGCAACATTTTAGAAAAAAAAGATTACTGAGCTCAAGGTGGTTTTCTTACCTAACCGAATTTTCTTCATTAAGAATCAAGCATGCAACAAGAACATCAACCACACAGGAGAATCAGTTCATGTTCACTGCTCAAGCTATAGCTTCTGGCAGCTCTTTCTTTGAAGAATCCGCCCCTGTATTCCCCCAACAACTACCAAAAGCTGGCCACACAGAACCACTACACATCTTCACAGCACTAGAGCAAGTGAGCACAAAAGGAGACACAACCTGTTCAAAGTCCATCGTTGCAATCTAAAACACCAAAACCACCAGAACCACAAACTTGAAGGACAACGCTCTCTTTTAACTAGATCAAGAGTTAGTCCCAGATTTGTTACAGAAAAGGACGTGATAGCTGACTACAGTATTCCTAATCTGCCTTACAGATGCTTCACTTAATTCATTCTGACATTTGAATAGAAAATCTAACACTTACAGATCTGGTAGTTTCACTGTCATCTGTGTTGGAGCTTTGTCATGTCTTTTCAAGAACAGAACCAGATACAGCAAGATCTAGAAAGACAATTTTAAAAGATGCAGAAACACGTTTGTGATTATCTGAATCTATGAAAGGCCAGTCTTTTTACAGTTGGTTGCAACTGACTTCTTTCTCTGCTTGTCTCATTTTCTAATGGCAAAAAGAACAACCAAAAGATAGTTGTATTTACATAAAGATATGCAAATGAACCGAGGGAACAAGGACAGAGGATATTTATAGTGATTCAAGTCTGTTTTAAACAAGACAACTCACGTAAAACATTCAAGTTACCTCTGTGTAGAGAAATCCCTCTAAACTCAAATCAAACAGTAAGGTATCACTGATCAATGCTACAAGTTATTTCAACAGTATCTAATGCTTTTCAGCATATCAACAAATGACCCTGCAACTGTCAGTGCACTGATTTACACCACACAGACACAGACAGCAGTCGAAACTCCTTGTCTTAAGTTCTAATTCTGCAAAAGCAACATCAATATTTCTTACACCCGGGGCACCATGGGAAGGGGATGTCCCCTCCCCCCCAAAAAACAATGCCCCCCCAAGCCACGAGGCAAAGTGCACAAACCCCCCCAAACGACCCAAGATGCCTCCAAATGAACCCCAACCCCTCCAAATGAGCCTAAAATCCCCCCAAATGATCCCAAACCGCCCCTAAATGAACCTGAAACCTCCTCAAAGGAACCAAAACCCCCCAAAATGGTCCCAAAAGCCCCCCACATGAGCCCAAAACCTCTCCAAATGACCCAAAAACCCCCAAATGACCCAAAACTACCCGAAAATTGCCCCAAAAGCCCCCCACATGAACCCAAAACCTCCCCAAATGACCCCAACTCCCTCAAAATGAGCCCCAAAACACCCCAAATGATCCCAAAACCCCTCAAAATGGCCCCAACTCCCTTCAAATGACTCAAAACTCCCCCAAATGAGCCCAAAAGACCCCCCAAATGAGCCCCCAACCCCCCAAATGAACCTAAAACCTCCTCAAATGACCAAAACCCCCCAAAATGGTCCCAAAAGCCCCCCCACGAGCCCAAAAGCTCCCTAAATGACCCCAGCTCCCTCCAAATGAGTCACAAAACTCCCCAAATGATCCCAAAACCCCTCAAAATGGCCCCAAGTCCCTCCAAAAGACCCAAAACTCCCCCCAATGAGCCCAAGACCCCCCAAATCCCCCCAAATGAGGCCCAAAGCCCCCTAAATGAACCGGAAACCTCCTCAAATGACCCATCCCCCCTAAAATGGTCCCAAAAGTCCCCCACATGAGCCCAAAACCTCCCCAAATGACCCCAACTCCCTCCAAATGAGCACTGCCATTGTGCTCTGTGACATCACAGCACATCTGGGAACTGCAGTGGGAGTCTGTTACATCCAGCACATCTGGGCACTGCAAGAGTTCTCTGCGACATCACATCTGGGAACTGCAACATGGCTGTGTGATATTGCAGCACATGTTGGTACTGCAACGGGGCTCTGTCATTGCAGCACATGTGGGAATTGCAGAGAGACTGTGTGACATCACAGCTCATCTGGGCACTGCTACAGTGCTCTATAACATCACATCACCTCTGGATGCTGCAACAGTGATCCATGACATCACAGCACATGTGGGTACTGCATCCAGGCTGTGTGACAACATAGAATCCTAGAATGGTAGGGGGTGGAAGGGACCATTAGATATCATCTAGACCAACCCCCTCCTCCAGAATCAAGTTCACCTAGGTCAGGTCACACAGGAACGTGTCCAGGCTTATGCTGAAGTCCTCCAAGGAAGGAGACTCCACAAGCCCTGTGGACAGCCTGTTCCAGTGCTCCGTCTTCCTCTTCTGCGGACGTTTGACATCACAGCACATCTGAACATTGCAACAGTGCCCTGTGACATCACAGCACATCTGAATACTGCAACGTGGCTCTGTGACATCACAGCACAGGTGCGCACTGCAACAGGAGTGTGTAATACAACAGCCCATCTGGGCTTTGCAGCGGGGCTGTGTGACATGACAGCACTTTTGGGCACTGTAGCAGTGCTCTAAGACTTCACATCATATCTGGGCACTGAAACGGGTTTCTGTGGCATCACAGCAGACGTTGTCACTGCAACAGTGCTCTGTGACATCACAGCACAACTAGGTACTGCAACACGGCTGTGTGACATTGCAGGAGATGTGGGCATTGCAGATGTTGTGCTGTGTGTATTGCATCACAGCACATCTGGGCACCACTACGCTGCTCTGTGACATCATTGCTTATCTAGGCACTGGAATGGGGCTCTGTGACATCACATCACATCCGGACACTGCGGAAGTATTCTGTGACGTCACATCACTTTTGGGCACTGCAACAGTGCTGTGTGACATCACAGGACGTCTGGGCACTGTAGCACTGCTCTAAGGCTTCACATCATATCTGGGCACTGAAACAGTTTCAGTGCCCAGATATGATGTGAAGTCTTAGAGCAGTGCTACACAGCCCAAAAGTGCTGTCATGTCACACAGTGCCGCTGCAAAGCCCAGATGGGCTGTTGTATTACACACTCCTGTTGCAGCGCACAGACATCCTGTGATGTCACAGAGCACTATGGCAGTGCCCAGATGTGCTGTAAGGTCACAGAGCACTGTAGCAGTGCCCAGATGAGCTCTGATATCACAGAGCCTCTCTGCAATTCTCAAATGTGATTTAATGTCACATAGCCATGCTGCAGTTTCCAGATGTGATAACACTTATTGTTTTCTGTTAATGTTGCCCGTTCCCAGAGGAAAACACAAAACAACCGAGGTCGTTTTATGCGGTGCTTTATTGAGGGCCCTAGGGACCTGAGGACTAGTGTCCAAAGTCAGAGCCCCCATCTTAAAGAAATTTCACAGAGCTTATATACTTTCTTTTTATGATTACCTCATCACAAAGTCTTGCTTCACTAGGCCTACATACTGCTTGCCAGCTTTCTCAAAGATTTATAATTACATTGTGTTTCCACATACAATCTTCAGAACAATTTTCCATTTATCTACTATACAGTCATAAATTTTTCAGATAACAATTGATAATCAGTAACAATTTCCTAAGACATTCTTTGCTTGATTACACAGAATGTTCAACATGCCCCACTAATTCCTTTGATTCTCTAAGCAAGAATGTACATGGTCAGCATGTCCTACTAAGATTATTCACTTTAATATTTCCAACTAGGCCTTTATCCAGGCCTTAGCCTGACTACTTCTAACTACAACTTATAATGCTAACATTAACAGAATGACTGACTGTGCCTTTGTGTTCTCTTGATCTACAGAAGAATCCTAAAACAAAACACACACGTATTTTTAACAGCTTCTGTGTATCCACTACTTTGTGATCAAATGCAGTATTAACCTGGCAACGGTTTGTCAAACCCTTATCGCATTACAGAAGTTGTCAGGCATGCTGTGTACACCATGAGCAAAGATTCTTGGAGAGGAAAACTGAAATGTGTCACACAAGTGGCATCTGTAACTTCCAAAGACTGCATGCATTCATCTGTTAAAGCTAAGCACACGGTTTATACACACTTGTAAGTGTACTACTCGAAGCATGTGAAGTGTGACATCACTTTAACAGTGGCTGTTTCCATCTCTCCATCCACTGATTTAAGAAGTAAGAAAAAAGGTCCTTCCCAAACCACTTTGTCATGGTTTGACATGACAGCCTTTTCTGGTGAGGGGGAAGGGGCTGTAAAGATGGCTCCTGGAAGAAGTTGCTCACAGCTCTCCCCAGCTCTGAGCCAGACCCACTGCTGGGGCTGAGCCAATGAGCCTCCATCATCACTTTTTAAGAGAAGCCTGAAGAGGAGGTTTCTTCCTCCATTCTTCTTTCTTCTGCCCTTTCTTCTTCTGGCTGCTGGTGGTGCAAGGAGTAGGAACAGTGAGAGAAACAACCATGCAGACTCCAAGGTCAGTGAGGAAAGAGAGGAGGAGGTGTGCTGGAGCAGAGACTCCCCTGCATTCTATGGAGAGAACTGGGGAAGCTGAGGTTTATTTTCATTTCTTTAAAGACCCTACAGCAGCGGTAGAGACTCATTTTCCTAAAGCTGACCCTGGACCAGGGGCAGCGATTCACTTCATTAATGGCCCAGAGCCAGGGGCAGTGATTTCCTTCTTTATCACTATGGCCGGAGCAGGCTGTGTCCCGAAGGAGGGACCCAATATCCACAGCTGTAACTGTGGGGAGGAACCATATTGGGATTTATCAAAATGAGACAGAACATAGTTCAAAATGTCATCATGAATGCATTCTGTGTCAGACATTCCTGTCAGCCTTTCTTCTAGCTGGCAGAAGGGCAGGGTTTGGGCTATTTTTAGCAGAAGTAGTTAAATTACAAATTCACAAACCTCCTTTATCCTTAGAAGTCAAGATATTTTAGTTTGTTATATCTTAATAATTAAAAACCCCACTTACCTGTGTAAAATGATGCTCACCCGATGAACCATTTCTGCCTCATCTCCTGAATTAGTGAATGTCGGCACCTTCTGAAGATTACTGTGGGTAAAAGCCAGTATTTTGAGTAATACAGCGGTTCTTTCACTGTCCATACAAGGCTGTACAACCTAAAGGTGGATACAAACCAGAGGGCTGGTAATTCATGTAATCTAGACATGCTTTACTGTGTGTTTCTTCTTTTAAGAAGCACGAAGCATTGTTATATGCCAAAGAACATCGGTACATCGTAAATCTCCTGTTGAACTTACAATGCACAATATACAATTCTCACAAAGGGTGTGAATTTCTGACAGCTTCCAGAAGCAAAATTAAAACCCATCACAATCAAAATCTCACATCAATATTTTCTTATACATGTGATTTTTGATGATTTGTCAGTGTTGAAGTTTCTCATTGAAGTACCACTGAAGAAGTTTCACACTCCATAAGCACAGTGCACTACCTCAGATAGTCTTAAACAAAAGCCCCAAAACATGGACATTTACAGAACTATGAAGAGAGCCTCTGCACCTCCTCATCAGTGTGGGATGATGGCCTGACTGTCAGATCTGCCTCAAGAATTCAGTCATCCACTGTCCCGACCAGGGGAAAAGGAAGTCCCAGACGCAGGAGTACACCGCGAAATGAACTCTGGCTCTTTTTGCGTGGCCAAGGAGAGGATATGAGGAAGTGGGATGGTGAACCCACTTTTAAGCTGGAAGCGCGTGTACGTGAACTAAGGGGGAAGACAGCTGTTAGAAAAGGACCTCCCAAGAGGGCTGTCAGCAGAGTGGCTGCCAAAACAAAAGAGGACCATCAACAATCTCCCAGACATAGAAGAACTGCAACTACTTCCTTCGATGCCAATGAGGAGACTTCAGGTCTGCAATTGCAAGGATCAGATAGCGAATACTCTGATGAAGAACAGAAATAGAGGGTCCCTGCCTCCAGCCAGGAGGAGGAAAGGGATGACCGAATCTACTGGACTGTGTGGGTTCGATGGCCTGGCACATCAAACCCACAAAGGTATAAAGCCTTAGTAGACACAGGGGCACAGTGTACATTGATGCCATCAAGGTCTAGAGGCACAGATTCTGTCTGGATCTCTGGAGTGACAGGGGGATGTGAAGAATTATCTGTATTAGAGGCTGAAGTGAGCTTAACAGGGGACAAATGGAAAAAACACCCCATTGTGACTGGTCCAGAGGCCCCTTGTATTCTTGGCATAGATTACCTCAGGAGAGGGTACTTCAAAGACCCCAAGGGGTATCGATGGGCTTTTGGTATAGCCACTGTAGATACAGAGAAAATCAAACAACTCTCTAATTTACCTGGCCTCTCAGAAGACCCTTTTGTTGTGGGATTGCTGCAAGTTCAAGAGCAACAGGTACCAATTGCTACCAGGACAGTGCACCGGAGGCAATATCGCACGAACCGACATTCCCTGACTCCCATCCGTGAGTTGATTCATCAACTGGAGGCTTCTGTCGGGGTAGGGCGGAGGCCGGGGCCGGGAGGGAGGGCGAGCGAGTTGGCTGGTCGGCCGGCCGGTTTCTCTAGGGCTTGCTGGCTGGCCAGCAGTACCGGAGCTAGCTCCCGCCGAAGCCGCTGATAGTGCGCCTGATGCGGATCGCGGCAGACACCCCGACGGCGCCCGCCAAGGCGCGGCGGGTCAAGGCGGCGGCCACCCACTCCGCGAAGCAGGAGGAAGCCACGGCCGGGGATGGAACAGCGGCGACCACCTCGGAGCGGCTGCCAGACGAGGAGCCGGCAGTGCCGGAGGAAGCGGGCGGACGGGCGGGCTGGCACGGGGGCGCCGAAGGGGCGGCTTGCTGCACATCGGCACAACCCGTCACGGGCGCCCGCAGCCGCAGCCCTCTCGCCCGCAGCCGCAGCCCGCTCGCCCGCAGCCACCACACTTTATGACACTCCTAGTGCTGCCACTGGACAGCTGCGGCTCCGACGCCGACCTCGCTCCACAACCTCAGCCGACGACTGCCTCAGCGTTGCCCTCGGATACACACACCACTGCGGCCGCCGCGGTCGCGCCTCCGTCAGATCGTCGTTTCGGCTCTCAGCGCCGCCGGTGGCCGCTCTGCGCCGACGCGGAGATCTGGCCGCTGCTCACGCTGGGGCTGGAGAAGATCCTCCTGAGCAGAGCCCTGATATCTCAGACGTTTTGGGCGCGATCGCAGAGCAGTCCCCTGCCGGTGAAGAACGCCCGCCATCTCTGGACCGGACCCTAGCAGTGGTGTCCAGCAGTGAAGCTGACAAAGATGGAAGCTCTTAAGACCATGTTGAGAGCACTGGGCAATGGGGCATGGAAGCAGTGGGATAAAAATTCAGCAGAAGCCACTTGGCTGGTCAATAGCAGAGGTTCAACTCACCGTCCTGGTCCTGCCCAAACAAAACCACTACATACTGTGGGAGGAGACAAGGTCCCCGTAGTGCACCCAGGGAAATGGCTGGGGAAGGCAGTATGGGTTGCACCTCCCATGGGAAAAGGCAAACCCATTTGTGGGATTGTCTTTGCTCAAGGGCCTGGCTGTACTTGGTGGGTGATGAGAAAGGATGGGGAAACTCGATGTGTACCTCAAGGAGACTTAACCTTGGGGGAAAAATAACCTGTTATGTGAGTTATCTGTTGTAGATGAACTTTGCAAGAAAAACCGGACAAGTGGACAAACCAAGCCGGTGCTGGTGCCCAACACTGAACATACTGTTTCCCCTGGCTTGGATATCCATCTTGATGGATGAGACAGAAGTTATGGCCTGCTCCAGTGAACATCTACAGAGGATGAAAGATATAAGAATGTTGTTTGTTTGTTGGATGCAAGATGCAAGAGGGAATACAAGAATGATGTTTGTCTGTTGAAGAGTGGGGGTACTGGTTAATGAGAGCATATAAGAATGTATATGGATTGTTAAGATGGTTTGTCTGAGCATGACATAAATGGTATGGAATAAGGGGTGGAGACTGTAGTGGGTCTGGGACGGTAGTGATTTTCCACAGCAGCTCCTGCAGTGCTGTGCTTACTGTTGATATCAATATTATGACTACCGCTCGCACAGCATCAGGGCTGTCCCTCCAGCATTCCTTCCCCCACCTTCACCAATAGCTGTGAGTGGGCATGATCTTGGGAGGGACTATGGCCAGGACAGCTGACCCAGGCTGACCAAGGAGAAATTCCATACCATATGATGTCAGCTCAGTATTATAAACTGGGGGAGAGGAGCAGGAAGGGGAGGCGAGATTCATTTCTGGCCTTCCCAAAGCAACCGCTACGCGTACCGCAGCCCTGCTTCTCGGGAGGTGGCCGGACATCGCTGCTGATGGGAAGTAGAGAGTAACAGCTTATCTGCTTTTGCTTTGCTTCCCGCGCGCGGCTTTGCTCCTTATTTATTAAACTGCTTTTATCTCAACCCACGAGACTCCCATCTTACTTTCTCCCCTTCCCTGGCTTGCTGAGGAGGTGGGGGATAAAGCGGTGTGGTGGGCACCTGGCATCCAGCCAGGCTCAAACTACCACACCTCCTTTCTCCCAACTGTTTGGGAATTCAGCCTTATGCACATATGAACTTGTATTTATTTTCATAACACCATGCAACTGCCTTCTTGAAATATCTTTAAGTGTATCACAAAGAAGGACAAGAGTACAGTAAATTCACATAGTTGTTCATCTGAAGTACTTGGGGGACTTCATTTGCTTGTCAATACCTTCCAAAGCGCTTCACAAGTTTCCACCTCACAGAATTCATTCCAAAGTTCACAAACAACAGATTTAGAAAATAAATCTTCTAATAAGTTAATGATTGCACTTCTACTGTATATGGCAAATTACAAAATTCACTTGCAAATAACACTTTTCGGTCTTAAATTTGTCACAAAGTTATAACTTCTATAGCAAAGTGCACAAAGAGGTTTGTAGAGAGAAAAATATCTTACCTTTTCACCTTTTATTGTCACATAAAGGAAAACATCAGATGTGGTATCTTCTACAGCACATACTTTGGCTGTCGTCTGGGTAGTAGCAAAACTGAGTGATGGTGTTTCAATGACGCAGCTGCCTGTTCTTTCCTGCTCTTCTCCAGCCCAGTGTTTCCTCACTAACCCAGCATCTGGAAGAGCAAACAACGGGTGTTTTAAAAGTCTCCCTCTCACTGCAGCGGTGACAAGTTTCTGTTGATCTCCTGGGGACTTTACTTTGGGTTTGGTTTGACATTTTGCCCACCTGGACTTGAGAATTCTCCCTCCCTTTTCCACCCCCCTTTTCACATTTGTTGCCTGGGATTCTCCCTTTACAATTCTTGCTGGACATTTAGCCAGACTCTGTGCTCTGCACTTGAAACAACCAGCAGATGATTTCTGATGGAACCTGAGGCTCTCTGCACTGGCCTGATGCAAAGGCAATTTGCATTAAAACTCCTCCAAAATCCTTGTTTTTCTCTCAGAATTGCACCAAAACCTCATTTTATCCCTCACAACTCCCCCAAACCCCACTTTTTCCCCTCAAAACGCTTCCAAAACTCCACTTTTTCCCCTCAAGATGGCACTTTTTTACCCAGCAGTTCCCAAAAATCCCACTTTTTCCCTCAGAATAGCACCCAAAACCCACTTTTCCTCTGAAAATACCTCCAAAACCTCACTTTTTCATTCAGAACTCCACCAAAACACCACCTTTTCCCCTCAAAACACCACCAAAACACTTGTTTTTCCACAAATCCACCCAAACCCCACTTTTTCCCTCAAAACTCCACCCAAATCCCACCTTTTCCCCTCAGAATTGCACCAAAGCCCCATTTTATCCCACAACTCCACTGCTTTTGGCCCTCAGAAATGTACTCCATCCCCACTTTTCCCCTCAAAACTCTTCCAAACTACACTTTTCCCTGCAAAGCTGCACCAAAACCCACTTTTTCTCCTAAAACTCCAACAAAATCTCCCTTTTGCTCTCAGAAATAAACAAAAACTCTACTTTTTCCCTCAGAATTGCTCAAAAACACTGCTTTTCCTCTATCAAATTCCACCCAAATCCCAACTGTTTTCCTGGAAAATGCCACCCAAACCACACTTTTCCCCTCAGACATGCCCAAAAACCTCCTTTCATCCCTCACAACTCCACTGAAACCACACTTTTGCTCTCAGAATTGCGCCAAAACCTTATTTTATCCCTCAGAATCCCCCCCAAGCCCTACTTTTCTTCTCAAAACTCTACTAAAACCCCACTTTTTGCCACGTGAGTTCCCCAAAAACCCATTTTCCCACTCAAAACGCCACCCAAACCTCACTTGACTTCAGAATTGCCCCCAACCTCATTTTATCTCTCAGAACTCCCCTAAACCCTCACTTTTCCCCTCAAAACCCCAACAGAAAACAACTTGTTCCTTCAAACCTCCAGCCAAACCCCCACTTTGGACCTCAGATATTGACCAAAACCTTCCTTTTTTTCTCACAACTCCACCCAGACCTCACACTTTCCCCTCAAGATTTCCCAAAACCCTCATTTTTTCTTTAAACACCCCAACAAAAACACATATTTTCTCCCAAAACTCCACACAAACCCCACTTTGCCCCTGAGAATTGCTCCAAAACCCCACTTTTCCTCTCAAAACTACACCCAAATCCCAATTGCTTTCCCTCACAATTACCCCAAAACCTCTTTTCATCCCTCAGAACTCCTCCAAAACCCCACTTGGTCCTTCAAAACTCACACAAAACCCCTTTTCTCCTCACATCTTCCCCAAAGGCCCTCTTTTCCCCTCAGAATTACTCCAAAATCTCACTTTTTCCATCCAAACTCCACCTAAACCCCACTTTTGCTCTCAGAAATTTACCAAAACCCTGCTTTTTCCCTCAAAACACCACCCAAATCCCACCTTTTCCCTCAGAAATTTACCAAAACCTCATCTTTTCCCTCAAAACTCCACCCAAATGCCACTTTTCTTTCTCAGAAATGTACTCAAACCCCACTTTACAGCCTCAAAACTCCTCCAAAATCCTAGTTTTTTCTCTCAGAATTGCACCAAAACCTCATTTTATCCCTCAGAATTCCCCCAAACCCCACTTTTCCTGTCAAAACCCCACCAACTCCAACCTTTTTTGCATTCAAAATCCACCCAAACCCCACTTTTTCCCCTCAAAACGCTTCCCAAACTCCACTTTTGCCCTCAAGATGGCACTTTTTTACCCAGCAGTTCCCAAAAATCACACTTTTTCCCTCAGAATAGCACCCAAAACCAACTTTTCCTCTGAAAAGACCTCCAAAACCTCGCTTTTTCACTCAGAACTCCACCAAAACACCACTGTTTCTCTCAAAACTGCACCAAAACCCCGCTTCTTCCCCCAGAAGTTACCCAAAACTGCATCTTTCCCCTCAAAACTCCATCAAACCGCACTTTTTCCCCTCAAAACTCCACCAAAACCCCATTTTCCCCCTCAAAACACCACCAAACTCCACTTTTACCCTCCGAATTTCCACAAAACCCCACTTTTCCCCTCAAAACCCCACCAAAACACTTGTTTTTTTCAAAAAATCCACCCAAACCCCACTTTTTCCCCTTAAAAATTTACCAAAACCTCACTTTTTCCCTCAAAACTCCACCCAAATCCCACCTTTTCCCCTCAGAATTGCACCAAAACCTCATTTTATCCCACAACTCCACGGATTTTGGCCCTCAGAAATGTACTCCATCCCCACTTTTCCCCTAAAAACTCTTCCAAACTACACTTTTCCCTGCAAAACTGCACCAAAACCCACTTTTTCTCCTAAAACTCAAAAAAAACCTCACTTTTCTTCTCAGAAATTGTCCTGGTTTAGGCCCATCAGGGAACAAAGGCCACGATTAGCCCCGAGTACCCAAGAGGCTGAGAATTGCTCAAGGGCAGGGAGAGCTTAATTGCCGCTTAAGGTTCAGGACAAAGCAGACCAGGCCACTGGGTTTGGGGAAGAAAACAGAGAAACAGTGTAATGCAACGTCAACTAAAACATACCCCCAAAAACCCAAAACATAACCAAAATGAAACAACACAGAGCAATACATCAATGAAGAGTCCAACCAGCCTTTTGAAGAACACCTTCTTGCCACCCCTCCCCTCTTCCCGGGCTCAGAGCCCTGATCCCGGGGCTTTTACCTTGTCCCCCCCTGAACGGTTCGGGGGGGCAGGCAGTGGGGGTTTCAGTCAGTCTGTTTTCCATAGCTTCTGCCGTTTGTCCCTCCTTAGGACGGGTGAACTCCACATCAGTCCTCCCTGCGAGTCCGTGGGGTAACTCACACGCATGGCAGCCCTGCACGGGCTGCTCCGATGCCCACTGACTCCAAAGGCTGCAGCTCGTCTCTGCCTCTCGTGTGGGGCTGCTCTGCGGCGTGCAGGCTCTCCAGCACGGCCTGGGCCATGGCCCCTCCCCACACAGTCCCTCTCCCGTCCGGGCTCACTCACACGGAGCTGCTGGGAACTCTCGCTCCTGCCATGGATCTCCACAGGCTGCAGGGGCACAGCTGCATTCTCGCCACGGCTTGCAGAGGAGTCTCTGCTCTGTTGCTTCTCCTTCCTTCCTCCTTCTCTGGCTGAAGGGTCCGCGTGGTCGCCTCCATCTCGTGTCACTCTTACACCTCCTGCCTCGCATTTCACATTCCCGTCCCCTAAATAATGATCGCAGAGGCGCCAGATTGGCCCAGCCGGGCGGAGGTGGGTGTGAACCCAGGAGCCGGGGGGAGAGTCCGCAAACTCTTTCTCGGGTCTTCACTGCAACCCGCTCCCCCTGTTACTAAGCCAAAAGCTGCTCCTTGCCAAACCAGAACACAAATAAACAAAAACTCTACTTTTTCCCTCAGAATTGCTCAAAAACACCGCTTTTCCTCTATAAAATTCCACCCAAATCCCTCAGAATTTCCACAAAACCCCAGTGTTTACACTCGTTGAGGCAAGGGACTGAGGATGGAAAGGACGAGCCCAGCGGTCCGTGAGGGCCGGGGCCGGCGGTGTCGGAGCGATGTGTGTGGGGGAGCTCCGAAGACACCGACCGGGCGCGGGAAGCGGCTGCGCGGCGGCGGCTGCGGATGGAAGGGGCGGGGGGGGTCTGGCTCACTCCGTGCCGTCCCCGGCGGCGCAGCCGCTGTTACTCTCTCCCGTGTTTTATTTTTCTTCCCTCACATGCCCGATGGTGCCCAGTCTAACACGGGGTCGCGCTCCCCACTCTCCTCTGATCATCCTGCGCTGCACCCCGGCCCGACTCCGCCCGCTCGGCATTCCCCTGCGAGTCGTCCCAGGGGTAACTCGGCGGGTTGGGCTCGAATGGGAAGCAGCTCTCCCGCGGGGGCTCTGCTCCGAAGCCCCTTCGCCTCTCTGACTTTGTAAATACTCTTGTGTCGAGAAGAACCTTTTTCTTTTTTCTCGGTATCATCCGCCTCAGCGCCGCTCCCGGCACCTCTCCCGGCACCTCTCCCGGCACCTCTCCCGGCGCTTCTCCCGGCGCTTCTCCCGGCGCTACTCCCGGCACCTCTCCCGGCACCTCTCCCGGCGCTGCTCCCGGCGCTACTCTCGGCACCTCTCCCGGCACCTCTCCCGGCTCTGCTCCCGGTGCTACTCTCGGCACCTCTCCCGGCGCTACTCTCGGCACCTCTCCCGGCACCTCTCCCGGCACCTCTCCCGGCGCTTCTCCCGGCGCTACTCTCGGCACCTCTCCCGGCGCTGCTCCCGGCGCTACTCTCGGCATCTCTCCCGGCACTACTGTCGGTGCCTCTGCCAGTTCACTCTCTGCCCCAGGGACAGGCTCACTAAGTGGGGGGGAAGGGGGGGGAGGCGGGGGCTCTTTAGGCCGGCACTCTTGTTCCTCGGGAGGGGCTGATGGCTCATATGGTTCTCGTACCCCGTCCGTGCCTCCAGGGTCATTTTCTACACGCGGGGGGGGGGGGGGAGCATTACTTTTGAGACGATAGGAGCCAGCGAGGTGGATTGGAACCAGTCACGCTCATCGTTTTTGTTCTTACTCTGTGCTGCTGATGCGTGCTCAGCAGCCTTCTTTTCTGCCTGATGTTGCAACAACTCGTTGTGCACTATCCGCCAAAACTTCCCTAACTTTTCAGCTATCTCATCGTCCTCCAGGGTAGCTTCCCACAGCAAATGCCCAAATCTACGCCATTCGCTCAATTCATGCACTGTCTGTGGATTCTGAAACACTCCCTTAGCATACCCATAAGCTAACAACCCTGGTAGGTCTTTTTGCAGATCTATACCCTTTATCTGCCGCTTCTGCAAGAATGCAGTAAATAAATCATATGCCGCTTGCCTTTCCACACCTATAGCATTCAATTTAGCATTGTATGATTGACTGTACTTGACTAATAAATGGTAACATATGTAACTAACAATAATATAAAGGTAACTAAACGTAAGGTAAGCATAACCATAGTGTGAGAGAAAACTAACTGAAGGCCGAACAGATGGGGTGATATTTTAGACACAATAAGGCTGATGTTTTATGCACAAGAAGGATGGTGTTTAAACACAGTGAGGTTGGTGTTTAAGTTGTTACCAAAATGAAACTTTGAGGCCTTATGCATAGTGCGTGATGCTTAGTATTAACTATTTGCCATGAATTGTGGCACGTACAAAGCATTTGAAAAGGTATAGAAGTGGTGATGATGTGACAATAAATTGGAGCTGATGCACATCAGATTGGCGTCTGGTCACTCCCGTTTCGCGCAACAAAGAAGAACCCCTGCACAAAGAAAAAGAAACCCTGCAGAACAGGCTGCCCAGAGGGCTTGTGGAGTCTCCTTCCTTGGAGGATTTCAGCACAAGCCTGGACACGTTCTTGTGCGACCTGATCTAGGTGAACTGAATTCTGGGGGAGGGAGTTGCTCTAGATGATCTCTAATGGTCCCTTCCAACCCCTACCATTCTAGGATTCTATGATGTCACACAGTCTAGATGAAGTACCCAGATGTGCTGTGATGTCACAGAGTACCACTGCAGTTCCCACTTGTGCTGTGATCTCACAGGCACCCTAGCAATGTCCTCTTGTGATAGGATGTTTCAGAGCACTGTTGCAGTGCCCACGTCTGCTGTGATGACAGAGTCTCGTTTCAGTGCCCAGATACTATGTGAAGTCTCAGAGCAGTGTGTGTCCGGTGCCCAGACGTCCTGTGATGTCACAGAGCACTATTGGAGTGGCCAGATGTGCTGTAAGGTCACACAGCCCTGCTGCAAAGCCCAGATGTGCTGTTGTGTTACACAGTCCTGTTGCACTGTGCACATGTTCTGTGATGTCACAGAGCACTGCTGCCTTTCCCAGATGTGCTGTGATGTCACAGAGCACCGTGCCAGGGCCTAGTGATGCTGTTATATATCACAGCAGTGATTGAGTGCTCAGATGTCTTGTAATGTCACAGAGCACTGTAGCAGTGTGCAGTTGAGGTAAGATGTTATAGAGCACTGTTGCAGTGCCCAGATGTGCTGTGATGTCAGAGAGTCCCGTTTCAGTGCCCAGATATGATGTGAAGCCTTAGAGCACTGCTACAGTGCCCAGACGTCCTGTGATGTCACACAGCACTGTTGCTGTGCCCAAAGGTGATGTGACGTCACAGAATACTGCCGCAGTGTCCGGATGTGATGTGATGTCACAGAGCCCCATTCCAGTGCCTAGATAAGCAATGATGTCACAGAGCAGTGTAGTGGTGCCCAGATGTGCTGTGATACAATACACACAGCACAACCTCTGCAATGCCCACATCTCCTGCAATGTCACACAGCCGTGTTGCAGTACCCAGTTGTGCTGTGATGTCACAGAGCACTGTTGCAGTGACAACGTCTGCTGTGATGCCACAGAAACCCGTTTCAGTGCCCAGATATGATGTTGAAAGGCGAAGCTTTCCTCTACCCAGGCAGACGCGCACCTCAGAGGAAAACGAGAAGCCGACTTGATGCAAACACATGAGGTGAGGTTTATTTCGGAGCTCCGGGTCGTCTCGTAACTCACGCAGGAGTCAGAGGAGGCGACCCTGGTGCTCAGTAGAAAAGGGTTTTTATAGGGTTTACACGCCACACAACAGATATAGGTTTCAAACAATAGTTACACCCTCTTGACCCTTGGTCTGGACCCTCCTGATAACCACAGGCCGCAGCCTTTTTTAGGAAATGTTTTTAACTTCTGCTTCTAGGAAATGAAGCGGTCTCAATGAGACTGCACTTTCGCTGAGGCGGTTGTTGTTCTCATGGTGTGCAGGCCGTACTCCATTTTGTTTGTTTTGCTTCTCCTCAGTTTGTTTTGCTTCTCCTCAGTTTCGCCTCTTCTCATTTCCCTCTTTTTCTTTTGTACATTTCTAATCTTAGAATTTCTGGAGAGGCCAGGCCAGTGGTCAGGACTAACACTTACTAACATTATATTTCTATTCTAGGCTTATAACATTATGGATGTCATTTTGGAGTCTTCTTCCACCCCTTTAGGCACAGTCCTAAAACACACTTATAAGAAATAAAGATTATACCAATAAGAATAATAGTAATTATCACAGTTTGGATTAATGAAGATAACCACTCAGCAATATGTATTCCTAGGGAATTGAATACTTCCCCTACCCAATTTCTTCGGGCTTCCTCTTCAATTCCTTTTGTTTTCTCCTCTATCTGATGTAATTTGTTAATATCGTTTTCTACAGCTTCCGTAACATTTGGGATATGTATACAACAGTCGCTTATTTTATTTTTTAGATACCCACAAACCCCATGTTCCTTTAATAGTAACATATCAAGGGCCATCCGATTTTGCAGAGCCATTTTGCTAGTTGCCTGGAGTTGGAAATTCATATCTTTAAATCCCTTTCTAGTAACAGCCGCTAATCGCGCGGTTTGTGCCAACAATTTATCAAGCATCTCCCTATTTCTATATGATGCGATTTGGGGAAATATGGATTCAATTGCCCACCCTATTTTTACCGCAGTTTTTGGTTCCTGCCATTCATCACTGGGGGCTTCCTCGCCTTCTTTACTTACATCCCTCCTCTTTCGAGGCATAAGTTCTTTTTCTCCAGACTTTTTCCAGTAGGGACACAGTGTGGGCACCCCTAGGGTAACTTGATTAATAGGCCCATCAATGGAAATATGTGTGGTCCATTTTCGTTCGTTAGTGACCCATACTAAATTTCCAGAACTCTGGACTGTAGTATATTTGCAGTCAAGCATTTCCCCATCTGACCCACCTTTAGTATGTGGTGGCAGGGTATGTTTGTATCCTCGACATTCACATCCCCACTTAAGCAGATAACGGACGGGGAAAATCCCTATTTCCTTCTCCGGGGTGTCACAGTTGAGGACTTTGGTACAGTTCCACCCATGTGTGTGTTCCACAATCGTTTTTTTAGAAGTCATCTCATGAAAAGTGTGTGTATAGCGTTGATCCTGCTTTCCTTGAAACTGCACACACCAGTTTACTGGTCCTATGTAGCTAAAAGTTTCTGCAATAGCGGGTCCCCAGATAGATTGCCAGACCTTGGGGTCTAATTGTGTGATATTCTGACATACCACTTCAGAGTAAGTTTCAGTGGTAGTTACTGTAACTTGTTTTTCCTCATCAAAATAACACGTCCCCACAGAATGGATCCCTCCCTTTTTATATTCAGAATTAAGTTTTCGTTTGCAGTCTTCCTTCCTGATTTTCCACTGTGATTTTCGTGTCCTGATAAATCGCCGACCTACCCCAGTCCTAGTTCGAGGCACACTCTTACAAAATTGGGATACATTATTTTTATATTTCGGTAGTGGTCCCGCCGGGATTATACCCCACGGAATAGGCTCCCCAGCTGCTTGTGGTAATGGTAAACAAGCAGTGATACTGGTCGCATTTTGGGCCTTCCCGAAATCTCGGATTAGTCCCACCAACAGATTTTCCCTAGGTGTTTCGGTTTGGTTTCCGAAACACACGAAGCTTAAGAGGATTATCAGTCTTTTCCACCACCCAATCATCCTTTTGTATATCTCTAGGTGCCCTTTTTACATGCGCTGAATGTACCCACGCAGTAATCCCATCGACTTTTACAGCGGTGGGAGTTGTTAACAATACCACATACGGTCCCTTCCACCGAGGTTCGAGCGTCTCTGATCGGTGTCGTCTAATCAGAACTTTGTCTCCGACCTGGAACGAATGGGGCATCGACACCTCGCCCGGATCGTAGAGGTTCTTCAACTGTTCCCAAACTTCTTTTCTAACTACTTCCAACGCTTTTAGGCGTGCTGCAAGAGTAAGAGAGGGCACAACAGGTTCATCAGTCCCCACTATTTCTGTCAGAGGAGGGGGACTCCCATACAAGATTTCATAAGGGGTGAGCCCCGTAGGTCCTGGGGTGTTTCGAACCCTAAACAGAGCGAGGGAGAGAAAGACTGTCCAATCCCTCCCGCCGGTCTCCGCTACTAATTTAGTTAAAGTTTCTTTCAAGGTCCTATTCATCCTTTCTACCTGTCCTGAACTTTGAGGGTGGTATGCACAATGGAGCTTCCAGTTAATCCCCAATTGTCTGGCTACTCCCTGACTTACCTGGGCGACAAAGGCAGGTCCATTGTCTGACCCGATTACCTTGGGAATACCAAACCGGGGAAAAATCTCTTCCAGGATCTTTTTTGCGACTACTAGTGCTGTTTCCTTCCTTGTAGGGTATGCTTCGACCCATCCAGAGAAGGTATCTACAAATACTAACAAATATTTGTTACCGTACCGGGCAGGTTTTACTTCCGTAAAGTCTACTTCCCAATATGCTCCTGGTCGATCTCCTCTCAGTCTCTTTCCTTGGATTCCTTTAGTATGTCCTGCATTTGTAAAGGCACATGCCTCGCAATTTTGTACGATGCGTTCCACGGTTTTCCGTAGGTCCGGGACCTTGTAGCGTGATTTTTTTGCTAGTGTGATAAGTTTTTCAGTCCCCAAATGCGTAAGTCGGTGCATTTTATCGATGTAAGCTTTCCCTTCCTCAGCGGATAGGTTTGTTTCTTCCTTTCCTTCCACTGCCTGTTTGTCGTCAAGTTTTACTGAGAGTATCATGGCCTCTAGTGCGGCCTCTTTGGCATTGTGTCTGCCATTCGATTCCCTCTTGCAACCCAGTCATCTCCTTTTTGATGCCCTGGGCAATGTATGATGGCCACCTTTTTGGGGAGATGTACGGCTTCTAGGAGATTTAAAATTTCCTCTTTGTTCTTAATTTCCTTCCCCGCCGATGTCAAGAGCCCCCTCTGTCTGTATATTGCCCCATGGACGTGGGCTGTTGCGAAGGCGTATCTGCTATCGGTAAATATGTTAATCACTTTTCCTTCAGCCAACCTCAGGGCCTGTATGAGGGCTACTAGTTCGGCTTTTTGGGCAGAGGTCCCCTCTGGCAACGAGCTAGCCCACACGACCCGTTTCCCGTCCACTACGGCTGCGCCAGCCTTTCGCTTTCCTTCCAACAGGTAGCTGCTCCCATCGGTGAACCACGAGGGGGTTCCTTCCATAGGCTGGTCAGTTAGGTCTGCGCGAATGCCCACTTCTTCGGCTAGAACCTCTTGGCATTCATGGAGAGGCTGGTCACTCTCTCCTGCTTCAGGCATCAGTGTGGCTGGGTTCAGGATGGCTGGAGGGGCAAACTTAATACGTTCAGTTAGTAACAGACTCTGATAGTAAGTCATCCTGGCATTTGTTAACCACCGGTCAGGAGGTTGTCGAATAATGCTTTCCAGGGAGTGGGCTGCAGTGATTGTAATTGGTTGTCCAAAAGTAAGTTTATCAGAGTCTTTTACCAAGACTGCAGTGGCAGCCACTATTTTAAGGCAGGCAGGCCATCCACTGGCCACGGGGTCTAATTTTTTTGACAAGTATGCCACTGGCCGTTTCCAGGGTCCGAGTTTCTGTGTTAACACACCCCGGGCCACTCCCTTTCGCTCATCCACGAACAGAGTAAATGGTTTGGTGAGGTCAGGTAACGCCAGAGCAGGGGAACTTAACAGCGCCTTCTTTATGTTGGTGAAGGCCTCCTCCTGCTCTTTGCCCCATACGAATTCTCCTTTGTTTTTGGTGAGTGGATATAGTGGTTCAGCCAAGCTAGCAAACCCAAGTATCCAAAGGCGACAGAACCCCGCCGTTCCCAGGAACTCACGCACCTGTCGAGAGGTTGACGGGGTGGGGATCTGCAAGATGGCCTTCTGTGGTAGTTTGAGCCTGGCTGGATGCCAGGTGCCCACCACACTGCTTTACCCCCCACCTCCCGAGAAGCAAGCCAGGGAAGGGGAGAAAATAAGATGGGAATCTCGTGGGTTGAGATAAAAGCAGTTTAATAAAGAAACAGCAAAGCCGCGCGCGCGGGAAGCAAAGCAGAAGCAGATAAGCTGTTACTCTCTACTTCCCATCAGCAGCGATGTCCGGCCACCTCCCGAGAAGCAGGGCTGCGGTACGCGTAGCGGTTGCTTAGGGAAGGCCAGAAATGAATCTCGCCTCCTCCTCCTGCTCCTTTCCCCCAGTTTATATTACTGAGCTGACGTCATATGGTATGGAATATCTCCTTGGTCAGCCTGGGTCAGCTGTCCTGGCCATAGTCCCTCCCAAGATCATGCCCACTCACAGCTATTGGTGAAGGTGGGGGAAGGAATGCTGGAGGGACAGCCCCGATGTTGTGCAAGCGGTAGTCATAATATTGATATCAACAGTAAGCACAGCACTGCAGGAGCTGCTGTGGAAAATCAGTACCGTCCCAGACCCACTACAGTCTCCACCCCTTATTCCATACCATTTATGTCATGCTCAGACAAACCATCTTAACAATCCATATACATTCTTATATACTCTCATTAACCAGTACCCCCACTCTTCAACAGACAAACATCATTCTTGTATTCCCTCTTGCATCTTGCATCAAACAAACAAACAACATTCTTATATCTTTCATCCTCTGTAGATGTTCACTGGAGCAGGCCATAACTTCTGTCTCATCCATCAAAATGAATATCCAGGCCAGGGGAAACAGTATGTTCAGTGTTGGGCACCAGCACCGGCTTGGTTTGTCCACTTGTCCGGTTTTTCTTGCAAAGTTCATCTACAACAGATAACTCACATAACAGGTTATTTTTCCCCCAAGGTCAAGTCTCCTTGAGGTACACATCGAGTTTCCCCATCCTTTCTCATCACCCACCAAGTACAGCCAGGCCCTTGAGCAAAGACAATCCCACGAATGGGTTTGCCTTTTCCCATGGGAGGTGCAACCCATACTGCCTTCCCCAGCCATTTCCCTGGGTGCACTACGGGGACCTTATCTCCTCCCACAGTATGTAGTGGTTTTGTTTGGGCAGGACCAGGACGGTGAGTTGAACCTCTGCTATTGACCAGCCAAGTGGCTTCTGCTAAATTTTTATCCCACTGCTTCCATGCCCCATTGCCCAGTGCTCTCAACATGGTCTTTAGTAACCCATTATATCTCTCAATCTTTCCAGAGGCTTGAGGGTGATAGGGGATGTGGTATATCCACTCAATGCCATGTTTCTTTGCCCAGGAGTTTATGAGATTATTTCGAAAATGAGTTCCATTATCTGATTCAATTCTTTCTGGAGTGCCGTGTCGCCACAAAACTTGCCTTTCAAGACCCAAGACAGTATTTCGGGCAGTGGCGTGGTTTACAGAGTATGTTTCCAACCAACCAGTAGTTGCTTCCACCATGGTGAGTATATACCGCTTGCCTTGATGTGTTCGTGGTAGTGGTCCAACATAGTCAATTTGCCAGGCCTCACCATACTGAAAACCCAGCCATCGGCCTCTGCTCCAGGGAGACTTGATTCGTGTGGCTCGCTTGATTGCGGCACATGTTTCACATTCATGGGTGACCTGTGTGATGGCTTCCATGGTCAAGTCCACCCCTCGATCACGAGCCCATCTATATGTTGCATCTCTTCCCAGATGTCCTGATGTTTCATGGGCCCATCGAGCTATAAATAGCTCACCTTTACGCTCCCAGTCTAGATCTACCTGAGCTAGTTCAATTTTAGCAGCTTTATCTACCTGTTGGTTATTCCATTGTTCTTCATTGGCACGGCTTTTTGGCACATGAGCATCTACATGACGTACCTTCAGAGTCATATTTTCCACCCGAGCAGCAATGTCTTGCCATAATGCAGCAGCCCAGATGGGTTTACCCTTGCGCTGCCAGTTGGTCTTCTTCCATTGCTGTAGCCATCCCCATAGAGCATTAGCCACCATCCAGGAGTCAGTGTAAAGATAGAGTACTGGCCACTTCTCTCGTTCTGCAATCTTTAGAGCTAGTTGGATAGCCTTCACTTCAGCAAACTGACTTGACTCACCTTCTCCTTCAGTGGCCTCAACAACTCGTCGTGTGGGACTCCACACAGCAGCTTTCCACTTACGATGATTTCCTACCACGTGGCAGGATCCATCAGTAAACAAAGCATAATGCCTCTCATCTTCTGACAGTTCATTATATGGTGGTGCCTCTTGGGCGCGAGCTACTTCCTCAGGCAATGCTCCAAAATCTCTGCCTTCTGGCCAGTCCATGATTTCTTCCAGGATTCCTGGGCGATTAGATTTCCCCAGCCGAGATCGTTGTGTAATCAACGCCATCCACTTACTCCATGTAGCGCTGGTTGCATGATGTATAGAAGGGGTTTTCCCTTTGAACATCCAGTGTAACACAGGCAGACGTGGTGCCAAGAGGAGATGAGCTTCTGTGCCAATGACTTCTGAAGCAGCTCGAAGTCCCTCATATGCTGCTAGTATTTCTTTTTCAGTTGGGGTGTAGTGGGCTTCCGATCCTCGATATCCTCGGCTCCAAAACCCTAATGGTCGACCTCGGGTTTCTCCAGATGTTTTCTGCCAGAGGCTCCAGGTGAGACCATGCTCTCCAGCGGCAGTGTAGAGGATATTCTGCACATCTGGTCCTGTACGGTTGGGCCCAAGGGCGACTGCACGAGCTATTTCCTGTTTAATTTGTTGAAAAGCTTGTTGTTGCTCAAGGCCCCACTCAAAACAGTTCTTCTTTCTGGTTACTCTAAAGAGAGGGCTCACAAGCTGACTGTAACCTGGGATATGCATCCTCCAGAATCCCACAAGGCCCAGGAAAGCTTGTGTTTCTTTCTTATTAGTCGGTTGAGACATAGTTGCTATTTTATTCACAACATCCATAGGCACATGCCGACGCCCATCTTGCCATTTTATGCCCAAAAACTGTATCTCTTGTGCAGGTCCCTTTACTTTGTTTCTTTTTATAGCAAAACCAGCTTTCAGGAGAATCTGTATTATTCTTTTCCCTTTCTCAAACACTTCTTCTGCCTTGTTGCCCCATACAATTATGTCATCAATGTACTGTAAATGTTCAGGGGCATCACCCGTTTCCAGCACAGTTTGGATTAGACCATGGCAAATAGTAGGACTATGTTTCCACCCCTGGGGCAATCGATTCCAGGTATATTGGACACCTCTCCATGTGAAGGCAAATTGTGGCCTGCACTCTGCTGCCAATGGAATTGAGAAGAATGCATTAGCGATGTCAATCGTAGCATACCACTTGGCTGCTTTTGACTCCAGTTCATACTGGAGCTCTAACATGTCTGGTACAGCAGCACTCAGTGGTGGTGTCACTTCGTTCAGGCCACGATAGTCTACTGTTAACCTCCACCCTCCATCAGATTTTTTCACAGGCCATATGGGACTATTAAATGGAGAATGAGTTTTGCTAATTACTCCTTGAGCCTCCAGTTGATGAATCAACTCACGGATGGGAGCCAGGGAATCTCGGTTCGTGCGATATTGCCTCCGGTGCACTGTCCTGGTAGCAATTGGTACCTGTTGCTCTTGAACTTGCAGCAATCCCACAACAAAAGGGTCTTCTGAGAGGCCAGGTAAATTAGAGAGTTGTTTGATTTTCTCTGTATCTACAGTGGCTATACCAAAAGCCCATCGATACCCCTTGGGGTCTTTGAAGTACCCTCTCCTGAGGTAGTCTATGCCAAGAATACAAGGGGCCTCTGGACCAGTCACAATGGGGTGTTTTTTCCATTTGTCCCCTGTTAAGCTCACTTCAGCCTCTAATACAGATAATTCTTCACATCCCCCTGTCACTCCAGAGATCCAGACAGAATCTGTGCCTCTAGACCTTGATGGCATCAATGTACACTGTGCCCCTGTGTCTACTAAGGCTTTATACCTTTGTGGGTTTGATGTGCCAGGCCATCGAACCCACACAGTCCAGTAGATTCGGTCATCCCTTTCCTCCTCCTGGCTGGAGGCAGGGACCCTCTATTTCTGTTCTTCATCAGAGTATTCGCTATCTGATCCTTGCAATTGCAGACCTGAAGTCTCCTCATTGGCTTCGAAGGAAGTAGTTGCAGTTCTTCTATGTCTTGGAGATTGTTGATTGTCCTCTTTTGGTTTGGCAGCCACTCTGCTGACAGCTCTCCTGGGCGGTCCTTTTCTAACAGCTGTCTTCCCCCTTAGTTCACGTACACGCGCTTCTAGCTTAAAAGTGGGTTCACCATCCCACTTCCTCATATCCTCTCCTTGGCCACGCAAAAAGAGCCAGAGTTCATTTCGCGGTGTACTCCTGCGTCTGGGACTTCCCTTTCCCCTGGTCGGGACAGTGGATGACTGAGTTCTTGAGGCAGATCTAACAATCAGGCCATCATCCCACACTGATGAGGAGGTGCAGAGGCTCTCTTCATAGTTCTGTAACCAAGAAGATACCCTCTCCACTGTTGGTATGTCCATGTCTGGATGATACACCATTGCCAGGATATTAGAATATGTAGCTGGGGCACTCTGGATCACTTTTCTCAACATGGCCCGTGTACACTGGACATCGTCTGGATCTGTGGAGGCCTCGACATTATCCAGATCACCATAGATGACTTCCAACACAGCTAATTCCCTTAGATATTGGATCCCTTCATCAGCTCTAGTCCACTTTCCTCGGGCATTTACAAGGTCTTCCTTGAATGGGTATCTTGCCCGTACACTTGAGAGGAGTCGTTTCCAGAGACTACAAACTGAGGTTTTCTTTCCAATGCCTTTATCAATTCCCCGGTCCCTAGCAAGAGATCCTAGCTGTTGGGCTTCCCTGCCTTCCAATTGTTGACTGTCAGCCCCGTTATCCCAGCATCGGAGCAGCCAGGCACCAATCCGCTCACCTGGCTGGCGACTGTAATCTTTTCGCATATCTCTAAGTTCTGTTGAGGTGAGGGACCGAGTAGTTTCCATTTCCTTTTCGATTTCTCTCACTTCTCCTGATCTCCTTACCGAAGGACCAGTTTCTTCTTCTAGCCTTTCCTCTTCCTCCTCGTCTGCCCTTACTAATCGATGATATGGACTTGACCTCCTTATCCACTGCTTCTTTTTCACTACTGGGGCAACCACTGTGGTTGTTGTTTGGTTCCCTGACTCAACCATGGTAGTCTCAGGTATAGTTTGAATTTCCACCTCGGCCATAGTTCTCTGAGAGGGCTGGACTGCGACTGACTCAACCATGGTAGTCTCAGGTATAGTTTGAATTTCCACCTCGGCCATAGTTCTCTGAGAGGGCTGGACTGTGACTGACTCAACTATGTTGGTCTCAGGTACCGTTTGAGTTTCCATTTCAATCACAGTTCTCTGAGAGGACTGGAATGCAGCTCGGTAGGCAGAGGCTAGGCCCCAGTATAGTGCCTGAACCTGATGGGCCTCATTAGGGTAGGTAAGACGCCCTTCTATCAGGTAGCGTGTCAGTAAAGCAGGGTTTTTTATCTGTTCAGATGTAAAATCCCAGATTACAGGAGGTGATAACCGTCCTAGGAATTTGCCTAAATTCATCCACATACCCTGCCACCCAGGGACTGGCCGCTTCAGGGGGCATTTTAACATGTTTCCATCACAAATTTGTACTCTCTGATACCCAGATGACTCCAGATTCCACAAGATATATAATATACCAACCATGTTAATTAGTAATATTAAAACTCTCGTATAAGGGTGACTAAGGACCTGGGAAGTCTGTGTAACAGAATTGTCTAGATCAGTCCGAGCTGAGGAGAAAGAGGTGCTTTGCCCCATGGCCTCCACAAGATAGCTCCCACAGCACACTAAATTCATCAGTAACAGAATGAGACTTGCTATTATTATTTGGGCCATCATGTTCCCAGGCCCTTTCATCCTCTTCACAAAATTACATAGCCAGCTTAGCAAAGCTATTAAGGTTAAAGCACAGCCGAGAGTCAATGTTAGGAGCATCGTGTTCCCAAACATTAGAAAGTGTAAGATAAGCTGCATAGCAGCAAGGCTCCGTGACCAGCACAGGAACTTTGCTCTCATTGGTTTACTGTAATTGCAATGCAGTTAATGTAAATCTGCTATTATCTCGCCCCACGTTGGGCGCCAAAAGGGCTGTGGTAGTTTGAGCCTGGCTGGATGCCAGGTGCCCACCACACTGCTTTACCCCCCACCTCCCGAGAAGCAAGCCAGGGAAGGGGAGAAAATAAGATGGGAATCTCGTGGGTTGAGATAAAAGCAGTTTAATAAATAAGCAGCAAAGCCGCGCGCGCGGGAAGCAAAGCAGAAGCAGATAAGCTGTTACTCTCTACTTCCCATCAGCAGCGATGTCCGGCCACCTCCCGAGAAGCAGGGCTTCAGTACGCGTAGCGGTTGCTTAGGGAAGGCCAGAAATGAATCTCGCCTCCTCCTCCTGCTCCTTTCCCCCAGTTTATATTACTGAGCTGACGTCATATGGTATGGAATATCTCCTTGGTCAGCCTGGGTCAGCTGTCCTGGCCATAGTCCCTCCCAAGATCATGCCCACTCACAGCTATTGGTGAAGGTGGGGGAAGGAATGCTGGAGGGACAGCCCCGATGTTGTGCAAGCGGTAGTCATAATATTGATATCAACAGTAAGCACAGCACTGCAGGAGCTGCTGTGGAAAATCACTACCGTCCCAGACCCACTACACCTTCTTTCGGGCTTCCATCAGCCACCTTTTTCCATCCTTTAGAGCATATCCCAGATAGGTTACCTCTTTCTGGCAGATTTGTGCCTTCTTTGCTGAGACACGGTACCCCAACCTTCCAAGTTCAACCAGTAGTCTGCGAGTTCCCATCAGGCAGCTTTCTTTGGTGGACGCCGCGAGTAGGAGGTCATCTACATATTGTAGTAAAGTTACCTGTGGGTTTTGTGCCCGGAAAGTTGCCAGGTCCCTGTGGAGGGCTTCATCAAACAAGGTAGGAGAATTCTTAAATCCTTGTGGTAATCTTGTCCACGTGAGTTGACCCACTCTCCCACTTTCAGGATCTCTCCACTCGAAAGCGAAAATTAACTGGCTCACTGGATGCAGTCGCAAGCAGAAAAATGCATCCTTTAGGTCAAGGACTGTATACCAGGCACGATCTGGGGGAAGAGAGCTTAAGAGATTATATGGGTTGGGTACCGTAGGATGTAAGGTAAGGACTCTTGTTGACTTCCCGCAAGTCCTGTACTGGCCGATAATCCCCAGTCCCAGGTTTCTTTACCGGCAAGAGTGGTGTGTTCCAGGGAGATTTACAAGGCACAAGAATCCCTTGTTGTACAAGCTTGTCGATGTGAGGTCGTATCCCTGCTACTGCCTCTTTTGACAATGGGTATTGTTTTACGCTTATTGGGGTGGCATTTGATTGCAGCTTGATCACTATGGGAGGGATGTTCACCGCTTCCCCCATGCCCCCATGATACTGCTTGAGCCACTTTTCAAGGTTATCCAGGTTCTCCTTGGGGTTTTGGTATAGTCTATATTCCTCCCCCAAGTGCAGAGACAATACGCATGTTTTTGGCTTTCTGCCTGCAAGGGCGATCTCAGGGCCAGCAGAAGTAAAGCTTATCTGAGCCTTCATTTTTGTTAACAGGTCTCGTCCGAGGAGGGGGGTAGGGCACTCGGGTATTATCAAAAAAGAATGGGATACCTGGTTAGTTCCCAAGTCAATAGTTCGATTAGTTGTCCAGGGGTATTCTTTTCGACCTGTTGCTCCAATTACCATGGTCTGTTTGTTAGTTACAGTCCCTAATGAGGTTTTCAGTACGGAATATTCTGCCCCAGTATCAATCAAAAAATTTACTGGGGTCCCCTCCACATTTAACGTTATCCTAGGCTCGGGGAGGGGTTCCGGGCCCTGACCCCATTAATCTTCATCTTCCTCCAGGGTTAGTACTCTCTTTCCCTTTTTCTTAGGGCATTCACGGGCCCAATGCCCATGTTCCTTGCAGAACGCACATTGATCTTTTCCCAGTCTTCTGGGTCCCTTATTCCTGTCATTGTCGCCCAGGTCCCTTCCTCCTTTCGCCTGTCTTTCCCCTTGGCGTTTCCCCTCGGCCATTACTGTAGTAAGTATTCTTGTTAAATTCTTATCCTGTCTCTTTTGTCTTCGTATTTCTTCCTTCTCTCTCTCATTCTTTTCCCTCTCCCACTTTTCTTCCTCGGTTTCCCTTTTATGGAACACTTTCTCAGCCTCTTTAACAATATCTTGCAGGGTGTAATCCTGCAATCCCTCGATATGCTGCAGTTTTCGTTTTATATCTGGTGCAGCTTGTCCAATGAAGGACATGATAACGGAGGCCCGTTGTCCCCTAGATTCGGGATCAAACGGGGTATAAATACGATAGGCCTCCATGATACGTTCTAGGAACACCGAGGGTGGTTCATTAGGCCCCTGCATAATTTCTCTCACCTTTGCCAGATTGGTAGGTTTCCTGGCTGCCCCTCTTAGTCCTGCTACCAGAGCCCGGCGGTATATGGACAGTCGTTCCCTACCTGCTGCTGTATTATAGTCCCATTGCGGTCGCGCTACTGGGAACAACGCCTCCACTTCCATTCCTGTTCGAGGGGCTTGGCCTGGTTGGCCTTCCTGCAGGGTTTTTCGTGCCTCCGAGAAGATTCGTTCTCGCTCCTCTGTGGTGAAAAGTGTTTGAAGTAACTGCTGGCAGTCGTCCCATGTGGGCTGATGGGAGTACATCAGGGATTCGACTAGTCCTATGAGGGCAGCAGAGTTCTCAGAAAAAGAAGGGTTATTTGCTTTCCAGTTGTACAAATCGGAGGACGAAAAGGGCCAGTACTGTAATGGTTGTAACTCATCTGGCTCTGTGGGGGCTGGCCCCACCGCCCGGAGTGGTAAGGCTACAGTGGAGTCTGGTCCCTCAGGCATTATCCCCCGTTTACTCCTGGTACCGGTATAGGGTCCTTCTTCCCAACCCCCGGGTTATATGGCACAGGTACTCCCTCGTCTGGGGACCGGGGTCCAGTTGGGGGGGCGGTGGGTATAGATGTGGATACAGGTGGAGTCCATTCAGGGGGTCCTTCGACCTCTGGATATACCTTGGTCTTAGGGCTTGGTTCTTTCAATTTTTCATAATCTCCTCCATTATTGGTCACCCCTTCTTCTACTCCTGTGAGAGCCAGAGTCCTGGTTGTCACAGGTACGCCCCGTCTAAAGTATGAGTAGGATGGGGCTAGGACTCTTATTTTATCATTTGGAAGAAATGGTCGGACCCAGTCCGGCGGATACATCACCAAATCTTCCCATACTGTGATATATGGTTCTTGGTCAGGATGGCCTCCTATTGAGGCGAAAATAGTCATTCGGACTGCCCGTATGGTATGGATGTCAAAGGTACCTGACCGTGGCCATCCTACTTTAAAGGTTGGCCATTCACTTTCGCAATAATTTTGCCAATCCCCCTTCTTGATAATAAGAGACAGGTTTTGCCCTCATGCTTTTACTTTTGCCCAATGTGCCAATGTTAATGACAGAGGGGTGGATCGGGACTGCCCCATGGTTATCAGTAATACAAAAAAGATTATAATAAGACACACACACACAGAAACGATTTCTCGCTCTCCACGACTTTTACACCACGGAAGAGATCTTATCAAAATTTCAGAAGGGCGGAGACTTCGTCCCCTCATTCACTCCACAAGGACCAGCTAGGTTTCACCTATAGGCAAAGGTTGCCTATTTTCACCCGTGAGGCATCCCCCAGGGCCGTAGCCTGTGGTGCCGGACACGTCTGTCCCCCACACGTGCTACTCAGAAACCTCTTTAAAGTCTGTCAGACCTTTACTGACCCAGCAGCTTCAGTTTTCCCGTGACCCTTACTTCCAAAACAACATAACACAACCCTGACAATTATGACTCCTATCCTTACACAGGTAGAACATAAAAAATCAATACAATTAATCAGGCACATCTAAAATTTTGCACAAAGGGGTTTCTGTCCCGTACCTATCCCCGTAATTGTTGAGTGTGACTCTCAGGTGAAACCAACAAATACACTTATGGACACAGAGGCGGCACAAAAAGCATTCCCTGAACTTACAAGGGTATCAAGGTATGTTCTCACCCAATCACCCACAAAAGTAACATTCACTTGGTCTCTGATGCTTAAGATATCTGTGCAACAGCGAGCTCCCAATCTCACACACTTAAAACATTTTCAGAGGTTAATGGAGAGAGAGAGAGAAAAAGAGAGTGAGAGACTGAGAACCTTATCCGTGTATCCCTAAGTGTTTTTCTTACTGAAGTTGGGGATTATGGACTGTTGGGTCACGAGGTTCAGGAAAGAATCCTTAGTCCCAGACCTGGTCAACAGTAGGCTTATTTAAGGAGACCCTGCCGTTGAGTCACGAGGTTCAGTCTGGACCCCCTTGCTTTCTAAGGCACCCTTAAAAGGGGCTTAGGTGCGGCTAGATCCAGACCTAGTCTCAGACTTGGTCAACGGTACGCAGCCTATGACATAGAGGAATGGGCACTAATTTAAATTTCGAGAGACACAAAAGAAACAGAGATAAAGGAAAGAAATAACGTTAAAAACAATGTTATCTCAACAAAGCCTGCTCAGTTACACAAACCACAAACTCTTAATCTCAATCTACACAAGCTCACAAGCTCTCATGTGGCACCACAAACATTCACACAAAAAAGCTCACCGCCAAGGGGTCATCGTTTCCTGAGGTGTTCGTCGTTGATCCCGGACCAGCCCCCAAAATGAAAGGCGAAGCTTTCCTCTACCCAGGCAGACGCGCACCTCAGAAGAAAACGAGGAGCCGACTTGATGCAAACGCACGAGGTCAGGTTTATTTCGGAGCTCCGGGTCGTCTCGTAACTCACGCAGGAGTCAGAGGAGGCGACCCTGGTGCTCAGTAGAAAAGGGTTTTTATAGGGTTTACACGCCACACAACAGATATAGGGTTCAAACAATAGTTACAAGCTCTTGACCCTTGGTCTGGCCCTTCCTGATAACCACAGGCCGCAGCCTTTTTTAGGAAATGTTTTTAACTTCTGCTTCTAGGAAATGAAGCGGTCTCAATGAGACTGCACTTTCGCTGAGGCGGTTGTTGTTCTCATGGTGTGCAGGCCGTACTCCATTTTGTTTGTTTTGCTTCTCCTCAGTTTGTTTTGCTTCTCCTCAGTTTCGCCTCTTCTCAATGTGAAGTCTTAGAGCACTGCTACAGTGCCCACAAGTGCTGTCATGGCACACAGCGCCGCTGCAAAGGCCAGATGGGCTGTTGTATTACACACTCCTGTTGCAGTGCACACCTGTGCTGTGATGTCACAGAGCACTCTTGCAGTGTTCAGTTGTGCTGTGATGTCAAACGTCCGCGGAAGAGGAAGACGGAGCACTGGAACAGGTTGCCCACAGGGCTTGTGGAGTCTCCTTCCTTGGAGGACTTCAGCATAAGCCTGGACACGTTCCTGTGCGACCTGATCTAGGTGACCTTGATTGTGGGGGAGAGGGTTGGTCTAGATGATATCTAATGGTCCGTTCCAACCCCTACCATTCTACGATTCTATGATGTCACACAGCCTGGATGCAGTACCCAGATGTGCTGTGATGTCACAGAGCACTGTTAGTGTCCAGAGGTGATGTGATGTTATAGAGCACTTTTACCATGCCCACGTCTGCTGTGATGTCACAGAGTCTCTCTGCAATTGCCACCTGTGCGGCAATGTCACTGAACCCCATTGCAGTGCCCACGTGTGCTGTGATATCCCCATGCAGTGTATCAGCCAGCACTGTGTCACATTTGCAGCTGCTTTCCTGAGGGAGCTATCTCCATTCCCACTCACTGGGACTCCTCAGCTCCCATTGAAAAAATACATGGTATTGGTTAAGCTCTACCACTGAGTATGGGAGCTACAAGAAAGCAGGAAGGCAGACTCCACCTATAGTGGTAAGTAGGTCCCATTGTAGTCTATCATCTTGCACTGTGTCACATTTGCAGCTGCTTTCCTGTGGGACTTATCTCCAATCCCATGCACTTGGGCTGCTCAGTTCCCATTGAAAACATACAGGCTGCCAGTAGAAGTTATGCCACTGCGTGTGGACACTACAAGAAAGCAGGTACACAGACCCCAACTACAGTGGTAAGTAGGTGTGGTAGTTTGAGCCTGGCTGGATGCCAGGTGCCCACCACACCACTCTGTCCCCCACCTCCTCAGCAAGCCAGGGAAGGGGAGAAAATAAGATGGGAGTCTCGTGGGTTGAGATAAAAGCAGTTTAATAAAGAAGCAGCAAAGCCGCGCGCGGGAAGCAAAGCAGAAGCAGATAAAGCTGTTCCTCTCCACTTCCCATCAGCAGCGATGTCCGGCCACCTCCCGAGAAGCAGGGCTGCGGTACGCGTAGCGGTTGCTTTGGGAAGGCCAGAAATGCATCTCGCCTCCCCTTCCTGCTACTCTCCCCCAGTTTATATTCCTGAGCTGATGTCTTAGGGTATGGAATATCTCCTTGGTCAGCCTGGGTCAGCTGTCCTGGCCATAGTCCCTCCCAAGATCATGCCCACCCACAGCTATTGGTGAAGGTCGGGAAAGGAGTGCTGGAGGGACAGCCCTGATGCTGTGCGAGCGGTAGTCATAATATTGATATCAACAGTAAGCACAGCACTGCAGGAGCTGCTGTGGAAAGTCACTACCATCCCAGACCCACTACAGACAGTCACAGGAATGCAGACATATTACAAACACTATTGTTTCTGTGTTCAAACGAAACACACAGTCAGTAATATCAATCATGAAAACATCTCCTTAATTGTAGCATTCTTTTTTCATAAAGTGTATGCTCAAAAGACCTTGTCAACTCTTACAAGGGCTCCAAGTTTGCTGCATGTCCAATATGTTCATGTGGCTGCACAGCTTCTGAAGTTGTGTTCTATGTTCTGCATTGTCAGTTCCCAGACCTGTAGGCAAAACCTCAGATTGAATGTCGTATTTGTTAACTGACATCTTCAAGTCTGGAAGCCTGGTAACCCGGACCTTGGACGACAAAACACACCAAGTTGAAACCACAACTCATCAGTAGTCTCTCTCTAACTCTAAGCTGCTCTAAGTGAAACTGTAAACATGTACCCATTTATTGATACCTGGAAGTAATTGGTTTTCTCCCAATGTCCCAACAGGCACGTTCCCATGTTTAATTCTTCTCCAGATATTGCCATCTTTTTCATCATAATAGTGTCATAAGGAACTCGTAGTTAACTCCATGGAACACAACCAAGAGAGCAACCAAGTAAACAATCTGAGCCCTGATTACACAAGTTACAGCTGAAATACACACCACACAGAATAACTTCCTAGACCAAAATAGAAGAAGAAAACTGCTGGGGGGACACAGTTAGAAAAACTCTAAACAATAGCATAGCAATCAGAAAAAGGCTGAGATGTGCCATATAGGAAAGGAAGCTGCTAAAGAGAATTACTTCCAGTAATTCCCCGTTTCCACTGTATTTTTCATCTGAAATTGACTGAATGCTCAGATGGAAAGCAGCATCACACATTCCAAAACACTAACTAACTGTACTCTTGGACAGGACCAAGCAGCCACAAGAGGCACGTCACGATCCTGAGATGGAGGGGTGGCCTTTCTGATGAACTTGTCCAGACAATTAAAAAATAACCAACTCTTTAAGCAAAACTCATCTCTAAGTCAATCTCCTACCTACAATGTTTTGGGAGAATAGGAGAATGCTGAGAGGAAACACTCACTGCATGGAGGGCTGTTATCTTCTAGTCAGTCTTACCCAGAAGAATATTTGCCAGTGCCTTTATTACAGGCCAGGGAACTGACAGAACAATACAAACATGGCACTGACTAATATTTTCATTTCAGGAAAACCTGAAGAGTTGGCTCTGAGAAAACCAATAATTAAAACAATTTCATCCCATGCCTGAGATTATTGCCATGAGAAGTTATCTCAGTTTACCACAGAATGGCTGTGGCTGGAATGGCCCTCTGGAGATAATTTCATCCAAACTCCCTGCTCAAGCAGGGACACCTAGAATCATGTACCCAGGACCACATGCTGGTTGCTTCTGCTTATTTCCAAGGACAGAGACTCTACTATCTCTGAGAAACCTGTTCCAGGGGTCAGACGCCACCACAGTAAATTATCCAACAGTATTACCTGAATACCGTGTGGAATCAAATTGAACTTGGAACGCACAGAAGCAAAGAAAAGAACAGGTGCTCTTGGTAAAGGAGTTTAGATACAAATATTTTGTAATGCTGCAATTCTATACCTCCCATTGGGTCAGTCCCAGTTGTGTTTCCCAAGGTCAGTACTACTTTCGCTTTGTGTAGTTCTCCTTTAACTGTTTGATGAATAGAATTAGTTACCTAAGCAAAAAAAGTCACTGCACTTGAGGTGAATTCCAACATAACTTTACAATAACTGCAATGAAACAAATCTTCCAAGCTTAAACATGACACCAGTATTAAACAAATAAAACCAGATTTTGTTACTCATTAAGGAAGGAGCTTCCTGAATGGGACAGTACTCAAACAGAGTTTCATTTACAGAGGCTACCCTTCCCCCGTTGAATCCCCACAGATGCAAAAGCAGCAATAACGTTTTCTGAAAGAAGATACTGAATTCAGAAGAATTGAAGAAAAAAAATCGCATAAATCTCACTTGATTTTGCAGGAAAACAAACCAAGAAAGCTGACTTCTCAGAATCTGGCCAATAGTAGATATTTCTTGTCAATACTAATGAGGAGTTAAATTTGAAAACTAAGTTTGCAGTCCATTACTGCTTTCTTACAGAAAATAACACACAAAGAGAAATAAAAGAACATACCATTGGAAATCTGATAAATATTACCTTTGGGTTCCACTCCAGTTCATTACCAATGGGTGTCACTCTACAAAGTCCCCAGCCTGAGGTGGCAGACACTGAAACTTGGCAGGTGAGTGAAGCACCTGGTAACTTTGGACTTGACATGTTCTGCCTTCATCTATATAGTTAATTTTGACACTACAGAACATATTTTCCTTCTCTTTTGGGGAAATATCTAGCACCTGAGCCCTTCAGAGTTGGAGAGGAAGCAAAGAATTATTATAGTTGTAAAGTTTCTTCACCTCCTTGTGTCTAAAAAAGATTAAACTTTCACAGCACAATCTTCAGTGGTGTGTATGTGGAGCCATTCTGGCTTCCCTTCAGTACAGGCAGCATGGGAGAGCTTTTTAAAGAACAATTTGTACAGCAGAGATTTTTTTGCTACTTTTGATGGTGGGTTAACTTTAACTTAGCAGTAAAAGTTCTCAATTACTTTGTATTAAAAAGAGCACATGAGTAATTTAAACCAAAACAAATCCACATTTTTACCTGTGAACAACTGTTTTCTGACATAAACCATGAAATGCCAGCTTCTCCACATTTTTAACAGCAATCTTATTACCAGGTTCCTTAAAATACCCATTAATTCCTTCAGCAAGAATTGTATATTGGTTCTTCTGCTGATCTACTCTTCGACGAAAGTAGTTTGTTGCATTTACAACGTGGAGAGGCAGAATCTGAAAGCATAAAATACGTTATAAAGACAACTGATGGTTTCTTAAGTTAATGAGACGTTTTCATGTTGAAGGTGACCTACCTCTTTCCAGCCTAAAGAGATGACAAATACTGCTGTACACATGCATTTCAGAAGATGATGACCTCTTATTACTCCAAAGATTAGGAATAATCCTGAATGAATGAATCCTTATGAATGGTAACTGTCCATAGCCCAGTCCAGACTGGACAGAGGTTTATAGAGCAAGATCTATTAGGTCTTGGTGGTATTCCACTTAAATGAACACTAGTGAACTACAGTATTACCTGTCAAGCTACTAACCACTAAGGCATTTCACATCATCCAAGCTTAATTTTAAGTGTTCTCCAACCTTACAATGAGATTTACAAGAACTGACTGGGGAAGCGTGACTGAGATACAGCTGAGTGTATGAGGCCAGACAGAAAAGAAGACCAGAAAGGTAATTTCCACTTACTAAAACCCTAAAACTCTCACAGTGCAACTAGAGATTCTTAAAGGAAAGCAACATGATACCGAGTTCTAAACAAAAGAGACAGTGAACACTTATCCAATTGACAACTGATTTGTAAGACATATATCCAGGCTCTGCAGTCAGCAGAAGCAGAACTAGATGAGGAAAGAGGCCACAAATGCTGTCTTGAGTGCACAAAAGGGAAGTACAAGTTTATAACAGGAGTATTATGAAATCTGTCCAGGTTTCAAGCACTCAAACTGTATCTATAGGTTATCAACGAGTTTCAACTACCAGCTGCCAACAAAAGCTTATTTATTAGGCAGAAATGGAGTGACACCAAGGAATCCACCCAGTTTTTATTGTCTATTCTCACAACCTATGATTTTTGGGAATGGGGAACACCCATTGATTGCATGACTTGAGCACACCTGAATTCTAGCAAAAGACAGGACAGGAAGAAAGTGTAAGCAGCTCATCCAAAAAGGAAAGCACCCAGCAGTTCTCAGATCCAAGCACTAACCTTGAAAGGAAGCACCAGTGTCTACAACCCTGTCCTCAGCAATCATTATCCAAGGTGGAGATGAGACAGACTCTACAGTACTGCTGTACAGGAAGACTATCTAGTAAAGTAGGGACTGAAAAGCCAAGTGAAGGGAGTTTTGACATACAAATTGTTACTGAGATGTGAAGAGCCACTATAGCAAAGTCAAACCAGTAACCAGGAAGGTTTCATGACTATTTAACTACTAAAAATGGCAGTCTGAATGTAACAGGATTCTATCAAAACTGTTTTCAACACCACAATGACACCTTAGTAGGAAGCAACTGCTCCATCTAGAAGAGAGAATTTATATCCCATGTCTATGGACAGTGCAAATAGAGAAAATATTTGGTTCAATTGACAAGGCCAGAATATACTCATTTTTCAGGAAGTCTGCATCAACATGACAGAGAAGGAAAAATCCTCCCTTCAACTCTTGTTAAACAGGCATGATCTTCCACTGCAACGTTTCTTCACTCCAGAGGATTGTGTTTGCTCTACTACAAAAATAATGACATTTACAGGATCTTAATCTTTGCCTATTTTGGTTTATGTTCTAAATTGACAGAGGAAAGGAATAAACACAACAAATGCCCTCTTCCCATAGAACATGAGGCTCCAATGCAGGAGAAAACCTAAGGTAAACTCAGAACCACTACAAAACAATTTTAGGATTAAGGGAAAATCTGACACACACTTAAGCAACAGAGAAACTAAAAAAGCTAAAAATCTCCCAAATACCCAAGAGATGTGGGATATGTACTACATTAACATGAAGGTAATATGCTAAGGAAGTATTTAAGATGTCTTCTTGGTACACCAAACCAAGGGAAAAAGCAATAACTGTAACTTACCATCAGATATCCAGGTGTTTGTGTCACTGCATCTGGGATATGCTGGGGCACGTCTCTTTGTAAATTAACTTGATGACGATCCAGACACACTGTTCTGTTTCTACATATTTAAAAACTGGTTTAAGAACAAAGCCCTTTTACTTGTAAACTGTTTTTGATGTGGCTTACAACATCTTTTAACACTAACATTTCATCAGCCCTCAGTATTCAATTTCTGTTTCAAGTAGCACCAATGACTGGAGATTAGACAGAAGTGGTCAAAAAGCTCTTGTTGGAAAAGTTTATACAACAAAACCAAAATCCACCAGGAAACTAGTTTCAGAATAAAACAAAGACTAACACTGAATTTTGTGTTACTTGCAACAAGGGTCATCCACACGAGAAGGAATATCTGAGGGCTTCATCCAAGGCCCTGTTAGAATCCAGTTAGACACAGCTCAGAGAAGTCATCTACTTACCTAATCTGGAGGGACAGAAGACAACAGAGAGCAAAGCATAAGCCTTGGGCAATTATGGGCTAGAATACTAATCAAAAAAGAGCCTGAAGTTCCCTCAAGAACACTTGGGCAGGAATGACAATGAATTATGATATCCTGTCAGGCTACATGAGATTGGTCTCCAGAAAATGTTGGTATTTTGATTTTCGTAGCAGTACCTAAGAAGAGTGAAACTGATGCAAAAGTAACCACAAGAAAAAGAGTCATGAGCAAAAAATGGTTTCATGAAAGTATCCAACAGCAAAATTGAGCAAGAAAACAGAAGCAGCCATGATTGAGGCATATACCACCTTCCTACACCAGTATGGGTGGTAAGAAAGCTTGGCAATTCCTTACCTGCAAGCCCCAAATGTTTTAAGATGGGTACACAGTGGCCTTGACAATTTCTGGTATTCTTCATCTTTTAGCACCTTGGCAGTCAAACCAGGCAGTTCTGGGGGAACTTCAGCTTCTGCCTGCTGCAAATAGCGGAGGATCCCAAGTGCATCACACTCGTTGTTTTCTCTTAACAGAACGACTGACTGTGCCTTTGTGATCTCTTGGTCTACAGAAGAATCCTAAAACAAATACACATGTATTTTTAACAGCTTCTGTGTATCCACTACTTTGTGATCAAATGCACTATTAACCTGGTAACGGTTTGTCAAACCTTTATCGCATTATAGAAGTTGTCAGGCATGCTGTGTACACGATGAGCAAAGATTCTTGGAGAGGAAAACTGAAATGTGTCACACAAGTGGCATCTGTAGCTTCCAAAGACTGCATGCATTCATCTGTTAAAGCTAAGCACACGGTTTATACACACTTGTAAGTGTACTACTCGAAGCATGTGAAGCTGTTTCCATCTCTCCATCCACTGATTAAAGCATTAAGAAAAAAGGTCCTTCCCCAACCACTTTGTCATGGTTTGCCATGACAGCCTTTTCTGGTGAGGGGGAAGGGGCTGTAAAGATGACTCCTGTAGGAAGTTCCTCGCAGCTCTCCCCAGCTCTGAGCCAGACCCAGTGCTGGGGCTGAGCCAATGAGCCTCCATCATCACTTTTTAAGAGAAGCCTGAAGAGGAGGTTTCTTCCTCCATTCTTCTTTCTTCTGCCCTTTCTTCGTCTGGCTGCTGGTGGTGCAAGGAGTAGGAACAGTGAGAGAAACAACCATGCAGACTCCAAGGTCAGCGATGAAAGAGAGGAGGAGGTGTGCTGGAACAGAGACCTCCCTGCATTCTATGGAGAGAACTGGGGAAGCTGAGGTTTGTTTGCATTTCTTTAAAGACCCTACAGCAGCGGTAGAGACTCATTTTGCTAAAGCTGACCCTGGACCAGGGGCAGCGATTCACTTCATTAATGGCCCAGAGCCAGGGGCAGTGATTTCCTTCTTTATCACTATGGCCAGAGCAGGCCGTGTCCCGAAGGAGGGACCCAATATCCACAGCTGTAACTGTGGGGAGGAACCATATTGGGATTTATCAAAATGAGACAGAACATAGTTCAAAATGTCATCATGAATGCATTCTGTGTCAGACATTCCTGTCAGCCTTTCTTCTAGCTGGCAGAAGGGCAGGGTTTGGGCTATTTTTAGCAGAAGTAGTTAAATTCCAAATTCACAAACCTCCTTTATTCTTAGAAGTCAAGATATTTTAGTTTGTTATATCTTAATAATTAAAAACCCCACTTACCTGTGTAAAATGATGCTCACCTGATGAACCATTTCTGCCTCATCTCCTGAATTAGTGAATGTCGGCACCTTCTGAAGATTACTGTGGGTAAAAGCCAGTATTTTGAGTAACACAGCGGTTCTTTCACTGTCCATACAAGGCTGTACAACCTAAAGGTGGATACAAACCAGAGGGCTGGTAATTCATGTAATCTAGACATGCTTTACTGTGTGTTTCTTCTTTTAAGAAGCACGAAGCATTGTTATATGCCAAAGAACATTGGTAAATCCTAAATCTTCTGTTAAACTTATAATGTACAATATACAATTCTCACAAAGGGTGTGAATTTCTGACAGCTTCCAGAAGCAAAATTAAAACCCATCACAATCAAAATCTCACATCAATATTTTCTTATACATGTGATTTTTGATGATTTGTCAGTGTTGAAGTTTCTCATTGAAGTACCACTGAAGAAGTTTCACACTCCATAAGCACAGTGCACTACCTCAGATAGTCTTAAACAAAAGCCCCAAAACATGGACATTTACAGAACTATGAAGAGAGCCTCTGCACCTCCTCATCAGTGTGGGATGATGGCCTGACTGTCAGATCTGCCTCAAGAATTCAGTCATCCACTGTCCCGACCAGGGCAAAAGGAAGTCCCAGACGCAGGAGTACACCGCGAAATGAACTCTGGCTCTTTTTGCGTGGCCAAGGAGAGGATATGAGGAAGTGGGATGGTGAACCCACTTTTAAGCTGGAAGCGCGTGTACGTGAACTAAGGGGGAAGACAGCTGTTAGAAAAGGACCTCCCAAGAGGGCTGTCAGCAGAGTGGCTGCCAAAACAAAAGAGGACCATCAACAATCTCCCAGACATAGAAGAACTGCAACTACTTCCTTCGATGCCAATGAGGAGACTTCAGGTCTGCAATTGCAAGGATCAGATAGCGAATACTCTGATGAAGAACAGAAATAGAGGGTCCCTGCCTCCAGCCAGGAGGAGGAAAGGGATGACCGAATCTACTGGACTGTGTGGGTTCGATGGCCTGGCACATCAAACCCACAAAGGTATAAAGCCTTAGTAGACACAGGGGCACAGTGTACATTGATGCCATCAAGGTCTAGAGGCACAGATTCTGTCTGGATCTCTGGAGTGACAGGGGGATGTGAAGAATTATCTGTATTAGAGGCTGAAGTGAGCTTAACAGGGGACAAATGGAAAAAACACCCCATTGTGACTGGTCCAGAGGCCCCTTGTATTCTTGGCATAGATTACTTCAGGAGAGGGTACTTCAAAGACCCCAAGGGGTATCGATGGGCTTTTGGTATGGCCACTGTAGATACAGAGAAAATCAAACAACTCTCTAATTTACCTGGCCTCTCAGAAGACCCTTTTGTTGTGGGATTGCTGCAAGTTCAAGAGCAACAGGTACCAATTGCTACCAGGACAGTGCACCGGAGGCAATATCGCACGAACCGACATTCCCTGACTCCCATCCGTGAGTTGATTCATCAACTGGAGGCTTCTGTCGGGGTAGGGCGGAGGCCGGGGCCGGGAGGGAGGGCGAGCGAGTTGGCTGGTCGGCCGGCCGGTTTCTCTAGGGCTTGCTGGCTGGCCAGCAGTACCGGAGCTAGCTCCCGCCGAAGCCGCTGATAGTGCGCCTGATGCGGATCGCGGCAGACACCCCGACGGCGCCCGCCGAGGCGCGGCGGGTCAAGGCGGCGGCCACCCACTCCGCGAAGCAGGAGGAAGCCACGGCCGGGGATGGAACAGCGGCGACCACCTCGGAGCGGCTGCCAGACGAGGAGCCGGCAGTGCCGGAGGAAGCGGGCGGACGGGCGGGCTGGCACGGGGGAGCCGAAGGGGCTCCAACGCCGACCTCGCTCCGCAACCTCAGCCGACGACCGCCTCAGCGTTACCCTCGGATACACACACCGCTGCGGCCGCCGCGGTCGCGCCTCCGTCAGATCGTCGTTTCGGCTCTCAGCGCCGCCGGTGGCTGCTCTGCGCCGACGCGGAGATCTGGCCGCTGCTCACGCTGGGGCTGGAGAAGATCCTCCTGAGCAGAGCCCTGATGTCTCAGACGTTTTGGGCGCGATCGCAGAGCAGTCCCCTGCCGGTGAAGAACGCCCGCCATCTCTGGACCGGACCCTAGCAGTGGTGTCCAGCAGTGAAGCTGACAAAGATGGAAGCTCTTAAGACCATGTTGAGAGCACTGGGCAATGGGGCATGGAAGCAGTGGGATAAAAATTCAGCAGAAGCCACTTGGCTGGTCAATAGCAGAGGTTCAACTCACCGTCCTGGTCCTGCCCAAACAAAACCACTACATACTGTGGGAGGAGACAAGGTCCCCGTAGTGCACCCAGGGAAATGGCTGGGGAAGGCAGTATGGGTTGCACCTCCCATGGGAAAAGGCAAACCCATTTGTGGGATTGTCTTTGCTCAAGGGCCTGGCTGTACTTGGTGGGTGATGAGAAAGGATGGGGAAACTCGATGTGTACCTCAAGGAGACTTAACCTTGGGGGAAAAATAACCTGTTATGTGAGTTATCTGTTGTAGATGAACTTTGCAAGAAAAACCGGACAAGTGGACAAACCAAGCCGGTGCTGGTGCCCAACACTGAACATACTGTTTCCCCTGGCTTGGATATCCATCTTGATGGATGAGACAGAAGTTATGGCCTGCTCCAGTGAACATCTACAGAGGATGAAAGATATAAGAATGTTGTTTGTTTGTTGGATGCAAGATGCAAGAGGGAATACAAGAATGATGTTTGTCTGTTGAAGAGTGGGGGTACTGGTTAATGAGAGTATATAAGAATGTATATGGATTGTTAAGATGGTTTGTCTGAGCATGACATAAATGGTATGGAATAAGGGGTGGAGACTGTAGTGGGTCTGGGATGGTAGTGATTTTCCACAGCAGCTCCTGCAGTGCTGTGCTTACTGTTGATATCAATATTATGACTACCGCTTGCACAACATCGGGGCTGTCCCTCCAGCATTCCTTCCCCCACCTTCACCAATAGCTGTGAGTGGGCATGATCTTGGGAGGGACTATGGCCAGGACAGCTGACCCAGGCTGACCAAGGAGATATTCCATACCATATGATGTCAGCTCAGTATTATAAACTGGGGGAGAGGAGCAGGAAGGGGAGGCGAGATGCATTTCTGGCCTTCCCAAAGCAACCGCTACGCGTACCGCAGCCCTGCTTCTCGGGAGGTGGCCGGACATCGCTGCTGATGGGAAGTGGAGAGGAACAGCTTTATCTGCTTCTGCTTTGCTTCCCGCGCGCGGCTTTGCTGCTTCTTTATTAAACTGCTTTTATCTCAACCCACGAGACTCCCATCTTATTTTCTCCCCTTCCCTGGCTTGCTGAGGAGGTGGGGGACAGAGTGGTGTGGTGGGCACCTGGCATCCAGCCAGGCTCAAACTACCACACCTCCTTTCTCCCAACTGTTTGGGAATTCAGCCTTATGCACCTATGAACTTGTATTTATTTTCATAACACCATGCAACTGCCTTCTTGAAATATCTTTAAGTGTATCACAAAGAAGGACAAGAGTACAGTAAATTCACATAGTTGTTCATCTGAAGTACTTGGGGGACTTCATTTGCTTGTCAATACCTTCCAAAGCGCTTCACAAGTTTCCACCTCACAGAATTCATTCCAAAGTTCACAAACAACAGATTTAGAAAATAAATCTTCTAGTAAGTTAATGATTGCACTTCTACTGTATATGGCAAATTACAAAATTCACTTGCAAATAACACTTTTCGGTCTTAAATTTGTCACAAAGTTATAACTTCTACAGCACAGTGCACAAAGAGGTTTGTAGAGATAAAAATATCTTACCTTTTCACCTTTTATTGTCACAAAGGAAAACATCAGATGTGGTATCTTCTACAGCACATACTTTGGCTGTCGTCTGGGTAGTAGCAAAACTGAGTGATGGTGTTTCAATGACACAGCTGCCTGTTCTTTCCTGCTCTTCTCCAGCCCAGTGTTTCCTCACTAACCCAGCATCTGGAAGAGCAAACAACGGGTGTTTTAAAAGTCTCCCTCTCACTGCAGTGGTGACAAGTTTCTGTTGATCTCCTGGGGACTTGACTTTGGGTTTGGTTTGACATTTTGCCCACCTGGACTTGAGAATTCTCCCTCCCTTTTCCACCCCCCTTTTCACATTTGTTGCCTGGGATTCTCCCTTTACAATTCTTACTGGACATTTAGCCAGACTCTGTGCTCTGCACTTGAAACAACCAGCAGATGATTTCTGATGGAACCTGAGGCTCTCTGCACTGGCCTGATGCAAAGGCAATTTGCATTAAAACTCCTCCAAAATCCTTGTTTTTCTCTCAGAATTGCACCAAAACCTCATTTTATCCCTCACAACTCCCCCAAACCCCACTTTTTCCCCTCAAAACGCTTCCAAAACTCCACTTTTTCCCCTCAAGATGGCACTTTTTTACCCAGCAGTTCCCAAAAATCACACTTTTTCCCTCAGAATAGCACCCAAAACCAACTTTTCCTCGGAAAACACCTCCAAAACCTCACTTTTTCACTCAGAACTCCACCAAAACACCACTGTTTCCCTCAAAACTGCACCAAAACCCCGCTTCTTCCCCCAGAAGTTCCCCAAAACTGCACCTTTCCCCTCAAGACTCTACCAAACCCCACTTTTTCCCCCTCAAAACTCCACCAAAACCCCATTTTCCCCCTCAAAACTCCACCCAAACTGCACTTTTACCCTCAGAATTTCCACAAAACCCCACTTTTCCCCTCAAAACCCCATCAATACACTTGTTTTTTCAAAAATCCACACAAACCCCACTTTTTCCCCTTAAAAATTTACCAAAACCTCACTTTTTCCCTCAAAACTCCACCCAAATCCCACCTTTTCTCCTCAGAATTGCACGAAAACCTCATTTGATCCCACAACTCCACGGATTTTGGCCCTCAGAAATGTACTCCATCCCCACTTTTCCTCTCAAAACTCTCCCAAACTACACTTTTCCCCTGCAAAACTGCACCAAAACCCACTTTTTCTCCTAAAACTCCAACAAAACCTCACTTTTCTTCTCAGAAATTGTCCTGGTTTAGGCCCATCGGGGAACAAAGACCAGGATTAGCCTGATTAGTACTGAAGTGGCTGAGAATTGCTCAAGGGCAGGGAGAGCTTAATTGCCGCTTAAGGTTCAGGACAAAGCAGACCAGGCCACTGGGTTTGGGGAAGAAAACAGAGAAACAGTGTAATGCAACGTCAACTAAAACATACCCCCAAAAACCCAAAACATAACCAAAATGAAACAACACAGAGCAATACATCAATGAAGAGTCCAACCAGCCTTTTGAAGAACACCTTCTTGCCACCCCTTCCCTCTTCCCAGGCTCAGAGCCCTGATCCCGGGGTTTTTACCTTGTCCCCCACTGAACGGTTCGGGGGGGCAGGCAGTGGAGATCTCAGTTAGTCTGTTCCCGATAGCTTCTGCCGTTTGTCCCTCCTCAGGACCGGTGAACTCCACACCAGTCCTCCCTGCGAGTCCGTGGGGTAACTCACACGCATGGCAGCCCTGCACGGGCTGCTCCGATGCCCACTGACTCCAAAGGCTGCAGCTCGTCTCTGCCTCTCGTGTGGGGCTGCTCTGCGGCGTGCAGGCTCTCCAGCACGGCCTGGGCCATGGCCCCTCCCCACACAGTCCCTCTCCCGTCCGGGCTCACTCACACGGAGCTGCTGGGAACTCTCGCTCCTGCCATGGATCTCCATAGGCTGCAGGGGCACAGCTGCGTTCTCGCCACGGCTTGCAGAGGAGTCTCTGCTCTGTTGCTTCTCCTTCCTTCCTCCTTCTCTGGCTGAAGGGTCCGCGTGGTCGCCTCCATCTCGTGTCACTCTTACACCTCCTGCCTCGCATTCCAAATTCCCGTCGCCTAAATAGTGCTGGCAGAGGCGCCAGATTGGCCCAGCCGGGCGGAGGTGGGTGTGAACCCAGGAGCCGGGGGGAGAGTCCGCAAACTCTTTCTCGGGTCTTCACTGCAACCCGCTCCCCCTAATCGTGGTCTTTGTTCCCTGATGGGCCTAAACCAGGACAAGCTGCAATAACATACCCTTTCTGTAACAATACTTTAGAAGAGCTACAATCAGATTTTTATCAAATAGCTCAAACATTTTCAAATGACCATTTCCCGCTGAAAGAGCATCTTTGTTTTCCTATTCAAGACAGATGTTTTTGAGAAACTGAGAACTACCTCTCCCACAATTGTAATGTTATATCCACACTCCATCTCAGGAAGTCCAATACCAGAACAGAAAGAACAGTCTGAAGAGAAAACAGCAATAGCCCACTGGATAAAGAAGACATATCATCTAATTTATGACTTGATATTTGCTGCTACAAAGGCACATTTAACAGCTTCACATACAGCAAATTGGGAAACCTATTTCCACTAAGGAATTTCTCTAGCTTATTGTGATAGAAGCACAGCCCTTTAGTCTTATCACCAATTTTTTAACAGATAATATTAGAAGGTTAATGATCTAAAAAAAATCTGATACTGATACATCCTTGTCAACATGGAACTTGATGCTGTTCCTCTTAGAAGACTGTGATCAGCTCCTTCTTCTATCTGCACTGTCATTAGGACCCAAGAATCCAAGAAAATGCTTCCAAGACTATTTGATCATTCACTTCTGCCTTTCATTCTACTGTTTAAACAGTGCTGCTAAGAGGAAAAATGAAGTTTCTTACAGACAAGACCTTAAAGCACATTAAAGACCCCTACACTGAAACCACCGCTACCAAATGGAACAAAAACAAAAGTCATCTGCTTTGGAAACCATCCACAGCAAAAGACAACAGCATAATGGAGCAGTAGCTTAGACCAGGGCAAGACAGGCCTCACTGATTAAAGAAAAAAACAAGGTAAAGTCTGCTTTGACTGAGTACAACTCCACTTCTCCAATACTTCATTCTGCCAGAAGTATAAAGATGTGGGGTTTTCAAACTTCATTTTCTTTTCAACTCTACCACTGGGGTTCAGGAAGGTGTTTGTTTTCAGTGGGTGACACTTGCTTTCAAGACACTTGCACAATTGAATAGTATTTTCCCATCTGAACATGTAAGCTATTTACCTGTTCAGGAGCATCAGAGAACAGCACCTCAACCTCATCAAGAACAAGATGGCAAAGATTACGAAACAGCGTGTGACGTTCAGACAGTCTCAGGAGGCAATATGGTGCAGGCACTATTACCTCACCTACAAGTCGGTAAAGGACAACTGTTAACATTAATTTACATTCCACATGACACACTAGTTTTATCAAAAAGGTCTCAACTGCATTTCAGATGCATCATCTTGAAGTTATGGGAAGGTTTTTTTGGTTGGTTTTGGTGGTAAGGTATTTTTGTTTGGATATTTGTGTGTGTTTGGATTTTTGGTTGGGGTTTTTGTTTTGTTTTGTTTTAAATAGGGACCATATAACTCCATGTTCTGACTTCTAGTCAACAGTCATTTTAGTTTGCTTCTATTTCTTTACCCCTGTGTGTCTTTAAGATCTGAGTAGGCAAAACTGTGTTTCTGAAACACTGAAAAGTCTTTGTTAACAGCTTTACAGAGCAGGATGTCATTTCATTTCCCAACAAGACCATGGTAGAACCAGATCGACAGAAAGTAAATATCTAAACACATTCAAGCATAGCCTTTAGTAGTTTGGTTTTAACAACAAAATAATGCCAATATTGTATCTTCATTTCTTACAGTTTTATGCAATTAAGACAGCCTACATTGCATTCAAGTGTCATTCAGACGACAGAAGTATTCTTACATCTTTGGATTTTCACACTTTTAGCTGCTTCTTTGTTCTGCCCAAGCATTAACAACATTGGATGAAGCAGTCTGGAGCATCTTTGGTATGTTTTCAGTAGCTCAAAACCAAGTCGTGCCTTCTTCCACCCAGGGCACAAGATAAGTGCTAGTGGCTAGGTGTGCATGTACAAAAGAGTTACAGTATAGCATGAGACAACTGTTTAGAATCTTAGTCATTGTACTGTTTCAGAATTTAGGGCAAAACTAAAATCCGCAAAACAGGCCTTTCAATGCTTCAAACAGAAGCTTTTAACACCATATCACCTCTTCAATGCAGATGGTACAGGCCCGAGGAACCGTGCACCAAGCTGGAGACAAATGGATGTGCAGCAACACACGGTGAAAGGTCCAAAAGTTTCATAGAAGCAGAAACATCTTGTCTGTCTTGGAGCTGTGTGAGCCATTTTCAGTGGTCCCTTACAGCCTCAGTGAGTCTATGTTTCTGTGATCTAATGCAGTAGAAAATGAATGACAATGTTTTAAAAATCAAACCAGACATTTCCATTTCACGATGTAACAGCCCCTTAAAAATCAAGCTTCATCGAGTATCAAAGTGATATGACATTAACCACTTGTTAGATATTACTTGATAAATAAGTTACAGACTCCCACACTCATGCAGTCCATCTCTGTCAATGTCTAAGCAGATGGCCTAAATAACCTGGGAAGCATCATGAAGATACTCTAAGACTACATCAGATGCACCCATTCTCAACATGCACTACCTTTTGGATCATTCATTGACATTTGCACCTTAGAACACAAAACCTGCAGTACTCTAATATATACATCCTCCACTCCTGTTTCTCAAGGTTTGTAGCAACTGCTCGACTGCAAAAGTGTAAGAATTGGTGGAATATACAAGAAAGGATTATTTCCCTGATATGAGATGGCAACTGCATCACATCCTTGAGCTTTTGGTGGCCAACAGTAAGATTCAGTGGAGTTAGGGCCTAATCTTTTTTTCCAAGTTCCTACAGAAAGAGAAATAAAGAGTTCTACCTGAAAATCGTGTGCTTGAAACACCAACAAGGCAACACAAAGCACTGAGCAATTTAAAAGCCTTTGACCCACTGCATAATACATTTCCTTAACACACAATATGATAAGAGTTCTTCTGGGATGAGGACTTAAATTCTTACATCTCATTCAAATGCCATCATTTGTAGCAGTGGTTGATAGATCAGATGAAACTGTACAATTCTACAGTCTCTCTGAAGAATAATTTACTCAACCGTATGAACAACCTCCTACACATTCCTCAATCAAAATTAGCTACTATAGTATTTAGTATCTGAAAGTTAAGGTATGATACTAGTCTTAAAAATACTAAATGTAATGTATTACGTTAGCATTACCCTTTCCAGATCTTCAAGAAGTGGTGCTGTTTCCAGAATTGATGGTGGCTTCATTTTCTTGCCAAGAAAGACAAAGTTTCTTTCTTCAAGATTTTGAAAACTCTGAAACCATATGAAATAGATGACAAAGGCAATACTTAGTAAATGGGTTTGAGCTTACATCCAACTTAAAAACTGTTTTTTTGAGAAGAATTAGCCAAAGAAATGCTAAACACAAACGAAGTACAACTCATACACACGTCACACAGAACAGTGCTGAGACTCCTACTGTCCCCTGACTTGGCCATTGCCTCTGTTTCTTCCTTTTTTTCTTTTTGTCTCTTCCCCTGCATTTTTTTTTGCCCTTCATATTTTCACAGAGGCACCACCAACTTTGCTGGCTTGCTGACCTTTGGTCTGGTCTTGTTGCTGATGTGGCTGGATTCAGTCCCTGATGTCCCTCCACAGAGTCCCTCCACAATGACCACTCTTGTAGCCTCAACACTACCCACACCTTCCACATATATGACACACGTTTGCAGAGGTTTAAATGGAAGTTATATCCTGGAATTACCTGTTGCTCATTTTCAGTTCTATGTGTGTTCAAAGGATCAGAATTTAAGCACTGCTGAAGCCTGAGAAATATACAAATATTAAATTCAATGGAAATGCAAAAGGAAAGTGTAATCGATAAATATCACCAATATTTCTAAAATGGCATGAAACAGTTCACCTACAAAATATCTCTGATGTATTACCTGTGCCAACAAAAACCCTCAAATATGAAAGAAGAAATCAAAAAGTACCATTTTGGATGTAAAATTTACTATTAGCTTTTAGGTATCTGAAAATAACCCAAAGGTTTTTTTAACCAAGACAATTGGTGGGTTCCTCAACTTCAGAAGAAAATCAGATGGGACTGCAGGAAAAAGGTGTCTTAAAGTTGCAAAAACATGAAACAATGTATCTTTGCAACAGTTAAAACTTGAATTAAAAACACCCCTCAGGTTGTTTACATATGCAGCAAGTGATTTGCAGCATAATAAAAGCCTTGCACAAATCAACTCAGTCAGATTTCATTCAGCTGGAAAACTTTATCAATCACACTAAGAATAAAAGAAGGCAACTGAATATGCTGAGTGTGCAGAAACGTACTGCCTCATCACAGCCTTGTTTTCAAGCTACTGTTTAGAAAGAATTGCTATTTTTACTGTGGTCTGGATAAGTATCAGCAGCTTCTAATGGCCTCCTTCCCCAATACCATGTGCACACATCTTGTCTTACCCTCTGCCCTTTTAGCTGTCTAAGAAGAGTAACTGGAAACATACTACAGCTCCTAATTATCTGACTACACAATTGGTTCAAATATGTAACATACTGTACCATACCTGTCTGTGTGAACTGCTGGATTTTCCTTGAAAGGCAATCCTGGGATTGTTTGGACAATCTATCAAGAAAAGACAAACCCTTTTCTGGCAGTAAAATACTGTTTAAGAGCAACATTTTAGAAAAACAAGATTACTGAGCTCAAGGTGGTTTTCTTACCTAACCGAATTTTCTTCATTAAGAATCAAGTATGCAACAAGAACATCAACCACACAGGAGAATTAGTTCACGTTCACAGCTCAAGCTATAGCTTCTGGCAGCTCTTTCTTTGAAGAATCCGCCCCTGTATTCCCCCAACAACTACCAAAAGCTGGCCACACAAAACCACTACACATCTTCACAGCACTAGAGCAAGTGAGCACAAAAGGAGACACAACCTGTTCAAAGTCCATCGTTGCAATCTAAAAAACCAAAACCACCAGAACCACAAACTTGAAGGACAACGTTCTCTTTTAACTAGATCAAGAGTTAGTCCCAGATTTGTTACAGAAAAGGACGTGATAGCTGACTACAGTATTCCTAATCTGCTTTACAGATGCTTAACTTAATTCATTCTGACATTTGAATAGAAAATCTAACACTTACAGATGTGGTAGTTTCACTGTCATCTGTGTTGGAGCTTTGTCATGTCTTTTCAAGAACAGAACCAGATACAGCAAGATCTAGAAAGACAATTTTAAAAGATGCAGAAACACGTTTGGGATTATCTGAATCTATGAAAGGCCAGTGTTTTTACAGTTGGTTGCAACTGACTTCTTTCTCTGCTTGTCTCATTTTCTAATGGCAAAAAGAACAACCAAAAGACAGTTGTAGTTACATAAAGATATGCAAATGAACCGAGGGAACAAGGACAGAGGATATTTATAGTGATTCAAGTCTGTTTTAAACAAGACAACTCACAGAAAACATTCAAGTTACCTCTGTGTAGAGAAATCCCTCTAAACTCAAATCAAACAGTAAGGTATCACTGATCAATGCTACAAGTTATTTCAACAGTATCTAATGCTTTTCAGCACATCAACAAATGACCCTGCAACTCACCTTTGTCTTATCAAGTACAAAACGCTTTAGAATATTCCTGCATCTGCTGATTTGATTGCTCTTTGTAAAGTCTGATACATAGGCAGTGTTTGTTAGGATACCTTTTGTTCCACTTGTTGGATTCCAACTGATACAGTAGGTCAATATATCCAGGTAAAGACAAATGATGCACTGCATGAATGATTGCTGCCAACACACACGGTTCCCACTTGTTTCAGGATCTGTTGATACCTTCTGCTGGAGCAGCACTGTCCTCAAATCAAGTGCAGGATTAACAACTTTCATTGGAAGAGAGTCAAGATTTAATGATGTTTGAGTCTGCTGAACTCACTGCATTCTCTTCAGCTTGCTCAAAATGAGCAAAGCTGCTTAAGACGAGATCATCATTAACGCATACCTAAAAAACGCAAGTCTTTGACTGACCAGAATCAACAAGCAAGTCACCATCACATACTGCTTTAGAATTTATTTGAAGCTGGAGACAACAGGAAGGCATATGCAGTATGTACAAATGCTTTCTGAAGAGTACTCATTCCAGGGCAGGAAAGTTGGTCATATCTTCCTCTATGTTCTCCAAACAGGTGTTACTTACCAGTTTCATGCTTTTGCCTAAAATTCTGTGCTCAGTTTTCTATGAGCTTTAAACATTTTTAGAAAAACTATCTTAGTTTTATGTCCCTTTGATTCAGAGTGCATCCAAACCTGGCAGGAAAAAACAATATTCAACTTCAAAGTTCTCACTGGCTCAGAGAGAAGTGACACTTGCCAACTGTGATTCTGAACAGAGAAGGTATTCAAATTAAGATGTAATCCAAGTTATTGTCTACAGTGAAGAGCACAGCTCTAATGTTAAAAGTCTTGGTAAAATACTCCAAATGGCAGCAGTTTTCAAACACATTTATTTTTGTCTACTACGCAGCTGCTTAAGTCTGACAGTAGCTGCAGCAGAGATTTAGCAGGAGTTACGCACTTTGGTAAGTGCAACGAGCTTTCTTCCTTTCTCCCAACTGTTTGGGAATTCAGCCTTATGCACATATGAACTTGTATTTATTTTCATAACACCATGCAACTGCCTTCTTGAAATATCTTTAAGTGTATCACAAAGAAGGACAAGAGTACAGTAAATTCACATAGTTGTTCATCTGAAGTACTTGGGGGACTTCATTTGCTTGTCAATACCTTCCAAAGCGCTTCACAAGTTTCCACCTCACAGAATTCATTCCAAAGTTCACAAACAACAGATTTAGAAAATAAATCTTCTAATAAGTTAATGATTGCACTTCTACTGTATATGGCAAATTACAAAATTCACTTGCAAATAACACTTTTCGGTCTTAAATTTGTCACAAAGTTATAACTTCTATAGCAGAGTGCACAAAGAGCTTTGTAGAGATAAAAATATCTTACCTTTTCACCTTTTATTGTCACATAAAGGAAAACATCAGATGTGGTATCTTCTACAGCACATACTTTGGCTGTTGTCTGGGTAGTAGCAAAACTGAGTGATGGTGTTTCAATGACGCAGCTGCCTGTTCTTTCCTGCTCTTCTCCAGCCCAGTGTTTCCTCACTAACCCAGCATCTGGAAGAGCAAACAACGGGTGTTTTAAAAGTCTCCCTCTCACTGCAGTGGTGACAAGTTTCTGTTGATCTCCTGGGGACTTGACTTTGGGTTTGGTTTGACATTTTGCCCACCTGGACTTGAGAATTCTCCCTCCCTTTTCCACCCCCCTTTTCACATTTGTTGCCTGGGATTCTCCCTTTACAGTTCTTGCTGGACATTTAGCCAGACTCTGTGCTCTGCACTTGAAACAACCAGCAGATGATTTCTGATGGAACCTGAGGCTCTCTGCACTGGCCTGATGCAAAGGCAATTTGCATTAAAACTCCTCCAAAATCCTTTTTTTTCTCTCTCAGAATTGCACCAAAACCTCATTTTATCCCTCACAACTCCCCCAAACCCCACTTTTTCCCCTCAAAACGCTTCCAAAACTCCACTTTTTCCCTCAAGATGGCACTTTTTTACCCAGCAGTTCCCAAAAATCCCACTTTCTCCCTCAGAATAGCACCGAAAACCCACTTTTCCTCTGAAAATACCTCCAAAACCTCACTTTTTCATTCAGAACTCCACCAAAACACCACCTTTTCCCCTCAAAACACCACCAAAACACTTGTTTTTCCACAAATCCACCCAAACCCCACTTTTCCCCTCAAAACTCCACCCAAATCCCACCTTTTCCCCTCAGAATTGCACCAAAGCCTCATTTTATCCCACAACTCCAGTGCTTTTGGCCCTCAGAAATGTACTCCATCCCCACTTTTCCTCTCAAAACTCTTCCAAACTACACTTTTCCCTGCAAAGCTGCACCAAAACCCACTTTTTCTCCTAAAACTCCAACAAAACCTCCCTTTTGCTCTCAGAAATAAACAAAAACTCTACTTTTTCCCTCAGAATTGCTCAAAAACACTGCTTTTCCTCTATCAAATTCCAACCAAATCCCAACTGTTTTCCTGTAAAATGCCAACCAAACCTCACTTTTCCCCTCAGATTTGCCCCCACACCTCATCTTATCCCTCACAACTCCCACAAACCCTCACTTTTCCCCTCTAAATCCCAACAGAAAACAACTTGTTCCTTCAAACCTCCACCCAAACCCCCACTTTGGACCTCAGATATTGACCAAAACCTTCCTTTTTTTCTCACAACTCCTCCCAGACCTCACACTTTCCCCTCAGGACTTCCCCAAAAGCTCACTTTTCCCCTCAAAACTCTACCAAATCAAACACTTTTCCCCACAGAAATACCCTCAAAACCCCACTTTTGCCGCCTCAGAAAACCACCAAAACCCCCACTTTTCCCCTCAGACATGCCCAAAAACCTCCTTTCATCCCTCACAACTCCACTGAAACCACACTTTTGCTCTCAGAATTGCGCCAAAACCTTATTTTATCCCTCCAAACACCCCCAAACCCTACTTTTCTTCTCAAAACTCTACCAAAACCCCACTTTTTGCCACCTAAGTTCCCCAAAAACCCATTTTCCCACTCAAAACGCCACCCAAACCTCACTTGACTTCACAATTGCCCCCAACCTCATTTTATCTCTCAGAACTCCCCTAAACCCTCACTTTTCCCCTCAAAACCCCAACAAAAACACACTTTTTCCTTGCAAACTCCACACAAACCCACACTTTTGCTCTCAGAATTGAAACAAAACCCCGTTTTAGCCCACAACTCCACCGCTCTTTGCCCTCGCAAATGTACTCAATCCCAGCTTTCGCCTGCAAAACTGCACCAAAGCCCCACTTTTCCCCTCAAAACCCCACCAAAACACTTGTTTTTTTCAAAAATCCACACAAACCGCAATTTTTCCCTTTAAAAATTTACCAAAACCTCACTTTTTCCCTCAAAACTCCACCCAAATGCCACTTTTCTTTCTCAGAAATGTACTCAAACCCCACTTTACAGCCTCAAAACTCCTCCAAAATCCTAGTTTTTCTCTCACAATTGCACCAAAACCTCACTTTATCCCTCAGAATTCACCCAAACCCCACTTTTTCCCCTCAAAACGCTTCCCAAACTCCACTTTTGCCCTCAAGATGGCACTTTTTTACCCAGCAGTTCCCAAAAATCCTACTTTTTCCCTCAGAATAGCACCCAAAACCAACTTTTCCTCGAAAATACCTCCAAAACCTCACTTTTCCACTCAGTGGTGTTTTGGTGGAGTTCTGTTTCCCTCAAAACTGCACCAAAACCCCGCTTCTTCCCCCAGAAGTTCCCCAAAACTGCACCTTTCCCCTCAAAACTCCACCAAAACCCCATTTTCCCCCTCAAAGCACCACCAAACTCCACTTTTACCCTCAGAATTTCCACAAAACCCCATTTTTCCCCTCAAAACCCCACCAAAACACTTGTTTTTTTCAAAAATCCACCCAAACCCCACCTTTTCCCTTTAAAAATTTACCAAAACCTCACTTTTTCCCTCAAAACTCCACCCAAATCCTACCTTTTCCCCTCAGAATTGCACCATAACCTCATTTTATCCCACAACTCCACTGCTTTTGGCCCTCAGAAATGTACTCCATCCCCACTTTTCCTCTCAAAACTCTTCCAAACTACACTTTTCCCTGAAAAATTGCACCAAAACCCACTTTTTCTCCTAAAACTCCAACAAAACCTCACTTTGCTCTCAGAAATAAACAAAAACTCTACTTTTTCCCTCAGAATTGCTCAAAAACACCACTTTTCCTCTATCAAATTCCACCCAAATCCCAACTGTTTTCCTGGAAAATGCCACCCAAACCACACTTTTCCCCTCAGACATGCCCAAAAACCTCCTTTCATCCCTCACAACTCCACTGAAACCACACTTTCGCTCTCAGAATTGCGCCAAAACCTTATTTTATCCCTCAGAATCCCCCCCAAGCCCTACTTTTCTTCTCAAAACTCTACTAAAACCCCACTTCTTGCCACGTAAGTTCCCCAAAACCCCATTTTTCCACTCAAAACGCCACCCAAACCTCACTTGACTTCAGAATTGCCCCCAACCTCATTTTATCTCTCAGAACTCCCCTAAACCCTCACTTTTCCCCTCAAAACCCCAACAGAAAACAACTTGTTCCTTCAAACCTCCAGCCAAACCCCCACTTTGGACCTCAGATAGTTACCAAAACCTTCCTTTTTTTCTCACAACTCCACCCAGACCTCACACTTTCCCCTCAAGATTTCCCAAAACCCTCATTTTTTCTTTAAACACCCCAACAAAAACACATATTTTCTCCCAAAACTCCACACAAACCCCCACTTTGCCCCTGAGAATTGCTCCAAAACCCCACTTTTCCTCTCAAAACTACACCCAAATCCCAATTGCTTTCCCTCACAATTACCCCAAAACCTCTTTTCATCCCTCAGAACTCCTCCAAAACCCCACTTGGTCCTTCAAAACTCACACAAAACCCCTTTTCTCCTCACATCTTCCCCAAAGGCCCTCTTTTCCCCTCAGAATTACTCCAAAATCTCACTTTTTCCATCCAAACTCCACCTAAACCCCACTTTTGCTCTCAGAAATTTACCAAAACCCTGCTTTTTCCCTCAAAACACCACCCAAATCCCACCTTTTCCCTCAGAAATGCCACCCAAACCTCACTTTTCCTCTCAGATTTGCCCCCACACCTCATGTCATCCCTCACAACTCCCACAAACCCGCACTTTTCCCCTCTAAATCCCAACAGAAAACAACTTGTTCTGAAAGAAAAAAATGAAATAAAATGGAGCCGGTGAGGCTCAGTCACAGCAAGGCCGACTAGGCCACGAGAAAGGATGATGAAACCAACCCTGGCCATTGCATCAGAAACCGCAGGGGCTGAGAAACATGTCTCAGAAAATTGGATCCATTGTCCCCACCTTGCCAGCAGGGCACCTGGGTTAAGGGGAAGTTGTGTGCGTGTGTTGGAATTTTCCGTCCCTCATCCCCAGCATATATAAACCCCTACCTGCAAAGCCTCGGGGCCGCCTCCTCTATCCCCTGCGTGAGATACGAGACGGCCCGGAGCTCCGCAATAAAGCTCACCTCTTGCTTTTGCAACAAGCCGGTCTCTCGTCTTCCTTGGGGTGTTCGCCGTCCGGGCTTGGAGCGAAAGCCTGCAGCTTTCAACATCACGACCAACAGTTTTTACACTCGTTGAGGCAAGGGACTGAGGATGGAAAGGACGAGCCCAGCGGTCCGTGAGGGCCGGGGCCGGCGGTGTCGGCGCGGTGTGTGTGGGGGGGCTCCGGAGACACCGACCGGGCGCGGGAAGCGGCTGCGCGGCGGCGGCTGCGGATGGAAGGGGCGGGGGGGGTCTGGCTCACTCCGTGGCGGCGCCGGCGGCGCAGCCGCTGTTACTCTCTCCCGTGTTTTCTTTATCTTCCCTCACATGCCCGATGGTGCCCAGTCTAACACGGGGTCGCGCTCCCCCACTCTCCTCTGATCATCCTGCGCTGCACCCCGGCCCGACTCCGCCCGCTCGGCATTCCCCTGCGAGTCGTCCCAGGGGTAACTCGGCGGGTTGGGCTCGAATGGGAAGCAGCTCTCCCGCGGGGGCTCTGCTCCGAAGCCCCTTCGCCTCTCTGACTTTGTAAAACTCTTGTGTAGAGAAGAACCTTTTTCTTTTCTCTCGGTATCATCCGCCTCAGCGCCACTCCCGACACTACTCTCGGTGCTGCTCCCGGCGCTTCTCCCGGCACCTCTCCCGGCGCTGCTCCCGGCACCTCTCCCGGCGCTGCTCTCGGCACCTCTCCCGGCACCTCTCCCGGCGCTGCTCTCGGCACCTCTCCCGGCACCTCTCCCGGCACCTCTCCCGGCACCTCTCCCGGCGCTTCTCCCGGCACCTCTCCCAGCGCCTCTCCCGGCACCTCTCCCGGCACCTCTCCCGGCGCTACTCTCGGCACCTCTCCCGGCACTACTGTTGGTGCCTCTGCCAGTTCACTCTCTGCCCCAGGGACAGGCTCACTAAGTGGGGGGGGGGGGGGGGAGGCGGGGGCTCTTTAGGCCGGCACTCTTGTTCCTCGGGAGGGGCTGATGGCTCATATGTTTCTCGTACCCCGTCCGTGCCTCCAGGGTCATTTTCTACACGCGGGGTGGGGAGCATTACTTTTGAGACGGTAGGAGCCAGCGGGGTGGATTGGAACCAGTCACGCTCATCGTTTTTGTTCTTACTCTGTGCTGCTGATGCGTGCTCAGCAGCCTTCTTTTCTGCCTGATGTTGCAACAACTCATTGTGCACTATCCGCCAAAACTTCCCTAACTTTTCAGCTATCTCATCGTCCTCCAGGGTAGCTTCCCACAGCAAATGCCCAAATCTACGCCATTCGCTCAATTCATGCACTGTCTGTGGATTCTGAAACACTCCCTTAGCATACCCATAAGCTAACAACCCTGGTAGGTCTTTTTGCAGATCTATACCCTTTATCTGCCGCTTCTGCAAGAATGCAGTAAATAAATCATATGTCGCTTGCCTTTCCACACCTATTTGTCAGCGCGCTGTTGCAGCCCTTCAAGGTCCAGCGGCACGTATCGGCCGGGCTCGGCTATACGGTCACCCAGGGCACGGCGTGTTCCCAATTTTCACGCTTATTGCCGTCCTTGCTGCATAGGACCCGAACGCCTTCGTCGCTCCGCCGTGGCGCCCAGTCGGTATATCACGTCCTTCGTGTATCACGTCGGGGTCACCATTTGCTGAAGACGACGGGAGACAAGCCCACCCTGCAGTGCAACAAGTCTCAACTGTATTTGCAAAGATACAACTCTTTTATAGATACAATAATCAGGCTCATACATATTGCAAAAGCTAAGCTCATCATTGGTTCCCAGTTAGGTGCAAACCTCGCCCTTGTTTCAACATACTCCAGATACGTGTGGCTGCTTAACCCAAACTAAGCTCCTGCTTTCTCATCCTGTTCTCATACAGCTCTCTTGCTCTCACGGCCTTGAGCAGGAGTCCACTATCTTATCGCTTAATGCTTACTGCCTAACCAGCTGTATTCTATCATGTCCTCTTTTCTCTAGCCAAGCCTCCACAAAACTCCCCACATAGGTGGGATCTGCCTTCCTGCTTTCTTGTAGCTCCCATACGCAGTGCTGTAACTTAACAGACACATGTATTTTTTCAATGGGAGATGAGGAGACAAAGAGTGTGGTATTGAAGATAGCTCCCACAGCAAAGCAGCTGCAAATGTGACACCGTGCTGGCTGATAGACTGCATGGGGACCTTCTTACTACTGTAGCTGGCGTCTGCCTTCCTGCTTTCTTGTAGCTCCCATACTCAGTGGTATAACTTAACCGACAACATGTATTTTTTCAATGGGAGCTGAGCAGTCCAAAGGAGTGGGACTGAAGATAGCTCCCACAGGAAAGCAGCTGCAAATGGGACACGGTGCTGGCTGATAGTCTACAATGGGACCTACGTACAACTGTAGCTGGGGTCTTCCTTCCTGCTTTCTAGTAGCTCTCATACGCAGTGGTATAACTTCTACCGACAGTTTGTATTTTTTCAATGGGAGTTGAGGTTAATTATGGACGGATAAAGTTGTGATGGACCGGCTTGCACCTCCTCGTCCACATCCATAGCAAGCTTGAGCAAGGGGGAAACCGAAACAGCAGATTGTAACAGAAACAAGGTCAAAGCAAGAAGATAGGACAGGACATTAAACCAAGCGTTGTTAGAGGACTGAATATAGCATTCAGTTTAGCATTGTATGATTGACTGTACTTGACTAATAAATGGTAACATATGTAACTAACAATAATATAAAGGTAACTAAACGTAAGGTAAGCATAACCATAGTGTGAGAGAAAACTAACTGAAGGCCGAACAGATGGGGTGATATTTTAGACACAATAAGGCTGATGTTTTATGCACAATAAGGATGGTGTTTAAACACAGTGAGGTTGGTGTTTAAGTTGTTACCAAAATGAAACTTTGAGGCCTTATGCATAGTGCGTGAAGCTTAGTATTAACTATTTGTCATGAATTGTGGCACGTACAAAGCATTTGGAAAAGCTATAGAAGTGATGATGATGTGACAATAAATTGGAGCTGATGCACATCAGATTGGCGTCTGGTCACTCCCGTTTCGCGCAACAAAGAAGAACCCCTTCACAAAGAAAAAGAAACCCTGCAGAACAGGCTGCCCAGAGGGCTTGTGGAGTCTCCTTCCTTGGAGGATTTCAGCACAAGCCTGGACACGTTCTTGTGCGACCTGATCTAGGTGAACTGAATTCTGGGGGAGGGGGTTGCTCTAGATGATCTCTAATGGTCCCTTCCAACCCCTACCACTCTAGGATTCTATGATGTCACACAGTCTAGATGCACTACCCAGATGTGCTGTGATGTCACGGAGCACTGTCGCAGCATCCAGAGGTGATGTGATGTTATAGATAACTGTTGCCATGCCCACGTCTGCTGTGATGTCACAGAGTCTCATTTCAGTGCCCAGATACTATGTGAAATCTCAGAGCACTGTGTGTCCAGTGTCCAGACGTCCTGTGATGTCACAGAGCACTATTGCAGTGCCCAGATGTGCTGTCATATCACACAGCCCTGCTGCAAAGCCCAGATGTGCTGTCGCGTTACATAGTCCTATTGCAGTGCACACGTCTTATGATGTCACAGAGTACTGTTGCCTTTCCCAGATGTGCTGTGATGTCACAGAGCACTGTTGCACTGCCTAGTACTAGGACATCGCAGAACCCCACGACAGTGTCTGGATGTGATGTGATGTCAAACACTCTTGTTGCAGTGTCCAGATTCTCTGTGATGTCACACAGCCCCGTTCCAGTGCCTAGATATGCTATGATGTCACGGAGCAGTGTAGCACTGCCCAGATGTGCTGTGATGTCACAGAGTACCACTGCAGTTCCCACTTGTGCTGTGATCTCACAGGCACCCTAGCAATGTCCTCTTGTGATAGGATGTTTCAGAGCACTGTTGCAGTTCCCACGTCTGCTGTGATGACAGAGTCTCGTTTCAGTGCCCAGATATTATGTGAAGTCTCAGAGCAGTGTGTGTCCAGTGCCCACACGTCCTGTGATGTCACAGAGCACTATTGGAGTGCCCAGATGTGCTGTAAGGTCACACAGTCCTGCTGCAAAGCCCAGATGTGCTGTTGTGTTACACAGTCCTGTTGCACTGTGCACATGTTCTGTGATGTCACAGAGCACTGCTGCCTTTCCCAGATGTGCTGTGATGTCACAGAGCACCGTGCCAGTGCCTAGTGATGCTGTTATATATCACAGCAGTGATTGAGTGCTCAGATGTCTTGTAATGTCACAGAGCACTGTAGCAGTGTGCAGTTGAGATAAGATGTTATAGAGCACTGTTGCAGTGCCCAGATGTGCTGTGATGTCAGAGAGTCCCGTTTCAGTGCCCAGATATGATGTGAAGCCTTAGAGCACTGCTACAGTGCCCAGACATCCTGTGATGTCACACAGCACTGTTGCTGTGCCCAAAGGTGATGTGACGTCACAGAATACTGCCGCAGTGTCCGGATGTGATGTGATGTCACAGAGCCCCATTCCAGTGCCTAGATAAGCAATGATGTCACAGAGCAGTGTAGTGGTGCCCAGATGTGCTGTGATGCAATACACACAGCACAACCTCTGCAATGCCCACATCTCCTGCAGTGTCACACAGCCATGTTGCAGTACCCAGCTGTGCTGTGATGTCACAGAGCACTGTTGCAGTGACAACGTCTGCTGTGATGCCACAGAAACCCGTTTCAGTGCCCAGATATGATGTGAAGTCTTAGAGCACCGCTACAGTGCCCACAAGTGCTGTCATGTCACACAGCGCCGCTGCAAAGGTCAGATGGGCTGTTGTATTACACACTCCTGTTGCAGTGCACACCTGTGCTGTGATGTCACAGAGCACTCTTGCAGTGTTCAGTTGTGCTGTGATGTCAAACGTCCGCGGAAGAGGAAGACGGAGCACTGGAACAGGTTGCCCACAGGGCTTGTGGAGTCTCCTTCCTTGGAGGACTTCAGCATAAGCCTGGACACGTTCCTGTGCGACCTGATCTAGGTGAACTTGATTGTGGGGGAGAGGGTTGGTCTAGATGATATCTAATGGTCCGTTCCAACCCCTACCATTCTACGATTCGATGATGTCACACAGCCTGGATGCAGTACCCAGATGTGCTGTGATGTCACAGAGCACTGTCAGAGTGTCCAGAGGTGATGTGATGTTATAGAGCACTTTTGCCATGCCCACGTCTGCTGTGATGTCACACAGTCTCTCTGCAATTGCCACATGTGCGGCAATGTCACTGAACCCCATTGCAGTGCCCACGTGTGCTGTGATATCCCCATGCAGTGTATCAGCCAGCACTGTGTCACATTTGCAGCTGCTTTCCTGAGGGAGCTATCTCCATTCCCACTCACTGGGACTCCTCAGCTCCCATTGAAAAAATACATGGTATCGGTTAAGCTCTACCACTGAGTATGGGAGCTACAAGAAAGCAGGAAGGCAGACTCCACCTATAGTGGTAAGTAGGTCCCATTGTAGTCTATCATCTTGCACTGTGTCACATTTGCAGCTGCTTTCCTGTGGGACTTATCTCCAATCCCATGCACTTGGGCTGCTCAGTTCCCATTGAAAACACACAGGCTGCCAGTAGAAGTTATGCCACTGCGTGTGGACACTACAAGAAAGCAGGTACACAGACCCCAACTACAGTGGTAAGTAGGTGTGGTAGTTTGAGCCTGGCTGGATGCCAGGTGCCCACCACACCACTCTGTCCCCCACCTCCTCAGCAAGCCAGGGAAGGGGAGAAAATAAGATGGGAGTCTCGTGGGTTGAGATAAAAGCAGTTTAATAAAGAAGCAGCAAAGCCGCGCGCGGGAAGCAAAGCAGAAGCAGATAAAGCTGTTCCTCTCCACTTCCCATCAGCAGCGATGTCCGGCCACCTCCCGAGAAGCAGGGCTGCGGTATGCGTAGCGGTTGCTTTGGGAAGGCCAGAAATGCATCTCGCCTCCCCTTCCTGCTCCTCTCCCCCAGTTTATATTCCTGAGCTGATGTCTTAGGGTATGGAATATCTCCTTGGTCAGCCTGGGTCAGCTGTCCTGGCCATAGTCCCTCCCAAGATCATGCCCACCCACAGCTATTGGTGAAGGTGGGGGAAGGAATGCTGGAGGGACAGCCCTGATGCTGTGCGAGCGGTAGTCATAATATTGATATCAACAGTAAGCACAGCACTGCAGGAGCTGCTGTGGAAAATCACTACCATCCCAGACCCACTACAGACAGTCACAGGAATGCAGACATATTACAAACACTATTGTTTCTGTGTTCAAACGAAACACACAGTCAGTAATATCAATCATGAAAACATCTCCTTAATTGTAGCATTCTTTTTTCATAAAGTGTATGCTCAAAAGACCTTGTCAACTCTTACAAGGGCTCCAAGTTTGCTGCATGTCCAATATGTTCATGTGGCTGCACAGCTTCTGAAGTTGTGTTCTATGTTCTGCATTGTCAGTTCCCAGACCTGTAGGCAAAACCTCAGATTGAACGTCGTATTCGTTAACTGACATCTTCAAGTCTGGAAGCCTGGTAACCCGAACCTTGGACAACAAAACACACCAAGTTGAAACCACAACTCATCAGTAGTCTCTCTCTAACTCTAAGCTGCTCTAAGTGAAACTGTAAACATGTACCCATTTATTGATACCTGGAAGTAATTGGTTTTCTCCCAATGTCCCAACAGGCACGTTCCCATGTTTAATTCTTCTCCAGATATTGCCATCTTTTTCATCATAATAGTGTCATAAGGAACTCGTAGTTAACTCCATGGAACACAACCAAGAGAGCAACCAAGTAAACAATCTGAGCCCTGATTACACAAGTTACAGCTGAAATACACACCACACAGAATAACTTCCTAGACCAAAATAGAAGAAGAAAACTGCTGGGGGGACACAGTTAGAAATACTCTAAACAATAGCATAGCAATCAGAAAAAGGCTGAGATGTGCCATATAGGAAAGGAAGCTGTTAAAGAGAATTACTTCCAGTAATTCCCCGTTTCCACTGTATTTTTCATCTGAAATTGACTGAATGCTCAGATGGAAAGCAGCATCACACACTCCAAAACACTAACTAACTGTACTCTTGGACAGGACCAAGCAGCCACAAGAGGCACGTCACGATCCTGAGATGGAGGGGTGGCCTTTCTGATGAACTTGTCCAGACAATTAAAAAATAACCAACTCTTTAAGCAAAACTCACCTCTAAGTCAATCTCCTACCAACAATGTTTTGGGAGAATAGGAGAATGCTGAGAGGAAACACTCACTGCATGGAGGGCTGTTATCTTCTAGTCAGTCTTACCCAGAAGAATATTTGCCAGTGCCTTTATTACAGGCCAGGGAACTGACAGAACAATACAAACATGGCACTGACTAATATTTTCATTTCAGGAAAACCTGAAGAGTTGGCTCTGAGAAAACCAATAATTAAAACAATTTCATCCCATGCCTGAGATTATTGCCATGAGAAGTTATCTCAGTTTACCACAGAATGGCTGTGGCTGGAATGGCCCTCTGGAGATAATTTCATCCAAACTCCCTGCTCAAGCAGGGACACCTAGAATCATGTACCCAGGACCACATGCTGGTTGCTTCTGCTTATTTCCAAGGACAGAGACTCTACTATCTCTGAGAAACCTGTTCCAGGGGTCAGACGCCACCACAGTAAATTATCCAACAGTATTACCTGAATACCGTGTGGAATCAAATTGAACTTGGAACGCACAGAAGCAAAGAAAAGAACAGGTGCTCTTGGTAAAGGAGTTTAGATACAAATATTTTGTAATGCTGCAATTCTATACCTCCCATTGGGTCAGTCCCAGTTGTGTTTCCCAAGGTCAGTACTACTTTCGCTTTGTGTAGTTCTCCTTTAACTGTTTGATGAATAGAATTAGTTACCTAAGGAAAAACAAAGTCACTGCACTTGAGATGAATTCCAACTTAACTTTACAATAACTGTAATGAAACAAATCTTCCAAGCTTAAACATGACACCAGTATTAAACAAATAAAACCAGATTTTGTTACTCATTAAGGAAGGAGCTTCCTGAATGGGACAGTACTCAAACACAGTTTCATTTACAGAGGCTACCCTTCCCCCGTTGAATCCTCACAGATGCAAAAGCAGCAATAACGTTTTCTGGAAGAAGATACTGAATTCAGAAGAATTGAAGAAAAAAAATCGCATAAATCTCACTTGATTTTGCAGGAAAACAAACCAAGAAAGCTGACTTCTCAGAATCTGGCCAATAGTAGATATTTCTTGTCAATACTAATGAGGAGTTAAATTTGAAAACTAAGTTTGCAGTCCATTACTGCTTTCTTACAGAAAATAACACACAAAGAGAAATAAAAGAACATACCATTGGAAATCTGATAAATATTACCTTTGGGTTCCACTCCAGTTCATTACCAATGGGTGTCACTCTACAAATTCCCCAGCCTGAGGTGGTAGACACTGAAACTTGGCAGGTGAGTGAAGCACCTGGTAACTTTGGACTTGACATGTTCTGCCTTCATCTATATAGTTAATTTTGACACTACAGAACATATTTTCCTTCTCTTTTGGGGAAATATCTAGCACCTGAGCCCTTCAGAGTTGGAGAGGAAACAAAGAATTATTATAGTTGTAAAGTTTCTTCACCTCCTTGTGTCTAAAAAAGATTAAACTTTCACAGCACAATCTTCAGTGGTGTGTATGTGGAGCCATTCTGGCTTCCCTTCAGTACAGGCAGCATGGGAGAGCTTTTTAAAGAACAATTTGTACAGCAGAGATTTTTTTGCTAGTTTTCATGGTGGGTTAACTTTAACTTAGCAGTAAAAGTTCTCAATTACTTTGTATTAAAAAGTGCACATGAATAATTTAAACCAAAAAAAATTCCACATTTTTACCTGAGAACAACTGTTTTCTGACATAAACCATGAAATGCCAGCTTCTCCACATTTTTAACAGCAATCTTATTACCAGGTTCCTTAAAATACCCATTAATTCCTTCAGCAAGAATTGTATATTGGTCCTTCTGCTGATCTACTCTTCGACGAAAGTAGTTTGTTGCATTTACAACGTGGAGAGGCAGAATCTGAAAGCATAAAATACGTTATAAAGACAACTGATGGTTTCTTAAGTTAATGAGACGTTTTCATGTTGAAGGTGACCTACATCTTTCCAGCCTAAAGAGATGACAAATACTGCTGTACACATGCATTTCAGAAGATGATGACCTCTTATTACTCCAAAGATTAGGAATAATCCTGAATGAATGAATCCTTATGAATGGTAACTGTCCATAGCCCAGTCCAGACTGGACAGAGGTTTATAGAGCAAGATCTATTAGGTCTTGGTGGTATTCCACTTAAATGAACACTAGTGAACTACAGTATTACCTGTCAAGCTACTAACCACTAAGGCATTTCACATCATCCAAGCTTAATTTTAAGTGTTCTCCAACCTTACAATGAGATTTACAAGAACTGACTGGGGAAGCGTGACGCCTTCCCTCTTTTTGCATGGAAAATGCTTGACATAAGCTATCAAGAACACCAATTCACAAAATGCTGGCTGCATTTCATCCAAAGGCTCATGCTAGGCACAAGTACTGAGATACAGCTGAGTGTATGAGGCCAGACAGAAAAGAAGACCAGAAAGGTAATTTCCACTTACTAAAACCCTAAAACTCTCACAATGGAACTAGAGATTCTTAAAGGAAAGCAACATGATACCGAGTTCTAAACAAAAGAGACAGTGAACACTTATCCAATTGACAACTGATTTGTAAGACATATATCCAGGCTCTGCAGTCAGCAGAAGCAGAACTAGATGAGGAAAGAGGCCACAACTGCTGTCTTGAGTGCACAAAAGGGAAGTATCCTCCAGATACTTCCTCCTCCAGAGGATTGTGTTTGCTCTACTACAAAAATAATGACATTTACAGGACCTTTAATCTTTGCCTATTTTGGTTTATGTTCTAAATTGACAGAGGAAAGGAATAAACACAACAAATGCCCTCTTCCCATAGAACATGAGTGTAGTGGGTCTGGGACGGTAGTGATTTTCCACAGCAGCTCCTGCAGTGCTGTGCTTACTGTTGATATCAATATTATGACTACCGCTTGCACAACATCGGGGCTGTCCCTCCAGCATTCCTTCCCCCACCTTCACCAATAGCTGTGAGTGGGCATGATCTTGGGAGGGACTGTGGCCAGGACAGCTGACCCAGGCTGACCAAGGAGATATTCCATACCATATGACGTCAGCTCAGGAATATAAACTGGGGGAAAGGAGCAGGAAGGGGAGGCGAGATTCATTTCTGGCCTTCCCAAAGCAACCGCTACGCGTACTGAAGCCCTGCTTCTCGGGAGGTGGCCGGACATCGCTGCTGATGGGAAGTAGAGAGTAACAGCTTATCTGCTTCTGCTTTGCTTCCCGCGCGCGCGGCTTTGCTGCTTATTTATTAAACTGCTTTTATGTCAACCCACGAGATTCCCATCTTATTTTCTCCCCTTCCCTGGCTTGCTTCTCGGGAGGTGGGGGGTAAAGCGGTGTGGTGGGCACCTGGCATCCAGCCAGGCTCAAACTACCACAGCCCTTTTGGCGCCCAACGTGGGGCGAGATAATAGCAGATTTACATTAACTGCATTGCAATTACAGTAAACCAATGAGAGCAAAGTTCCTGTGCTGGTCACGGAGCCTTGCTGTTATGCAGCTTATCTTACACTTTCTAATGTTTGGGAACATGATGCTCCTAACATTGACTCTCGGCTGTGCTTTAACCTTAATAGCTTTGCTAAGCTGGCTATATAATTTTGTGAAGAGGATGAAAGGGCCTGGGAACATGATGGCCCAAATAATAATAGCAAGTCTCATTCTGTTACTGATGAATTTAGTGTGCTGTGGGAGCTATCTTGTGGAGGCCATGGGGCAAAGCACCTCTTTCTCCTCAGCTCGGACTGATCTAGACAATTCTGTTACACAGACTTCCCAGGTCCTTAGTCACCCTTATACGAGAGTTTTAATATTACTAATTAACATGGTTGGTATATTATATATCTTGTGGAATCTGGAGTCATCTGGGTATAAGAGAGTACAAATTTGCGATGGAAACATGTTAAAATGCCCCCTGAAGCGGCCAGTCCCTGGGTGGCAGGGTATGTGGATGAATTTAGGCAAATTCCTAGGACGGTTATCACCTCCTGTAATCTGGGATTTTACATCTGAACAGATAAAAAACCCTGCTTTACTGACACGCTACCTGATAGAAGGGTGTCTTACCTACCCTAATGAGGCCCATCAGGTTCAGGCACTATACTGGGGCCTAGCCTCTGCCTACCGAGCTGCATTCCAGTCCTCTCAGAGAACTGTAATTGAAATGGAAACTCAAACGGTACCTGAGACCAACATAGTTGAGTCAGTCGCAGTCCAGCCCTCTCAGAGAACTATGGCCGAGGTGGAAATTCAAACTATACCTGAGACCAACATAGTTGAGTCAGTCGCAGTCCAGCCCTCTCAGAGAACTATGGCCGAGGTGGAAATTCAAACTATACCTGAGACTACCATGGTTGAGTCAGGGAACCAAACAACAACCACAGTGGTTGCCCCAGTAGTGAAAAAGAAGCAGTGGATAAGGAGGTCAAGTCCATATCATCGATTAGTAAGGGCAGACGAGGAGGAAGAGGAAAGGCTAGAAGAAGAAACTGGTCCTTCGGTAAGGAGATCAGGAGAAGTGAGAGAAATCGAAAAGGAAATGGAAACTACTCGGTCCCTCACCTCAACAGAACTTAGAGATATGCGAAAAGATTACAGTCGCCAGCCAGGTGAGCGGATTGGTGCCTGGCTGCTCCGATGCTGGGATAACGGGGCTGACAGTCAACAATTGGAAGGCAGAGAAGCCCAACAGCTAGGATCTCTTGCTAGGGACCGGGGAATTGATAAAGGCATTGGAAAGAAAACCTCAGTTTGTAGTCTCTGGAAACGACTCCTCTCAAGTGTACGGGCAAGATACCCATTCAAGGAAGACCTTGTAAATGCCCGAGGAAAGTGGACTAGAGCTGATGAAGGGATCCAATATCAAAGGGAATTAGCTGTGTTGGAAGTCATCTATGGTGATCTGGATAATGTCGAGGCCTCCACAGATCCAGACGATGTCCAGTGTACACGGGCCATGTTGAGAAAAGTGATCCAGAGTGCCCCAGCTACATATTCTAATATCCTGGCAATGGTGTATCATCCAGACATGGACATACCAACAGTGGAGAGGGTATCTTCTTGGTTACAGAACTATGAAGAGAGCCTCTGCACCTCCTCATCAGTGTGGGATGATGGCCTGATTGTTAGATCTGCCTCAAGAACTCAGTCATCCACTGTCCCGACCAGGGGAAAGGGAAGTCCCAGACGCAGGAGTACACCGCGAAATGAACTCTGGCTCTTTTTGCGTGGCCAAGGAGAGGATATGAGGAAGTGGGATGGTGAACCCACTTTTAAGCTAGAAGCGCGTGTACGTGAACTAAGGGGGAAGGCAGCTGTTAGAAAAGGACCGCCCAAGAGGGCTGTCAGCAGAGTGGCTGCCAAACCAAAAGAGGACAATCAACAATCTCCAAGACATAGAAGAACTGCAACTACTTCCTTCGAAGCCAATGAGGAGACTTCAGGTCTGCAATTGCAAGGATCAGATAGCGAATACTCTGATGAAGAACAGAAATAGAGGGTCCCTGCCTCCAGCCAGGAGGAGGAAAGGGATGACCGAATCTACTGGACTGTGTGGGTTCGATGGCCTGGCACATCAAACCCACAAAGGTATAAAGCCTTAGTAGACACAGGGGCACAGTGTACATTGATGCCATCAAGGTATAGAGGCTGAAGTGAGCTTAACAGGGGACAAATGGAAAAAACACCCCATTGTGACTGGTCCAGAGGCCCCTTGTATTCTTGGCATAGATTACCTCAGGAGAGGGTACTTCAAAGACCCCAAGGGGTATCGATGGGCTTTTGGTATAGCCACTGTAGATACAGAGAAAATCAAACAACTCTCTAATTTACCTGGCCTCTCAGAAGACCCTTTTGTTGTGGGATTGCTGCAAGTTCAAGAGCAACAGGTACCAATTGCTACCAGGACAGTGCACCGGAGGCAATATCGCACGAACCGAGATTCCCTGGCTCCCATCCGTGAGTTGATTCATCAACTGGAGGCTCAAGGAGTAATTAGCAAAACTCATTCTCCATTTAATAGTCCCATATGGCCTGTGAAAAAATCTGATGGAGGGTGGAGGTTAACAGTAGACTATCGTGGCCTGAACGAAGTGACACCACCACTGAGTGCTGCTGTACCAGACATGTTAGAGCTCCAGTATGAACTGGAGTCAAAAGCAGCCAAGTGGTATGCTACGATTGACATCGCTAATGCATTCTTCTCAATTCCATTGGCAGCAGAGTGCAGGCCACAATTTGCCTTCACATGGAGAGGTGTCCAATATACCTGGAATCGATTGCCCCAGGGGTGGAAACATAGTCCTACTATTTGCCATGGTCTAATCCAAACTGTGCTGGAAATGGGTGATGCCCCTGAAGATTTACAGTACATTGATGACATAATTGTATGGGGCAACAAGGCAGAAGAAGTGTTTGAGAAAGGGAAAAGAATAATACAGATTCTCCTGAAAGCTGGTTTTGCTATAAAAAGAAACAAAGTAAAGGGACCTGCACAAGAGATACAGTTTTTGGGCATAAAATGGCAAGATGGGCGTCGGCATGTGCCTATGGATGTTGTGAATAAAATAGCTACTATGTCTCAACCGACTAATAAGAAAGAAACACAAGCTTTCCTGGGCCTTGTGGGATTCTGGAGGATGCATATCCCAGGTTATAGTCAGCTTGTGAGCCCTCTCTTTAGAGTCACCAGAAAGAAGAACTGTTTTGAGTGGGGCCTTGAGCAACAACAAGCTTTTCAACAAATTAAACAGGAAATAGCTCGTGCAGTCGCCCTTGGGCCCATCCGTACAGGATCAGATGTGCAGAATATCCTCTACACTGCCGCTGGAGAGCATGGTCTCACCTGGAGCCTCTGGCAGAAAACATCTGGAGAAACCCGAGGTCGACCATTAGGGTTTTGGAGCCGAGGATATCGAGGATCGGAAGCCCACTACACCCCAACTGAAAAAGAAATACTAGCAGCATATGAGGGACTTCGAGCTGCTTCAGAAGTCATTGGCACAGAAGCTCATCTCCTCTTGGCACCACGTCTGCCTGTGTTACACTGGATGTTCAAAGGGAAAACCCCTTCTATACATCATGCAACCAGCGCTACATGGAGTAAGTGGATGGCGTTGATTACACAACGATCTCGGCTGGGGAAATCTAATCGCCCAGGAATCCTGGAAGAAATCATGGACTGGCCAGAAGGCAGAGATTTTGGAGCATTGCCTGAGGAAGTAGCTCGCGCCCAAGAGGCACCACCATATAATGAATTGTCAGAAGATGAGAGGCATTATGCTTTGTTTACTGATGGATCCTGCCGCGTGGTAGGAAATCATCGTAAGTGGAAAGCTGCTGTGTGGAGTCCCACACGACGAGTTGTTGAGGCCACTGAAGGAGAAGGTGAGTCAAGTCAGTTTGCTGAAGTGAAGGCTATCCAACTAGCTCTAAAGATTGCAGAACGAGAGAAGTGGCCAGTACTCTATCTTTACACTGACTCCTGGATGGTGGCTAATGCTCTATGGGGATGGCTACAGCAATGGAAGAAGACCAACTGGCAGCGCAAGGGTAAACCCATCTGGGCTGCTGCATTATGGCAAGACATTGCTGCTCGGGTGGAAAATATGACTCTGAAAGTACGTCATGTAGATGCTCATGTGCCAAAAAGCCGTGCCAATGAAGAACAATGGAATAACCAACAGGTAGATAAAGCTGCTAAAATTGAACTAGCTCAGGTAGATCTAGACTGGGAGCGTAAAGGTGAGCTATTTATAGCTCGATGGGCCCATGAAACATCAGGACATCTGGGAAGAGATGCAACATATAGATGGGCTCGTGATCGAGGGGTGGACTTGACCATGGAAGCCATCACACAGGTCACCCATGAATGTGAAACATGTGCCGCAATCAAGCGAGCCACACGAATCAAGTCTCCCTGGAACAGAGGCCGATGGCTGGGTTTTCAGTATGGTGAGGCCTGGCAAATTGACTATGTTGGACCACTACCACGAACACATCAAGGCAAGCGGTATATACTCACCATGGTGGAAGCAACTACTGGTTGGTTGGAAACATACTCTGTCAACCACGCCACTGCCCGAAATACTGTCTTGGGTCTTGAAAGGCAAGTTTTGTGGCGACACGGCACTCCAGAAAGAATTGAATCAGATAATGGAACTCATTTTCGAAATAATCTCATAAACTCCTGGGCAAAGAAACATGGCATTGAGTGGATATACCACATCCCCTATCACCCACAAGCCTCTGGAAAGATTGAGAGATATAATGGGTTACTAAAGACCATGTTGAGAGCACTGGGCAATGGGGCATGGAAGCAGTGGGATAAAAATTTAGCAGAAGCCACTTGGCTGGTCAATAGCAGAGGTTCAACTAACCGTCCTGGTCCTGCCCAAACAAAACCACTACATACTGTGGGAGGAGATAAGGTCCCCGTAGTGCACCCAGGGAAATGGCTGGGGAAGGCAGTATGGGTTGCACCTCCCATGGGAAAAGGCAAACCCATTCGTGGGATTGTCTTTGCTCAAGGGCCTGGCTGTACTTGGTGGGTGATGAGAAAGGATGGGGAAACACGATGTGTACCTCAAGGAGACTTAACCTTGGGGGAAAAATAACCTGTTATGTGAGTTATCTGTTGTAGATGAACTTTGCAAGAAAAACCGAACAAGTGGACAAACCAAGCCGGTGCTGGTGCCCAACACTGAACATACTGTTTCCCCTGGCCTGGATATTCATCTTGATGGATGAGACAGAAGTTATGACCTGCTCCAGTGAACATCTACAGAGGATGAAAGATATAAGAATGTTGTTTGTTTGTTTGATGCAAGATGCAAGAGGGAATACAAGAATGATGTTTGTCTGTTGAAGAGTGGGGGTACTGGTTAATGAGAGTATATAAGAATGTATATGGATTGTTAAGATGGTTTGTCTGAGCATGACATAAATGGTATGGAATAAGGGGTGGAGACTGTAGTGGGTCTGGGACGGTAGTGATTTTCCACAGCAGCTCCTGCAGTGCTGTGCTTACTGTTGATATCAATATTATGACTACCGCTTGCACAACATCGGGGCTGTCCCTCCAGCATTCCTTCCCCCACCTTCACCAATAGCTGTGAGTGGGCATGATCTTGGGAGGGACTGTGGCCAGGACAGCTGACCCAGGCTGACCAAGGAGATATTCCATACCATATGACGTCAGCTCAGGAATATAAACTGGGGGAAAGGAGCAGGAAGGGGAGGCGAGATTCATTTCTGGCCTTCCCAAAGCAACCGCTACGCGTACTGAAGCCCTGCTTCTCGGGAGGTGGCCGGACATCGCTGCTGATGGGAAGTAGAGAGTAACAGCTTATCTGCTTCTGCTTTGCTTCCCGCGCGCGCGGCTTTGCTGCTTATTTATTAAACTGCTTTTATCTCAACCCACGAGATTCCCATCTTATTTTCTCCCCTTCCCTGGCTTGCTTCTCGGGAGGTGGGGGGTAAAGCGGTGTGGTGGGCACCTGGCATCCAGCCAGGCTCAAACTACCACAATGAGGCTCCAATGCAGGAGAAAACCTAAGGTAAACTCAGAACCACTACAAAACAATTTTAGGATTAAGGGAAAATCTGACACACACTTAAGCAACAGAGAAACTAAAAAAGCTAAAAATCTCCCAAATACCCAAGAGATGTGGGATATGTACTACATTAACATGAAGGTAATATGCTAAGGAAGTATTTAAGATGTGTTCTTGGTACACCAAACCAATGGAAAAAGCAATAACTGTAACTTACCATCAGATATCCAGGTGTTTGTGTCACTGCATCTGGGATATGCTGGGGCACGTCTCTTTGTAAATTAACTTGATGACGATCCAGACACACTGTTCTGTTTCTACATATTTAAAAACTGGTTTAAGAACAAAGCCCTTTTACTTGTAAACTGTTTTTGATGTGGCTTACAACATCTTTTAACACTAACATTTCATCAGCCCTCAGTATTCAATTTCTGTTTCAAGTAGCACCAATGACTGGAGATTAGACAGAAGTGGTCAAAAAGCTCTTGTTGGAAAAGTTTATACAACAAAACCAAAATCCACCAGGAAACTAGTTTCAGAATAAAACAAAGACTAACACTGAATTTTGTGTTACTTGCAACAAGGGTCATCCACACGAGAAGGAATATCTGAGGGCTTCATCCAAGGCCCTGTTAGAATCCAGTTAGACACAGCTCAGAGAAGTCATCTACTTACCTAATCTGGAGGGACAGAAGACAACAGAGGAGAGAGCAAAGCATAAGCCTTGGGCAATTATGGGCTAGAATACTAATCAAAAAAGAGCCTGAAGTTCCCTCAAGAACACTTGGGCAGGAATGACAATGAATTATGATATCCTGTCAGGCTACATGAGATTGGTCTCCAGAAAATGTTGGTATTTTGATTTTCGTAGCAGTATCTAAGAAGAGTGAAACTGATGCAAAAGTAACCACAAGAAAAAGAGTCATGAGCAAAAAATGGTTTCATGAAAGTATCCAACAGCAAAATTGAGCAAGAAAACAGAAGCAGCCATCATTGAGGCATATACCACCTTCCTACACCAGTATGGGTGGTAAGAAAGCTTGGCAATTCCTTACCTGCAAGTTCCAAATGTTTTAAGATGGGTACACAGTGGCCTTGACAATTTCTGGTATTCTTCATCTTTTAGCACCTTGGCAGTCAAACCAGGCAGTTCTGGGGGAACTTCAGCTTCTGCCTGCTGCAAATAGCGGAGGATCCCAAGTGCATCACACTCGTTGTTTTCTCTTAACAGAACGACTGACTGTGCCTTTGTGATCTCTTGGTCTACAGAAGAATCCTAAAACAAATACACATGTATTTTTAACAGCTTCTGTGTATCCACTACTTTGTGATCAAATGCACTATTAACCTGGTAACGGTTTGTCAAACCTTTATCGCATTACAGAAGTTGTCAGGCATGCTGTGTACACGATGAGCAAAGATTCTTGGAGAGGAAAACTGAAATGTGTCACACAAGTGGCATCTGTAGCTTCCAAAGACTGCATGCATTCATCTGTTAAAGCTAAGCACACGGTTTATACACACTTGTAAGTGTACTACTCGAAGCATGTGAAGCTGTTTCCATCTCTCCATCCACTGATTTAAGCATTAAGAAAAAAGGTCCTTCCCAAACCACTTTGTCATGGTTTGCCATGACAGCCTTTTCTGGTGAGGGGGAAGGGGCTGTAAAGATGACTCCTGTAGGAAGTTCCTCGCAGCTCTCCCCAGCTCTGAGCCAGACCCACTGCTGGGGCTGAGCCGATGAGCCTCCATCATCACTTTTTAAGAGAAGCCTGAAGAGGAGGTTTCTTCCTCCATTCTTCTTTCTTCTGCCCTTTCTTCTTCTGGCTGCTGGTGGTGCAAGGAGTAGGAACAGTGAGAGAAACAACCATGCAGACTCCAAGATCAGTGAGGAAAGAGAGGAGGAGGTGTGCTGGAGCAGAGACTCCCCTGCATTCTATGGAGAGAACTGGGGAAGCTGAGGTTTATTTTCATTTCTTTAAAGACCCTACAGCAGCGGTAGAGACTCATTTTCCTAAAGCTGACCCTGGACCAGGGGCAGCAATTCACTTCATTAATAGCCCAGAGCCAGGGGCAGTGATTTCCTTCTTTATCACTATGGCCAGAGCAGGCCGTGTCCCGAAGGAGGGACCCAATATCCACAGCTGTAACTGTGGGGAGGAACCATATTGGGATTTATCAAAATGAGACAGAACATAGTTCAAAATGTCATCATGAATGCATTCTGTGTCAGACATTCCTGTCAGCCTTTCTTCTAGCTGGCAGAATGGCAGGGTTTGGGCTATTTTTAGCAGAAGTAGTTAAATTCCAAATTCACAAACCTCCTTTATCCTTAGAAGTCAAGATATTTTAGTTTGTTATATCTTAATAATTAAAAACGCCACTTACCTGTGTAAAATGATGCTCACCCGATGAACCATTTCTGCCTCATCTCCTGAATTAGTGAATGTCGGCACCTTCTGAAGATTACTGTGGGTAAAAGCCAGTATTTTGAGTAACACAGCGGTTCTTTCACTGTCCATACAAGGCTGTACAACCTAAAGGTGGATACAAACCAGAGGGCTGGTAATTCATGTAATCTAGACATGCTTTACTGTGTGTTTCTTCTTTTAAGAAGCACGAAGCATTGTTATATGCCAAAGAACATTGGTAAATCCTAAATCTTCTGTTAAACTTATAATGTACAATATACAACTCTCACAAAGGGTGTGAATTTCTGACAGCTTCCAGAAGCAAAATTAAAACCCATCACAATCAAAATCTCACATCAATATTTCCTTATACATGTGATTTTTGATGATTTGTCAGTGTTGAAGTTTCTCATTGAAGTACCACTGAAGAAGTTTCACACTCCATAAGCACAGTGCACTACCTCAGATAGTCTTAAACAAAAGCCCCAAAACATGGACATTTACAGAACTATGAAGAGAGCCTCTGCACCTCCTCATCAGTGTGGGATGATGGCCTGACTGTCAGATCTGCCTCAAGAATTCAGTCATCCACTGTCCCGACCAGGGCAAAAGGAAGTCCCAGACGCAGGAGTACACCGCGAAATGAACTCTGGCTCTTTTTGCGTGGCCAAGGAGAGGATATGAGGAAGTGGGATGGTGAACCCACTTTTAAGCTGGAAGCGCGTGTACGTGAACTAAGGGGGAAGACAGCTGTTAGAAAAGGACCTCCCAAGAGGGCTGTCAGCAGAGTGGCTGCCAAAACAAAAGAGGACCATCAACAATCTCCCAGACATAGAAGAACTGCAACTACTTCCTTTGATGCCAATGAGGAGACTTCAGGTCTGCAATTGCAAGGATCAGATAGCGAATACTCTGATGAAGAACAGAAATAGAGGGTCCCTGCCTCCAGCCAGGAGGAGGAAAGGGATGACCGAATCTACTGGACTGTGTGGGTTCGATGGCCTGGCACATCAAACCCACAAAGGTATAAAGCCTTAGTAGACACAGGAGCACAGTGTACATTGATGCCATCAAGGTATAGAGGCACAGATTCTGTCTGGATCTCTGGAGTGACAGGGGGATGTGAAGAATTATCTTTATTAGAGGCTGAAGTGAGCTTAACAGGGGACAAATGGAAAAAACATCCCATTGTGACTGGTCCAGAGGCCCCTTGTATTCTTGGCATAGATTACCTCAGGAGAGGGTACTTCAAAGACCCCAAGGGGTATCGATGGGCTTTTGGTATAGCCACTGTAGATACAGAGAAAATCAAACAACTCTCTAATTTACCTGGCCTCTCAGAAGACCCTTTTGTTGTGGGATTGCTGCAAGTTCAAGAGCAACAGGTACCAACTGCTACCAGGACAGTGCACCGGAGGCAATATCGCACGAACCGAGATTCCCTGGCTCCCATCCGTGAGTTGATTCATCAACTGGAGGCTTCTGTCGGGGTAGGGCGGAGGCCGGGGCCGGGAGGGAGGGCGAGCGAGTTGGCTGGTCGGCCGGCCGGTTTCTCTAGGGCTTGCTGGCTGGCCAGCAATACCGGAGCTAGCTCCCGCCGAAGCCGCTGATAGTGCGCCTGATGCGGATCGCGGCAGACACCCCGACGGCGCCCGCCGAGGCGCGGCGGGTCAAGGCGGCGGCCACCCACTCCGCGAAGCAGGAGGAAGCCACGGCCGGGGATGGAACAGCGGCGACCACCTTGGAGCGGCTGCCAGACGAGGAGCCGGCAGTGCCGGAGGAAGCGGGCGGACGGGCGGGCTGGCACGGGGGCGCCGAAGGGGCGGCTTGCTGCACGTCGGCGCAACCCGTCACGGGCGCCCGCAGCCGCAGCCTGCTCGCCTGCAGCCGCAGTCCGCTCACCACCGCCACCGCACTTTATGACACTCCTAGTGCTGCCACTGGACAGCTGCGGCTCCGACGCCGACCTCGCTCCGCAACCTCAGCCGACGACTGCCTCAGCGTTGCCCTCGGATACACACACCGCCGCGGCCGCCGCGGTCGCGTCTCCGTCAGATCGTCGTTTCGGCTCTCAGCGCCGCCGGTGGCCGCTCTGCGCCGACGCGGAGATCTGGCCGCTGCTCACGCTGGGGCTGGAGAAGATCCTCCTGAGCAGAGCCCTGATGTCTCAGACGTTTTGGGCGCGATCGCAGAGCAGTCCCCTGCCGGTGAAGAACGCCCGCCATCTCTGGACCGGACCCTAGCAGTGGTGTCCAGCAGTGAAGCTGACAAAGATGGAAGCTCTTAAGACCATGTTGAGAGCACTGGGCAATGGGGCATGGAAGCAGTGGGATAAAAATTCAGCAGAAGCCACTTGGCTGGTCAATAGCAGAGGTTCAACTAACCGTCCTGGTCCTGCCCAAACAAAACCACTACATACTGTGGGAGGAGACAAGGTCCCCGTAGTGCACCCAGGGAAATGGCTGGGGAAGGCAGTATGGGTTGCACCTCCCATGGGAAAAGGCAAACCCATTCGTGGGATTGTCTTTGCTCAAGGGCCTGGCTGTACTTGGTGGGTGATGAGAAAGGACGGGGAAACTCGATGTGTACCTCAAGGAGACTTAACCTTGGGGGAAAAATAACCTGTTATGTGAGTTATCTGTTGTAGATGAACTTTGCAAGAAAAACCGGACAAGTGGACAAACCAAGCTGGTGCTGGTGCCCAACACTGAACATACTGTTTCCCCTGGCCTGGATATCCATCTTGATGGATGAGACAGAAGTTATGACCTGCTCCAGTGAACATCTACAGAGGATGAAAGATATAAGAATGTTGTTTGTTTGTTTGATGCAAGATGCAAGAGGGAATACAAGAATGATGTTTGTCTGTTGAAGAGTGGGGGTACTGGTTAATGAGAGTTGTAGTGGGTCTGGGACGGTAGTGATTTTCCACAGCAGCTCCTGCAGTGCTGTGCTTACTGTTGATATCAATATTATGACTACCGCTTGCACAACATCGGGGCTGTCCCTCCAGCATTCCTTCCCCCACCTTCACCAATAGCTGTGAGTGGGCATGATCTTGGGAGGGACTATGGCCAGGACAGCTGACCCAGACTGACCAAGGAGATATTCCATACCATATGACGTCAGCTCAGGAATATAAACTGGGGGAGAGGAGCAGGAAGGGGAGGCGAGATTCATTTCTGGCCTTCCCAAAGCAACCGCTACGCGTACCGCAGCCCTGCTTCTCGGGAGGTGGCCGGACATCGCTGCTGATGGGAAGTAGAGAGTAACAGCTTATCTGCTTCTGCTTTGCTTCCCGCGCGCGCGGCTTTGCTGCTTATTTATTAAACTGCTTTTATCTCAACCCACGAGATTCCCATCTTATTTTCTCCCCTTCCCTGGCTTGCTTCTCGGGAGGTGGGGGGTAAAGCAGTGTGGTGGGCACCTGGCATCCAGCCAGGCTCAAACTACCACAGCCCTTTTGGCACCCAACGTGGGGCGAGATAATAGCAGATTTACATTAACTGCATTGCAATTACAGTAAACCAATGAGAGCAAAGTTCCTGTGCTGGTCACGGAGCCTTGCTGCTATGCAGCTTATCTTACACTTTCTAATGTTTGGGAACACGATGCTCCTAACATTGACTCTCGGCTGTGCTTTAACCTTAATAGCTTTGCTAAGCTGGCTATGTAATTTTGTGAAGAGGATGAAAGGGCCTGGGAACATGATGGCCCAAATAATAATAGCAAGTCTCATTCTGTTACTGATGAATTTAGTGTGCTGTGGGAGCTATCTTGTGGAGGCCATGGGGCAAAGCACCTCTTTCTCCTCAGCTCGGACTGATCTAGACAATTCTGTTACACAGACTTCCCAGGTCCTTAGTCACCCTTATACGAGAGTTTTAATATTACTAATTAACATGGTTGGTATATTATATAACTTGTGGAATCTGGAGTCATCTGGGTATCAGAGAGGACAAATTTGTGATGGAAACATGTTAAAATGCCCCCTGAAGCGGCCAGTCCCTGGGTGGCAGGGTATGTGGATGAATTTAGGCAAATTCCTAGGACGGTTATCACCTCCTGTAATCTGGGATTTTACATCTGAACAGATAAAAAACCCTGCTTTACTGACACGCTACCTGATAGAAGGGTGTCTTACCTACCCTAATGAGGCCCATCAGGTTCAGGCACTATACTGGGGCCTAGCCTCTGCCTACCGAGCTGCATTCCAGTCCTCTCAGAGAACTGTGATTGAAATGGAAACTCAAACGGTACCTGAGACCAACATAGTTGAGTCAGTCACAGTCCAGCCCTCTCAGAGAACTATGGCCGAGGTGGAAATTCAAACTATACCTGAGACTACCATGGTTGAGTCAGTCGCAGTCCAGCCCTCTCAGAGAACTATGGCCGAGGTGGAAATTCAAACTATACCTGAGACTACCATGGTTGAGTCAGGGAACCAAACAACAACCACAGTGGTTGCCCCAGTAGTGAAAAAGAAGCAGTGGATAAGGAGGTCAAGTCCATATCATCGATTAGTAAGGGCAGACGAGGAGGAAGAGGAAAGGCTAGAAGAAGAAACTGGTCCTTCGGTAAGGAGATCAGGAGAAGTGAGAGAAATCGAAAAGGAAATGGAAACTACTCGGTCCCTCACCTCAACAGAACTTAGAGATATGCGAAAAGATTACAGTCGCCAGCCAGGTGAGCGGATTGGTGCCTGGCTGCTCCGATGCTGGGATAACGGGGCTGACAGTCAACAATTGGAAGGCAGAGAAGCCCAACAGCTAGGATCTCTTGCTAGGGACCGGGGAATTGATAAAGGCATTGGAAAGAAAACCTCAGTTTGTAGTCTCTGGAAACGACTCCTCTCAAGTGTACGGGCAAGATACCCATTCAAGGAAGACCTTGTAAATGCCCGAGGAAAGTGGACTAGAGCTGATGAAGGGATCCAATATCTAAGGGAATTAGCTGTGTTGGAAGTCATCTATGGTGATCTGGATAATGTCGAGGCCTCCACAGATCCAGACGATGTCCAGTGTACACGGGCCATGTTGAGAAAAGTGATCCAGAGTGCCCCAGCTACATATTCTAATATCCTGGCAATGGTGTATCATCCAGACATGGACATACCAACAGTGGAGAGGGTATCTTCTTGGTTACAGAACTATGAAGAGAGCCTCTGCACCTCCTCATCAGTGTGGGATGATGGCCTGATTGTTAGATCTGCCTCAAGAACTCAGTCATCCACTGTCCCGACCAGGGGAAAGGGAAGTCCCAGACGCAGGAGTACACCGCGAAATGAACTCTGGCTCTTTTTGCGTGGCCAAGGAGAGGATATGAGGAAGTGGGATGGTGAACCCACTTTTAAGCTAGAAGCGCGTGTACGTGAACTAAGGGGGAAGACAGCTGTTAGAAAAGGACCGCCCAGGAGAGCTGTCAGCAGAGTGGCTGCCAAACCAAAAGAGGACAATCAACAATCTCCAAGACATAGAAGAACTGCAACTACTTCCTTCGAAGCCAATGAGGAGACTTCAGGTCTGCAATTGCAAGGATCAGATAGCGAATACTCTGATGAAGAACAGAAATAGAGGGTCCCTGCCTCCAGCCAGGAGGAGGAAAGGGATGACCGAATCTACTGGACTGTGTGGGTTCGATGGCCTGGCACATCAAACCCACAAAGGTATAAAGCCTTAGTAGACACAGGGGCACAGTGTACATTGATGCCATCAAGGTCTAGAGGCACAGATTCTGTCTGGATCTCTGGAGTGACAGGGGGATGTGAAGAATTATCTGTATTAGAGGCTGAAGTGAGCTTAACAGGGGACAAATGGAAAAAACACCCCATTGTGACTGGTCCAGAGGCCCCTTGTATTCTTGGCATAGATTACCTCAGGAGAGGGTACTTCAAAGACCCCAAGGGGTATCGATGGGCTTTTGGTATAGCCACTGTAGATACAGAGAAAATCAAACAACTCTCTAATTTACCTGGCCTCTCAGAAGACCCTTTTGTTGTGGGATTGCTGCAAGTTCAAGAGCAACAGGTACCAATTGCTACCAGGACAGTGCACCGGAGGCAATATCGCACGAACCGAGATTCCCTGACTCCCATCCGTGAGTTGATTCATCAACTGGAGGCTCAAGGAGTAATTAGCAAAACTCATTCTCCATTTAATAGTCCCATATGGCCTGTGAAAAAATCTGATGGAGGGTGGAGGTTAACAGTAGACTATCGTGGCCTGAACGAAGTGACACCACCACTGAGTGCTGCTGTACCAGACATGTTAGAGCTCCAGTATGAACTGGAGTCAAAAGCAGCCAAGTGGTATGCTACGATTGACATCGCTAATGCATTCTTCTCAATTCCATTGGCAGCAGAGTGCAGGCCACAACTTGCCTTCACATGGAGAGGTGTCCAATATACCTGGAATCGATTGCCCCAGGGGTGGAAACATAGTCCTACTATTTGCCATGGTCTAATCCAAACTGTGCTGGAAACGGGTGATGCCCCTGAACATTTACAGTACATTGATGACATAATTGTATGGGGCAACAAGGCAGAAGAAGTGTTTGAGAAAGGGAAAAGAATAATACAGATTCTCCTGAAAGCTGGTTTTGCTATAAAAAGAAACAAAGTAAAGGGACCTGCACAAGAGATACAGTTTTTGGGCATAAAATGGCAAGATGGGCGTCGGCATGTGCCTATGGATGTTGTGAATAAAATAGCTACTATGTCTCAACCGACTAATAAGAAAGAAACACAAGCTTTCCTGGGCCTTGTGGGATTCTGGAGGATGCATATCCCAGGTTATAGTCAGCTTGTGAGCCCTCTCTTTAGAGTAACCAGAAAAAAGAACTGTTTTGAGTGGGGCCTTGAGCAACAACAAGCTTTTCAACAAATTAAACAGGAAATAGCTCGTGCAGTCGCCCTTGGGCCCATCCGTACAGGACCAGATGTGCAGAATATCCTCTACACTGCCGCTGGGGAGCATGGTCTCACCTGGAGCCTCTGGCAGAAAACATCTGGAGAAACCCGAGGTCGACCATTAGGGTTTTGGAGCCGAGGATATCGAGGATCGGAAGCCCACTACACCCCAACTGAAAAAGAAATACTAGCAGCATATGAGGGACTTCGAGCTGCTTCAGAAGTCATTGGCACAGAAGCTCATCTCCTCTTGGCACCACGTCTGCCTGTGTTACACTGGATGTTCAAAGGGAAAACCCCTTCTATACATCATGCAACCAGCGCTACATGGAGTAAGTGGATGGCGTTGATTACACAACGATCTCGGCTGGGGAAATCTAATCGCCCAGGAATCCTGGAAGAAATCATGGACTGGCCAGAAGGCAGAGATTTTGGAGCATTGCCTGAGGAAGTAGCTCGCGCCCAAGAGGCACCACCATATAATGAACTGTCAGAAGATGAGAGGCATTATGCTTTGTTTACTGATGGATCCTGCCGCGTGGTAGGAAATCATCGTAAGTGGAAAGCTGCTGTGTGGAGTCCCACACGACGAGTTGTTGAGGCCACTGAAGGAGAAGGTGAGTCAAGTCAGTTTGCTGAAGTGAAGGCTATCCAACTAGCTCTAAAGATTGCAGAACGAGAGAAGTGGCCAGTACTCTATCTTTACACTGACTCCTGGATGGTGGCTAATGCTCTATGGGGATGGCTACAGCAATGGAAGAAGACCAACTGGCAGCGCAAGGGTAAACCCATCTGGGCTGCTGCATTATGGCAAGACATTGCTGCTCGGGTGGAAAATATGACTCTGAAGGTACGTCATGTAGATGCTCACGTGCCAAAAAGCCGTGCCAATGAAGAACAATGGAATAACCAACAGGTAGGTAAAGCTGCTAAAATTGAACTAGCTCAGGTAGATCTAGACTGAGAGCGTAAAGGTGAGCTATTTATAGCTCGATGGGCCCATGAAACATCAGGACATCTGGGAAGAGATGCAACATATAGATGGGCTCGTGATCGAGGGGTGGACTTGACCATGGAAGCCATCACACAGGTCACCCATGAATGTGAAACATGTGCCGCAATCAAGCGAGCCACACGAATCAAGTCTCCCTGGAACAGAGGCCGATGGCTGGGTTTTCAGTATGGTGAGGCCTGGCAAATTGACTATGTTGGACCACTACCACGAACACATCAAGGCAAGCGGTATATACTCACCATGGTGGAAGCAACTACTGGTTGGTTGGAAACATACTCTGTAAACCACGCCACTGCCCGAAATACTGTCTTGGGTCTTGAAAGGCAAGTTTTGTGGCGACACGGCACTCCAGAAAGAATTGAATCAGATAATGGAACTCATTTTCGAAATAATCTCATAAACTCCTGGGCAAAGAAACATGGCATTGAGTGGATATACCACATCCCCTATCACCCTCAAGCCTCTGGAAAGATTGAGAGATATAATGGGTTACTAAAGACCATGTTGAGAGCACTGGGCAATGGGGCATGGAAGCAGTGGGATAAAAATTTAGCAGAAGCCACTTGGCTGGTCAATAGCAGAGGTTCAACTAACCGTCCTGGTCCTGCCCAAACAAAACCACTACATACTGTGGGAGGAGATAAGGTCCCCGTAGTGCACCCAGGGAAATGGCTGGGGAAGGCAGTATGGGTTGCACCTCCCATGGGAAAAGGCAAACCCATTCGTGGGATTGTCTTTGCTCAAGGGCCTGGCTGTACTTGGTGGGTGATGAGAAAGGATGGGGAAACTCGATGTGTACCTCAAGGAGACTTGACCTTGGGGGAAAAATAACCTGTTATGTGAGTTATCTGTTGTAGATGAACTTTACAAGAAAAACCGGACAAGTGGACAAACCAAGCCGGTGCTGGTGCCCAACACTGAACATACTGTTTCCCCTGGCCTGGATATTCATCTTGATGGATGAGACAGAAGTTATGACCTGCTCCAGTGAACATCTACAGAGAATGAAAGATATAAGAATGTTGTTTGTTTGTTTGATGCAAGATGCAAGAGGGAATACAAGAATGATGTTTGTCTGTTGAAGAGTGGGGGTACTGGTTAATGAGAGTATATAAGAATGTATATGGATTGTTAAGATGGTTTGTCTGAGCATGACATAAATGGTATGGAATAAGGGGTGGAGACTGTAGTGGGTCTGGGACGGTAGTGATTTTCCACAGCAGGTCCTGCAGTGCTGTGCTTACTGTTGATATCAATATTATGACTACCGCTTGCACAACATCGGGGCTGTCCCTCCAGCATTCCTTCCCCCACCTTCACCAATAGCTGTGAGTGGGCATGATCTTGGGAGGGACTATGGCCAGGACAGCTGACCCAGGCTGACCAAGGAGATATTCCATACCATATGACGTCAGCTCAGTAATATAAACTGGGGGAAAGGAGCAGGAAGAGGAGGCGAGATTCATTTCTGGCCTTCCCAAAGCAACCGCTACGCGTACCGCAGCCCTGCTTCTCGGGAGGTGGCCGGACATCGCTGCTGATGGGAAGTGGAGAGGAACAGCTTTATCTGCTTCTGCTTTGCTTCCCGCGCGCGCGGCTTTGCTGCTTCTTTATTAAACTGCTTTTATCTCAACCCACGAGATTCCCATCTTATTTTCTCCCCTTCCCTGGCTTGCTTCTCGGGAGGTGGGGGATAAAGCGGTGTGGTGGGCACCTGGCATCCAGCCAGGCTCAAACTACCACATGTCCACACGCAGTGGCATAACTTCTACTGGCAGCCTGTATGTTTTCAATGGGAACTGAGCAGCCCAAGTGCATGGGATTGGAGATAAGTCCCACAGGAAAGCAGCTGCAAATGTGACACAGTGCAAGATGATAGACTACAATGGGACCTACTTACCACTATAGGTGGAGTCTGCCTTCCTGCTTTCTTGTAGCTCCCATACTCAGTGGTAGAGCTTAACCGATACCATGTATTTTTTCAATGGGAGCTGAGGAGTCCCAGTGAGTGGGAATGGAGATAGCTCCCTCAGGAAAGCAGCTGCAAATGTGACACAGTGCTGGCTGATACACTGCATGGGGATATCACAGCACACGTGGGCACTGCAATGGGGTTCAGTGACATTGCCGCACATGTGGCAATTGCAGAGAGACTCTGTGACATCACAGCAGAGGTGGGCATGGCAAAAGTGCTCTATAACATCACATCACCTCTGGACACTCTGACAGTGCTCTGTGACATCACAGCACATGTGGGTACTGCATCCAGGCTGTGTGACATCATAGAATCGTAGAATGGTAGGGGTTGGAACGGACCATTAGATATCATCTAGACCAACCCTCTCCCCCACAATCAAGTTCACCTAGATCAGGTCGCACAGGAACGTGTCCAGGCTTATGCTGAAGTCCTCCAAGGAAGGAGACTCCACAAGCCCTGTGGGCAACCTGTTCCAGTGCTCCGTCTTCCTCTTCCGCGGACGTTTGACATCACAGCACAACTGAACACTGCAAGAGTGCTCTGTGACATCACAGCACAGGTGTGCACTGCAACAGGAGTGTGTAATACAACAGCCCATTTGGCCTTTGCAGCGGCGCTGTGTGACATGACAGCACTTGTGGGCACTGTAGCAGTGCTCTAAGATTTCACATCATATCTGGGCACTGAAACGGGTTTCTGTGGCATCACAGCAGACGTTGTCACTGCAACAGTGCTCTGTGACATCACAGCACAACTAGGTACTGCAACACGGCTGTGTGACATTGCAGGAGATGTGGGCATTGCAGAGGTTGTGCTGTGTGTATTGTATCACAGCACATCTGGGCACCACTACACTGCTCTGTGACATCATTGCTTATCTAGGCACTGGAATGGGGCTCTGTGACATCACATCACATCCGGACACTGCGGCAGTATTCTGTGACGTCACATCACCTTTGGGCACAGCAACAGTGCTGTGTGACATCACAGGACGTCTGGGCACTGTAGCAGTGCTCTAAGGCTTCACATCATATCTGGGCACTGAAACGGGACTCTCTGACATCACAGCACATCCGGGCACTGCAACAGTGCTCTATAACATCTTACCTCAACTGCACACTGCTACAGTGCTCTGTGACATTACAAGACATCTGAGCACTCGATCACTGCTGTGATATATAACAGCATCACTAGGCACTGGTACGGTGCTCTGTGACATCACAGCACATCTGGGAAAGGCAGCAGTGCTCTGTGACATCACAGAACATGTGCACAGTGCAACAGGACTGTGTAACACAACAGCACATCTGGGCTTTGCAGCAGGGCTGTGTGACCTTACAGCACATCTGGCCACTCCAATAGTGCTCTGTGACATCACAGGACGTCTGGGCACTGGACACACACTGCTCTGAGACTTCACATAGTATCTGGGCACTGAAACGAGACTCTGTCATCACAGCAGACGTGGGCACTGCAACAGTGCTCTGAAACACCCTATCACAAGAGGACATTGCTAGGGTGCCTGTGAGATCACAGCACAAGTGGGAACTGCAGTGGTACTCTGTGACATCACAGCACATCTGGGCACTGCAACAGTGCTCTGTGACATCATAGCACATCTGGGCCCTGCAACAGTGCTCTGTGACATCACAGCACATCTGGGCATGACAAGGGGGTGTGTGAAATCAGAGAACATCTAGGCACTACAACAGGACTGTGTGGCACAGCAGTACATGTGGGCATTGCAGAGGTTGTGCGGTGTGCGTCGCATCACAGCACATCTGGGCAGTGCTACACTGCTCCGTGACATCATAGCATATCTAGGCACTGGAACGGGGCTGTAGGACATCACAGAAAATCTGGGCACTGCAACAAGAGTGTTTGACATCACATCACATCCAGACACTGTCGTGGGGTTCTGCGACGTCCTAGTACTAGGCAGTGCAACAGTGCTCTGTGACATCACAGCACATCTGGGAAAGGCAACAGTACTCTGTGACATCATAAGACGTGTGCACTGCAATAGGACTATGTAACGCGACAGCACATCTGGGCTTTGCAGCAGGGCTGTGTGATATGACAGCACATCTGGGCACTGCAATAGTGCTCTGTGACATCACAGCACATCTGGACACTGGACACACAGTGCTCTGAGATTTCACACAATATCTGGGCACTGAAATGAGACTCTGTGACATCACAGCAGACGTGGGCATGGCAACAGTTCTCTATAACATCACATCACCTCTGGATGCCTCAACAGTGCTCTGTGACATCACAGCACATCTGGGTACTGCATCTAGACTGTGTGACATCATAGAATCCTAGAGTGGTAGGGGTTGGAAGGGACCATTAGAGATCATCTAGAGCAACCCCCTCCCCCAGAATTCAGTTCACCTAGATCAGCTCGCACAAGAACGTGTCCAGGCTTGTGCTGAAATCCTCCAAGGAAGGAGACTCCACAAGCCCTCTGGGCAGCCTGTTCTGCAGGGTTTCTTTTTCTTTGTGCAGGGGTTCTTCTTTGTTGCGCGAAACGGGAGTGACCAGACGCCAATCTGATGTGCATCAGCTCCAATTTATTGTCACATCATCATCACTTCTATACCTTTTCAAATGCTTTGTACGTGCCACAATTCATGGCAAATAGTTAATACTAAGCATCACGCACTATGCATAAGGCCTCAAAGTTTCATTTTGGTAACAACTTAAACACCAACCTCACTGTGTTTAAACACCATCCTTATTGTGCTTAAAACATCAGCCTTATTGTGTCTAAAATATCACCCCATCTGTTCGGCCTTCAGTTAGTTTTCTCTCACACTATGGTTATGCTTACCTTACGTTTAGTTACCTTTATATTATTGTTAGTTACATATGCTACCATTTATTAGTCAAGTACAGTCAATCATACAATGCTAAATTGAATGCTATAGGTGTGGAAAGGCAAGCGGCATATGATTTATTTACTGCATTCTTGCAGAAGCGGCAGATAAAGGGTATAGATCTGCAAAAAGACCTACCAGGGTTGTTAGCTTATGGGTATGCTAAGGG